>NC_090931.1:448391259-449016259 GCF_040938575.1 Ambystoma mexicanum
CCCTTCTCCCCCAACAGACCTAGACACGAGTACGGGGATCGATACGGCCATGATGACAGATGAGGAGGATATTGTCGCAGCAGACGGCAAATCCCTGCATTTGGATGCTCCACATAGTGTCTCCACGGAGTGTGATCATTCCACTCCATGATCTCAAGAGTCTCCGAGCTATTCAAGCTAGTGCCCAAGGAAACTAAGAAGGAGGTGGTCTTGTACCAGAGTCGCACGGCCAAGTGAAAGACAGGTCATGGCGGTACACCTTCTTGACAACGTTTGGGAAAAGGGCCTGGCCCTCATGAAGAACCCTTGCATGGTTCCAGCCAAATGCGATTGGCTGGAAAAGAATTATTGGGTACCGGACTCTGCACCAAAATGTCTGAGTTTGCAAGTATCGCCGGATTCGGTGGGGATCGGCGGCCGCGAGGAAACATGTCATCTTTGGGCCCTCCGGATAGCAAGTAGGAGAATGGACGCCATGGGAAGGAAGGTGATTTACACTGTGCGTCCACTATCACGGCTACCAACGCACTGGCGATCCTAGCTAGGCACGACAGGGAGTTGTGGTACACGCTGGAGTTAATTCTGGAGTTGGTCCCTGATGATAAGAAGATTGAGGCAATCGCTCTCTTCCAGGAAGGGGAGGTAGCGTCTGATCACGCCATCACAGTGGCATTGGACATCGCTGACACAGGGTTCCGGCAAATGGGGAACAGTGTCTGCCTTAGTCGCCATGGCTGGATGAAAGCCACACATTTCTGCCATGAGGTCCAAGCGAATGTGCTGGACATGCCCTTTGACGGCGATAACCTATTTGGGAAGGTTGTCGACGAGTCCCTCCAGGCCATCAATGCAGATACAGAGACGGCCCGTTCTCTGGGCATCGTCCAACAGCACTGCTCTTTTTGCTTCTCCGGGGGAAAGTCGAGCAGGTCTTCGAAATGTTTCTCCACGTCGTACCATCAGTCTTCCAGATCCATGACTCGGGAAGCTTACAGAGGCCGTTCCCAGGCCTACGGTATCAGAGGACAGCGTTGCCATCGCCCGCAGGCAGGACGCGGCACTGAAGCAAGCCTGAACCGGCCGGGACGTTGGGCCCCCACTCATGCACCCGGTGGAAGGGCAACTGACTAGGTTCGTCAGAAAAATCACAACTGACAGATGGGTGCTGGATGCTCTCGGCCAAGGACGTACCCTGGAGTTCCAAAGCAGGTGTCCCGTGAGGAGCAGCAGATCCCTCAGCTCCTGGAAGAGGTAGAGGCCATGCTGCGAAAAGGGGCGATAGAACTAGTTGCCCAGCGATTCCGGCGTCTATTCCAGATACTTTCTGGTCAGAAAGAGGACGGGGCTGGAGGCCCATTCTAGACCTAGGACGTCTGAACAAATACTTCAAGTCCCGAAAATTCAGGATTGTCACGTTGCAACACGTGTTCGACCAACTGGAAAGAGGAGACTTCTTGACGTCGCTGCACCTGGAGGACGCCTATTTCCACGTCCCCATTCACAAGAAACATCAAACATTTCTGGTGCAGGGACAGCACTACCAATTCACGGGCCTTCCTTTTGGCTTGAAGTCAGCCCCCAAAGTGTTAATGAAAGGCCTGGCACCAGTGGCGGCCCATCTACGCCTACAGGGCAATCACGTGTACCTGTACCTGGACGATTGGCTTATTCATGGCTGCTCGCGGGAGCTGGATGAAGGGCACTCTGAGTTGACTGGCTACAAACGGTTCTGGGATTTTCTGTCAACTATCCAAAGTCCCGCTTAACGCCATCACAGAACGCGCTGTGCCTCCCAAAGAGAGGATAGCAGCCATTCTGGGGAAGGTGCAGCGGCTGTCGTCGACAAAGATGGCCACAGTGCGTGCCATCAAGTCATTGCTGGGCATGTCGTCCTGCATTTACCTTGTCCGGCTCGCAGGTTGCAGATACGACCCCTCCAGGAATTCCTGGACGCCCGCTGGATACAGATGTCCGGAAGCTTCACGGACAAGATATCGCTCAAAGACAAGTTTCTGGCGGGCAATTGGATGGTGGGGTGTTCGCTCAAACATCGCCCAAGGCACGGGATTCCAGAGCCTGCCATACCAGGAGACTGTCACCACAGACGCCTCCCTGGAAGGATGGTGAGCGCAAACCGGATGCCTGCATGTCAGAGGACTGTGGTTGCCAGAGGAGAAGGATCTTCATATCAACATCCTGGAACTATGGGCAGTGTTCTGCATTCCTCCCGTATCCGGCAAGGTGGTGAGGATCTTCTCAGACAACACCACCGCCATGTTTTACATCAGGAAGCAGGGGGCACTCGATCCCCTGCGCTCTCCAAGGAAGCGCTGGAATTGTGGCGATGGGCCGTCAGAAAGGGGATGTTATCGTTCCTCTTCATGTGGCGGGAATCGAGAACAACATCGCAGACTCCTGCAGCAAGCAACTGCGCTCCTACCACGAGTGGGAGCTTCGCCAGGATCAGGTGGACAGCCAGTTCAGAGTGGAGCAGGCCCCAGGTCGGTTCGCGACAGCGACGAACGCCAAGTGGCAGACATTTGCCAGCAGGTTCCACCAACTGAGAAGCCTGTGAGACACGTTCTTCCCGTGGGAAGGGCTGTTCATGTAAACATTCCCTCCGTTCCCTCTCCTGCTACGAGTCATCAACACACTCGGACAGTGTCTGTGCAAGTTGATATAACGAGGCAGATTTGGTATCCAGACCTTCTCAGTCTGTCAGCGTTGCCTACGGTGAAGCTGCCAGTGGATCCGATCTTCTCGCCAGCGAAAGAGGCGCAATCCTTCATCACGACCCAGGATCGCTGAACCTGAGGGCCTGGCTCCTGCAGCCCTAGAGTTTGGTGGATATGCGTTTCCTGCAAACTGCAAGGTGGTCCTCGCCAAGGCCCGCTGTCGACTTTGCAGTGCTACGGTCACAAGTGGAAGTGTTTCGCTACGTCGTACCGGTCGCTGAAGATTACCCCTCTGAGGGTCACTGCCCGCAAGTTCTTGCTTTCCTTGGCCAAGACCGGACTGGCGCATGTCTCTATCAAGGTGCATCTGGCAGCTATCTCCTGCTATCACCGGGTCTCCAGGAAGATCTACACTTTGGTGTCACTGTCTGGTCAAGGAGTTCCTCAAAGCACTTTTTAGATCCTTCCCACCGGTGAAGGCTCCTGCCCCGTCATAGGAACTCAATGTGGTTCTGACGAGGCTCATGGGGGAAGGAGGGGCTTCGAGCTGTTGCATCAGGCCCCTCTCAAGTTCCTCTCATCGAAGACTGCTTTACTGGTGGCCATCACCTCTGCCAGGGAGGGTAGGTGAGATCCGGGCCCTATCCTGCAAGCAACTATACCTGGTTTTCCACTATTTGAGGGTGGTACTGCAGACGCACCCCTTTTTATGCCAAAGGTTCCATCAGAATTCCACTTCAACGAGCCTTTGGTGTTACCTGTTTTTTTCCCTCCAATGCCTTCCTCACCAGCTGAAAGGGCTTTGCGCTGGACGTTGCTCGTGCCCTGAAGTTCTACATGACGCGCACAAAGATTTTGGAAGACTTCACAACTGTTTGTGAACTTTGGTATTGTGAACCATGGGAAGGCCTTGTGCAAGGCTTCCATCTCAAGGTGGCTCTCCGGCTGCATCATGCACTGTCATCGGTTGGCGAACCGTCCGAGAGCCCACTCCACCAGAGCCATCACTGCAACGACAGCATTCATGTCTGGTGTGCCCCTGCTGGACATCTGCAGGGTTACTACGTGGACGTCCACGCACACCTTCACGAAGTTCTACTGCGTCGACAGGGATTCCTGAGAGGAGTCCAGAGTTGGCCAAGCAGTGCAACGCAACCTGCTCGCTTGAGGAAAGTATGTTCCAGAGTTAAGAGTTATTTCCTCTGTTGAGCCTGGCCACTTCCTGTGGTTGTGTAATGTTGTACTGCTGTGTATTCGTTATTCATGAGCATGTGAATCCATGCCAGACCCCATGCTGGAGAAGGAACAAATCACTTACATGTAACTATGGTTCTCCAGCATGGGTCTGTCATGTATTCACATGTAAACCCTCCCTCCGTCCCCTCTGTGGCTCTTCTTGGTCATACTGCCACTTTAGGTGCTAAACAAATCTGAATATGGATGCCAGAGGAGGGGCTTAGGGAGAGGACTGTCATTGGATGGGAACAGTATGACCCAGAAGACACTGAGTGGTTTGAAGGAGAAATCTAGTTTGTAAGTGAAAGTGAAACTGTTTTTTCTTTTACCCAGGATTCCCAGCCTGAAGACTGACAATATTCATGAACATGTGAATCCATGCTAGACCCATGCTGGAGAACAATAGTTACAGGTAAGTAACTGTTCCTTACTGCATTCCTTGCAACCTCCTCACCCGTCCCACCCATCACGTGTGGGGCTTACCTATCCATCCGAGGTCTGCCTGAGTGCAGCTGTGGCAGAGCGAGTTAACTAGATTTTGTTGTATCTGCAGGTTTGCACATTCAAATTCTGCTGCCTAAGATTTGCTCTGCATAAGACCCGGTGTAATTGTACTCTGTGTTTGAGACATACGCTGTGGCTAGTGCAACCATTGCAGAGAGTGAGTTTTAATCAGAGCTACTTAATGTACAGGAAAGATGTAAGAAGCAATTGAAAACCGGTGTACTTGTATTCAGCTGTATTTCAAGTTGGTTGCTAATCTGGAATTATACAACACAGGCCATCTTTTCACCCCTTTGCAGCTTCTCGGGTACTGCCTACTGGAAACTGGGTTCCTTGGTTTCCCCAGCAGGGGAATCTGACATCAGAAAAATCCTCTATAACCCAGCAGCGCGATTTAGTGTCGATAAAACACTTCCAGTGCCAGAAAACATAAACATAGTTCTGCGGATACAATCCGAATCTCCCCTCCAAGAGGGTTGAGAACTCTCCAGAGAGGTCCTAAGTAGATGAGGAATCCTTTCTGCCATTTATACCAGCCAGGAAAATAGGAATGCGCTTCTAAGCTGGTCAGTTGGGCGAAAGGGCAGGAGGAATGCCACACAGCTCTCGCCTAGGCTGCAAAAGAAAAGATGTGTGTCACAAATCAGTAGCAAACGAATATCACTATTTATAGTACTTCCTGAGTTAACCCTTCCCCTTCTTAGTACCTTGGTGGCGAAATACAGAGCAGGGATCCTAAGTTACTCCTCCATGGAAGATGGTAGTCTAGGGAAGGACTCCTCTATTGGATGAATCAACTGGAGAAAAGGAAGGCGGCTAGCCCAGGCGGCATGAAGGCACACATTAAACACAAACCTTTGGAGACACCTTGTTCAGCTGCCCTTTTTTCATACTTAAGGAGCCCTTCAGCCTCTCTTGCTTTTAGTTTCGGCGAGCAGGTGCAAGTGGATTTTGGTCACATGACCTGAGCCCCACCCACCTGCTTAGCCCTGTCTCTTGCCTTGCTTTCTGAACTCTCAGATCAAGGGCTGACTCTTATGAAGGGCAGACAAAGAAAAGGGCAGTTTCTGTTTGGACCTGTTTGACCGGAAGTACCTAGGACCAGAACCCCTGTCACTCAAGCATAGGGTAAGCTCCCTTGAATCTGTTTTCATCCCTCCCTCGCAACGGCCCATCCCTACCATCACCACTCCTCACCAACCACGTTGCACACCAGCATCATCATGGACACCGCTATGCAGCAACCTCACCTGCTTCCCCATAGACCACATCTGCACGGCATCATCCACAACTACATGAAAACTGCTGCTCGCCAATGTCCGCTCAGCAATCAACCATGCACCACACATGACTTGGACACCATCTTCGTTACTGAGACCTGGATGATATCCACGTCCAACCACATCCTAGATGCCCTCATCCCAAACGGCAACAGAATTCTACAACAAGACTGTCCAAACAAGATTGTCAGAGCACTCGGCATCCTTCACAAGGCATCATGGCCATGCACCCACCGGATATCGCCACCATTGGCTTTTTTGATAACCTTTCCTGCCACTTCTCACTCTCCCTAATGGACACACACTTTTCGCCTCATCTGCAGACTGTTGAAGCCCAAAACCTAATTTATCGAAGTTTTCATGGAGTTGCTCACCACCATGTCGCTCACGTATTCCAACATCCTGCCTGACTTTTTACTAAATACCCTTCTGACTGAAGCACCCCTCCCTTACCTGAGAATCATCAACGTCTCCCCAACTCAAGGCACCTTCCCCTCGATCCTCGATTTCAAATTTTGAAAAAACCCAGTCCGACCTAAGAAGCAATTTGGGAACACACAGAAGGAAGGTTCACAGAGCAATAGAGTAAACCAAGCAAGGGGTCACTTCCAGTCAAGGTAAACAAATACGATTCTACTACCAGAGTAGCAGAATTCAAAACAGGTGACCAGAGACAGGCAGAGGGTGAAGAAGCCATAAATCCAAACACACAGATGTTGGAAATGCAGCAACAATCGGCGAGAATACGGTTGCATAGCAGCGCAGTGCAGGGGAAACTGTTTTTCACACTGTGTAGTCTAGGGCAGACCCTTTGTTCGGGATTTGTAGCACACATTATTGTGCATTGCCGATTGCATGCACCACCTGCCTTGCAGCATGGATAATGTAGTTAATACATTTATTTATTTATTGGTCATTTGTTAGGTGCTTAGACAATTAGCAAAACATTTCAAAGAGCCCACAGGCCAACAAGGTGGGGACAGTGGAAGGTAGACCAGGAATTAAAACCAAGATAAATAATTGAATTAATAGTACAAACAAATAATGAGAATAACATGGCGTAGCCAAACCTACTATGCCTTGTGAGTGTTCAGAACGTGCAAGTACAGAGGGGAGGGGTTAAGGATAGGTGCTGTGGTGCTAATGGAGAAGTGCTTGGGGTCAAGTGCTAAGAAGAGGAGAACATAAGTGCAACCTCCCTTGAGGTGGGTGAGTCTTAGTAAGTTTAGTAAATGGACAGCAGCTGGGATGAGAGATGTGAGGGGTCAGGGCCCTGAAGATACATAGGGCCCTGCACATCAGTCACGCTACTGTATGAATAGCAGGGAAGAGAGGAGGAGAATTAAGACGTAAAGAAAAAGGTCTTGAGGCTTTTTCGGAACTTAAGGAGGTACTGCTCAAGACGCAGAGGGAGAGGGAGGCTATTCCACAGGAGGGTTCTGCCGAGGAAAGAGATCGACCACCAGCTCTCTGTTTAGCAAACTGCTTCACATGCAGGGAATTGGTGTCAGAGAAGCGCAGGAGTCTAGAAGGGGAGTATTTGCTCAGGAGTCATTGAAGATAGAGTGGTCACTGGCCGGTTACCAGTCAAATGGTCGAAAACATTTGGTCGACAGGACAATTGGTCGACACCATTTGGTCGAATGCCAAATGGTCGAATTTTTTTTTTTTTTTTTTTTTTTTTTTTTACCCATTTTTTGGTTTTTTTTGGGGGGGCCCCCCCAAACCCCCTTTTTTTCGTTTTTTTTTCCCCACACGAAAACCCACAAAACATATATATATATATAAAAAAAAAAAATTCGACCATTTGGCATTCGACCAAATGGTGTCGACCAAATTGCAGTCGACCACTTTGTTGTCGACCAGTTGACTGGACACCGCCCCATATACCCTTGTGGATGATAGAGGGATTTGAATGTAATCCGTGCTGAGACCGGGAGCCAGTGAAGGCTTTGTAGGGCAGGAGAGATGTGGTCCCTGGGCTTGAGGCCAAGGATGAGTCTTGCTGCCCTATTCTGGGTTAGCTGGAAGGGTTGCAGGGTGGACGAAGGCAGATTGAGGAGGCAATTGCAATAGTCTGGCCTGTAGAGAACTAGAGCATGGGTAACTTTGAGTCTCTGGGGGAAGGTGAGGAAGGGTAGAGTTCCTTTGAGTACTAAGAGCTGAAAGTGGGACTTCTTGACAATGTCCTGAATATGAGGAATGAAGGAAAGGGAGGAATCGAAGAGGACTCCAAGATGCTTGACTGCAGGGGGGGAGCCCATGGAGGAAGGCCAGAGTGATGGGAAGAAGTAGGGTGCAGGGGATCCAATAGGGAGAATCTGTTTTGCTGTCCTTGAGGTAGAGGTTATTAGCAGTGCACAAGGCCTGGATGGCAGAGAGGCAGTCGGGGATGAAGGTGCAAGAGCGTCAGTAGAAGAGTTGTGTCGTCAGCGTAGCACCGGAAGTTGGGGGAGAAGGAAGAAATTAGGCATGCCAGCAGGAAAGGTAGATGTGCGAAAGAATGGAGCCCTGGGGGACACCACAGGTGGAGGAGGAAGTAGGGGAGGAGAAAAGGGCCCATAATGGTTTTGGAGGAGCGGTCAGTTAGGAAGGAGGTAGGCCAGTCCAGTGCCCGCTCAGAGATACCACGGGTCTCAAGGAGTCTTTTTATGAGGATGGAATGGTTCACTGTGTCATATGCAAGAGAGAGATCAAGGAGGATGAGGACAGCAGAGGAGTTGGAATCAAGGGATTGAAGCAGTTCTTCACAGGTGTTCAGAAGAGCAGTGTCCGTGCCTCTGAATGCTCGGAATCCATACTGGTGGTTGTGTAGACCGCTAACAAGTTCAGTATGAGAGTTGAGTTGGGGAGGGCCAATTTCTTGAGCAGTTTCCCCCGAAGTGGGTGATTGAAATGGGGCGTTACCTGGCTTGGCAGAAAGGGTCTGCAGAGGGTTTTTAAGGAGGGGGCTCACAAGGGAGTGCTTGAGGGAGGATGGAGAAGAACTGGTAGAAAAGGAGTGGTTGCAGAGATCAGCAAGAGCAGGTGGGAGGGAGATGTTGTCCATGATGGTTCTGGAAGAGCATGGGGCATCCTGTTGGCTAGAGACCTTCATGGAGTTGACAACTCTGGTGACTTCTTCAGGGGAGAGAGGAGTGAAGGAGTAGGAGGAGGAAGGTGGAGGGTGAGCGGGTGTGGGGGAGGGAGCCGAGCAGGGAAAGTTGATTGGAAGAGTGCATGACGAGGCTGTTCAGTATGTCCTGAGGTTTGAAAATGAAGTGAGGGGCGAGTGCATTGGAAATGGCCTGGGAAGGAGTAGGACTGAGTATACTGCGGAAGGGTTGGCAAATTCCCTCCAGATTTTGAAGAGTTCAGCCGTGTTGTTGGACGCATTAGATACTTGTGCCTGAATGTGTTCTTTTTTGGTGCAGATGGAGAGTCTGTAGTGTCTCTGGATCAGGTGGCAGGCCAGTTTGTCAGAGGGTGAACCTGAAGAGTGCCACTTTCATTTGGCAGCCCTGCAGTTAAGCTGCGGATCCTCATGACTAGGGCAAGGATATCAAGGGTGCTAGTAATGGACAGATAGAGGTTGCAGACAGCAGAATCAGTGGTAGAGTATAGTGTTAGGGAGAATTCTCTGTAAAGGCTGATTTCCCAAACCTAGTGAGGCCCCCAGCAGCTTTGCTGGATTTTTGGGGTTTATTTTTTTCTCCTGCTAAGAGTGAGACTCTTTTACTCCCACTCTTAGACATGATTTGAGGTGCTCCTTTGTCTTTCCATGTGTTTTATGGGCTATGGGGTCTTTTACTCCATAGGGTCTCATGTGTTTTTGATGTGGGTTACGCAGCACCCTCCGTGCCGTAACTCAGGGGTGTCGTAGTGACCCCCAAACATAGACTCCATACCCTCGGATTGACTACTGTTTCCCAGGGCATGTAAAGTCACCATTGGCTTTACTAGATCCAAATTATGAACAGAAACCAGTACAAACCATCATATTGTGGACGTACCACTCGGGGCAATTTGATTGCCCCAGGGTCTGTTCGAGGGGGCACGTCTCCGTCCCCCCTGATCGAGTTTTGGCTGGTGGCAGTGCATACTACTTTTTATATTCGACCGCGAATATATCTCTATGGGATTTTCCCATTGTTCGAGGCTACCAAATTTAATTATTTAATTCATATAGCCTCGAACATACCGCGGTTTATTTATTTAATATTAATTCACCGGTTGGTATTTTTTGCCAGAACTCGATTCTAAAATGGCATTTGTGTTCTCTTCTGTGACTCCAGCCCAAGTAGTTTAGTTTATTATTTGTATGGCGCGCCATAACCTGGGGCATCAAGGCGCAAACAGACAAGGATATGCTCAACTTAGTTACAGATACATAAGAAAAATCAAATCCGATGAAGGTGCAGAGATACGCTGAGCTTGGTTACAGATAAGCTCAGCTAATTACAAGTACAAAAAGAAGGCAGGAAGTGTGGGCATAGACATCAGCAATACTACACTAAGCAGATATGTACAGGGAGCGATCAAGAACAAGGGAGCGAGGAGCATGCTCCTGCATAATCAAAGTCTCATAATATATAGTTATATACAGGTATGTACAATGTGGCATGTGGAGTGGTTAGCTGTCTTTGGCTCTCAGCCACCTAGTGAGGTTTTGTCTAAATTTAGCGAAGGGCTGAGGTTCTCTGACGTCATGGGGGAGGGAGTTCCATAACTGCTCAGCCTTAACCGGGAAGCTATTTCCTCCTATAGTGGCGAGTTTGAATCGCGGAACTTGGAGGCAGTTAGCGTTGGCTATTCTGGTGGGTCTGGAAGAAGTTCTTTTACGTAACCTGTCCATGAGGTAGGGTGGAGCTTTGTTGTTGATACATTTGTGGGTGAGTGAGGCGATTTTGAGATGAATTTTGTCTATGGTGGAGAGCCATTTGTATTCTCTTCTTATTGAGGATATATGCTTGTTTCTATTAATCTTGAGTGCTGCTCTCAAGGCATTGGTCTGGAGAATTGAATTTTGTGGATGGTCTGTTTATTTGCTCCAATGTATAATCCATTGCAGTAGTCTAATTTGGATAGTATAAGGGCTCTGGCAAGTGTAATGCAACTGTCTGTAGAGAGGAATTGTTTGCTCGCTCTGATAACTTTTCATGTGTATGCTGTGGCAGAAGCTAGAGAGTTAACTTGTTTGGTAAAGTTCATGGTGGCGTCTAGGTAAAATCCTAGAGTTTTTACTTTGTGAGCTACTTTTATGTTTTTCCCATCGATAGAGCCCTTTGTTCCACTTTTTGGCAGGCTTCTCCACAGAAGCCTCCAAAAGTGGTGCCACTCTGTCTGGGTACCACAGGGGTTGTGGGAGGGGGTTTAGGCACCCTGGACTGAGTTGCCTTGGCAACTCAAGTCGCACTCTTGTGTGATTGGCCCAAGTGGTGAGCCAGTCGGCTCACCACTTGGCATGTTTGATTGACAGCTAGGCTGAATGAATGGGGGTTTGCTGCATAAAAGCAGGGCTTTGGAGACTGGAACTTCAGAAGTCGCCATAGGACCTAAGAATCCGAGGAGGGAGAAGCTGAGCCGACCTGCAACGATGACACCACCGGTGGAGCCCTGCGGAACCGTCTCACCACTTTTTCCGACGACAGAGGAGATCTCCAGTCCGGAAGAGTCTTCTTCCTTTGACTGGTGGGGATAACCAGTTTTGCCATCTTTTCACCTTCTTGGAGCATCTCGTGGCCGCCTTGTCCGTGCCAAGTACCCCGGCAACCGGAATACCACGGCTTACCACTACCGCAAAGAGAAGGGTAGTACCTTTTAACCGAAGAACTCCGCAGCTGGTTTCTTCCCTGGCAGTGCAACGACCTTCACCTTTCCTCCACGGCGAGACCTCCTCTTCCTCTGGACGAAACACCAACTTGCACCCGCTGCCAGGAACAACTGCCCCCGCTGGAACTTCCTTCACACTTAAGGTACTGTGTCCCGCCTGGCTTCCCTTGCGACAGATCATTCGGGGTGACAGTAAAGCCTCGACTTTCTAACCTGGGCTGGCCTGGGACAACCTAGCTAACTTTTCCTGACTTTAATTTCATTCTTTGTGTGCGAACTATCTACAAGACTCTTTGGGCATAACACCACTGTGTGAACCTGGACCCCTTCTGCTTGCTGTCTCCAAGAGTAGGCCTTGCAATTGACTTCCTTGCTCTCCAGTAGAACTCTGCCTATCCTGCCTTACTGTGGTTCTTTTAAAAGTATTGAAATTTGTGTGCTTCCATAACTCTGCCTTTTTCCCTCCCTTTTTTTATAACTTATTAGAGTGCCATCTTATGTTAAGCGCTCACCTCTGTCTGAAAATAAGTGGTGGTTATCATTAAGACTAGTGTTTAGGGTTGTATATATATAATAGTGACTGTGCTGAATTTACTTACCTCTTTGCTGCTAGTGTAATTTACAAAGTGTGTCTTTAAATAAATAATTATATACTTTTACACCAAAGCTCTGGTCAGTGTTTGCTTGTGCTACTGTATCTCTGTACCTATTGTGTATACTCTACATACTGCCTAACTCTTCTTGAGGGAAGTCTGACTGCTCAGCCACAGCTACCAAGTGAATCTGTGTAGTACAGACGGCTACCAAGTGGGTTTACTGCCAAACACCTGTAGTTTTAAATCTTTTGAAGTGGTCCCCGAGGGAACTGCACAGGTTTCTGCCTAACATATGTGCTGGGAGGACAAGGGGGAATGAAGATGGAAGAGAAGGCAGCTGCTGACACTCGTTTCATCGGCCGGATTTTCGTGAACGAGGTTGGCAGAGCTTTGGGGAGTTGTCACAGAGCCATAGTGATCAAGATCAGTGGTGAGGAGACAGTGGTCAGACGAGGAGAAAGGGGTGACCAGAGTAGTAGAGCGAGTGAGGTTGGAGTGGATGATGGCGTCTGGCGTGTGTCCAGCAGAATGAGTAGGGCTAAAGGGAAGAATGGCGAGGGATAGGGAGGAACAGAGATCAATGAAGTGGATAGGTGCTGTGTATGGGGAGTCTAGATGGGTGAAGTCAACAACAAGTAGCAGGTTGCAGGTGGTAGAGACTAGGGAGGAACAGATGGCTGTAAAAATGGTCAAGGTGGTGGAAAGAGAGATGACTAATTTGCGTACTAGGCTCTCAAAGGAAGAATCGGGCTAAATGGGTAGGATCGAAGAAGGAATCCAATCTGGGAAGATTAAGGCAACCCCTCCGCCAGCATGGTGGGGTTGAGGCTTTGAGGTGATCTTCAAGCCGTCCGTTAGGAGTGTGTCAAAGGACGTAACTGAGCTAGCATTGAACCAAGTTTCAGTGAGTACAAGTATGTCCAGGTCAGTGTCTTCACGGAGAAGGCAGATGTCAGCAGTGTGTTTGATGGCTGAGCGTACGTTGAGGGTTGCCAGGTGGAGAAGATTGTTGCCTTTGAAGGTTTTTTTTAAGGAGTGTCGTGGCATGGGGCTTCCGTTAGAAGTGGTGGAGCAGATGGGTTATAAGGCGCAGAGGCAGGGGAAGGAAGCAAATTGATGACGGAAGGCGGGATCCCGTCAAAGACATGGAGGTTGGCCTGAGGGCCTTGAACCAGGACTGTGCCAGTGAGGTAGACATTGATGCAGCAACAGGATGAGAAGAAGCTTTTAAGGAGGACTTCCCACTTGGTGCCGCCATTAGTGGATGTGGAAGAGTAAGGTGGGAGAGTGGTAGTAAGGTGAGAGGTCCATAGGTCAAGAGATGCGACAGATTAAAGGATGTCGGTGAAGATTTCTGTTGAGATTGTGCTGACATAGGTATCTGCAATTGGGAGACCAGGGTTTGCAGCAAGGATGTCTTTTGTTATGCTTTTTCCAACCAGATTTAGGGAAGGAGGGATGATGGGTGATGGTGTAGCTGTTGGAGTAGATTGAGGCTATGGAGAGTGCCATCTCGGACCAAGAAGAGGAAGCGAGAGGCAGAGACAAGCACGAGGGGTTGGGGGGTTGTGTGTGCTGCAATGCACAGTTCTGAACCTGGTACACAGTTAGCCAAGTGGGTGTTGGGAGTAAAAACAAAACCATGCAGGATGAAGACGCACCTAAATATGTTTTTTACACTAACAGACAAATGCAATGCTGGACGGAGGCACACCTAAATTCGATTTTTACACTAACAGAAATACAATGCTGGTTGGAGGCACAGCTAAATACGTTGTTTACATTAACGGACAAATACAATGCAGGAGGGAGGCACACCTAAATTCGATTTTTACACTAGCACAAATACAATGCTGGATCGAGGCACACCTAAATATGATTTTTACACTAACAGACAAATACAATGCTGGGTGGAGGCACACCTAAATTAGATTCTTACACTAACGAATTGGAGGCACACCTAAATACGATTTATATACTAACAGACAAATACAATGCTGAATGGCACAGGAATTGCAGCACAGCAATAAGAGATGAGGTCAGTGGGAATGTAGCTCAGGGAGTGGAGTGAAGTTACACCATAGAACAGGTGACATCTGCAATGTGGATAACTGGAGAGGCAGAGGGTACGAGTCAAGTAGATACGAAGCAGCCACTAAGCAACAGACAGTATTCACGTGATGACAAAAAGGGAGCGGTGTCACAGTCCAGAGATGCGTGGATGGAGTAACCAACATGATGGGGCATCTTTGGCTGTAGTTGAAGTGAGTAGGGCCCGGAACCCCGATCCGGCACTGACCGGAACAGCCGGGGCCTTGGATGTGGGCCTTTGCAGAGGGGGCAGGCTAAAACCTGCTGGTTCCCTGATAGGACAGAAGAGGGGTAGATGGGCCAATCGGCATGCATGGAGGCGGGTGGAATACAGCACAGAGGAGCCTTGGCAGGAAGGGTTGATGAATAATGCAGTTGCCCTACCAGCCATTAGGGAAAACCCCATCCCCTAAACTGTGGAAGCGAAAAAGGCGGCACACAGGTAGTGAATGACCGCAACCTGACAAGAACCTTTTAGATCTGCAATCGAGGCTGGAATGTTCAATGACCTCATGGGGTCTGTTGCCTTTGGCTCTCCAGATTTTTTGGACCATCACTCCCATCAGTCCTAGCTAGCCTTGTCAGTGGTGATGCATCATGGGTGTCGCTGTCCAAAGATCTTGAGAGTTACTGGTTGCAGACTCCTAAATTTCATGACTCTTGTTCCGTGATTGTAATTTTGCATCTGCAGTACTTCTGCATCCTGGGTCTTTATTTTGAACAGATTTCCCAGATAGCTGTACCAAGCAATTACATTTATCAAAACCCTTCATGGGGTACTAGGGAATTAAACTCCTTTCCCTTAAATGACAATGCATCAATTCTTACGCTCCGGGTTTGTCTGACTTGGTGTTGGAATGGGTCTCGAGGACTACTGCTAGGGGTTAACACCACAAGAGTTGGGTTTTCACAACTAAGCTGCCTTGGTGCACTAATGTGTTGAGGAGAGTCTCTACCCAAGGACTGGTGTTGCTTGAGGTAATGTTGGGAGTCTACTTTGATTCCTCCCTCTCCATAACACGTCAAGTCAACGCCATCTCATCCTCTGCAGAACTCACCACCAAAACCATCAAAGCTGTCAAACCATATCTTTCACCTAAAAACTGCCTCACCACTACGAGAGCCACCATTGGGGCCAAACTGGACTATTACAACGTTCTGCTTATGGGCACATCGGCTAAAAACCTCAACAGATTACAAATCACTCAAAATAATGCCATAAGAGCGGCTTTAAACATCCCGAAAAGGGAATACATATCCCAGGCCAGATGCGATGCCCACTGGCTCCCAGTCAAAGAGCGCATTCTGTTTAAAATGCTTGCTATTACACACATGTGCCTCTCACTTACAGCACCTCCATACCTTGTCAAGAAAATAGTCTGCACTACCTCTGCTAAACCCACGCGATCACACTATGCCAATCCGCTTCTCTTCCCCACTTTTAAAAGGGCCAAAGCGGGAGGCTCTAGTTTCCTATTTTTAGCTCCAAAAACTGGAACGCCGTACCCACCTCATTGTACGCAGCTTTTCGCAGAGCTCTTAAAACTAAGCTCTTCTGTTAGTCCCACCATAGAAAGTAAAACAAAATCTGTATGTTCCCCTGGAAACTGTTTATGATCTGCTTATCTTGATTTGTTCACTGTGAATTGTATTCTTTCATGTATCTTTTCTCAAATGTACTGTCTTTTACCTATGTAACTAAGAAAGCCTTCTTGTGACAGCGCCACGATGCCCTAGGGCCGCCTTTGAGCTATATAAATGCAAAAAATAAAATAGAATGTGACCGATGCCTGCCAAGTGACTGTGTCTGCCGGAGAGGGACTGGGGTATTCTCGCCATTCTGCCCCTAGACCCGTCATCCACTGGTTTGGGAAGATACCTGACCTTGAGTCGCTCTCCCTGGAACCCGCAAAGCAAGGCAGAGGCCTACCTTACAGGACATATATGAACATATATACTCCGGGTTGGGCATAGAAACTGAGCCTGCCTGCATCTGTTGGCATCTGAAGTAACTAACTAATGAACAGGCTTGATGACTTAAGTCTTCTGTATATCTGTGAAGGCATTCTCTCCTAAGAGAAGCCAGTAGAACGAACAAAGGGGATGGCATTTGTTTTAACACCCCCTCTATGGATTCCTTTGATATGAAAGGATTGGATGGTGATGGCAACTTGGCTGCCTTTTCATTCATACCCTGTTCCCTACTGGATAGTCATTTAAGGCAGTTCTCTGTGAGTGGATCCCAGAAATGTGCATTATCTGTTTCAAAGTCAGTTAGGGTCCAGTAGTGTTTGTTTCGATTATTTTGTATGGTGACCTAGCCTGAGTGAAAGTCTCTTCTTCCTGGGGCACCTTGTAAAGCTCAACCATAGTCTGAGCTGTTTTATACAGGGAACATATTGCAACAATTATCTATTTTGCTTTGATTCAATTTACTCTGGAAGGAGTGGTCAAACTGTATCCAGGCTTTTCTCTGGTGTGTAAAGTGGTCTTTCTCAAGAACTGGATAGTTTTAGAAAATGCATGTGCCTTGTATCCAGGGGCTATGTTTGTGACAGTCCCACATAAAAGGTCTGGAATTCGGATTAAGAGAATCATCAGGTCCGACACAGACCAACTGCTATGGGATGTGATGAATCCTGTGGAGTCCTCACAAAGACCCTACCTAAAGTCTCCTCCCAGATGGCCTGGGGAAGGCAGCTGCTACCTGATCCTGGGGGTGTTATTAGCCGGGAGGATCACCTGGGAGGAGGAGGGCCCCAAGAGAACAGGAGGACTCAGTTGGGAGAGACACGGTATTGGTCTTCCTCAGAGGAAAATATTTCAGTGATGTCAGAATATGTAATGGTTTTATTACCTGGTGGCGCAAGCACAGTTCGCCAGGCACTGGTATAACCCATTGGACAATGCACCACACATCCCGATAGAGCGAAATGCGGCATCACCAACCGAACTCTGATCCATCCTATTTAACACACGACACAGGGACGCATGCAAATGTGATCCGGCCAGTACAACTGTCCATGCTTGGTCCTTGATCGACATAAAACTACAAGTAGAGACACAATATGACCCAGAAGCCTCACTATGGAATTTCCCCGGAATCTCGCCCTCTTTCGATTGTGCTCTACAATAGACATGGGATCCCAATAGGGAGATAAAAATGCGGGACATGTATCCAAATGGGAAATATGTAACCCTTGAAGAGTTTGACACAGTAGGTGGATGTCAACTCGGAATACTCCAGTACCATCGCATGAGAGCAGCGTTTAGCGCTAAGTGGCCGCTATTCCCCGATGAGCCGCCATCTCATGAATGCATTAGGGCCGTGACCTCTGGGACCGGGTCAGGCATATGCACGGTGTAGGCTATGATACACTCGCACTCCCATTCCTCAAATGCAATTAAAGCAACCTGGGAGGCGGATATGGGGGTGACAATAGAGGTGGAGAAATGGCACATATACTGTCAACTGACCAAGGCTGTATCATTAAACACTGGCCTCCGCTTGATCCAGTTTAAGATTCTCAACAAATTGCATTACACGCCGGCCAAGATGGGCAAGTTCTCTGGAAACTGTACTGGGGATTGTCAGAAATGTGGAGACCAAAATGCTGATTAGTTTCATATGTACTGGGCCTGCCCACGGATTGCAGTGTTCTGGAGGGAGGCGCCGAGATCCTTGAAGGGATAACTCGAATTCCAGCAACTCTTGCCCCCCACAAATATCTGTTTGGGGACATCGGGAAAGTGTCAGGAACCACAAGGAGATTGTTTAATGTGTCTTGTATGATTGCGAAAAGATGTATACTACAAAATTGGAAAAGCCCTCATGCACCACGTGTGGAGCAATGTCTCAAAGAATTCACGTTTTCTTAACGAATGCGAGGAACAGTATGTAATGACATTGCCCAGGACTAGTCGCCCTAAAGACATTTGTGCCCTTTTGAGGATGTACTTATGTGACATGGTATCTGACGATGAAATCGCTTCTGTGACAGCGCCTTAAGTGTCTATGACTTGATTGTATTGAGTTACTGTAAACGCCCTTATTTTTTTTTTATATTTTGGATTCTGTCACTGCTGCTTTTTGTTGATGACATGGCCATTAATAAACAAAGTTTAGAAAAAAAACAATGGGCCTCATTACGAGTTTGGAGGTAGCCATGCCGTTTTTAGCAGCATGGCTACCCCCAAACTCGGGTCCGGGTCCCGAAAATTCCCTTTCGCGGGACCCGGACCCAGTACATCCCATTCCCATTTGAGCCCCCGTAGGGCTCAATGGGAATGGGCAGGATGCTAATAACGGCCCCATTAATGACGGGACCGTTGTTAGCATCCTGTTCTGCTAGCGGGTGCTGCTCTGCACAGGCTTACAGGGCGGCCCCGCGAGCAGAACTCGTAATGAGGTGTTGAGGCAACAACAGCGCTGGTAGCCGTTGTTGCCTTACCGCCAGGGTCGTAATGAAGCCCACTATGTAATGGCTTGCTGTCAAAGTGAGGTTTCCTTTCCCAAAGCTATCTAACTTAGTGATTGTGAAAACTGTCATAATCAATCATTTATCAGGTGTAAGACTCCACTTGAAAAAGTTGCTCACATTCTATAGTGGTGAAAACTCTCTAGCCAACAGGAGAATGCTAGATGTGAAGATTATCTTAAGTTCTGATAAAGAGAACTCTCCTTTGAATCTGAACCAATCATTGACTCCTTTTAAAACTCCTTTTGAAGATGTAAATAATTATACAAGTGAATTAGGTAAATCTGAAAACAATATTCGGAATAAGAGGTAATTTGAACATTTGGGCATTGTGGGGAAGACCCCAAGTACTGGGATGAGGAAGAGGGATGCAGAGGCACTAGACTGCAAGGTGCAGTCTTGTGGTTCTAAGGACCCACGCCTGAAAGGGACTGTTAAGTATAGAGGGACCCCTGGGGTGCAGGCCAGGAGGAGAAGTAGAAGGTGGAGTGCCTGCAGAGACTCCATGTTACAGTGGCAGCAGAGGAAGAAGAAAAGCAGAGAGGCTGCTATATCCAGAGCGGATGACGATCCAGAGGGAGTCTACAACTTTGATGGCCTTGAATGTAGAGGTTGCATGGCAGGAAGCGTTATTTTTAAAAAACTTTCCCAAGTGTGACTTGTGCTCCGGTGGCAGGTGAGCACCAGAGTGTCCCTGGAGCGAGGAAAGCTCCTCTCCCAACCGGCATGGGCCGCGGGATCTGAAACGAAGCAGAGTGCCATGAAGAACGAAGCGGAGGAAGCAGAAGGCACCGTGGCAGCAGAAGGAGCGGACACGTATGCAGCAACCGGTGAGTTCACTACTATTGTGTAACCCTGGAACGCTCAGTAATCGCCCGGTGGCTGTTAATGATAACTTATAATACCAAACTGATACAAAGAAGCTAGAATACCGAACTGAAACAAAGGACCTAAAGTGACAGAATAAGAACGTTGGGAACAGACAAGAAGGTTCTAATTATACTTATAAAGATTGAAGTAATTGCCAAAGCCAAAAGAGGGCAATTCAGAAGCAAGCCATTTATAACCCCTATTGTCAAAGAGAGAAGGAAGCAATAGTTGAAAAAGAGCTCAACACGCATTGTGTTAGCCAAAGAAGAGCAAATGTGATAAAGAGCTATTATCAGCATTTGGTTGATATCGGAGTGGGAAAACAAGAGTGTGGCAGGAAAGAAGCCTTTCTGATAGAAAACATTGAGGAGAGAAGCATAACCCGCATTGCATGTGGCAATTACAAGAATTGAACATATAGCACCAATGTGAATCGTATCCTCCCAGAAGTAGTAGTTAATACTGATGTTGTTGAAGGACAATACTGATGTTGATGAACATAAATTCTGATGTTGTTGGAAGTCAAGACTGTATTATTTGAAGTAAACTTTACCACAAAAGTACTTGTAGTAGTGTTAGGAGCTTTTAGTCCTGGCAGGTGAGTGTACCAGGACAGGGACTTTGTAGTGGTAGCAAGGCATACGTTAGTTTTCAAAAAACAAACCTGTTTGATTAGCAGTGTTGTACTACAGTTTTAATATTACCAGAGGTAATTTGTATCCAAGACACACAGTGAGCAACAATACATTATTTTTGTGTACCGCTGAAGTAAGACATTCATGAAATGAGTGTCTGTAAAATGGAAAGGTTAGTTGCATGGACACAAATCGATGTGATAACAGCTCTATGAAAACAATTTTCAGTGCAAGGCTATGCAGCTGTGTGCAGTCAGTGTTGCACATGGCAGTGTCCCGTTTATTGAATGCTTGACCCATCATTTGCTGTCTAAGGAGAAGTTTCATGAATCAAAAACAAAAAGAAGGAAATGTATTGCCTTTGACTAAGTACGTAGTATGGTGTTTTGGCTGCCTATCATTGATATCAACTGTTTTAATTATAGTGTTAATTACCACTCTCAGTGGACAGCAGGGCCGCTAACTGCCCTCAAGCTCGAGCCAGGTAGGCCCAAGTGCAGTATTCCAGGCTGGCATGGCCATGAAAGCCGTATTTATTGCTATTAGCACTCCGAGCTGACAGCTGTGGTGCAGAAATATTTTGTTTTTAAGGAAATTTTGTTTTCAGGGAACACTGATTTTTCCTTTGCATACGTTTATCCTTAATACACTACAAGAGAAAGAGCAGGCATTAGGTTTTGTTAGCATAGGCCATTTTGATTGGACTGACTCCACTAGGACTGTTTTGTTTATCTTTTGATGGTCGAGACCAACCTCATCTTACTTATAGGGCAAAGTAGGAGTTTCTCCAGCCACAACAATTTCAATAAAGGTTTTAAAAATTGCATCGATTATGTCAGTGTCATACTTGTGATACCATGTTTCTCCAGCATGGGGTCTGGCATGGATTCACATGCTCATGAATATTCCCCGTCAGGCTAGGAATCCTCGGTAAAGAAAAAATCAGTATCAGTTTCGTTTCTGATCTGTCTTTCTTAGTAGTAACCAATCACTGATCTCTGGGTCATACTGCCCCAGCCAATGACTGCCCTCTCCCTAAGCCCCGCTTCCGGCAGCCATCCTCAGATTTTTACCGCACGGTCAAGTGTTGGGAGTCCTCGTGTTTAGCTCTCGAGTTTTTTTACTGCGTTTTCATGCTTTTTCAGGAGATTTTCTCATTTTTTAGGTTTAATCGAGCCTCTAGCTCCACCGTTTCTACTTCCGATAACGGAGACCCGTTTCAGAATTCTTCTGCGCCCCTCAAGGATGAAGTTTTCGTCGAGTTTACACTTCTTGGAGGATTCCGGAAGATCTGCGGCCTACCTCAATGGACATGGCCCAGGACAAAGGAAGCTTGACGCCTGGATCCAAGCTGTTCAGGAACTGCCCTGCATGCGGATTATATAACGTTTTCAAGGAGGACGAGCATTCGCAATGTCTCTACTGCCTCCACGGGGACAAGACGCACGTGGAGAATGACTGTGCGTTCTGCAAGAACCTTTCGCAATGGACCAAACAAGATCGTCGTTCCCGCCTCCTGGCTGGAGAAAGGGCACAGCAAGTGAGCAAGTGAGAAGGCGAAGAAGGTTGAGCGGGCTTCTAAGTCATTTGAGGGCGCCCCGGCGACGGGGGCCCAACAGAAGGCCAAGCACCGCGAGTCTGCGGGCCCCGGGAGCGCCGAAAGGTCGGGCTCTTCGGTTGCCAAGCAGAGCACTACTTCCCCGGCACGTTCGACCACGAGCCAGCGCTCTGGCTCGGGGTAGAGGAAGTCCGAGAACCCGGGTAGGCTGCTGGAGCGGACCCGGTCGATCTCGAAGGGGGGAGCGAGGCGTTGACCCTCCGCTCAAGGCGAAGGCCCAGGACGCACCTAAGGTGGTGAGGGCCTTGATCCACCCGGCTAAGGCCTCTACCGAAGTGGTCTCTGCGACCCTGGCAGAGCCGGCTGAGACTACGCCAATGGAAACGGCCTCTGGGCCCAGAGTATCCCTGCCGCCGCGGAGGGAATCCTCTTTCCAGCCCACCGCTAAGACCCCCGTGAAGCCCCTGGCTGAAAAAGAGGGGGGGGGGCGGTGGCCGCTACAGACTCGGAATCAGCCTCTGAGGAGGAACTGGTGGAGACCGAGAGGGGCCTCAACGAAAGGTCCATAGGCCTCAACGAGAGGTTCATAAACCTCAACGAGAGGTTCGAGAAGGTTCGATCCCAGGGTACGGTCCCTGCTGACGTGATCGAAGATAGCGACGAGGAGGACGAACAGGGCCCAGTGGAACGGCCATCCCGTCCGTCGCAGCCATTGCCGAGCCCCAGGATAGCTCGGCGGCCATTTTGTTGGCAATCCAATCCTTATGTACCAGGATAAGGACGAGATTACCACAGACCCCGACGGAGGATCCAGGCCCGTCAGGAAACCCTTCCGAACAAGCGGAGGAGAGTCTACCCCTCTCCGCCCTTCGTGCCCGCGAGGCCGGTGGACCCCTCATCCCCCTCCCCAGCCGACGAGGTTGGCTCTTTCCACGCCATGTTAATCAGGGCATCCGAGCTCTTCAGCTCTGCCCTGAAGAACAGAAAAAGGAGGGGTTTCTGTACCAACGACGAGAGGCTAAGAGGAAGACGGTCCTCGCGGTGCCTTGACTCGGCATCTGGGACGAGGGACTTGCTGCCCTCAAGAACCCTGCCACGACACCCGCCAAGAGAGACAGGTACGAGAAGAAGTACCGAGTCCCCAATGCCACCCCCTTGTGCCTCAGGGCCCAGCCCACGCCGGACTCGGTCATCTCGGCAGCGGCTAAGAAGAAGGCAGCGGGCGCGGCGGCTTCAACTTCCACTTCCCCGCCGGACAGCGAGGGTAAGAAGTAGTACTCTATGGGACGACGGGTCATCTCGTCGGCGGCGACGACGATTAAGGCGGCCAATGCCTTAGCGATCGTGGCCCGCTACGACGGGGAGCTCTGGTTCAAGATAGCTCCCCTGCTAGATTTCCTGCCTGATGACAAAAGGGCGGAGGCCCTAGAAATTCTGCAGGAGGGCGAGGTGGCGTCGGATCACGCCATTACGGTGGCAACGGACATTGCCGATACCGGATTTCGCCAACTGGGCAACAGAGTTTGCCTCCGACGACAAGGATGGCTCAAGGCGACACTTTCGCCAGGACGTCCAGACCAGAGTGTTGGACATGCCGTTCGACGGCAACAACCTCTTTGGTAAGGCGGTGGATGAGTCTCTACAGGCCATCAAGACCAACTCGGAGACGGCCCGGGCCCTTGGAGTGCTTCAGCAGCGACAGTCCTTTCGGAGCTCTGGAGGCAGACAGGGTGCCTCCAAAGGATCCAGCGGTGGCTCCTCCACCTACCGCCAGGCGGCCCATTCCTCTTCCCAGGAGGCCTACAGAGGTCGCGGCAAGCAAGAGGGTTCCTGCCGTCGTCGCCAAGGCGGCAAGGCCGCGTCCAAGCAAGACTGACCCGGCTGGGTGGTCGGGGGCCCCCACCAAAGCACCCCAGTGGGAGGCCGACTGACGAAGTTCATCAGGGTGTGGGAGTCCATCTCCACCGATCGTTGGGTGTTGGACACCCTGGCCAACGACACTCACTGGAATTCCTAAAGAAGTGCCCTCGCATTCCTCCCGTGGCCAGGAAGGAGAATCCCGTCCCTCAACTGCTGTTGGAGGTAAAGGCGATGCTCAAGAAAGGTGCCATCGAGCTCATCTCCAGGAGGCTCCGGAGTGTACTCAAGGTACTTCCTCGTCAGGAAGAAGACAGGCGGTTGGCGCCCCATCCTAGACCTGCGTCGGTTAAACAAATACATCAAGGCGCAGAAATTCAGGATGGTCACCCTCCAGCACGTACTGGGACAGCTGGAGGAAGGCGACTTCCTATCGTTGCTGGACCTGGAGGATGCCTACTTCCACATCCCCATTCTAGAAAGGCACAGGAAGTTCCTCAGGTTCGTGGTTCAAGGATGCCACTACCAATTCAGAGCCCTACTGTTCGGATTAAAGTCGGCACCCAGGGTTTTCACCAAGTGCCTGGCACCAGTGGCGGCGCGGCTGCGCCTGCAGGGTATCCACGTCTACCCCTACCTGGACGACTGGCTAATCCAGGCAAGGTCAAGGGAACTCGCCGTCGATCATACGGCGAGGAGAGTCCGGTTGCTCACGGAGCTCGGGTTCTCCAACTACCCCAAAGCCCACCTGGTTCCGTCACAAGTAGCACTGTTTTTGGGGGCGAAGCTCGATACAGTGGAACAATTGGCCTCCCCTTCAGAGGAGAGGACCAAAACCATCCTGGGCAAGGTATGGCGACTGTTAGCCACGGATGTGGCAAGGGTGAGGTCCATCAAGTCCCTTCTCGGGATGATGTCCTCATGCATCTACCTTGTACCCCTTTGCAGACTTCGGATGCGTCCGCTACAGGAGTTCCTCGACGCCTGCTGGGTTCAGGCGGGGGGCTGCTTTGAGGACAGGATCCCCCTCAACGAGGAGTTCCGTCGGGCGATCCTATGGTGGGACACCCGGGCTCACCTCACGGCGGGCACAGACTTTCAAACCCCGGCGTTTCAGGGGACGGTGACTACGGACGCCTCTCTGGAGTGTTGGGGGGGCCCACACCGGAGATCTCCACGCAAGAGGCCTTTGGCTCCCGGAGGAGAGGTCTCTTCACATCGACATCTTGGAGCTCCGTGCACTGTTCTGGCCGCTCAAGTCGTTCCTCCCGTCCCTCAAGGACAAGGTGGTGAGGATCTTCAACGACAACACCACCACAATGTTCTACATACGGAAGCAGGGAGGCACCAGATCCCCAGCCCTATCCAAGGAGGCCCAGGATCTGTGGCACTGGGCCGTCGCCCAGGGGAGGTTTCTGGTTCCCTTCCGCCTGGCAGGAATAAAAAACACCATCGCTCACTCACTCAGCAGGGAGCTGCGCTCGTGCCACAAGTGGATCGACTCTTCCAACGATGGGGCAAACCCCAGATCGACCTGTTTGCGACGGCGACGAACTCCAAGTGCCAGAGGTTCGCCAGCAGGTTCCCACAGCCGAGGAGCATGGGCGATGCTTTCTCGTTCCCGTGGGACGGCCTGTTTCTATACGCGTTCCCTCCGTTGCCGTTGCTGCTCTGCCTCATCAGCCAGCTCAAGATGTCCAGGTGCAGGATGATCCTCGTTGCACCGGCGTGGCCGAGGCAGATCTGGTTCCCGGACCTTCTGGACTTGTCAACGTCCCCGCCAATCAGGCTGCCAGCGGACGCGGATCTTCTCTCCAGAGAAGGAGGCGCCATTCTACACCACGACCCACAGTCGCTGAACTTGCAGGCCTGGCTCCTGCAGCGCTAGAGTTTGGAGGGTACGATATCCCGGCTGATTGCAGAGAGGTTCTTGCAAAGGCCAGGGCGTCCTCAACTCTCAAGTGTTGCGGTCATAAATGGAAGAGGTTCTCTGTCTGGTGCCGTGCACAGAAGATTAACCCTCTGCGGATTACGGCCCCTCAAGTGCTGCCCTACTTACTGTCGCTGGCCAAAGCCGGACTGGCTCATGCCTCCATAAAAATACATCTGGCTGCCATCTCCCGATATACCACGACTACGGGACGGGCGTCCTTGTGGTCTCATCGCCTGGTAAAGGAATTTATGAAGGGACTATTCCGTTCATTCCCGCTGGTGAAGGCTCCTGCCCCGGTGTGGGAACTTAATGTGGTGCTGACCAGGCTCATGGGAGCCCCATTCGAGCCTATGCACTCGGCGCCCTTGAAGTTCCTGTCATGGAAGACAGCGTTCCTCGTGGCCATCACCTCTGCACGACGAGTGGGAGAGATTCAGGCCATATCTTGCAAGCCTCCATACTTGACTTTTCATGACGCAAGGGTAGTGCTTAGCACACACCCCTCCTTCATGTCCAAGGTGCCGTCAGACTTCCACCTCAACGAGCCCTTGGTGTTACCAGTTTTCTTCCTGTTGCCTTCGACGCCGGCTGAGAGGACTTTGCACTCGCTGGATGTAGCTAGAGCGCTGAAGTTCTACGTGGACCGCACGAAGCGTTTTCGGAAGACGTCACAGCTGTTCGTGAACTTTGGGGCTGTGAATCAAGGGAAGGCTCTCTCGAAGACTTCCATTTCCAGATGGCTCTCCGGCTGCATCATGCATTGTCACCGGTTGGCAAACCGACGGCTGCCCGGCCGTCCGAGAGCCCATTCGACCAGAGCGATCGCTGCTACCACATCGTTCCTGTCTGGTGTAATCCTGCTGGACATCTGCAGGGCTGCTACGTGGAGGTCGACGCACACCTTCACAAGATTCTACTGCGTCGTTCGGGACTCCAGGGAGGAGTCCAGGGTCGGCCAAGCAGTGCTGCGCAACCTTTTCGCTTAAGGTGAGCCTGGTGAGGAGGTAAGAGATGCTTAATGTTGAGTTGTTGTATTGCTTAATGTTGAGCCTGTTGCCACCTTCCGTGGTTGTGCATGTGTATACTGCTATGTATTCTTTTATTCATGAGCATGTGAATCCATGCCAGACCCCATGCTGGAGAAGGAACAAGTTACTTACCTGTAACTGTTGTTCTCCAGCATGGGTCTGGCATGGATTCACATGCGAACCCTCCCACCTACCCCTCTGCGGCTCTTCACTTGGTCATACTACCACTTGCCGTGCTACAAAATCTGAGGATGGCTGCCGGAGGCGGGGCTTAGGGAGAGGGCAGTCATTGGCTGGGGGCAGTATGACCCAGAGATCAGTGATTGGTTACTGCTAAGAAAGACAGATCAGAAACGAAACTGATACTGATTTTTTTCTTTACCGAGGATTTCCCAGCCTGACGACGGGGAATATTCATGAGCATGTGAATCCATGCCAGACCCATGCTGGAGAACAACAGTTACAGGTAAGTAACTTGTTCCCTCCCCTACATTGAAACAGACGCTGGCCCTGTGAGCTACAATGTTCACAAACAGCACAACAGTCTGCCCACGAAACACTCGGGTGCCTGCTACTGACTCTCCCACTTCTCTTTTGGGGATCCGAGACTAGCACACAACCAGCTCCCTTCTCCTGGGTCTCCAGTTGCACATTGCTGCAGTCTTCACTGGGACAATTTAACCTCCCAAACAACTTTAACACAAACCTGCCTACACAGTTGCTTCTGGATCAGAAGCTCTCCTCTCCACCAGCGGCACTTCAGCATGTTTGCATGGTGCCTCTCACCAGCACCATAACTGTACCGGTCACAATGCTTTCTTTATTCAGTGCTCGCTCCTTGTCACACCAGTGCCTTTTAGGCACACCATCAATTTCTCCATGCCTCCATTGAGCTCACCAAAGACACATGCTGTGAGGGAGAGGGACTGACGATCCCGCCCATGGGGACATTGTGGGAAAATGGGGGTGGGGACAACAAGGTGGCGTACAGCGCTTGTCCGCACGGATTGGTCAGCAGACTGGCATTGTTCATACGCATTTCATCGCAGACACATTTTCTCTAGGCAGATTTGTTTGCAAATTTGTAACACATTTCCTTGCAAATATAAGTCTGGGGGGTTGCTGAGATCAATGCCAGAGGTTAAGATTCATTCTAAACCTTCCAGCCATCGCCTCTTGTTTTACTTGGCCACCCTGCGTGGGGCGGGTATGTCCAGACGTGGGTCCCATGCCTGCTGGGCCTATAATCCCAACCTACTCTTCACTGATAAGGCCCAACATGGCTGAAACATGTCTGGGGATGCTTGTGGTCTCGTGCAGAAGGGATGTGTTCAAGCAGTTTGGCCTGGACTGCCCATTTTGGGGTGGGACCAAGTCTGATTTTCATATGGTCTTTCCCCTTTTGTAATGACTTGGCAGGCGAAGAACGATGGTCTGGAGGGTTGCCCAGGGTAATGCCAGAGGTTAAGATTAGCATAGTAAGCAGGCAGGCAGCAGGTGGGCCTGCGGGACCCTCAGCCACACAGATTGCTCATGACTCAGGGTGGCCCTGAACACACAGCACTGAGTGGTGTCCATGTCCTGCACAGCTCCTGGCTGCAGTGAGCCAGAGCGGGTGGGACAGGGCACCTGGAGACAATGAAAATGGCAGCGGTGCATGGTATAAACCGCAACAACATAACATGAACTCCTGTTTCCGGTGTGCACCAGCTCAAACAGCACCGTCATTGTCTTGGCAGTTGGAAACCAAGCAGCCCCCCCTGCCTCCCGAGGCCCCCTGGTCGGTACACCACTGGATACTTTCGTACTAAACTCGCATAAAATAGTGAATGTAATTGATGCTGTTACTGTAGGACACTTTCAATTGGGTTGAAAGTAGTTAGTCGTTATTTATTGATTATACCCAAATAAATTTGATTTTGAAGACAAATTAAAATCTATTTGCATTGTAAGACCAGATGAACACTCCTGCTTGCGCATGTAGTCTTGGATGTTAAAATTATTAAAATAACTAAACGAGGTTTGATTAAGAATGTGTCTATTTATAAAAAAGAACAGACATTATTTGCTGCTTTTGAAGAGTAAAAACATGTTCTTATTTTTACTGTGCAGCTTGCAATTGAATCTGGAAGATATTGTTCATTTTTGTGGCATTTGTTCCCGAAAACAAAAACTTCCTTGGGCAATGTGACCATATAATACAGGGTCTCTTTAATTTGTCACTGAATCCCTCTTACTAAACACTTCGAGGACACAAAGAAATTATAAGATTCACTATAATGAAACGGAACGTACAAAAGTGAAGTTTCAATTCATAACATCTGTCGAACGAGAAGGTTCTTCAACTTTGCTAGAATGGAAAATCAGCAAAATGTACTTAACATAATGTGCATGCAATTGTATGCTTAATGATAAACTATGTGCTGCATTGATATTCAAGTTGACGCAAAGACTGGACATTGTTAATGTACATTTTTACAGAAGAATTACAGAAGAATTTGTTTTATTAAAATGTTGATTTACTGTCTAATTTATTTTTCAAATTAGGTACTGAAACATATTTTTGCTTTCACAAATGTACGTTGTTACGTCAATGTGATGTGCATGTACCATGGCTACAATCGTCCTGTGGATCCGTTCTTTAACCAGAACTGGAGAATAACCATAACTAACAGTATTGTAATATCATATTCTGGGACTATCGTGAGGCACCAGTTTGTCCATTTGCGCTGCCAGTGAACCGAAGCCACATGACGCCCTTCATGTTATGACTATGTGCGGATGGCAAAGTGTTGTATTTCGACTTGAAAGGAGACCTTTGTTCTCACAAATGGAGCACAATGTGCTTCGATACTAAATAGATGATGGGACACAATTGCATTCAGTTTTACCACACAACTTCGAATTCACAATTAATGTACTAGGATTAAAAGATTGATAAACGCAATCTGAAATATTTGATGGAATGTGACAGTCGACCTAAACATTGGAACTATGCCTTGTAGTTTTCTTGCACTTATGTTCGCAAAAATGTTCGATGATTCCTTGGATGTATTCTTCTATTTTTAACTTGAATTTAAAAATACAATGACTTGGAAAATTCCCAACTATAATTGTTCTTTTATAACGCACTTAATACCAAAGATTGGTTTCCAGGCGTGGGATCTGGATTCAAACCTGTGTCGCACTGCATTGTCTTACTTCCAAGACAAACGTGTTGCCCTATAGCCATCCCCCCTCAACTAGTAGTATTTTATTAAAAGTGTATGTTTGTTTTTCTTTTTGTAAAAAGAAAGTCAACTTTTATGTTGGGTGTGTTGATTGTTTTGTGTTGGGTAACGTGATGACCGGGTACGGTTGACTACGCTATGCACCAACATCATGAGACGAGGTGAAGATGTCAGTTTGAAATGTTGCTGTCAACTTGAGGGGCAGGTGATATGATTTACTGTGACAAAGGCAATTGAATTTAGGGCGATGGTTCAACAGATAGGATTAGCACAAGATGGCAGTTTCCGACCTGTTGGTTTAGCATGTATACTTTTTCAGAAAATCAAAAGCTAAGATGCACTGTTTTTTTTCTTCTTCCGGAATGATTGATATAAGCTCAAAAATATATGCCCTATCCATTGGGCAAATAAAATAGTTACATGTTTCCAGCGGGTTGGCGTGTCCACAGACCCAAACGAGTGTGTGAATCTGTAATCTAGATTTGAGAACCCCACATACATGAGAAAAGATGGCATTTGACTTTGCAAACATTGAGGGAACCTGGGTTACTAAAGTGGTGCCCTGTGGTGCATAATGATCGTTCCAGGAAAGCAAGGCTGGGACCCTGCCACACTAGCCTCTAACATCCTCCTTTTATGGTCCTGGATTACTCCTGCTTTGTTTTCTTGGACTTTGGTCGTTTTCATCTGGATTCACACATTTGCTATTTGTTTCCACCCTCATGACAATGAGAACTGGACTGGAAATTCTCATGGATTCCTGAAACTTTCTCTGCTCCTCCTGAGACAGTATTCCACTTCTCCCATCAAATCGAACACAATCTCCTAGATTCCTGGTCCATTCAATTGTCTATCAGATGTGCCTCTAGTGCAAGTGTGTTTAGTGCCAAAGGCCTGTGTGAGTCCTAGACAAGACAAATCATTTCTTTTTTTAAAAGAATTGCAAACCAGTAATCAGGATGATACTTGTATTAAGCTAGCTATATCCTGTTTGGCAAAGACCGGTATGTGGTACTTTTTTTTTTTTTAATTGTTTTTTTTCTTCGTGCAATTCCATCCTTAAAAATGTAACTTGTAACATAATGCATAATTACAGTATTGCTACTGTAAAACAATGCATTATCTCCACTACATGTTTTTCAGTAAAGTTTAGGTTAGTGTATCTAAATCTCCTAGTGTCAACTATATTTCATTTTGTTGGGGAAGATGCATCACATTGACGAGCAGACACTTTTGAAAATGTACATGATCACGTGGCCAAATTCTTTTGATGGTAAGCCTTGCTCTTTGCCCCACTGGTTGCATACATCTGGGCAACTGGTGCTCCACCCCTGAGCTGATCCCAAATTGTGACGTTCTACCTTCTCATCCTGTTGATTTATACAGGCTACCCTGAAAGTGAGATGGCCGTAATATTCCACCTAGTTTGCCCAGTTGTCTGGCTGCTACGCCATCCACTCTGCTTAGTCTCTTCCTTTCTTTCCTCTTATATAAAGAAAACACAATGCGGACTAGATGTTTATGCAAAGTAGTTATCAGTACTTCATCCTGTCTGTACATCTACAGATCTACTGCAATATCATAGACTGTAGTTGTCCTCCTAGCTCTCTGGTTTTTCAGTCAACCTATGAGGGTCTGTTTGGAACTAAGTTCAGTGACGCTGCAGTAGGTGTAAGGCAGCCATGCTAAAGGGGAGCAGAGTCCAGAACTGGTGTACAAGTTGGGTGCAACCGAGAGCCGGTGATTGGTCCATGCAGCATGCCAGGGGGCACTTTGGCAAGCTTCCTGGCAGAGAGATGGTTGTGGTGATGCAGAAACCAGTGTCAGTCTATTCAGGATGCTGGCGAGTGCTATGTACTGCTGACAGGTGAGCTCCCTGGAATGGGATGAGGAGCATTTGGAAATACAGGTCCTGTTACCGTAGTGGGACAAGTGAGGCAGCAACTTGATCTTTGCCACAATTGTAGTGAACAGAATATTCTTACTGGTATTTTCAGTAATAAAGAGCAGTAAGTTCAAGATGCACTCCATAGTTAACCCAACAGTTGGCAGGTTGGACAATTCCAAGCAAAGAAAGATTATGGCTGTTAGGTGCATTCATCTACTTTAAGCAATGGTCCTTACCCTTGCATCTCTCCATGTGGGCGTGGTGCGTAAGTTGATGCACATGAATTATTCAACATTGAACTATAATCGCAAGTTTGGTTTTTTTTTGCCGGCTCTGAAAGACACATTGGGTGTCGGAGGGAGATTGACATTCCTTATAGAAATGTTTATAATTCACTAATGTCCACATGCTGTTTACAACATTGCTAGAATATTGTACTCCCATGTGGCTTATAGCAGGTTAGCCACCCCATCAAATGTATTGAACACTTGATTTGTTAATTAGAATTTCTCACAAGGCAGTCACTGCACCATATTCTAAGTCTGGCAAAGCCTAGAAGTTGTAGTGGGCTTGGTGTCAAAGAAAACCATGATATTATATTGTAGGCCATTTTAACACAATCCCAGCGTATACTGGCTCATTTCAGTAATAGCGGTGCGAAGAACGCTCATTAGATTGGCATACCTTGCCCCAGCTTTCCCTTGCCGTATCTAAGCCAACTGTCTACAAATGTAATTTCTTGGGTTGGAATGTCTTCCCACATTTTCTGTGTGCCAATTCGCAGACATTTAGGACCTCATTACATTTTGCAATGTGACGAAAATGAAGTCAATGAATTGCTACAAACATTTACCTCATGCTTTTATTTAATGATTGTGCAAAGTGGAGGAACAAAGTTAGTACCATTTTCCTTAATTTAATCACCACCGTTTTAAGCAGCTGCCTCAAGACTCTTAAGGAGGCCATTGGCGTTTCTCTTTTTCATGCTTGCCTTAGTGAATTTTAGCACCTGTATCACAAGGTGTACCGCGATGTACACGGCATAGAAGCCATACTGCTTGACAACACATTTCGTAGCCCTTCAAATAATACCTTGCTGCCCCAGCAGATGATTCCCAGATGGTCATTAGAGGGCAATAGAAGTAGGGCAGACTAGGCAAGTGCTTGTGCTTGCACATCTGAAAATGCGGCGGAATTCTTAGGGGGTCACTTTCAATGCTGTGGAGTGCAAAAATGAGATGTAATATGAAGGCGTTAACCATTTACACCTTTTCAATCCGGTGCATTTTTGCCTGCCTTTCCAAGGCGTAGGAGGGGAGCAAGGCTGAGTTTGCATCTCCGCTTTATCTTCCTCTGTCTTGGAAAAGCGTGAGATTTTCATGCAGACCTAAAAAAAAAAAAAAAGCATTCCTATGGAAGGCGCATTGCAATTACACCTGGTAAATAGCAGGTGGATTCCATTTGAATCCGTAATAAAAACGTACTGTCATTTGCAGGCAGCGTTTAAATTTTAAAGTGCAAACCTTGGTGTTCCCCTGCATGTAATTTGCATTTACTGCAAAACGACCCCCTTAAAGTTTAAGTGGAAATTTAATGGAAGACGAGTAAGCAATATTTATAAGACATAAAGCAGCAAAATGAACCCACTCGAATTCCAGTGACTAAATAACCCTGCTGTTATCTAAATGCTAACTCTCCTCCCCTCGTCGGCCATGGCGGGGAGGCTTCCGCTCGGAGGAGTTTATAAGGGAATGTAAATGCATTACTCTTATTAGATCCCTTTCACCTTTATCGCTCCGCACTCTTAATTTTAGCTTCCTTCCACTAGTCTTACTTATTTTCTCATCTAATCTGCCCCTGTCTGCTGTAAGGTTCAATTATCTCTCCACATTTTTGCAATATCTCTGTAAAATATACATGTTCAGCGAAAACCACACAAATCGATTCACTTAAAAATCCATTATGTTTTCTTGCGAGGATGGGAGATTTTCAATTTTTTTTTCATGTTTGGTTCCTAGAATCTGCCACAATTGCTTACAGTCTTGGTTGGGCCTTTTTATACATTATGGATGTTTTCCAAGCCTTGATCTTGGCATCTTCATGGTTGCATCTTCGAACCTCATATAGTCTGACCCTCCCTATGGATGGGACTGGGAGCCAACAATGGTTGGAACCTGCAGATTTCTGTGGTTAGGGTATAGGGTGTAGCCTATAGTTAGTATTGGGTATTTGTTACTGTTGCGATCTGAAACTTTGTGGTGTGTTGTTGTTGCTTGGCTGGAGTGGAGTTTTTAGCTGCCAGTCTAGCCTTTCTGGGACAACAGTGTTGCCCATTGTTCCTGGTTGCCCTGGCTGCATGCAGAACGGCGGCCTGGAGCAGGACATGGACAGCAGTGTGGTTGTATGCTCCTGCACCCTACATGCACAATGGGGGGATAGCAGGAGCACGATCTGTGTCCCACACCAGGCTGTTGAGTGAACTGCAAGCCCAATAAGGGCCACATGCAGAGCCATGAGCACACAGCTCCATGTCGCGCTCATGTCCGTATGTTGCAGGGAGAGAGTTTGGACGCAAGCCCCCATTTGGGGGGGCAGGAATGATTGTGTGTAAATTTAGCATTCATTTTCTTAAATGCATTTGAGGGGAAAAATGGCATGACTTTTTTCATGTAGCAACCATGAAACAAATATAGGCTGCATTATGTGTTCTCAATAATCATCAAAAAGCAGTATTACCAAAAAATATCATTTTTAATATATTAATCACTCTTTAGCACAAGAAATACACTCATTTGTTTTAAAAAACATATACACATAACATAGTCATATACATCTTAAAATCATGCCACCTCACAGTGTACAGAATTAAATGCCAAAAATTTCATTAGCACAACACAACAATAAATGTGGGCGGGACTGGCTGGTTCTAATTATTGAAACGGCCCAGGAAACCACCAAGAAGATCTTGGTGGATTTAAAAGATTTGGAAGAAGAAATGAAGAAGAACTTTGATATTGAAGTATTCAAAACCAAATTAGAAGCCCACTTGAAAGAGATGCAAACATTTAAAGCTGAATCTAGCTCAGAGAGAATTAAGAGACTGAAGAAGGATCTAACCAATTTTGCACATGAGAAAGCTTTTCAATATGTCAACAAAGATTACAACTTTGGAGCACCTACAGGAGGTCAGAGACCGAACTGTAGGGTGATATTCAGAAATACATCGTATAGTTCTAGCGATGGAGGAACACCGGGCGAGAATGAAGAAACTGATGAAGCGGGACAGAGAGGAAGGAAGAAAAATTGCGCCATGTAAAGGGGCCATAATACAGGAGCAAGGAATGGATCGAGACGCCCACCTTTTTTAGGCAGAGGGAACAGTCGGCAGGAGTGGCAAACAGACCGGATGCAGACACGCAGTCACCGGGGTTGGTAGTGAATCTGTCTAGTGAAAACTTAACTAATGATGAAGAACAGTGTCTGAACAAAGGCCTGAATTTCGTGATATCAAAATATCACAATCTTTCCAATTCAGGTTAGAATTCAGTGCATTTATGCGCAAGGTACATCTTAGAGAATTCTTTGAAAATCAACCAGCCAGTCTTCAGGCAAATTACAGTGGCCTGAGAAATCCCTCGACTTGGTGCCCACCCCATCACGCACATTCTCCTGAATCAGTAGTCTTTGAAAAAAAGGTCTTACAAGATTTGAGAGAACTTGAAACTAAAGGCATTCCCAAGAACTCTAATTTAAGTCAGCAAGAAATTGCCGTACTACGAGGCTTGGGTAAAAATGAGAAAATTGTAATTCGTCAGACAGATAAAGGAGGAGCGATAGTCCTTTTGAATAAGAAAGATTATATCGAGGAATGTCATAGACGTCTGTCAGATAATATCAGCTACTGCAAAATTGATCAAGATCCTGGTCCTGCCATCATGAAAATGATAAAAGAGAAAGTGGGTAAAGCTGTTGATTTAAAACAGATTAGTAAACAGGAAAGAGACTATCTAGCAAGAGAGACCGCTAGAACTCCTATTTTTTTTTACATCTTGCCCAAAATCCATAAAGATCTGGTGAGACCCCCTGGTAGACCCATTGTGTTGGGCGTGAATTCCATCTTGGAACCCTTATCAAAATTTGTGGATTTCTATCTACGCCCTTTCGTAATGAAAATGAAAAGCTACGTTCAAGATACCAGAGATGCCATTGGGAAAATTGAAGGGCTCACTTTTGATCACACCAAGGACATACTCATTTGCTTAGACATCCAGTCGCTTTATACTAACATTCCCCAACGAGCAACTCTTGAAGTGGTTGAGGAGATATTGCTTCAACGTGAGGACAAACATCCTGTGAGCAATGCCTTTATTTTATGGTGTGCAGAAACAGCTTTGACAAATATTTTTTTCCAATTTTTGGGACAATTCTACTTACAGGTTGAAGGTACAGCCATGGGTGCCGCCATGGCTCCTAATTTGGCCAATCTGTACGTAGATATGGTGGAACAAACGGTAATCTATTCAGAAATTAATCCTTTCAAGCAACAAATAACACAATGGCTACGATACATCGATGATGTATTTATGCTGTGGCATGGCTCGATGGATGAAGCCAATAGTTTTTTGGCATGGTTAAATAATCAGAATAGATACCTGAAATTCACAGCGACAATGAGCTCCTCAGAAGTGAACTATTTAGATCTCACTATCTACCAACAAGATAACCGTTTATGGGTTAAACCGTTTGTCAAAAGCACTGACAAAAATGCACTACTGCACTATAGAAGCCACCATGCGAAACATGTTCGGGACAATTTGCCCTTTGGGCAATGTTTACGTTTGAAACGTAACAGCAGTACCAACTATGATTATGAAACCGGGGCCAATTTACTTATGGATAAACTGATTGATAGAGGCTATCCCAAAAAAGTTGTCATGCAGTCTGCCAAACGAGCTTTTAATAACAACCGGGAAGCTCTGCTGGTAAAGAATAAGAAAGACACTGCTAACCATGAGACTCCATTGGTGTTTGTCAACACTTTTAGTAATCTTTCCTATAAAGTCAAGAATATCATATGTAAAAATTGGAAAAAGACAATGACCTATGATAGCTTTCAAAAAGAGCACCAACATTCGTAATCTTGTGATGAAGAATGACATACACCAGGTGGTTAGCCAGGAGGGTGCCCAAAGTACATTGTGGAGTCTGCCTCGAGTGAAGGGTCACCATCCATGTGGAGAATGTGTCATGTGTCCATTTACCAAGAAAATGACCACTGTGAATTTGGGTCTCACTTCTGAATGGGTGCTAAATGAACACACTAATTGTAAAACGGAAAATGTAATTTATATTATTAAATGTCCGCGTGACCTAACTTATATAGGCAAAACCAACAGAAAGTGCAAGACTAGGATGATCGAGCATAGGAGCTGTTTAAAACATCATACTGATAAAGCTCCTCTAGTGAAACATTTCGAAGATAAAAAACATACTTTCTCTGATTTTGAATGGTGTATCTTAAAAAAGATCAAGGGTAGATCCCAAGACGAAATTAATAGGAAACTGATTAATCTGGAACAAAAGCTTATCTTTCTTACCAACAGTCATGTCACAGGATTGAATGAGAACATCGAGTGGCATAACATCAGATAAGCAAGTTACCTGTTACCTTGAAGGGACTTTGGAGGTCCTAGGAGTGTTGCACTGTTTGTTGGTACCCATTGAGGGAGAATCTCTATTTCTATGTGAAGAAATGCAATTTGTTGTCATATAGGCCACAAACAATTTACCTCAAGGGGTTGTTTCCTATGTGGTTGTCTCTGTGTTTAGAGAATTTCCACCGTGAGTGATGTTCTGTTGTGGTTTCCTTTGGACATGATCAGGGGTAGCAGGTCTCTTTTCCCGTGTCCTGGATCAGTTAATGCTCTTTTCAGAGCTGGTGGAGAATGCTTACACCTTTTCCTCACATGTTTGGCATACTTCGCCACTATATTTGATTTGTTTGTGGTCTTGTTTGGGATTTTTGCCCTTTCTCTTGGTATGATGGGAGTCACACCCCTTTTTTCCATTGGCGGACCTGTGGCCTTAGTTGCTTAGCAACTCGGACATGTTTTGCCTGATTTGAATGGGTGTTCCCATGCGCGAGGCGTGGTGACGCCATCGCGTTACCGCGTTCCGCGGAGCGTGATGACGTCATCGCGTCACGCGAGTGCCGCGGAATGGGGATTTCAGTACGGTTTTTGGGCCGTAGTCTCAGGATGTTGATCCACTGTTATCCCGGGCGTGAGATGTAGTACAATGCCTGTTTTCAGGTCATCAGTTGGCATAGATAAGGTAAGAACGAGGGGATGCCTTTGGAAGTAACTTTAACCCTAGCACTCTGCAGAAGATGCTCCTTTCCTTTGCGATGTATTTACTTAGTACTTTTACTCTTTCAGAGCTAGAGGAATTGTAGAAGGAAGAGGCCCTATCTATACAGACTTGTACTGTAGTGTTTTTCGGAGAATTGAAAATTGCTGAAATAGGTAAGAACCGTTTTTTGGCCTTTATTAGAGTAGCGGATGCTTACTTGACATCTGGGGCTGGGCATCTTACCCTCAATTTTTTGTATTTTAGGCACTGATAGTTCCTTTTAGAAAATTGGAAAGAAAGATGATGGGTGACTATGCCACTGAGTTGTGACTGTATCCAACTAAAGAACAGTTTTTAACACCCGAGGGTGAGCCGGTTTCTGTTGTTGTGCCAGGCTCTAATGTGGTTGGATATTCCCTAAATTCCTTGTGTTCGGGATTAGGAGGTGAATAAAAATAAAAATACTGCCATTGGTAGAATTCCTCTAGGTACTCACTTACGAATTTCACTTACTGCTGTAATAGTGAAGAGCCAGTACTGACTTGGCTTATACGGTCAAAGACATATATTTCTTCTGACCGCAGATCCAGTACATGATGTAGTGTGTACTAGATACCCTATTGGTGATTAGGGTTTGGCTATGGTGATTGATTACACTGATTATGCCCGTGTTAGTGATACGTGTTTGTCTTTGTATCCTTAGAGATAGCAACCTGGTGTATATGTAGGAAGAATCGACCTGGAGCACAGGATTACTTCTGCCCCTGATGAATGTCCGGTTACTTTGAAACACAGAGGACTGAAACTTATATAAGTTGGGCTGGTTCACACAATGGGAAATGTGAACAATTGAGTTGCCATTGTTGTGTTGTGCTAATGAAATTTTTGGCATTTAATTCTGTACACTGTGAGGTGGCATGATTTTAAGATGTATATGACTATGTTTTGTGTATATGTTTTTTAAAACAAATGAGTGTATTTCTTGTGCTAAAGAGTGATTAATATATTAAAAATGATATTTTTTGGTAATACTGCTTTTTGATGATTATTGAGAACACATAATGCAGCCTATATTTGTTTCATGGTTGCTACAAGAAATTGCTGTCTGAGGATATATACTGTGTTGATGCAGTCTGTTATATGTTCCTTCCTTTTGTTTAAATACACATTATTTATCCTCACTTAGTAGGAGGGAATATCACCAGAACGTGGGGGTTACCCCTGTAGAAAAACTATGACTTTTTTCATGGCACATCCCCATAATCTTGCAACACTGGATAATCCCCTCATAGTAACGGTTCGTAATATACCACCAACACTTACACCCAGGTGGCAGGTGCGTTCATGTGTTTCTGTACCTGCATCCTCTCTATGGAGACAGCCAGCAGCGAACAAGTGGGAAAACCACTTAAGTTCTTACACCTGGGCCCAGTACTGTGTTTTTGCTCTGGCTGTCGGGTGGAGGGTAACATGTTCCCATGCGTGAGGTTTGCAATCATGGTGATAAGTTCGAAGGATCCAAGGTATAGGGGTTGTCCTCTGGGTTTCGGGGAGGCTGGATGTTAACTCGGGTGTTTGTGCTCTTGGTCTTGAAAGTGTTGATTTATTTGATTTTACTTTTAGTGATTTACCCTACTTACTGTGAATCGATCGATCATATAGTGGCATTACTCTGGTAAGAGCTTTTACAACCAGGAGCCAGTCTTTCTTCAATGTACAGTCAAGCACCCCATCACAACGAAACATAATGTATCACGTCTGGGCACAGCCTACCCACCTTCACACTTTTCATTAAACACTACTCGATTACACACACCGAAGATGTGCTGCAGCGCCACCTTTAACCCAATACAACTGAGACACGCAAAATTTGGTCCAGCAGTTAACGTCATTTGACCTCCTCACTAATTTCTTCACCTGATAGCTATGTGTTGCTGCTAGCTACATAGTTACTCCCTCCCCAACTTCTCTAATGGATAAAAACGCACAAACTCATTTTATAAATCCCCTCTTCACGGCTCCCATGGCTGACTATTGTCTTCAAAAGGCTGTTCATCTACACAGTGTTTCTTGGCCGCACCAATGGCAGATTAGAGCATGCAACACATTATATAAGGTTGAAAAACACAATGCTACAGACATACAGACAAACACATAGACCGAGGGTGTGGGCTACTTGTTTAGGTTGGAGAATGGTCTATGGAGCTACAGAGTTGGACAAAAATGTTGCTAGATCTCCAGACAAATGTATACAGATGCATAGAGGGGGATGGATAAAGATGCAGACAGATGCACTTTGAGATCGATGTATACAGACAATAGCAGCATATATAAAGATGTATACAGCAAGAAGAAAACATGTAGATGGATAGAGAGCGATCAACATATGCATTGATATGTATGAAAACACATGCATATTGCGGGGAGAGATGGATAGAGCCATCGAGACATGCATATGGATAAAGGTTTGTGATGCTTGTGAATCTGCTGAGAATCACATGCTGTGCATATAGTCTGACATCTAGTGTAAATCGCGGAGTATTAGATCTTTCTTTCGAAGATCGAAAAGGACATGGGCGTGACTGTAACACTGTTCCTAACGTGACGTGTAGTGTACCCAAAATCCTGCACGCGTTGAGGTCCCACCAGATTGTTTTTTTCCACCAACTTAGTTGGTCGCTTATGCAGAGCTCGTAAGAGTATATATTGCTAAAATGTATTTCCACGCCCTACGGTGATCTAGGCACTTCGACGACTGCTTTGTGAGTTTCCTACCACCGACAATATCTACATCTGCTCAGCGACTGTTCAACTGCTAGTCGACTGTCGACCGCGTTTCCGCTCATTGAGAGTACAGCAGAGCCCTGCTTTGCTCACCCTTATAGATGGGAGCAGAGGTCAGTTCGATATCTGAGAATCCAGGTCAGCAGGACTCGCAAATCTCTTCTAAGAGAGAGCCATCTGGCCTACATGCAGAAACTCCAAACAAAGGTTAACAGGTGGTGTGCATTGGGATAGCAAAAATGGTGGTGACACCGAAGCTGCTTCATATTTTTCAGAATGTGTGTGTCCGGAAATGGCACATTTTTTCAGACCTGCAGCGCATGATGGTCCGATTGACATGGCACCCTAAGAGCTCCCAGGTAAAGTTGGACATGCTGACTAGGCCCTATGATGGCGGGACTGGGCGCCCCAGATGTGGTGCTTTATTTCATAGCTGCGCAACTCTGCATTTCTGCATATTGGATGTCGGGAGCGATTCCCATATCTACGTGTACGAATCGAGGAACATCCGTTCCACCCTTACTCCCTGCAGAGCACACTATTAACACCGAAAGTACATGATGGTTGTAGGTTCGATCAGGTTGCTTGAACTATTGATGCATGTAGAAGGGTACAAGTGCAGCTGCATGTGCAGCTTCCATATGCCATGAGGCTGCGATTGTGGAATATGGAAGCCCTGCCCCCGACCTGTGATGACACAAAAGCTGAAGAATGGGAGGGCATGGGCCATAAGGCATATGGGCGATATATATCTGGAAGGGGCTTTTGTTAGTTATGCCCAGTTCGCAGAGAAGGTGGGACATGACTTTTGCCATAGGTTTCAATATTACTGCATGAGAACAGCATTTATAGCGTGGTCCCCATCTTTCCCGGTGGAGCGGATGGCAGTCCTGTTATTTCAGTACCCTTTTATCCCAGGTGCAGGTGAAGAATATAGGTTGTTCTGTCTATAAGGCGTTAGTTGGGGAACCACAAGCACAGCTCTGAGCTACAGGGCAAAGTGGGAGAGAAATAGGGGGTCTGTATTTACCGATAAGCAGTGGGCCGTTATGTGCGAGGGTACACATAGCAGAGCTACTAGTACCAGGCTGCAGCTGATTCAGTTTAATACCTTTCATAACCTCTGCCCGCCTCAAACTATTCAACTAAAGATGGCAGGTGTCCTTGGTGTAGGGCGGAAAAAGCAGATTTTACTCGCATAGTATGGTTGTGCCCTCCGTTTAGCCACTTTTGTAGTGAAGTAACAGTATTTTTTTCAAAAGTATTTAATTACGAGGTTCCTTGTGATTTGCTGTGCTGCAGGTTTGGTTGGCTTCCAGGTCTACCCAAAATCTTCCGCAAGCTATTATCAACGGGAAAGATACTTGCACGGCAAGTGATATTGATGAAGAGTATTGAATTAGAAAATCAACTGTATGAGGAAAAATAAAAAAATGTGTGATCTAGATTAAGTAAACAATTGAGGTTTTATTTAAAAGTGCCATGTAAAAGAAAATTATGAGAAGAAACAAAGATGTTATAAAAAGCCGTAGTGTAAAGAAAAGGGTAACAGACCCAAAATTGGAAAGTTTGCATTGGCACATCGAAAAAAACTGGATGTAAATATCCAATTTTTAAAATCTGATTTAATAAAGACATTTGTATTGAAATTAAAAGCACTTATAAATTCCTTTGAGTTAGTGTAAGTACCTTGTTCAGTTTAATTCGTCGTAGTTGTTGGATAGTTGAACAGAGCAAAAAGAAGTTGTGGATGGTCGATAGGAAATGGACTGACACTAAGGCAGTAGAATCTCCAGTGTTGTCTGATCAGAAAGTGTTTGTTGATACTTATCAAGAAAAGAGGCACCTTGCCATTTCCATGGAGACACACCAGTAGATTGCGAACAGAGGATGTTGAAATGAGACGTGAACTAGCATTGGGACAAGAGGCATACGCGTCTAATGATGTCAGCTTGAGGGGCGGGGTATATTTATTTATTGACCAATTATAAGGCGCTTGTACAAGACAGTGTTCCAAAGCACCACAAGGAACAGGGAAGGGAACATGGGAGAAAAATAAACAATGGAAATAATTATGAATAAAAAGAAACGGCGGTCCTACCAGGCCTTGTCATTCGGAGACTGCAAGTGCAGTGAAAAAGAAAGGCAAAAATGCAGGGTGCGTTGAGGGTAAGTGCTATTAGGGTCCCCTAGGGGAGGAAGTGTCAGCGGTACCTGATTAGGGAGGCAGCAGGTAAGTGTGTGGGTGGAGACAACCCAGAGGATGAGGGAGGTCTACCACCCAACAGGTAAGTGTGGGGCTGAGGCAAAACCACCCGACATACGGGTGTGGGCTCAGTGGGCATTGCAGAGGGGGTGCTGGGGCGATTGGGCAGAAGGCCAGGATCCTATTTGACTATTGAGGGGCCAGGATGCCGATCTGGGGGACAGTTAGCATTGGAGGGGAAAGGAGAAGAGAAAGGTCTTGATTTGTTTGCAGAACTTGAGATGGTCTGGTTCAAGACTGATAAAAAAGAGGTAGACTATTCCATAGGAGGGAGCCAGCAGAGAAGCATTTGATCAGCAGAGTGTTGGAGCCAGAAGATCGAAGGGCTCTGGAAGGAGAGTATTTAGTAAGAGAGAGTTGCACTTAGCGTGGACCCAGGCCCCAGACAGTCTTGTGGTTGATGCAGAGGGTCATGAATTTGATCCTTGTAGCAACCGGGAGCCAATGGGGGGATTTTAGTGCTGGTGATCTAGGGTCTCAGTGCTTGAGGCCAAGGAAAGTCTCACAGCACTATTATGGATTAGTTGAAGAGGATGGAGCAAAGAAAGAGGAAGGTTGGGGAAGAGGCTGTTGCAGTAGTCTAGCCTGGAGAGGACCAGAGCTCTAGAGACATTAAGCTTCTGGGGGAAGGTGAGGAAAGGAAGAATGCCTCTGAGGAGGTGAAGATGAAAGTGGGCCTTCTTGGAAATCTCCGAGATGTGAGGAGTAAAGGAAAGAGAGGAGTCCAAGATGACCCTGAGGTTTCTGGCCTCAGTAGAAGGAAAGGGAGGTGAGCCCATAGAGTGTGGCCAGAGTGCAAGAGGGAAAGAGCGAGCAGGTGTCCCGATAGGCAGGATCTGTGTTTTATTTTATTTAAGTTTTTATTAGCATTTTCTATCAACAATAACTGTTCCCAACAAGAGCCCTCCCCTAACCCCCTCCACTCTGCTAGATTCGAGTAGGGGACCAAAAGAGAAAAGAAAAACATGGCAGTTCATTTTGTGCCTTACGCTCAGCGATCTAAGGGTGAATCCACATGTTGGGCAAGAGTCCTTGGTCCGCTCCTATCTCTCCTTCTCCTGGACGCTCCACTAGACCCAGGAGCCGCATAGCCTGAGGGCACCAAACCACTCTTGCCCCATCCATCAGATACTGCAACAGGGCAGCCCAGTCAGAGAATCTAGCGTGATCCCCCTGAATGGAGTACGTGAGCCACTCCATAGCCACCAAGTTCCACATTTTCGCAACCCAGTCCTGATCTTGAGAGGGGGGGGGGTCTTTTGCCTTCCATTTGCGGGCCAGTAACAGAGCCGCCGCCATCATCATTATCACATATAGCTTTCGACCCGTCCTGGTTTTGATTGCTTCAAGTGGTCCCCCCAAAGCAATGATCGCAAGTCCCTTGTATCCCCTAAAGTAGATTCCTAGAACTTGATTAGCAGCCTCTAGGACTTCCTCCCAATAACTAGATTGTTGGGCACTCCCACCAAATATGCTCCAAAGTGCCCTCTGCCCACAGTCCCTCCAGCAGAGGTGCGATACCCTTGGGTACAACCTGTGAAGCTTCGAGGGGGTAGGATCGATGTCCTACTGGCATTAAGACAGGTCATTGGAGGTGCACTAAGACTGAATAGCAGACAGGCAGTCAGGGATGATAGAGGAGGAGGAAGAGTTGTGGGTCATCTGCGTAGCACTGGAAATGAGGAGAGAATGCAGAGATCAGGTGAGCAAGACGTGCTAGGTAGATGTTGAAAAGCCAAGGCGAGAGGAAAGAGCCCTGGGGAACACCACATGTGGAGAGAGTGTGGTGGGGTGGAGGATGAGAAGCGGCCCAGGAGCACCTGGGAAGGGGGGGGTCTGTAAGGAAGGTGGTCAGCCAATCCAGTACCCGGTCTTAGATACGAAGTGTATCTTGGAGCCGCTTTATGAGGATAGGGTGTTTGACCGTGTCAAAGGTGGGAGAGAGGTCAAGGAGAATGAGAACAGCAGGGGAGTTAGTCAAGATTTGGAAGCGATTCTTCACAGGTTTTCAGGAGAGCAGTTTCCGTGCCTCTGGATGCTCGGAATCCAGATTAATGGTCCTGTTAATAACCAGCAAGCTCAGGGTGTTCGGTTAGTTGGTGGATGACCAACTTCTCCCGGAGTTTCCCAATGAAGGGTGTAGTAGAGATAGGGCAGTAGTTGGTCCGACGTGAGGGGTCGGCAGAAGTCTTTTTTTATTTTAGGAGGGGGTCCACAAGGGAGCGCTTGAGAGAGGAATGGAAAGAGCCAGATGCTTGGGAGTGGTTGCAGAAGAGTCAGCAAGAGCCCGGAGGAAAGGAGATGTCCTTGATGGTTCTGGAAGAACACGGGGGCACCTGTTTGGATGAGACCTTCATAGAGCGGACTTCGAATGGATTGTGTCCTCCCATGTATTCCTCATTTTATGATATTCGTATCCCATCTCTGCTGCTTCGGAAAACATTTTCACCAGAGGGCGCTGTGTTCGAGGCTGCGGAGTCTAAGTCCCTCCAGAGCCTGCATCGACGTCATCCGCTGTATGAAGGGCTCGAGCAGCGCCCGTTACCTCAGTTTGGTTTTTCCGACGCATCAGATTTTTCCTCGACGATGTCCTCATCATCTACTCCCACCACACCCAAGACAGTGTTCAAAAAATTTCAGAAGTGTGGTAGGAAAATAGGAAAATGTCGATAACCGACCCCCCCATCGGAATTGCCTCTGGTGCCTCAGCCCAGACCATCGGGTTGACGAGTGCGGTTCCTGTCAGGCCATGTCCAATAAGGCTCTTGGGGAACGTAGAAGTAAGCTGGTGGTCGGGGAGGAAATGTATGTCTTCAAAAAGACAAAAGTATTCGTATGAATCCAGTCGAAAATCTCGTCATGAGTCGAGGAGGTCGAGATCGAAGAGTCGCTCGGGGAAATCTTCCTAGTCTTCGACAAAAAAGTCAAAAAAGCGACGTGTCGGGTCTTCTTCCTCCTCTGAGAGGAGAGTAACTTATCCATCAAAGCACGATTCCCCAGAAAAATCGGAGGCCTTCAGGGCTTCAATGCTTAAAATGTTTGAGAAAGCGGCCCAGACCCCCTCGAAGTTGCCGCGTGGTGATCATGCCTCTACCCACTCTAAAAGTGACAGAGGAAAATCAGGATCTAAACACGCAAGAGTTGAAAAGGAGTCGAGAGTGTCTTCAAGGGGAAGTTCCCCGACGCCTTGTACTAAGTCAAAGCCTCCGGTGCATAAATCGGGGTTAGCGGAATCGACATTGATGTCGAAGCCCAAACTTGACTCGACACAGTCGACCATAGCGTCGAAACCGCTGGCGAAAATGATGTCGACAGCTTTGGCTGTATCGAAGCCTTCTTCGACAGCATCGAAGCCTCCTTCGACACCGTTGAAGCCAGCGTCTTCTCTATCGACGCCTTCGACACCTTTATCAAGGCCTTCTTGGATTCCGAGACCCAAGTCGACGCCATTGTCCATACCTAGGTCAATTCCACCTTCTTTACCTGAAAAGACCTTCCACCCTCAACCTAGACAGGAATTTTTTAGGTCCTTGTCATTCATATATGAAGAACACTCCTGAAGAGGATGTCACTTCAGCTTGAGTTAGGTTTGGAACCAGAGAGGTCCCTGAAGAACTAGTGGACCCAAATTCGAAATTAACAGATCTTTGACTGCCTCCAAAATGCCAGTGGCTTAGACACTTCACCTAAAGGTGATTTTGAAAGACCAGACCCTACTGATCATGCTGATCCTAGTTATAAGAACCTATGGGAAGGGTCATTGATTTTATGTGTTGGAAGGCAGCTTCCCCAGATTTCGACCAGGATGACATGACATGACTGACATCCTGAGTGAACGTCCTTTAAAAGATCCTGTTCTGCCATTCCATAAAGCACTGCAAACGAGGGTAATGGCAAATTGGAATACTCTTGATTCAATTTCAGCAGTGAATAAGAAACTTTTACCCTAATATAGGCCATGATTATCAGATCTAGAGTATTTATCTAAACATCCCTCCCCTGAAAGTCTAGTAATTCAAGCTGCAACCTCCACTAGGCAATCGGTTTACCCATTAATACCACCAGACAGGGATGATAAAAAATAGTTGATGTTTGAGCCCGGAAAGTTTTTTTCTTCAAGCAGCATGGTCCTTAAATCGACTAATGTCACTTGCACATTAGCAAGATTTACATATACCCTGTGGGACTGCATGTCCTCAGCGGCTGAACGCATCCCGGAAGGTGAGGAACAGGATGGTTTCCTTGCTATAGTAAAAGATGTTAGAGGCTATGGAGGAATGGACACTGCGGATAGTGTAAGCAGGTCCATGGCATCTAGCACGGTCCTGCGCAGATTTGCATGACTAGGGAAATCTGGCTTTGCAACTGATGTACAATCTAGATTACTTAATATGCCCTTTGATGGCTTGAGGTTGTGTGGCAGCAAGCCGGACGAAAGCTTGGAGAAGCTGCAGTCCTCAAAAGCGGCAGCAAAATCACTTAGTACCACCATAAAGCAACTTCAACAACACTCTTACGCAGGCTCATCTTCCTGGAAGAGTCGCCCTTTTCGCTTCTATTCCTCTTTTGTAAAAGGGAGGGGGCAGGCCAGTCAGAGAGGCCAACTGAGAATAGCATTTCGTGGTGGAAAAGGGAGAGGCACTAGATCAGCCACAGCAGCGGCTAATACCTCCTCAGCCACTGCGGCAGCCGCTGCAAAGCCACTTTGAAGTCTTCACCCACAAAACACCGTTGGGAGGCAGAATCACTTGGTATCTGGACGAATGGCGGGGCATTACGTCAGATGCCTGGGCACTAGAGATAGTGACCCATGGTTACTGCCTTACTTTTCATCAAAGACCTCAAGATCATCAACCGGGAGCCAACTCTGTAAAAATTCCAGGCCTGCTCCTTGTGCAGGAGATTTTAACCCTGCTAGAGAAAGGTGCAATAGAACATGTACCTGTAGCGGAGAGAAACAAGGGTTGGTACTCCCCCCCCCCCCCCCCCCTATTTTCTCATCCCCAAGAAGGACGGAGGATTGAGACCCATCTTGGACTTGAGAAGCTTGAACACGTTCCTCAGGAAGGACAAGTTCAAGATGGTGACCCTTTCTGAGATCCTTCAGGCTCTTCAGCTTCATGACTGGCTGGTTTCATTGGGCCATCAGGATGCTTACTTTCATGTGCCAATCCATCTCAAGCACAGAGTACCTTAGGTTCGCAATTGGTGGTTCTCATTATCAGTTTCGGGTTCTACCATTTGGGCTGACCTCCACCCCAAGGGTTTTCACCAAACTGATGGCGGTTGTGTCAGCGAGTATCAGAAGAAAGGGGATTCACGTCTACCCTTATCTGGACGATTGGCTAATCAGGGCGAGTTCACCCGAACAAGCCCAAGAACATCTGGCCTTGACCTGCCACTTCTTACACAGTCTGCGCTTCTCCCTCAATTACAAGAAGTCACAAATGATTCCAAGCCAAAAACTCAAATTAATCGGAGCAATCCTGGACACTTCCTCAGGGAAAGCCTCGCCTCCCGAGGAGAGAGCTCACCACATTCTGCAGATGGTAATGAAGTTTCAAAATGCCCAACATCTACCGGCATTCAACTTTCTAAGGTTGCTAGCATCCTGGCACCTCATGGCATCCTGCATTTTTCTGGTGCCATAGGCCAGATTGAGGATGAGATCCCTTCAATGGGCCCTCAGGACTCAATGGTCCCAGTTTTCGGGGGAGATGTCAGATCTTCTGCAAGTCTCCACCAAAGTGACTCAAATCTCCTATGGAGAATATCCTCAAGGGGGAATCTTTTTGGCAACCATGGCCGGAGATAACGCTAGTGACAGACGCCTCACTCGCTGGGTGGAGCGCCTACACCAATGATCTGACAATCAGCAGTCGTTGGTCTGCATTGGAGTCCAAACTACACATCAACCTTTTGGAGCGGAGGGCAATCAGACTAGCACTGAAGGCTTTTTTGCCCTCTGTACAGGGAAAGAATGTCCTGATAATGACGGACAACGCAGTGGTCATGTGCTACCTCAACAAAAGAGGAGGCGTAGGATCACTTCCACTGAGAGGCAATGCAGCTCTGGTTCTGGGCAATGCAAGAAGGAATGTCTCTATCGGCAGTTCATCTAGCCGGAGAACTGAACACGGCGGCGGACGCTCTGAGAAGGCAGAGCACAGTCTCCCACGAATGGGAACTAGCTCAGGAAGTCCTTCAAGAGATCTTCGCCCTTTGGGGAACGCCTCAAGTTGATCTGTTCGCGTCCGGTGCCAACCAGAAGTGCAAACTGTACTGCTCAAGGGAATTTCCCCCAATAGGAGCTCTAGGGGACGCGTTAGTAGTGGACTGGGTATTTCCACTCCTTTACGCGTTTCCTCCTGTCCCCGTGATTCCTCAAGTAATCAGGAGGTTGAGAAAGTTCAGGAAAACCATGATCCTAATTGCCCCGTATTGGGCCAAGAGGACGTGGTACCCGGACCTTCTGGACATGTCCATCTGCCCTCCAATATGTCTTCCACAAAGAGAGGAACTTCTCTCTCAGGAGGAAGGTTGGGTTCTCCATCCAGATGTCAAGACACTCAGCCTTCACGCATGGTTTCTGAGAGGCTGAGATATAAGGATTGGGACCTCCCGGATGATGTAATGGAGATTTTGCTTTCGGCCAGAAGGCCAGCAACAGAATCCCTGTACCGGTGTCATTGGAACAAGTTCAGTAACTGGTGCAGGGATAAGAATGTGGATCCATGTCTTTGTAATAACTTCAACAGTACTTTCTTTTCTCTTACATTTAGCCAATAAAAGTTGGTACTATAAAATGATATTTAGCAGCGTTATCTATTTTTAAGCGCTCCTCGGAAGAGGCGTCCTATTTTAAAATTCCTTTAGTCTTTCAATTCTTGAAAGGGCTGATTAATGTATACCCTCCAACACCTTTTCAGGTGCCCATCTGGGATTTAAATCTAGTCTTAAAATATCTCGTGTGCGCCCCTTTCGAACCTTTACATTCTTGCCCATTAAGACTTCTGACTATTGGTGGCTATAACATCAGCCCGCAGGTTAAGTGAGTTGCAGGCACTGTCTTGTAAGCCTCCTCACACCATTTTCCATAGGGACAAGGTTATTCTAAAAGTCAAACCATCTTTCTTGCCTAAAATAGTTTGATTTTCATCTGTCAGAAAAAAATTATCTTACCTTCCTTTTATCCTCCTATGTGGGAGTCTGTCATAAGATGAGGAATATGTGGGAGGACACAATCCATTCGAAGAACACGTTACTTACCAACTGTAACGTTCTTTCGATTGGATGTTCCTCCCACGTATTCCTCATCGACCCTCCCATCCTACCCCTCCGTACAGTTTACACCAGTTGCACTCTAACTTCCTTAAGAGCCTGAGGACTTTAAACCTGATCATCTGATGCAACCATGAACACCGTAAAAACAGAACTGAGGTAACGGGCGCTGCTCGAACCCGTTATACAGCGGATGACGTCGATGCTCGACGGCGGCTCTCGGGGGACTTTTACTCCGCGGCCTTGAACACAGCACCCTCTGGTGAAAATGTTTTCCGAAGCAGCAGAGCTGGGATACGAATATCATAAAATGAGGAATACGTGGGAGAAACATCCAATCGAAAGAACGTTACAGTTGGTAAGTAACTTGTTCTTCTCTAGACGGCTCATTCGTTGTGACTGGTGAGGAGGAGGATAGAGTGGATGAGGGTGGCAGAGAGGCCAAGGGAGGTAAGGGGACGGGGAGGAATGGAGGGTGGAGGAAGAGAGAGAGGGGTCAGAATGCCCTGAATTTTAGAGGAGAAATGGGTGGCCAGTGCAATGTCTGAGAAGGAAGAGGTGAGGTGGAGACTGCGGATAAATTGGCTAGTTCCTTGCATATTTTGAAAGTTCAGCCATGCTGTTATAGCCTCCAGGGATACGGGCCTGGATGTGAGCCCCCTGGATGTGAGCCCCCTGCTTGGAGCGGATAGAGAGACAGTATTGGCATTGGAGTAGGCAACAGACCAGTTTTTCAGGGTGTGAGCCCGAGTTCTGCCACTTCAGTTCAGCATCTCTGTATTTGCATTTCAGTGCGGCTAGATCAGTGTCATACCAGCTGTTCCGCTTGGAGCCAGGTTTCAGGCGGGTCCTCATGACCGGGGCAAGAATGTTAGTGATAGCAAGATGAAGATTGACAAGGACAGAGTCAATGGTAGAGTCGAGAGAAAGGGAAGGAGGAGGGATGCAGGTGGCGGTAAATGCAGCAGCTGATGACACTCGTTTTATCGGTCGGATGACCGTGAAGGAGGCTGGCAGTGCTGCTGGAGGCTCGTGATGGGGACGAGAGGTCCCAGATGTGGAAAGCATGGTCAGACCAGGAGAAAGGAGTAGTAAGAGGGTTGGAGAGTGGGAGATCAGCATGGATGAAGGCATTGAGTGTCCAGCAGAGTGGGGAGGGCCGGAGGAAAGAATAGTGAGGGAGCGAGAGGTACAGAGATCACGGAAGATAGAAGAGACAGAGACAGTGGATCAAGGTGGATGTTGAAGTTTCCAAGGAGGAGAAGTGTAGAGGTAGAGGTCAGAAGGGAGGAGGTTAAGACAGATACAGGGCCAGAAGGTTGGTAAATAGTGGCAAGGGTGAGAGCAAGAGAGTTGGAGAGACAGCAAGCTTGCAGACAAGACTTTCAAAGGAGGAGTACGGCTGGGTGGGTATGATGGAGGTAGGTACCCACTCAGGTAAAATCCAGGCGATTTTCCCCACCAGGTCGGTTGGGCCGAGGCTTGGAGAGGATCTTGTAGCCATCAGGGAGAAGAGTCCAAAGCAGTGACTGAGCTGGCATTGACCAGTGAGAGTGCGGACGTCAATATCAAAGTATTCAAGAAGGAGGCAGATGTCAGAAGAATGTTTGCCAGCAGATTGAGCTATCAGGGAGGCTAAGTATAGCCAGTCAGCCCCTTTGAAGGTTTCCTGAGTAGGGATACAGGGGCGTGGTACACCAGTCGGAGGTGGTGAAGAAGGGGCAGAGAGAGCGGAGGGAGGAGTAGCAAGAGAGGGTAGGAAGTTGATAAGTCCCGACAGGCATCGGTCGAAGAGAAAATGATTGGGTTGAGGACCCTGGACCATGACAGTACCATTGTGATCGACATTAATGATGCACTTAGAGGATTATAAGTATGCCAAGAGTACTTCCCATCTAGTGCCACCATTAATGGGTGAAGAGGAGAGAGAGGAGAGATTAGATGGGAGGTCCATAGGTCAGGAGAGAGGACTGAGAAGAGGATGTCGGTGATTGTCTGGAAGTAGCACTGACATAGGTGTCAGCAATAGGTAGGCCACAATTAGAGGTGAAGAGATCTTTTTTGAGCTTTTTTCTTCCAGATTCCGTTAGAGAGGTGGAGATAGGTGACAGAGTAAAAGTTAGAATAGATGGGGAAGATGGAGCATGCCATAGAGGTGGAGGAAGAGAGGGCCTGCTTAATGCACGGGCAAACTCACTGAGTGCCCTAGCAGCCGGTGAGGCAAGAAGGATGATGTACAGATGAGAACACCTAAATTCGATTTGTTTTCGAGAGAACACAATGCAGTACAAAAAGGAAGGTGCACAGATGAGAAAACACCTAAATTTGATTTTTACCGAAATCACAGCAAGTTCAGGGTAAGAGGGTTGCATTAAAGGGGCAATATAGTGTACCCATGGAAGGCAGAGCAATGCATCAAATATGGGCAAAGAGAATGGGAGAGAGAGTCAGTGTGCGTGGTCGGAGGAGTGCAGGGTTTATTTATTTATTTAACATTTTTAGTCCATCGCACCGCAGGCCTCAGGGCGTGCAAACAGAAAACATACAGACAATCATAACAAATAAAAATGCGTGCCAGAATGCTAGGGAAGCCAGAGAAAAAACTCGGAAGTCACAGAGGCAGACCAAAGAAGCAATGTAATACTAATCAGGTGAAAGATTAAAAAGATGAGTTTTCAGATCCCTCTTAAATGTTAAGTGTGTGTCAATCAGTCTAATGCTAGGTGGCAGTGCATTCCAGACGCAGGGACCTTGGGAGTTAAAGCTGTGCCCAACTGCCTTCACAAGCTTAAACCTTGATTGAATCAATCCAAGATTCTGTTGTGATCTGAGTGAACGGCTTGAAACATGTAACTGGGTGCGCGCCTTGAGGTATTCAGGGGCAGCATTCACCACACATTCATGAGTTAGTGTTAAGATCTTGTGGGTGATGCGGTTTCACTGGTAACCAGTGTAGGGCCCTTCTGGCCAGACTAACGTGAGAGCGTCTGGCCAAACCGGCAACAGCCCGTACTGCACCATTCTGGTTAACCTGAAGCGTGGCTATAACGGAGTCAGCGCAACCACTAAGCAAGCTGTTGCAGTAATCTAGCCAAGTGTTCACGAGAACTGAGGCTAAAATAGCCAGGTTCTCTTGTATAAGAAAGGGTTATATATTGTGTAACAGTTCTAACAGCGACCACATGTTGATGCATGGAGAGTTCAGCATCCAGGATCACTCCAAGGGTTTTTACTTTTTGTTGCAATACAATAGGCGTGTCCATAATTATAAACTTTGCATACTCTCCTAAAAGAGATCTCAAATTTTGGCTTGGAGCGACGATAAGTAGCTCAGTTTTGCTTGCGTTTAAGACCAGGGAATTTACAGCCATCCAGACGTGGATGGAGTGCTCAAAGTTTCTTGAGACCGCAAGATATGAGCCTGAACGTTTAATGATAACTTGAGTATCATCAGCACAATTTGCCACCAGCACACCCAAGCCAAGTAGCAGGAGCAGAAAGGGAATCATATAAATATTGAACAGCATCGGAGCTACGCAAGACCCCTGAGGGATGCCACAGGTGATGAAGGAAGGGACAGAGGAAGCATCACCCACACTTACTGGTGCGGTCCTTGGACCCAGAAATGAAGAGACAAACAGAGAAGCTTTAGATAGAACAGCATCATAGCTGATGAAAGCACCTGGTCCATGTTCTGTAGCAAGTTGGCCTTGAGATCCAGCATGGCCTTCTCAGTGCCAAAGCCTTTCCTAAACCCAGAGAAGCAGGATGTTATAAGCCTCAACAAAGTTCTGGATTGTCAAATGTGCCACTTTATCCAGAACATTAAGTAAAAACGGCACATTTGTGATGGGCCGCTAGTTATCTGGGATGAAGGGGTCCAAAGATTCCTTTTTCAGTAGGGGAGTTACCCAAGCCTCTTTTAGAAAGAGAGGAACACTACCTTGAAGGAATGAATGATGAATTAATGTAGTGACGCACAGGCTTAGGGTTTCTCGACATTCTATGAACGGATTCGCCGGACAAGCGTTGCTGTGACAGGAGGTAGGCTTCATGGCGGCAATAGTTTCTGACATGAATGATTCAGAACAGGGGGTGAAATAAAAAACAAATGGTTGAGCCTGTGGGGAAACCACTGCTTTGTGAGCTACATCTGCTATCTCATGTAGTGAGCACAAGTCCCTAACCAAGAACCTTCTTAGCGAAGACATCATGAATTGCCTGACACCAACACTTGTCTTTTACAGGAATGGATGAGGGAGGAGGTTTGCTCTTGAACTCACTTAATACAGAGAACAATTCCTTAGAGTTGGATTTAGCTTTCTGAATTCTACTATTGTAAGAATCAGACTTGGCTTTTATAAAGGCCTCTTTGTATTCTTTGACAAGGGTCTTGTAGGTGGATAGGGTACGATCGGATGGATTTTTGTGCAAGTCACGCTCCGCAGCACGTTTCTGCTGTCTAATAGAGATGATGACCTCATTAAACCAAGTTTTTATAATAGCTTCAGATGTAACAATTCGGCTCTTGAGAGGCGCCAACGAGTTGGTAGCCTTGGTTAGTGATTTGGTTATGTGGTGTGCAAGGTCATCCGCTCTTTCGAATTCATCAAGAAGGCCTCGCGTCTCAGACAGGAGTTTGGCGAAGTTTTCTGTAGTAAGAGCTTTCAAGTTGCGCGTGCTAACTTCTCTCCTGGGATTGGAATTAAATTTGGCCGGAGGAGCTAGGGGAATAATGTCAAAGGATAACAAACAATGTTCCGACCAGATACAGGGTGAGATGACTACGGAAGTCGAGGAAAGCTGGTGAACCAGGAGCCAATCCAGGCTATGTGTGGGACAATCCACAACTTGTGCGTAACCAATGGAGTTGCAGGCATCCACAAGAGATCTAGTAGTGGTGTACGTTCGGTCATCATGCCAAAGATTAAAGTCTCCCATAACTAGAATTGGGGACTGAGGCTTGGTGAATAAATGTAAGCGATTTAAAAATTGCTCTTCAAATAACGACATGACCCTGGGGGGGAGGGAGGGGGGGGGGGGGAGCCTATAAAGAATGACTAAAGTGAGCGAGGTGTTATCTGACATTCTAACTTTTACAACTAAGCTTTCAGTCTTCTAGAGGCTCATGAGGCACAATATGGAACTGTAGAGATTTGTTTAGGAAAAGTGCAACACCCCCACCCCTGCCCAAAAGGCGATCTGTCCGTTCAAGTGAATGACATTGAGAAGTGGCCAAAAGCACTTCCGTCGATAGCGTTTGGTCTAACCAGGACTCTGTCAGTGCAAGGATGTCGAAATTTGAGGAACCCAGCAGATCTAGGATCTCAGCCCCATGTTTGCACAGGGAACGGGTATTCAAGAGCCTGGCTCGTAGAGTCGGCACAGCTTGCTTGCCCCTCCTAAGTAAAACTGGCTCCATGGGGGACAGGATGGACAAGACCTCGATATGAAGAGGGCTCAACTCCTGCTTGGTAAAATGTGTAAGGTTTTTTAAATTAGCTGCGGTAGGTTGGGCTAGCGAGGGCGCCACTGTGGAGGGAGAATCCAAATGCGCCACTAAGGCTGAGGAGGAGGTGGTATGTGTCATAAGAGCACTAGAAAGCTCTGAGAATGACAATGTTCAGCAGAGGACGGGAAGAATCATTGGTGTGCTGTGTTGGTACTGGGAGCCAAAGAATGGTGACGGAAGGGCAGCAGGGGGTAAAGTGCACATACAGCAGTGCAACCTGAAAGAGGGACTTACACGAAGGTGCAGGGCTGAGATTGCAGTGTTAGTTATAGTAAGGTAGGTTAGGCATGATGGAGGGCCCACAATGTACACCCTGGCCCAGACAGTGCCAGGCAGGGTTGACCCTTGGCCTTAAGAGCAGCCTTGCGCAGTGGAGGTTGAGGGGGCTAAGCCTCCCGGCACCAAGGTTGGTCCAGAAGAGGTAGTGCCTGGCCAATCGGGCGATGTGTGGCGGGACCCTGGGGGCAACAAAGAAGAGGAAGATGCCACGAGGAAAGGCGGCAGCCATTTTTGATTGTTGAGGCCTCTTCAGGGGCAAATGGCCACTGATGGCCTTGTTTGCAGCAAGGAAAAGGCAGAGGGGTAAACCAGAGGCCCAGGTGGCCTGTCACCACTAATCTCGTATGGTGATCCTTTGTTATAAATAAAAATAAAATGTAGATGCTTAATCATTTTCTTTTTGGGGAGGGTGCGGTGGGAATGAGAGCGATGGGTGCCAACAGGCGTGGAGTTACCTCGACAGGATTAAATCAGCTTTGTGTTGGTAGATGAAGATGTTGCAGCCAACTCCATAGCTCATCTGCAGGCAGTAAGACCAGTCAGGGAGACCCTTGGCCTTAAGAGCAGGCCTTGCGAGGGGGACCAGCTAAGCCTGCCCATGATTTACTGCTGTGAAGGCCATTGAACTTAGGATGGATCAACGGACAAGATATGCACCAGATGGCAGTTTACAACCTTTGAGTTTGGCATGTGTAAATGTGAAAAAATCAAAGGTAAGATGTATTGGAATTATTTGGGGGATCGATCGATAAATGCTCAAAAATATATGCCCTATCCATTGGGCAAATACAATTCCAGAGAGAACGTCCCCTTTTAAGTCACAGAAGCAACATACTTGTATCATAGGCATGCAGGGCAGCTATCCCTGTCGCTCAGATAGCCAAAGAAGGAACCAAAATGGCGTCCAGACCTCATATGGTCTAGGCTGGCCACATGATCCTTGGCAGATGCCCCAATCAAGAGACAGATCCGACCCTGTAGCCCAGGTGCAGCCAACATGCTTAACCTCCAAGGGCTAGCCCAGGCGGAGTTGGTCAGTATGGAAGGGAAATATCTGACTACCCGATAACCGTGGGTTTGCAACTGGAGACAATCTACATCCTTGCTGCTAAGGATTGGAAGACTAGATGACCCCCACAAGTCTGGCCTTAGGAGGAGCCACATCATCCGGAGTGAACCTTTCGATTTGAACTTTTAGTGTTTGTGGAGACTTGAAAGAACTTTAAACCACTTTGCTTTACACCCATCCCTTGGCCTGGTTTGAATTAGTTGGTTTTGAAACTTGCTGAGACGGACTAGTGCTGCGAGAGACCCCTTTTTGGAGTAAGAGGGGATGGCCTGGTTTTGTTAAGGCTAGCCCCTTCTTTCTAGAATACCCCATAGGAGACTCCAGAGTATTTGATAAAGCAGCAGGTAGGTTGTCCCTGGTGAAACAAACTTCTGTTATCTGTTTGATACATAGTTTCCAGTGAACAAGCCCTGAGGCAATACAGAGACAGAGTTTCAGAGATACCTGACAGGCTCTGCTATAAAAGATCTGCCTAGCCAGTTGAACGAACTATTGAAGCACAGATGATCTGCTAGATATATCGGTGTGCCCGTAATCAGCGAGGACACACAAATTAATAAAATAAAGAGCTATCTATGCGAGATGAGCACAGATGAGCTGTAAGACACAGCAGAGAGCCTGTAAACAGCGAGGACAATTCAATTTATAAAAAAGCGCAGTAAGAACAACACAAGAAGTCCTAAATATACACTTAAGAGGACCTTACAATACTGGCGACAAGCAAGTGGCTGTATATTGCTCCTTATTGCATGTCTGAATGAAAAGGGCCTGAAAAGTCAAGCTGAACACAGAATTAGGCTGATTTTAGAATAATAAATTCAAGGGGTTCATATATACTGTGTATATTTGAAAGAGTTGACCCCACCCCTGCAGCATTAGCTCAGCTCATAGTAGCATAGAGCCAACAAGAGCCACCTAAACAAGGGGACAGCTAATATGTGCATCACCCAAGCACATACACAGGTACAGAGTTTTTGGAAGGACAATAAGCCCCTGACAAAGTTCCACAGATACATTCAGAAAGTTTAGGAACAAAACATGTTGGGCAGATAAAGTGAAAGTAGGTCTCTACGAGATCTACAAGCTAGTCGGAATATTTGCACATTATAAGTGTTGGTGCTTACAAATATTGGTCCACTCATCACAGTGCCACATGTGCACATTGCTCTTTGTGCTTGGTTTATGGTAATGTTTTTTTAAATGTATAGATGTATGTAATTATCTATATAATGTTTGCAACTATAAGTTCAGGAAAGACGGATGGATGATTATTGAATCATTTACCGATTTATTAAATATTTAGAGTAAATGTACTTCCTCTTGTGTGCAATTGACTGATTCGACCTATCCTAGCAGTCCAGGTTGTTTTTAATACACAGTAGCCCCTTCTTTAACCTCATCCTATCACCCTGACTCTTTGAGACAATCATTCTGACACTTTGCTAATTGAGTTATAACACTATCCTTGCACACTTTGCTTTAGTTTTGTAGGGTAATAAAATGTCTTCAACCTTATCTTTGGGCATAGTCATAAGCATGATTTACCACATCCACGAAGCAGTGGCGCTAAGAAGAGAAGTCAAGAAGGATACAGGAAGGGCAAAAGGGTTTGAGTGACCAGGTAACTAAAACCCAAGGGTGTGATGAGGTACTCCAAACAATGTACAGGTTCTGACAAGAAGGCCCCGAAAACAAACCCAGAGAAAGCAGATTCAAAGTTGGCAACAGTAGAGTGGCACCAGGCAGGATGGTGACCCCTGGCAATCCTTGAGACAGAACCAAAGTCGACAGCAGAGTGGCACGAAGGGGTGCAATCTGATGCCGTCCATAGAACAGAAAAGAGGGTCAGTGGAACCAAGTCAGGCAAGACCAAAGGAATTTCAGTGGCAAGAGTTGGCACTGTTCGGCTGTTTATCCCCCTCTGCTTTGCCGAATGTTGTGGTTGATCTGGCCCTCGGGGAGGAGCAAAGGGAGTGATGAGGGGACACCCGACACATCAGCTGAGTGTGCAGATCGAACGCTGTTCCACTGAGGCCCCAGACCCAGGTCCTCTTTGCGACGCAGGTCAGCTTAAGGTCTTTCACCTAGTGAAGTTCTTCATCACTGAATATAAGTTGACCCTTTGTTGACAACCTACTGACAATATTATGGGGAAAAGGAAAGAACCTGGGACAGTCTTGTTATCCCTGAAACCCAAAAAGTCGATGTTGGTGGAGACCTCAATCACTGAGGCAAATACCCTGACCAACAAAATCGGAGTGGTAAGTGATTTTCTGATCAGACTGGTAAAGACTTGAACATTCACATGATCCTAAGGCATTGGTTTGTCAACTGGATAGACTCCCTTAGGCAAATTCCATAGCCATGACACCCACTTCATAGCCCTCGCACTTGATGAATCAAAAAGCCTCTATTGGTTGTGAAAAATCTAAATGATTTTCACTATACAGAACCTCGGGGAGCAGTATAGGGGCACCCCATGATGAAATGACATCCCCTTTCATTAGAAATCTCTTCCAGGTCCTATCAGGAGTTGGACTTCCCGACTCGCCTCCCCCTGACCCCACCACTTTTTTTGTCTGAGATGAGGAGGAGAGAGAGTGGGAGGATGAGGATTACCAACATGGAACCACAAACATGGAAAACAGACACTCCTCTTCCTACAGTAGACTGTCCCTTTAACTGGGCCAGGCAAAGTCAGGCCTCCCTTAACCATGCACACCTGAACATGATTACCACTTCCAGGGAGTATAAAAGGCGGGGTCGAAAGCACATTTTGAGCGAGTCGGGATGCTGGAAGGTGCCAGAGAAGTGGAGAGAGCCCTAGTGAGTTGCAGAAGTCAAAGAAGTGGAGAAAACGGTTCAAACACCGGCCTTGCTATTTGAGAGGCGCCTGCAGGGTGGAGGAGAGTTGTACTTCCAGAAGGCAAGACCAGGGGTGGCTGGTGTTGCCTGGTAGTACTTGTAGCAGAACTCCCTGCCCCCCCCCTGTGGCTAGGCAGGCAAACCTAGGTACATGAGGAGCAGGAGGTAAGACCCTGACCTCATTGAAACATTCCCCTTGTGGCTCCTACAGCTCCGAAGACATGGAATGCCATTTTGGGTAGCTCTGAAGTGCGAGCTAAATTATTACAAGTGCATTTTGGGACTGGAGTCCAAAAACCTACTCTTCGAATTGAACTTAGTGGGAGTGGTCTGAACCCGGCAAAGGGAGACCCTTATGAACTTTGTGAGAAGGGCCCGGCAGAGGGAGACCCTGTGAACTTATCGAGCAAGGCCGAATACACGAAGCAGCAATTCCGGACCAGCAGTTCAAATGGAGGAGGAAGGCGCAGAGACCTAGAGGAATGACAGGCGGGAGTTAGCCTTGCCCTTTTCACCACAGACCTGCAAAGCTTCTGAAAGGGAAATCATAAGACCGAGAAGTCCAGCTGGCGTGTGGTGTGACAGGTGTCAACAGGATACAGGGCCCTCCTTCGCTGATAGTCAAAGCGGGGACAGGCGCTGGCCACCGTAGTGCCGTCCTTGGCTCCTGAGACAAGAAAACTCCACAGTTCAGCACAACCGGTGAGTCGAAGAAGATTGATGGTAAACTGAGCGGTGGTGGGATCAAGGTTGCAGGCGGCATCATTGTTAAGCAAAGACTGTGTATTTGAACTTTTAAGGAACCCTATCACAAGGTTCAGAAGCAGAGTGGTCAGGCGTTGCAGGGCACTCATTTGAAGAACTCTGACTGAAGCATATGATTTATACAGATTGAGCTGAAGACGCTATCCCTGTTATGAAATGTTTCTGGTAAATTGAACAGTCGCCAAGAGTGTTGCGTAGTGATTTCTGTCAGGATTGATTTTAAATTGATATGTTGGAAGTTTTGTTTTGATTTTTGTCTAGTTGAATGTATTTGCTTTATGATATATTTTCATTTCGTATGATACTTCCTTTTATGGTATGAAAAGTTTTTCTGTAAACTAAAACACACAGTATCAATAAAAAAATAAAAAAAACTCTGACTGAAGCTTGTTTGGGGTCGTCTGGTTGGTTGAAACTACGAAGACCAAGAGGCCTTAGGAGAGGCTAGTGTAAAGCGTCATAGTGGTCCTACGAGGGTCTAGCAAAACCCTTCGTACACTCAAAAGTCTTTCACAGATCAATCTGTTTTCTCTCATATGTCAAAGTGACAAATGTAAACCTAGCTGAGGGGTATCTTCAATGCTGGTAGATGTGAACCCCACCAAGGGATGCCTGTGAATTGACAGTAACTAGTGAAAATAAATAGTGACGACGAAAATGAACACGGCTGAGGGGTGTCTACAATGCTTGCAGATGTGAACCCGACCAAGGGATGCCTTTGAATTGATAGTAACTAGTGGTATGCCGAGGAAATTGTGACAAGTGTGAACCCTGCGGAGGGATGTCGACAATGGATTGTTAAGTGGTGCAATAGGAGTGAAAGCCCATAGCGAACCCAATTGAAGGAAGTTAGCGTTGCAAGAAGGATCGGAGCCCGGCTGAGGGAGATCTAAGAGGCGAAGAGCAGTCGCCCAACATGAAAAGAAGGCCAAAGGAACTTTTGTTTGTTTTATGGTACAGCCAGCCTTCTAAGGCAAGAGACTTTTGTTAGAAAGAGACTTGGCCCTGGAAGGTCCTGAAATTGTTGAGAGGAACTGTAACCTCATGCTGGCGAGTCTCAGGAATGTGCTGTGCTGGAAGGGTCCTGCCTTGTCCCACGCTAGCAAAACCATAGGGGAATGGAGAACCAGCCATACACCCTGACTTATCATTTGGTGAACACTTCTTTCTTTTCTTGAGAACATTATCCCACACTATTTTGTAACTTAGTTGTAAGGATTGGAAATAGTTTTATTTTTAGTATATGCCCTTTTATTTGCCAAGACGCCACTAAGACTGCTTTATTATTTGTTGATGGTTGTAGCATTGCTGCCATGTTAGATTTAGATTAGGTGTCTTTCTCACCCATTATACAGTTTAATAAAAACCCTTGAACTGTGATCACTTGTCTGTCTTTACTGTTGCCACCATGAGTTCATTACATGGTCCATTATATCACTTTTTCCAATTTTAGATTCCCCGGAACATCTATCCATCAGGGGGGCTGGACGATTTCTCTCCCAATTGAAGAGGAGTCAATTGTCTGTGTGCAGGGGAGGCAATGCAATAATTGGTATATTCTTAATTAGCAGAAGTATCTTGAATCCCATTGTATAATTTGTTTCCAGGAAACCAGGGCACTAACCACACTATCCAAACCTTGATTCCAGTATTTTGGCACTCTGGCTGTGAAGGGAAATAAAGACCGGCCAAGTGTGGGGGGCTAGTCCTTTTGTGTTCATGTATCTTTGTGTTATGAATCAAGTATACAATCCACAATTACACCAATCAAAGGATACAAGTTGGTTGTAAAAGGATACAGGAGGAGTCGTCCCAGATGTATAGAGGGGTTGGAGGTAGCACGACGCACATCAATGTGAGTCCTTCCAACTAATGTCACTCTCTGACTTGGTAATTGTACACAGCTAAAGGGAGTAATTGGTGGAAAGGGCGAGTAGAACCAAAATACACCAGGCTGTTGATAGAAGATAAGGAAAGAATTAGGAATTGATCTACCACCAAGAAAGGAGACTAAGAGTCTTTCAATGATAAACTAACCTGTTTCTTCAACCTTCAGTCACTGATGGAATGCAGGGTAGTCAGCATGGAATCCAAGGAAAACGACAAGGGAGGCAGTTGGTAGAGGGACTAACCCGGACGGAACGAGGGCTGCACTAGAGTCGGGTTGGTGCACACAGGGTAGCGTCCAATAAGTCCAGTGCACAAGTCCTGTATTGCAGCCAAAAGGTGAAGGAAAAAGACAGAACTAAACTGTTTTCAGGTAATGATGGTCCGAAGAATGCCCTTGGTAGAAGTGTCTGAATTTATCTGGAATAGCAGTGGTTCGAGTCCACGCTTGTTCAAGATAGTGGAAATTCCGCTATTAGATCGATATAATAGCCGGTACCACTATACAAAAAGTGATGCCAATATTGGATATAGAAGGCTGCTCCACAGGAACTGAAATAGGTAAGTGGAATTCAGCCCGCTGCGAAGCACAGAGAAAGGTTGCTCCCGGGCGGGAATTGAGCGGGACTGAGGAAGAAGGGATAGCTGGAGCCCGCGATGTAATGGCTGCTCCGATAGCAGGAATGAACAAGGAGGAGGAGAAGCGGACCGCCGAAGTAAGCCGTGCGAGGTTGCTGCCAGGCGGGACTGGAGCGGGTAAGTAACAACAGAGTACCGCTGAATCCGCGGTAAGGTTGAAGCCGGCAGTGGATGGAACTTCCAACTTCAGAGCTCCGGAACGCGAGGTAATCAGTAACGATCAGAAGCACCGTTGCTCAGGAAATGTCACGTTATAAGGAATCATGTGATGACCACGGACTACGCATGAATCGCGTGTCACGTAGTAACCATTTACGTGACGTCACCGGCAGCTGTAACAACAGTAAACAATACCGAAAGAACGCACGCGAAGATGCAATGCCATGTTCCTACTAAAAAGAGCAATGGAAGCGTTTCCCTGGCAGTTGCCCAAATAGTCTCCACTGTGTGTAGAAAGGCCTGGCAGTTCTCAGAGCAGTGTGGGCAGGTAAGTACGGCTTATTGGGAGTCCTCTGGGTAACAATAGGCGTGGAAGCGGATGTACTGGGCTGGCCCAGATTGGCAGGCATGACACTTTGGGGTTTGAGATTGTAATCGAACCCACAGAGTCCTAAGATGTAAGGTGCTGTTTTTTTTTTATAGGGGACCACTTTGAAAATGGCACTGTTTAATATATATTGGAGACTGTTGAGAGGGAAAATTGATTTAAAACAGTTGGACGAATTAGAAGATTTAATAATAAATTGAGCTATTATCCTCAACTTGGGGCATTTAGGACAATGACGTTACAGTATGGAATGGCCTTGATTTACCCTCGCCTTACCTGAAGCAGGTTCATAAAGACACTTTCAATACTTTGCAGAACTGGGTCGATGGGCACTATATGGCCATACCATGATTGTCGATCTGGATAACTGTCATTCTGATTTAGTTTAGGAGGGTGGGTTCAAGTACAGAATGCGAAAGTTGATTGCAAAGTTGAGAATGAACACAATCCGTTAGTTGTACAACTAAAAGCACAAATATCCCAGTCTTGTAAAACCCTTATGCTGTTATGCGATTTGGTAGTATCCAGCAATAGGAAGATAAAGTGGAGCAAACTAGTGCTACATGATGTTTTACCTTAAATATATAACAATAGTTTCTCTGTTAACGTCCTATGGAGAACTCATGCACCTTAACACAGGTAACTTAGACCAGGCCTATAAATTGTTATGCAGTGTCATTACTCCTATCATTACAACCTCTACGTCAACTGCTCAATTAAAATACTCTGCACCCAATGATTGGTTTGACACTGAACGCACAGATGTCAAAAAAGTGCTTAATTTCGAATTTAGGGTTCATACTGAATCAAACCATGTGGTGGTTATTAAATTAAGAGGCAATTGCCAAACACAATGAACAAGAAAAAGGCTGCTGAAGATTGTTAATGGGCCTCACTACTGTGGGGGGAAAAGCAATCTACTATTCTGGCAATATTTTGCCCGCAGGGAAAACCAAATTTGCTTTGACAGAGCTGTAATTTGCCATTTCTGCACAATGTTCGCAACACTGTTTCAAGACGTTTTTATAGCGTCTGTGATGCACTGCACGCTTGTGGGCATATGCCACATGTTTTGAACATTTCAACCACCCCACCCATTTTTTACTGAGGCGGAGGTTGCCGCTGCAATATGATCAGAAAAAAGGGTTGGCCCACCAGACCTTGATAAACTCCTAATCTTTTTCGTAATTATCTTTGTGTGGTTCCCTTTCAGACACTGTTCTTTTTAGCAATAAATTGTAGATGCTTCCGAAAAGCTGGTCAACTGCAGTGATATTACTTATTTTTAAAAAGTGACTTCTAGCAATACCAGGCAACTATTGGCCCGTCTCTTTATTCGACAGTCTGGCAAAAGTGTTAGGGAAAATTTTGTGTTCCAAACTGGAAGAGAGGATGGAAAAAATAATTTCATTTCCGTTTTACAAGGCAGGTTTAGTAAAAATAGGAGTTCAATAGACCAGTGTTTACATGGCACTCGTATACAATTTTTATCGATTTTAAGACTGCTTTTGCCCGAGTTAACAGAGAAAAATAATGGGAAGTTTTGTTAGACAAGGTTATACTGTTGGCTCAATTGTCTGATTCAATTATTAAAGAACAGTAACATAGCATGCGTCAGATAGGTCAAGGAGAATAACGGAGCATTTTAATATATATTTGGGAGTTATCCACAGGTGCGTTGTCGCACCTTTGCTTTTCCTTCTGCATATTAATTACCTTGCTGTAACCTTTAAAGAAACCCTGTGTAATGCACCCACAAGAGGGCATCAGGAAATAGAAATTCACCTTTATGCTGATTATGTTTAATATCTGTCGATTCGGGGCATTATTAATCAGTCAAACATTATAAAGTCTTTATTCTCTGACCACTCTCTCAATGTCAACCTTGATAAAACAGTTTGTCTTTGTAATGAGTCATTAGTTAAGAAGGTCAGCCATTTTGATTATTTAGGATGAAGGATGTGTGCTAATGGTTCTTGGAAACCGTAATTGGATTGTAATCATACTATGTTAGTGCAGCCTACTGGGGTGACATTGGCATTTTCTAGGAAGTTTGGGGGGAAGGCAATTGTGCTGACAGTGTAGGTTTATACTGTGTGGGCTTTCTCAGGGATTTTGTATGATGCAGGATTATGGGTCATGTACTGTGTGCATCTGGCAGCAGAGGTGGTATTAATAAGTTGCTTTTACTCCCTAAAATTGCTCCTTTTACGGATTTATTTGGAAATGGGTCTGTGCCCATTGGAGTATGAGATAATGATACATCCTATTTTATTTTGGCTTTGCCTCAATAGTTTAGAAACATTACATTTTGATTAAAAAAACTATTACTGAATTTGCTAATATGACTGATGGCCATCGCTGGAAATGGTGAATTTAAATTCTAAATTTTTTTATTTTGTTTTAAAATACCTATGGGATTCGTCTCTACCACCCCATGTGTCGCGTGTCGCCCGTGGCAACTGTGGAAGTGCTGGCATCTCCATTAGAAATGCTGTAACGTTGTCCACGTTCCGGCATTAGCAGTCTAGTTTATTTTCAAGATGGCCGCTGCTGCTATTTACATGTGCATGTTATGCTGCTCGGAGCGTTGCAAGCCATTCCACACTGGCTATACACTCGTAGTCACGTTCTGTCTCTTTCCTCCTTAGTCCCATCTGGGTTCCCGCTGCCTCAGAGCCCTGTTTTCCTGTGTTGGCTGGTATTCACTCCTCTTTCCGGCCCAGGTCGGTGTTCCTTGCTGGCTTCCCAGGTTCTCGCTTTTCTCCCGCTTTCTCTCTTGCTCCCCCCTTTGTCGTTACAACTAGTGTGGATCATGCGTTACCGGCAGTGGCTAGTCTGTCTGGTTTTCATGTGTGCAGCACTCCCTTGAGTGCTACGGATTCCTACTCAGCCCGAATCGTCTGTGACTGTTTCTCCTTGTTTCTGTTCTGGCTGCTAGTGAATCCCCTTGTGTTATTGTCATGTACTCTCCTCAATTCTCCTGTCTGCTACCCCATTCTTTCTGCACTGCTGTTGCTTCGGTTGCTGTTCAGAGTCTGTGCCATAACTATCCATTTCAGTCATCTGGGGCTATATTATCTACTCATCCTTCAGGACAGCACATTGGATTACAAGACCCCATAGTTTTTTCAGCCGCAAGGCTTTTTCCCTGGTAGGGGTTGGCTCCTTAGTTTCCCCTCTGCCCGGGGTGTCTTTCACCAGGGCAAGGTGGATTCCGGTGGTGTTCGCCCCTTATATCGACGAGAAAAAGGAGAAGGCAAAGAAGACAAAGGTAAGCAGACGGAAGAAGACAATGAAAGAGTCTGACAGTTCATCAGAAGATCGAGGTGAGGAGGCACAGAGTGAAGGATCTTCTGTTTGTGAGACCATGTGTTCCAGTACCAATGTTAAAACCAAACACGAAGATCTGACATCGCCCATGTTCTTGCATCTAAGGCCAGAGGTGTCTTTACATAGAATTATTTATTAATTAAATCCATTTGAAAGTGAACAATAACTCTTTTGGCTGACCGACCCTAGGAAGACAATGTTCTTCCTTTATGATTAGGTTGAACATTCTCCCAATAGCGGTTCCCTAATTTAGCAAATAAATGTTCATATTGTAATGCTACAGAAGAAAATGAGAAGCACTTCTTGCCAGAATGCCCGCTATTGCCCAAGATCGGGAAGAAATGCATTTTATCTCGGGTAATTCAATTTGCGGTTTTCAATTCTACAGACAATTTTTTTTTTTTTAACCCTGCTTTTCATTCACCTACTATTATCGTACCGGTAACTCATTTTCTTTATTACGCATGGTATAGCAGAATTAAATATCTTAAATTAGTTGGTTGAAGCTAGTTTTGTATGTCAGGAAGGATTGTTTTTAATGATCAGGTGGTTGTTTTTATAGTTTTAAGTGTCCTTTTCAAACATATTTTTTTGAGTATGATAGCATATTTTTCTTGCATGTGCTTTAAAGAAATGTATTCAATACCAATAATAACAAAAAGGAATGCCCCTCATGCGTACAAAGGAATGTAAGCTGGACCCAGAATCCACAACTGTGGTGCTGAACCTTCTTCCAAATCTGTGTCCTACAGGAGAGGTACTGTTACCATCTACTGAATGACGTAAGGGGTATCCTGGAACAGAGATGCTGGCAAGATAGATGAGAATGTCCCTTAGGGCAGAGTGTGGTGATACTGTAAAGGAACCTGAAGAAGTACTATGCCTTGTTCTGGTGTCTTTTAGGTGGCAGGGACGTCCCAGAGATAGTGGATGATTGCCCCAGAGGGAGCTACGAGGAGGATTCCCTGTTTACCCTCTTTAGCACTGGGGCAGCGGACCATCACATATTAGAAAGTGTTACTGGTATTTTAGGGATTTATTCAGCTGCCCTATAACCTCGCAAGCAGAAGGGCACACTCCCCAAATCATCTATATTTTATTTTTATTTTTTTATATTTTTATTTTGTTTTTGATGCATACGCACCTTTACAAAATTTACAGCAGAATTCAATACATCTCTTAAACAGACATCTTAACATTTAAATACAGGTACAAAAAAACATAGTTAAAATATGTATAAAAGAAGATTAAATAAGTTTATAAAACTCTAGTTTCTCAGCAAAATCATTCGTATACTTGATATGCATACTATCAGGAAAATCTCATTACTTAACAAAGTTTTAAGTCTACACCACATACGACTCAAGAGCTGCATCTATAATTTTAACCAAGCGAACAGTCGCAAGAATTATCGAGTTACTTGACCCCCACATACATCGAGTCCAGATTAACTCTCTGCTACTTAAAGTGTTGGTGGGACTAAAAGAGGAAATTATTTTTAGACGTTCGGTTTCAAAGGTTGGACATAGCAGAAAAAGATGTTTTAAGGTCTCATTAATTTCAGGTGTTTTACAAAATCTACATCTAGTGTCTGCGGCAGTAGTATCTTTATTTGCCCAATGTTTCATTCTCATCTTGGTATGTATCAAGTCTAAGCGAAAGCGGATTTCTTCACTTGGTAACAATAATAGATATTGCAGGCGAGGTGTTTGAGCATGTCTGAAATGTGCGTATTCAGTAAATGAAGAATACTGTGTTAATTGTTCGCACGTTTCAGCCCAGTCATTCCAAAATAAACGCTTATGTGCCGTACAAAACCTTCTTTGTAAGTCGTCTGCTGCTATGTTGATGTTCTCTAGGATAAGTTGTATACGCTGTTGAAAACATGCAATGGACCTAGGCTTGGATTCCCTTAGCATAATGAAAAAGTCTTCATATAAAGAGTTTTCTTCTGGAAAATTCATCTTAAGGTAAGTTTTCAACAAACGCCAATTATGACGAGAAGCCAAGGAATTCAATCCTAGCTCATGTCGGACAATTGCATTAGGAAGGGACGCAGGAAGGCGAAGAATTGCCTTCCACATCCCAGCTTGTACTTTATTCAGGAATGGCGATAAATCTAATAAATTCAGGTCCAGACCATATTAAATAATGGCCTCTACCTTTTTTGAATAAAATTCCAATAGGGGTACTAGGGAAAATTTGCAATGTTTGCGGAAGATTAATCTCATTTGATTTTGTAGAGGAAGGACTTTTTCCGCAATTGACTGTTGCCAAAATAATGCAGAAGAATTATTGGCCAAGTTATACCCTAAATAAGTTGTCTGAGTAACAATTTTAATATAGTTTGAATCCAAATTCCATCGAAACTTTCGTAACTTTTTTTTAGAAGATAGTATCAGAATGCTCGATTTGAATGGATTTATGGTAAGGTTATTTTGTTTACAATATATTTCAAATGTTTCTAATTTGTTCTGAAGTCCAGAATGAGTACTATCAAAAAGTAACACATCATCAGCATATGCAAGCCAAGACAGACGAAGCTTACCTAGCTTGACTGTGAATGAGTGATTGTAATCCCAGATCCCTTCAATATCCGAAAGATATAAGTTAAACAGGACTGCTGCCAGATTGCAGCCCTGTTTAACACCAATAGCAGTTGGAATAGGCTGTGTGAGGTGGCCCTTGCTAGTAATACGAACTCTAATTGAGGTTTTATGATGTAAAAGCGCTATTAACGCCACCAGACCCGGCGGAAACTTAAGATCCAACATTTTGGTCCATAGCCTGCTTCGAATAACGCAATCAAAGGCAGATGACAAGTCCAATGAAGCAATAAAGATTGGTCCATTAGTAGGGGTGTGAGCTTCAGCAATTAAATGTGCTAAAATAGATGCATTCAATTGAGTTCCCATTTTTTTTCTAAATCCTGTTTGGGCTTTGTTAATGCAGTTGTTTTTTTTAATGTGTTGCTCCACCTCATTGAGTAGTAAAAGCGCAAAGATCTTAGCAGCAACGTCGATCAGAGCTATTGGTCTGAAATTGAGTGGATCATTCAAGGGACCTTTTTTATGGAGAGGAATAATAATAGATTTAACCCAAGATATTGGGAGAGTTTTGCTTTTGTAAATGGCGTGAAACATCTTCAAAAATACATTAGCCCAGAAGAGGGGATCGTCCTTTATAACGCATGGTGGAAGCCCATCCGGGCCTGCACACTTAGAGGATTTAAGCTTTGTGATTGCTAACAATACATCTTGGACGTCCCAAGGACAGGTCATTGGAATAAATTTTACTAAATCCAGGATATTCACTTGATTAAATCTTTCTGGTAGATATTTTTGTACAAAAAATGTATACCACGAGTTACCATCTATAGACGACTCTATGGAAGAGGGATCAGAGTACTTAGATGCTCTAAGAAATTTCCAGATGTCCCGAATATTTTGCTTACAGATGAAACGCACCATCTTCTGATTTTCCATCAAATGAAATGCAATTCGGGTCGATTTTACCTTGTTTTTGAAATGCCTCAAAACCAATTTTTTAGCTTTGGACAAGTTGTACCAATTTGTCCTGCCATATTCATTCCGTATTGCACGCAACGCAAAATTTTTCTCCTTTTTTAATATTGCAATAGATCATTCTAAGGTAAAACACAGACGAGCAGGATTCAAATTATTCTCAGCATCGTCAGCCAACATTCTCAAGTGCTGTTGTATCATCTGACTATTCCACTGAGAAATAGTCTGAGCGGAGATATCATCTAATGAGTGATCAGGCCACCAGTCGCGATTAACTAAAAAGGTCAGACGCCGACATGTGGATATGTTCCATCTGATAGAGATGAACGGTCTATCATTCTGGATTAAGCTCAACGAATGTACCCTATCAAAGGGTTCAATGTTAACCGCTAATGAGCATTCTAAAATGGCATGATCTCCATAAGGTGGAAAGTGGGGTTTGACCAAAGATAATAGACCCGAAAGGTGCCTTGAGCTGACTATGTAATCAATTGTGGAGAAGGCATTCCCCCTATGCCAAGTAGATGAGGTTTTAAGGCAGACAGCTTTACTTATACATAAGTCCCAATCAGAGAAAAAGTTGGCCCATCTTAGGCCATTCGCACAAGAGATTTTCACATGGTGCGCCAATTCAAGCCGCCTGGAAGCATTAGGATATGTGAATAAGTGGGAGTTAAAGTCGCCACCAATTAGTATCTCAGCTGTTGGGGCGCTATGACAAATGTCCATAAGGGCATCGTTTAACATAGTTATAGCATCACCAAGCGGTATTGAAGTCGGGTTCCAATAAAGGGAGATTAACATTACTCTACGTGGTATGTCCATATTAATGGTCACATCTACCAATAGAAACAGTTGGGTTGAGACTCTATGATTTATTACAAAAGGAAAATCGTTATTTAATAAGATAGACAAACCGCCTACCGGGCGACCAACAGGTGGTTGCATAGCTAACTGGTTGATGGCCGTAAATCCGTCTAGTTGAAGGTCATAAACACACATAGTTTCTTGTAAAAATAAAATAGAAGGCAGGCTTTTAATAGCCTTATCATGGAGCCGTGTTAAAAGGTTCTTAAAACCACAGCAATTCCATGAATGAATAATAGGGTTTATACATTACGACTTTGCCTCAGCAATAGGCAAAGATGACCCTAAAAGTGATGAAGCTTTAGGGGTAGGCAGAATCCCCACTAAACCATTTAATGCCAAGGTCAAAGAAGCCAATTGTGCCAGGATCATTGCGTTTTCCGATTGCTCTGATGGCATTTCCTTTTTGCTGTTATCTTGTTTCGCAACCAAGGGCGTGAATTCTAAGAATTGCATGGCCTTTTCTAAGTGTGGAAAGGCTTGCAATTCCAATCCCAAAGATAGCAAATCAGTTTTATGTTCCCAAATGAGTTTGGCAATAATGGACGATACTACTTTGCACAGCATACGATTATTGTTAATCAGAGGCAACCTAATCCATTCTACATCTTGAGAGACTAAGTTGCGTAGTGAAGGAATTTTATACAAAGTATTCAACAAAAAAGAGCGGTTGATAGGTGCCATGCCATTGATCTGCGGATTGCTGGACCATCCAATTAAGGTCTGATTTTCCTCAGCAATCTCATACAGAGCCGTAGGATCTATATTGGGAGATATTGTTGACGGAAAGGGCAACCTCATGTTAACTGATTGAAGCATTTGCTTCACCCCATCTTGCTTTTCTACAAAAGACGAAGGCCCCAACACTGCTCCATCATATGTGGATGCTGGGCTACGCACAGCCTGGACAACAGGTATTTCGAGTTCCACTTTAGACATGGTAAGGGACGGTTTAGCAGTATCTACCAAGGCAACATGTTTTACATCGCTTTGCATCAAGCTCTGTGATAGACTCTCGTGAACTTCAAGCACTGATGAGGCGTGATTAGGTTGATGAATCGTTGTCGAAACTGAGGCCACGTTCGATGCCTCTGAAACAATTAAATCATTTTCGGAGGTGCTTGAGGCCACATGGCAGACTGTTTTTTTGTTCTCAATCGGAAGAAAAAACCTATTCAAGTTTACTTGATTAGTAGCTGCCTGTGGTAAGTTGCCCACAACACTAGAAAGGATATGGGAATCACTCCGAGTTTCAACGGACCCTTCCAAGCTTATTTGAGGTTCAGAATTATGGGAGCCCTTCTTTTTACCCTTCCGTTTGTTTTTGGGGGCCTGCCATTGAAGTGCAATCCGACTCTCCTCATTTAGTTGGCTGGAGTCAAAGGGCACTTCTGCATCTTCAGTATCCGTCAACTGCACAACATCATCATTTATAATACCATTGACTGCCGAATTTTGCAAGGAGGAGACTGCAGTGTAATTTTTGCCGGAGCAATTCGTGTTTTTTTTCGTCTTATTTTTGCGTTTTATTGCTCTCTGATGGGCTTTTTTCATTTTGCGTGAGGCATGATATATATGATTAGGCCCGGCCGAATCACTCGTTTTCTCGTCAGAGACAGACTGGTCCATTAACGCTGTAAGAGCGGATGGACTGTCGGGCGTAGTTTCAACTACAATAGTGGTCGAAGGGATGTTTCTAATGTCACCAGTTACCACATTGAAAAGTTTTGAATTAAACATGGTTTGTTCAATCTGTAAGATTCTTTCATGCTGCAATTTGGCAACTTCGGCCCACTCTGTAGAATGGGATATAGAAGTTGATGAGGCCTCTGCAGGGTCTTTAACCACTGCTTTAGCAAAAGAGGTGGGCAGACCATGAAGAAGCAGAGGGGACTCATTCGTTTGCGTACTTTGGGAAATTAAAGCATGCATGAAAGAGGTCGTCGGGATACTCCTCCTTGCAATCTCGACCATTCGTTCCGGGCAAGATGCGTGAAATTTATGGCAGGCCTCTTGGGCCAAAATGTATCCCTCGATCCTAGCCAACTGTAGAGAATTGGCACTAATTGAGTCCTTCATATCCTTCAGAATTGCGTGAGTAAATTCATGTCCTTTATCTAAAAGATTAAGGATACGAGTGAATACTGGAAATGAATGAGTTTCCTGTGCTAATGGATTGGGAGAATTCCTGTCGTTTGCATAAGGAGAGCTTGAAGTTTGATGAAAAATGGGCTCAGCGGAAAACCCAGAGGGATGCTGTTTAAATGGGGATTCCTGTTTCGTTTGCTTTTCACAATGTACCTTGTTGTGAAGTAAAGATGCATTGGGGAATGAAATACTCGTGTCGCATTCAACCAAGAGAGCTTGAATGTTTGATTGAGGCACATCTCTATTAGGCAACATGCTAGAATGAAAATGAACCTGTTCATGTAGACCATGTGAGGCTGCAGCAGGAGTAGAAGGGCCCAAAGAAAGGCTAATACGTCTTTCTAGGGCCTCAATTACGCCAGGAGCCAACATAGAGACATCAGAAATCACGGGCGGAGATTTACACATTTCTCCCAAAAATACTTCTACATTGTGATCTTCATCATTGGCTGTTTTTAACGAAAAAGGCGTATATATATTTTGGTCAAGTAACGGCTCAGTAAGAGGAGTGCCTTTTGCAAAATGCTTACAACATTCCAGTGATGTTTTTGAAGCGACAACCTGTAAGGGGCTGTCAGGGGGAGTGGAATGTGAGCTTTCTGTATTTAGGAGAGCCAAGGACGGCTTTATCTTTGCTGGAATCTTACCCGTATCCAGCAAACATTTACCATTCCTTAAGGTAGTAGATGAACACTCCATTTTTCTAAATAGCTACACTCTGTCAACTTTAACAAGACTCATGCATCAACCAGGTTAGAGGGCAAAAAACAAACAATGCTGATCACTCTTACTAAGCCTCAAATATAGCTAAATCACAGTACCTCACTAAAGCCAAAAATGTTCAGTAAGACTCTCCACTCGCCAACCGCCGCGCACCGCGAACAGCCAACAGTCCTTTGCGGTGCTTCGCGGTGCGCGGCGCGGGTGCGCCAGAGAGCCGAGGATAAGGCGAGGTATGGAGGGCGTGGAAAGGCGCGGGCCAATCAACAAGTACCTAAAAAAAAAAAGAGCAAGCTTAGTGAGGTGCCGAACATGTAAATTATTAAATTAGCGCCTCCCACAGTCCAGTCCAATGGTACACAGTCTTTCCTCCAATGCTGTGAAAAAGTGCACTGAGAAGCGAGCCCAATCACCTGGAACTGACGAAAGTCAGGCACTGCAAGGGGTTTGTAGGGTATTTTGTGGAGATTTGGGGCCTGACGGTATTTTCTTACCGCCGAAATATAACTTAGCAACAATCACTCCTTGTATTCAGATTGGGCCATGTACAACAATAATACAGTGAACATGCATTATTTCAGCACCCAGGCATGCATATTTGGTATGTGTGGGTGGTAGGCGCGGTTGGTGGTATTTTGGTGAGCATAATTCCCTTGTTTTATTTGTGGCCCCAATGTCCAGAATCCCTTATCTTTGCTTAGATTTTTCGTGTGATCACTAGAGAGACCTCAGACCTACATTTTAGGAATACCACATTTTTCAGTGATAGTGTTGGTGTGCCACCATGGGCGAACTCACTGACTTATTTACGACAGAGAGCTATATATGGTAGTCTTGTGGTAATTTCCACTACCTTATATACGGTAGGGAGCTATGTTCAGAGAGTCTCTCTTCCCGTTGGCTCATATACCTCCAACGAGCTATGCTACAGTCACTCACAATTACTCATACTGATTCTGACATGCACACATCTGTCTTAAAATGACCATTGCACTGTTTAAAAATCTCCCCACATCATCGGCATTGTAATGGTAAATAGTAAATACACCACCCGTCTGTTTTCAAATATTTTTCTGTATTATAAAAGTTGCATTTAAACACGATCTCATTCTTTACAGAAATAAATAAAATGGTACAGTAAAAGCATTGTCTATGACACACTGCAAAGAGCGTGGCGGAGAACAGAACTCAAATTGCAACATTGGTATTTGATTAAGACACGCACAGGAATCCCCTTTCCTACACTGACTGCATATTTTTGTGCACACACGGCTCCCACGCTTATGTAATTACCTTATCTGTTCAGAGTTTTCTTCAGCTGTTCTCCTTCAGAATGTGGTTCCCTTGAAGATTAACCCCAGTAAAAGGATCGCCTTTCTTTTTCAAACCGGGGTCATTGCCTGGAATTCTTAGCTTTTGCAGATAGGAATGCCTCCAACCAGGAAAAGGTCTTCCTCCCAGCTCTGCCAAATCTTGACTGTAGCAGGACGCAGGAATCTGCATTCAGTCAGGAGTCCCACAGCCAGGTCTTCTCCCCAGTAGTGCAGAAAAATGTCTCCCTGTCTTTTTCCCCGATACTGCCCACTAAAACTTTCATCTCAGCCCTCTGTATGACGTGTCCCAATGAAATCCATCATCTCTCATCCTCCTACTCTCAACAATAGCTTCGCTTATACATTTGCAATTGTTGAAAATCTGACTTCCTTCTTCCTGCAGTTACTGTGCACAAAAACACGGAGAAGCAGGCAGAGAAGAGAAGAAAAAAAAATCTGCACACACATTTAAATGGCTTTCAGAGTATGCCTAATTCTGCAGTGGAGAACACATTTTATTAGTGGGTTATGTTAAATAAGGTTTTATTAGTCAGGTTAATGGTTAATAGGTTAGCTGTTAATTTTCAAATGTGTCTCTCGCACCATAGGCATTTCAGGTGAAAAATAGTGTGCATTTTTAAATGAGCACGTGTGCTTTTAACTGTAAAAATAGATTTGCATCTTATATGTTAAAATCGTTTTTGACTGAATAGCCTGTCTTTCCTTGTTAATCTGGTAACCCATATAGCAATGCACCGCACCCTTGTGGTGGTGCTGCGAAAAAAATTGCTACCTGTGCAGTAGTGCTGTACTCTGTGCTGTTTGCTACCTGTGTAGTAGTGTTGTACTCTGTGCTGTTTGCTACCTGTGCAGTAGTGCTGTACTCTGTACTGTAACACGCCAAATATCCTTACATATACCCTCCTTTTGTTTTTAGAACTTGGCTATAATCCAAGCCAATTCCTAAAAACAACTTGTTCTTTTTTTTTTTTTACAATATAGCAATCCAACAAAATGAATATTCATGTGCATCAATGAAAATTTGCAATCAACATTTCATCTGAGTCCATCAGTTCATAAAATGTTCCACATTTGCCTTCTCAGTGGAAGTGGCATTACTTTAAGTTTACATTTTCCAAGTCAATTAAAAACAACGAAATAAAACAACTAACTAAAACAAATAATTAATATAACAAATTAAAATAAATAATTAAAATAATAAATACGTGGAACTTCATATGCCGGAACTTCTGTTTTGTCTCTTTTGGTATGTCCCGACCAGCGATGTTATTCGGTTCATTCGAGTACTCTTTCATCTTGGCAATCTTGAATCCACAGTAGTCGTCTCTTTTGGCATTCCGGTTATTTTGTCTTCACCTCCACCTGGAGGCAGGCATCTTTTGGTCTTCATCCAGGGGACTCCAGGACTCCATCGTCTCTCCCGTGGGCTCTGATCTCGGAACCTCCGACCAAATAATGTTAATTGTCTAAATCAAAATAGAAAATAAACAAATTAAGTACATAGCATAATACTAACTTCATCCTTTTGCCAAAAATAAAACATGCTTGGTAAAAATATTTCATTTTTTTTTTTCTGAAATTAAACACAAGTTAAAAGAAAACAAGCAGATATTCAATATTTAACACACTTTCTCTCTGCACACCAACCATGAGCTTCCATTATATGTGCATTTATTTATTTATTTATTTATATTTATTTTATATTATATTTTACATATACTACAGTGTTTATGTGCCTTCATAACAATCAACTTTTTAACTTCTTTGTCACTGCCTCCTGATTGTACCCATTTATTTTCTCTTTTTGTGTTCAAGGGATTTTATCTGTTTCTACATGCTCAAGCCGCCTGATCTCATGTCTGGGATGGCATGGTTTGATTTGATTTACATGGACAAACTGCTCTATTGCAGTTTCACCTTCATTTTTCAAAATTTTATACACTACAGGAGAGACCTTATCTATAATCCGAAATGGCCCCTGCCAGGCTGCTAGAAATTTAGAATTTTTCTGTTTACTTTTTCCAAAATGAAACTTGTACACCTGATCCCCTACACTGTATTCCTTTGCTGATGTCTTTTTATCATAATATGACTTTGCACTGTCAGCAGCTCTTTCCAGATTTCTCTGCACAAAAGCAAATGCATGTTGCAAATGCCTCCTCAGTTCATCAATATATTCATGAACTGTGGATGCACTCACTAGAGTTTGCTCATGTGTTCTGTATAGTAGGTGTTGTGGTAACACCATTTTCCTACCTGTTAAGACCTCATGGGGGCTAACACCTGTTGCTTTGGCAGGAGTCGACCTGATTGCCATCAGAACCAACGGTAAACGTAAATCCCAGCTGGAACCTGCTTCTGCCACAAATTTCTTTAAAATATCCACAACAGACCTATTGCTTCTTTCAACTGTACCTGAAGACGCCGCCCGATATGCGATATGTAGTTTCCTTTTCACACCTAGTATTTGCCATACTTTACTCATTAGAGTACTTGTGAAATGACTTCCTCTGTCTGACTCAATTCTTTGTGGCAACCCAAACCTTGAGAACACATGGTTCACCAGCAATGTGGCTGCTGTTTGCGCACTACAATCTGGTGCAGGAATGCATTCAATCCACTTTGACATCAAACATACCACACTCAAAATATAACGGTGTCCCCTGCTCGACCTTTTTAAAGGACCTACATAGTCTATTTGCAAATCTGACCATGGGAGAATTAGGCCTCTTTTCATCAATGGTGCTCTATGCATTGGTGAAGCAGGTTTAAATTGGGCGCATACTAGACATCCTCTAGTATATAATTCCACATCTTGGGACATATGTGGCCAGTAAGCATAATCTTTTAGTATTTCCAATGTTTTTTGTGAACCTCTATGGCCTGCAGTTATGGCATCATGTGCATGGTGTAGCATTAGTCCTCTGAATGAAAGGGGTACTACCCACTGTATTTGCCCTGTTATGGACTCTCTAATCATGAGTCCATCCTGTAATCTAATTCGTGTTTTGTTCTTTAATAACACCCTCAGCTCTTCTTTTCCCATACAATCATTTTCTGTTAAAGGATTTTGTTCAGGATCTATCAAATGATTATAATATATTCCCAAAATTTTATCATTCTTTTGTGCCTCAATCAAATCTTGGTCTGGCGTGTCATGACTCCACTGCACCACCGGTTGATCTACCTCCTTTGGTGCTTTAGAACGTGTGACTGCATCAATTTCTATTTCACCCATTAAATAATCAATAGGTAGCAATTCTCCCATCACAGCCCCAATCTTAGCCAGATGGTCTGCCTTATCATTTCCCTCCTTATCCTCTCCTGGTGTTTTTAAATGCCCACGAATTTTTCTCCTGTATATTGTTAAATTATTTTCTGACACCAATTTGTCTATGGCTTGTATCATTTTTCCATGTTTAAGTGGCTTTTTGTTGTATGTAACCATGCCTCTTGCTTTCCAACTAGGCAGATACTCCACAAAGCTATTCCGTGCATAGTCAGAATCAGTCACCAGGACAATTTCACTGAACTTTTTATCAACTGCAGTAGCAATTGCTTTATAAATGGCTGCCAATTCCGCCACCTGACTGCTCCTATCCCCAATCCTCATCCCTATACTGGGGACGCCTTCACATTTCAACCAGACATTTCCTATTCCTGCCACTAACTGTTTATTACTGTCATTTTCAATGTGAAAAGCACAACCATCCACATATACAGTTGGCAAATCCTTGCATGTTTTTTCATCAAAAGCTTTGTGTGATGATTGTTCAAATTCCTGCAAACTAGTTTCCACTTCCATTTCATTTGGTATTTGTTCAGCTGCACAATCATGTAAGTCAGCTAACCCTTGAGCAATTGGGCTCTTTTTATTTTGTCCATATCTCACTTCCACGGGAAAACCTTGTAATGCCAGCGTCCATGAAGTGATTCTGGATTGCGCTAGATTGCCTGATCTAATTCTTTTACTCTCTAAAAATTGCAAAGGTTGATGATTCGTTTCAATAATCACCTTTTCTCCCAGAACAATGGGGCGGAAATGTTGTAGCGCCCACACAGTGGTTAATAGGGCCTTTTCACATTCATTAAATTTCATTTCAACTTGGGAAAATGCCTTACTTGCATATGCAATGGTTTTGTGATTCAAATCGTGTTTTTGTGATAATACTGCTGACATACAATGTTCAGAAAAACCTATTTCTATAAAGAAATCCCTGTCCTTTATGGGGTATGCTAAACATGGTGCCTTTACAAGACATTCCTTCAATCTAGCCACTGCATCAGACTGCTCTCTTTCCCATCTCCAGGGAGTATTTAGTTTAAGCAGTTTATTCAATGGTTGAGTGATTTCTGCATAATTCTCAATGAACTTTCTGTTATAGCCTGTCATCCCTAATAAACTTTTTACTCCTTTCACATCTTTAGGATCTTTTAATCTTTGTATGGCCTCTATTTTCTTCCTTTGTGGATTTAGCCCACGTTCAGTCACTTCATGCCCTAGAAAGTTCACTTTTTTCTTGCACCATTGTGCTTTTTGCAAAGATACTTTGGCGCCTGCTTTCTGCAATTGGCCAAGTACATGTCTTATTTCATCGAAATGGCTTTTCAGGCTTTCATTTTTTATCAGGACATCATCCACATAAACTATTGTTCCTCTTTCCGCTGCATCCGGCATGGCCTTTCTCAAAAATATGCCAAATTCACTCCCACTATTGATGAACCCGAACGGAGCTCTAAGCCAGGCATATTGAGTCCTGTCAAATGTAAAGGAAAATAAGTGTTGTATCTCCTCTGCCAATGGCACACACCAATATCCAGATGTGAGATCTAACGTGGTAAATACATTTGAACCATGTATCTGAGCTAGGCCCTGATCAATGAATGGTAGTGGCCATCTAGATACTGGTACTCTTTTATTTAACTCTCTTAAGTCTGCACACAGCCGCCATTGACCATTTGGCTTTAACACACCTAAAATAGGCGTATTGGATGTGCTATGAATGGGCCTGATTATTCCCCGTGATTCCAAATTTTTAATAATCTCTGCCAATGATTCTAAACATGCCAGCGGTAGTCTATACTGGCGTACAAACACTGGATTTCTGCTACAACCTTCTGGTAGTGTGGCCACATGTAAATCAGTTAACCCACAATCATAAGCATCTTTTGCAAATACATCCTTAAACTCCATAAATATTTCCCTCAGGTCGTCTCTATCCTTATCGCTGTCACATGCATCCGCTAAGGAGATCTGCTCTTCTACCATTCTGGAAAATTCTGGAAACTCTTCTGGTAAAGGAATCTCAGCGCTTTCCTCTAACTGTGTGGCTGTGTCTTTTTGTAGAGCTGCCACTTTTAAATATTTTGGCATATCAGCTTCCACTTCAATGGGCTGATTTCCTGTTTCATTTTCATTTAAATTAAATATTATGCAATCCTCTTGATGGCAGCACACTGTCTCATTTGAATCATAAGGATACACAGAATGAATTTTAAATATTCCTTTGGGCTGAGAGTCCAGGTGTTCTGGCAACTCGCCCTTGGCATCTACATATTTTTCAGGAATATTCCCAATCACCATGTTATTTAAATCTGCCGTATAATGTGATTTTTGTATGGCCATTCCTAATGGGGAGTTTTCCTCTAAATGAATATCCTGACAACCTTTATTATTTACCATGATTTTTACAGATCCCTCACCAATGTCTATCAATGGAATGTATTCATAATCCAGGCCTTGCTGTTTTATGGCTTCATTCAGGCATACAAATGCATCAGAGCCTTTCATCTGCTGCCATTTTTGCATTTCAGTGTTATTGCAAACTGTTTTGTAAATGCAGGAATAATAGTATCTTTCCTTATTTGTAATTCGACTGCATAAGGAACCAGTTGTGCACAATGATAAGCCCTTCTTTTGTCTTCAAATTCAGGTGCCGGACCACCTAGGCGTGACCATATTTTTTGATTAAGGAAATCTAACACCATACACATTCTGTGCATGATGTCATTGCCCATGTAAAATTCATTTTGTGCTCCACTCACTATCCATACATTATGGTAAATTGTTTTCTGCCCAATGCTAATTTTAAGCATGCATCTGCCTGCAATTCGGTTTTCAAAGTCTGGACTGTCCAACCCAGAAACATATTGGTTTTTAATCCTAAATTTCGGGATTTCTTCCCTCTCCATAATCTTTTGCAACAATTTCTCATTAATGAAACTCCTTTCATGTTCAAGTGCTAAAGTGGCTTTTATTGTTTTAAGATAATCATTTATACCAACATGAACCCATGGTTGCTCATCTTCCATGTGTATTTCTGCCAGAGTGGTAATGTGTTTTTCTGAATCTGTTTTAGGAGCAATATTCTGTTTGCATGTTTTCTCTTTTAAATAGAAACGTAATGTGTGCTCATCTATGGCAGTCTGCCAATCTTTCCTTGGGTCCAAGTATATTTGTACAGGTAGTTTATCATTGTCGCTCTGCATTTTGTCTTGACACATTAATATAACAGTGACACTAGGTATGCAGCTATTCTGGAGATATACCTCCACAGCATCATTTGTTTTGGCAACGGTGTGACATTCATTTATATTGCTGTTTTGTGATTTTAGTTTCTGAGGCCTCAATGGTTTTTTTGTTACGGACCACAGCACTCCATTCACCCCATCTATGAGAGGAGACAATCTTTTCAGGCAATCTGTCCCCATCAGAAATGGAATTTCACAAATAGATGTGATCAATACCTCTTGTTTCATTCTGTGCTTTCCTATTTTTATGTCAACCTCAGTTACACCTATGATGGGCACCTCCTCCCCATTAAAGTTATGCACTGGGCCTTGATTTGCCTTCACTGTGATCTGACTCTGTGGAGGCCTCCCTTCATTGATACTCTTTACCAGCTCCTTGGACATAATTGTGGCCTGTGCGCCAGTGTCAATCATAGCAAAGGTGTGGCATTTTTCTTCTACAGTGATGGGTGCATAATATCTGTCCTCAACTTCCTCTAATACACATAAGAAATGTGAATTCTTACTGATTTCAGGGCTCACCTTTCTCAGGTCTTTTTGACTTTTGGCTAAGCACATTGGTAAATGAAAAGACATTTTTCCCTCCTTTTTACCCATTTCTGTGCGAGATATTTTATTCATTTCTCCATGTTCAGAGGTTTTTTGGAGTGTGGCCACTGTTCGCCCATCCATCTGGGTAACATCAGAGACCACATTACAACCTTCCAACTGAACATGTGTAACAACATCATTCAGCAATTTGTCATTTTTTAATTCTGTGCATTTGTGATCATTTAGTGTAATATCAGCCCTTGCAGCCTCTTCAAGAATATGTGGCTCAAAGAATTCTTCAGGTGATTGACTTGTACCCTCCTTGTGAGTATTTCCTTTTTCTGTCTGTGTTTGGTCATTGTTTTGCTTGCCCAGGGAAGGAGCTATGGCATCCCCACTTACTCCCTGTTCACTGGTATTCCCCATGCATGAGTCATTTTTCTTAAATCTGTTCCTTTGTTCTTTTGGAATTCCTAATGTTTCTTTTTCATTTGTGCAAATCTTTACTGTTTTATTTAGCTCTAAGTTAAACCGTACCTCTTTTTTAGAAGTATTTGCACTTTCTATCACAATTTCATTTACTGGTACTTTCATTTTTAATCCATTAGGCATCTCAGAGTCGTTATGCAAAATTATATCAGAGATATCTGTCATTTTGGCACTGCGATTATCATGAGTACTTAGTCACTTTTCGGAAGCCCCCCGGTCATTGCTATGGCCATCAGCCCCCTCTTTGGAAGGTTGTTTTTGCGCTGTATAGAGCTTTCCTATTTGCTCAGCTAACATTTTCACTTGGGCCTCAAGGCACTGGAACCTTTTCATCTCTCTAGGATCCTCTTTCTGTGGCCTAGGTCGATATTGGTTGTTTTCCCCCTGATTGGATCTATTCTGATACCTCTCAGGTGATTGATGTCGGTTGGGATGGTTTCTGAACTCTTGATTCATTTGTGGAGGGGAGTGGGTTGCACCCATCCTTTGATTATAGTCCCCTGGTGGGGAGTCATTGTACTGGCGTGGATTGTAGTTCACGTTTTGCCTCATGTCCTGTCTCTCAGATTGTGGGTACTGGCCCCTATGTTGATTTCCATTATCAGTAAATCGATCCACATATCGGGGCCTATCCTGATTACCATATATCATGGTGTTGGGATCAAACCTACTCTGTGTCCCCAATGACTGGTAGGGACCATCATTTCTTTGATCTTGATTTTGTCTGTGGTTATTGTTCATACCTGCCATATCAGGCCGATATCCTACCCGGGGTCTATCCCCTAAATATCTAGGGCTGATGTAGCTCTCTCTATTACTAGGATCATGTGTTTGGAACATTGGTACAGGAAATGGCGATCTTTGTTATTACCCCTTTGTTCAGGTGTCACATTATTTTTACCTTGGCTTTGAGCAGACTCAAGGGACATTTTGGCTGACCTGATTTCCATTACTGTGGCTGAGGGTTCTTTAGATTTAGGCCTGGTATCTTTCATTTTATCACTTTCTCTACCCTGACAATAGAGTACCTCATATAGCTTTGTGCTTTGATGTACAATCCATTCAAGGGACTTGTCACGGTCAAATTCACGGACCAATTGGGATATGATGTCTTTCTGTAGCCCATAGAAGTATGCGGTTTTAAACTCATTGGAATTTGAGTCAAAAGATACATCAAAGCGAGAGAATGCTCTTTTTAAGTCTTGTAAAAATTGGCGAGGGGATGTATTAGGTCCAGCAGTAATTGTGTACGCGACTTTCTTTGCCTCCTGCAATGACTGAAAAGGAGAAAAATGACGCCTAATTTCTTTTTCAAACTCCAGCCATGTCATATTCTGCTGTTCATTTAATCCCCTTATGATGCTGGCCGTCGGGGCATCTAAAGTTAAATGAAAATATTGTCTGTACTGTTCCTTAGGTATCTGGAGTGCTTTAAAAATGTCATGCACCGCTTCTAAGTGATCCTCAATGCAGCATTCACCTCCCTTTTTAAATGGTTTGATCAGGGCTTTAATGGATTTCATTATTTTTATGGGGCTACTTGTTGCAATGCATGGAATTGCACTATTTTGTGATTCAATCCTGTTTTCAGGTGTATGAGATTGGTGGCTGCCCCCAATGGGAGTATCAAATCCCCCAAGGGCGCTGCAACCAAGTTCAGTCACCGGCCCAGCCACTGTAGCACTAGCTCTTTGGGCATAGCTAGAATTCACCTCCACTCCATTGAATGTGGTACCCTGCCGCCTCTCCTGGGACCTGGGAATGCACATTTGCTGTTCTAAGTCCTTACACTTTTTAAGGAGTCTGGTTGCTTCATTTTGCAAATAATTATTTTCATCATTCATTTTATTAATCACCTCCTGCATATCGCACATTTGCATTTGGCATTCATTGAACTCTTTATTTCTCTTGTCTCTTTCTTGAATCATTTTAATCATTTCTTGTTCTGCACTCTGGAGATCACCTTCTTTTTCGCAATGTTCTTTTTGTAAAATCTGCATTTCTGAAACAACCTCATCTTTATCCTGCCTAATGTGATCCACTAAGGCTTTTAAGTGTGCCAATTCTTGCTCACTATCTTCAAATTGTTTCTTGCTTTTGGATAACTGAGTATCAAAGTCTCTGCATTTTAATTGCATGTCTTTTTGGCATACATCCAATTCTGCTCTCAACATTTCCTGATTTTTACTTGCCCCCTCTAATTCAGTCTTTAACCTGTTAATTAGCTGAGTATCATTCTCTTGCATTCGCAGGGATTTGTTTAAAATAAACCATATTTTGCCGCATAGCCGTATTAAACAGTCTTTCTCTGCACTTTTATCGGCTGCATTCAATAATCTTGTAAGGCAGACCTGAATTATGCTGCCTTCTGCAAAAATATTGTCTAGTTTTTCTTTCTGCACCTCACCCTGAATGCGGTTACTCCATTCTAACGTGCTATTCGAAGACCAATTCCCATGTGCAAATAACTTTGCCTCTAAATATTGCACTAGATCTGAGAATGTGGTTTCCCTTTGTGACATTCTGAAATTCGTTTTTAGTGGCACACTGCTATTATAAAATGGGTTCCCTTTAATGTGCAAATGGCAGTGTGAGACACGCTTGCCACGCCCAGTAGGTACTCTAGGATCACTTTCCCGGCCTGCAACGCACCATAAATATGTAGGGTATTTTGTGGAGATTTGGGGCCTGACGGTATTTTCTTACCGCCGAAATATAACTTAGCAACAATCACTCCTTGTATTCAGATTGGGCCATGTACAACAATAATACAGTGAACATGCATTATTTCAGCACCCAGGCATGCATATTTGGTATGCGTGGGTGGTAGGCGCGGTTGGTGGTATTTTGGTGAGCATAATTCCCTTGTTTTATTTGTGGCCCCAATGTCCAGAATCCCTTATCTTTGCTTAGATTTTTCGTGTGATCACTAGAGAGACCTCAGACCTACATTTTAGGAATACCACATTTTTCAGTGATAGTGTTGGTGTGCCACCATGGGCGAACTCACTGACTTATTTACGACAGAGAGCTATATATGGTAGTCTTGTGGTAATTTCCACTACCTTATATACGGTAGGGAGCTATGTTCAGAGAGTCTCTCTTCCCGTTGGCTCATATACCTCCAACGAGCTATGCTACAGTCACTCACAATTACTCATACTGATTCTGACATGCACACATCTGTCTTAAAATGACCATTGCACTGTTTAAAAATCTCCCCACATCATCGGCATTGTAATGGTAAATAGTAAATACACCACCCGTCTGTTTTCAAATATTTTTCTGTATTATAAAAGTTGCATTTAAACACGATCTCATTCTTTACAGAAATAAATAAAATGGTACAGTAAAAGCATTGTCTATGACACACTGCAAAGAGCGTGGCGGAGAACAGAACTCAAATTGCAACATTGGTATTTGATTAAGACACGCACAGGAATCCCCTTTCCTACACTGACTGCATATTTTCGTGCACACACGGCTCCCACGCTTATGTAATTATCTTATCTGTTCAGAGTTTTCTTCAGCTGTTCTCCTTCGGAATGTGGTTCCCTTGAAGATTAACCCCAGTAAAAGGATCGCCTTTCCTTTTCAAACCGGGGTCATTGCCTGGAATTCTTAGCTTTTGCAGATAGGAATGCCTCCAACCAGGAAAAGGTCTTCCTCCCAGCTCTGCCAAATCTTGACTGTAGCAGGACGCAGGAATCTGCATTCAGTCAGGAGTCCCACAGCCAGGTCTTCTCCCCAGTAGTGCAGAAAAATGTCTCCCTGTCTTTTTCCCCGATACTGCCCACTAAAACTTTCATCTCAGCCCTCTGTATGACGTGTCCCAATGAAATCCATCATCTCTCATCCTCCTACTCTCAACAATAGCTTCGCTTATACATTTGCAATTGTTGCAAATCTGACTTCCTTCTTCCTGCAGTTACTGTGCACAAAAACACGGAGAAGCAGGCAGAGAAGAGAAGAAAAAAAAATCTGCACACACATTTAAATGGCTTTCAGAGTATGCCTAATTCTGCAGTGGAGAACACATTTTATTAGTGGGTTATGTTAAATAAGGTTTTATTAGTCAGGTTAATGGTTAATAGGTTAGCTGTTAATTTTCAAATGTGTCTCTCGCACCATAGGCATTTCAGGTGAAAAATAGTGTGCATTTTTAAATGAGCACGTGTGCTTTTAACTGTAAAAATAGATTTGCATCTTATATGTTAAAATCGTTTTTGACTGAATAGCCTGTCTTTCCTTGTTAATCTGGTAACCCATATAGCAATGCACCGCACCCTTGTGGTGGTGCTGCGAAAAAAATTGCTACCTGTGCAGTAGTGCTGAACTCTGTGCTGTTTGCTACCTGTGTAGTAGTATTGTACTCTGTGCTGTTTGCTACCTGTGCAGTAGTGCTGTACTCTGTACTGTAACACGCCAAATATCCTTACAGGTTACAGAAAAAGACTTCCTCCTTGCAGAACAGCAGCGCGAGTGTGGAAACTGAGATCAGAAGCGCTGAATACGTTTTCCAAGCGGCACAAAAACGGCGAGCAGCTTAGTCCAGGACAGCCAACAGTCCTTTGCGGTGCTTCGCGGTGCGCGGCGCGGGTGCGCCAGAGAGCCGAGGATAAGGGGAGGTATGGAGGGCGTGGAAAGGCGCGGGCCAATCAACAAGTACCTGGAACTGACGAAAGTCAGGCACTGCAAGGGGTTACAGAAAAAGACTTCCTCCTTGCAGAACAGCAGCGCGAGTGTGGAAACTGAGATCAGAAGCGCTGAATACGTTTTCCAAGCGGCACAAAAACGGCGAGCAGCTTAGTCCAGGACAGCCAACAGTCCTTTGCATCTATAACCAATTAAAAGCTCCAAAGTAATCAGACCAAATTGGGGGCCTGCCGCAGGTCACAGCTCCATTGTGCTGTGAGGATTACCATGCATGTGCAGAAACACACAGACAAGACACCCAAGATAGCGACTCAACATCTTAAAGCTGCAGTCCCACCACTGAGCCAAATGCGCATTAAAAAAAACACAGTACACCTGTGGTGGGAAACTAGTCTAATCAATAATCATTCACACATTCTCAGTTGTAATAGTAATCATATGCAGATGCAGGTTCTAAAACTCAGGCCGACCCCAGGGGTGGGTGTGCACTAAGGTATATAAAGAATGGGAGGTTTCGGTTTTTGGAGAGGGTTGAGAGAAGAGAAATCCGGAGGTCAAAGGCAGAAATATCAGAAGGTTGTTGGAGGAAACATGGCAGAATTTAAAATGTACTGCAGATTCTATCGGAATGGGATATAGATGTGTACCTTTGCGTACAGCTTTCATAAACATTCTAAATTAAATAAGGCTTGCAGATGTCCCATGCTATTATATCAACCACTTACATTATAGAGCCATCTTTATTTTCTGCGACATTACCAAGCACATTTGTTTAAGGGTTTTGGTGCTAGAACAAAAGAGGCTTTTGTCGTTGAAACATAACCCCGGAGAACAATGAGTTCATTGACGAATTAGAACAGTCAGATAGAAGATACTTAAAATCCCACCTTGACATATCTATGGTCAGAACACTGCTCTTTGTGACCCCTGGCGAAGGACCAAGAAGTATGTGTAAGAGGAACATTTTGGGCAAGGCATTTAGGATTGGTTATTTGTTACATCGTACACCAGAATCGGAATCAGAATCAGAAGTTGGTAAAACTGTGCACTTTCACATTGATTTTAATATTAGTTGCAATTTTTGATGTCCTTGTATGATATTGTCTTGCGTTAATTTTGAGTTATGTATATATTTTTTTATTTAAACTGTTTCTTGCATTAATACCTAAATTCACTCGAGCTTTAGTGCTTTTTACTGTCTATATGCCCCCGATTGGGCTTGTTGGCAAGATGGGAATCCAAGTACTTATCTCTGCCGCAACCACCCGTCTAGTCTCAAAGCAGACAGCTGAATGAGAAACCAATTCCTTAAATTAAGCCCCCCCAAAAACTGAGGTACTTTTGGTAGGGGATGTAGCCAAGGCATTGTCGACGGACCTTCTGCCAAAACAATTGGCTATCCATTTGCATTCGTCAGTAGTAGTGAAAACCCAGGGAGTTCCGCGTTTTGGTACATACTGACTTATCTTTAACTCCACAAACACCTACAGTGGTCTGTAAAGGCTTTGTTCTTCTGAACCTTCTTGGGTGCATTTCCCATTTCCTATCATTTCCTCAGAGTTCAGGTGATACTTGCTCTCATTGTTTCGCATTTGGGTTATGCAAATGCTCCACATCTGGGCTTGCCCAAATATGTGTTATTCTACAGTGGCATCAGAACTGTGCTACGCGTTTGGTGATGAGACCTGGAAAATTCAAATGTGCATCGTTTGTGCTCGCTCCATTTTCTCTTTGCTTTCACAGTAAAGGTCCTAACTGGAGTACACGTCTGATGCCTGGTCAGCAGTTATGCCCCAGTGACTCAAAACATCTTGCTATCCTCCATTTCAGGAAACGGAGCTGGGGCGTACCTTTTCATTCTTGTCGGCAAGTTTGTGGAACTCTGTCCTCCTTAAAACCATGGAGGATCTTTAGTTTCGAGAAGAAACATAAAACATTCCCGTTTAATAATTATTAACAATTTATAGGTCCCACTTTCGTGTTGCCTAGGTTTTAGTGCCAAGAGGTCATGTACGGCGAATGCTACACTCTTTAAGACTTAAAATACCATGGCATTTTGTGTTCTTCAAATTATGTGAATGAAACAAGTGTTAATGCTTGTTTAACTTGTTAAATCATGTAGTATGATAATTGGACAGTTTGAACATAATATAATTTGATGTCCACATTTAAAATATATATATATATATTTATGTATTTCCTGATAAAATTGTTTATCCATTAAACTGTAAAATGATTGAAAGAAAATTCTGCCACTGTGTGTGTGTACACAGTGGTTTTGGCTAAGGCAAATTTCATGTTTGGTGGTTCGATGGAACCTTCAAGGGGCAGTTAGAGAGCGGCATAAGGAAGCGGTTGGAGATCGGCATAAGGAGGCGGTTGGAGAGAGCGACAGCGGAGGGCGACGCCAGGAGGCAGTTGGTGAAAGACGTCTATTTGGCTGAAAGAAAACAGCAGTCGAAGGGAAACCAGTAGCAGAAACAAAAGCCTTTAAGTTTGTAGCTACCGAGAGCGGGAAGGAACGAGAATGCACGTCAGGCTGAGGCATGGCATAGATGTGGAACCCTAATGTAGAAGGAATGAAGCCTGCGGTGGGAGGTGGAACACGTTGTATAGAGTAAAAAAGGGACGGGATCAGAACAGGAGTAGAGGGGCTCTGGAGGGAGTAGATGCCAGGACCCTGGAAAGGTGCATGAATAAGTCCCTATTAAGCAAATTTGTGGAAATGAGCTTGGTAACAGTCAGTGCAGGTGAAACTCCAGCTGCATCAGAGACTGGTGCCAGAGATACTGTTATGTCTATTGGACCTACTGAAAGGATCGACTGTGTTCATTTTGCTGCATCAAGAAGAGATCAGCCGGAGGATTTTTGGAGACCGAGACTGTGAGGGACAGGCTCTTGCCCCGATAGCTAGTGATCTGTAAAATAATGACCTTTCATGTTTAAGTTTGATCCGAGGAGGAGATTTTTGTGTTGATGAAAATCCAGTTGTTACCCATCAGGATTCTTGTGGACCACACTCAGCTGTTTCACTGTTCACAGCTGATTGATACAGGATGATGTATACAAGCAACACATTGGGCCTCATTATGAGTATGGAGGTAATGAAAAAAGGAATGCGGAATGGCATTACTGGCATCGTTAATGGGTCCGGGCCATTACGAGCCGACAACCTGCCATACCGCCACCGCCCATACCGTGCCCCTTCTTACCGGCATGCATGCATACACACGCCCCTTTGTGGCGGAAATACCGGGATGCCGCAAACAGGAGGACATCACAAGTTACGCGGGCATGCACTTATCGGCATCCCAAAGGCGGTAATTAGGGACTGCACGACGATGGCAATACAGGCATCGCGGACCACCCGTAAATAGCACCCTGCAGTGTAGGCAACTGCCACAGGTGCACACAATCACCACAGGTGGAGTCAATGGAGCCTGTCCCAGCACAAAAGGAGTACACCCACACACCACACCTTCCTACACCAAAATGATCCCACTAGCTGTTGCAATCATGGGGCTGGAGGACATGCCTGTACTACTACTACAACAGCAACAACTACAACAACAGGCAGCACAGAGGAGACGCAGGAGGAGAAGGAAGGTGAGACGGGTCCAGCAAGTTCCACGTGATCCACACCCTGTACTGGTTGGACCGGGACACCATCACCATCATAGTGGACAGGATACACGAAGACATCGTCAGCCTGATAGAAATCTGCACTGCCACCCACCCTCTACTAAAGGTGGTGTCTGTGCTCCACTTCCTGGCCACAGGCACCTACCAGCACACAGTGGGTCAGCAGCATGGCATATCACAACCACTCTTGTCTCGCATGCTGACACAAGTGCTTGATGCCCTCCTGAAGCATGCAAGCATCCACATTTCCCTACCACGGACTGGCCAGGAGCTCGCTGACACCAAAGTAGGCTTCCATGCACTGGCAGGCATGCCCAATTGCATTGGTGCCCTCGACTGCACCTATGTAGAATTGGTGGCCCCTCATGCCAATGAGGCGGTGTACCGCAATCGCAAGCAATACCACTCCATCAATGTGCAGATGGTATGTGACTCCAGCAACATCACACATTGTTGCGCCCGATATCCAGGATCTACACATGATGCCATGGTGCTGCGTAACTCCACGCTACCCCGCTACATGGAGCGACATGCTGGGCGACGTGCCTGGCTGCTCTGTAAATTGCCTGACTGGACCATGGCAGTGCATTGGGGTTGTGAGGTGGGGGGGATGCATACTCCACCTGGGTGGGATTGGGGGGGTGATGCATACTCCAGCTGGGTGGGATTGGAGAGTGAGTGGACAATGCACTCAGAGCTAAACACTGTTGTCCTGAACATCCCAACCTGAACATGACACATCAATGCCATACATAAGACCAGTGCCGCACATCAATGACAACATGCCAGACACACAAGCAGGCTACCATGGGTATGTCAAGCGATGCATGACTAAACATGATTACAACTGTGCCAATGCCGCTAGTGTGATTAGGTACAGAGTAGCATACACTGCAATAATGGGTGGCAAGACATCGTTCCGCATCCACTGTACATCCGCATCAGCATGCAAGTGAACACCCTGCATCATCTGTACAACGCAATCCACACTAGTAGACCATTGTGCAGTACACAATGCATCAAATGAACTTGTGTGCATACATCCAGGGACATGTGCATGTCAACACCAAATAGCTGCAGCCATGGCTGTTAATCCTAAAGGTGTGAGCTTAGATATTGACTCACACATACCTGTTTGTGCTCCCATGCAGGTGATGGAGGCTATCCCTTGAAGCCGTGGCTACTTACCCCTGTACAGAACCCGCATAACAGGCACGAACAGGAGTATAATCGGGTTCATACCCGTACCCGTGGTGTGATTGAGCAGACCTTTGGCCTGTTGAAGGCACAGTTCAGCTGCCTAAGCAGGTCTGGTGGAGCACTCCTCTATGGGCCTGAGAAGGTGGCAAAGATCACCATGGTCTGTCATGCTGCACAGCGTGTGCATCTGGAGAAACGTACCACTGCCACCTGACATTGACATGCATGCACCGGGTGAGGATGATGTGAAAGGGGCCCCTAGGGGTCCCTCGCGTTATGGAAACAAGGCAAGTCACCACACACGATGGATACGCCAGACACGAGGTTGTATTCCCAAAGCTAGGGTTTATTGCAAAGCAAATGGTCTCAGTTGGCCAACTCTGTCTCACGCCCCGCGACATGCATCTCTAGACCTCGAAGGACACAAGAGGCGAATTACGTACATCAGTTACATATATACAAAATGCATATCATACAATCAAGCTGTGACATGTTTAACACCCCCCTTTATTTGGTTTCTTTGAACTCGGTTTGATGATGGACAATTTCGACGAATATGACACCTTCAAATATCTATTCTAGCAACAATATGCAACCTTGCCAGTGTGGAGACATCTTTTCTTTGTTGAACAGAACACAGTGCTTCTGTTCTTGTAAGCGAGCTACAAACGGGAGAAGAGTCACATTCCAGTCCTTGCTATCTATAAGGTGCTATTCGTGTCCTTGGAGCCGACACGCTCTACAGGGCTCGGAAAAGGGGGGCCGTAAGAAGAGCATAATTCAAGCCTTTAGCTGCTTTATTCTAACATTCTCTACCATATAACGAGACTGGCTGGCAGCTGTGAAATGATTAAATGCCCTGCGGCTCTCCTTCAAGGCTACATTCGGGAGGGAGCCGGGCATTCCTCTCCGGAGCTGCCTACGTTGTGTTTCAACAAACTCTTATTAGCCTCGCGGCCTTGCGGCCTTGTCCTTTCACATTCAGACAACAATGTTAACAGTCGAGCAGAGTAAGCAGAAATGTGCTGCGAAGCAGTTTGACCAGAAAGCAATGAGCAATCATTGGAAAACAAAATGGCGATCCTTGTTACATCAAAATGGCCGCTCATTGGTCAAACTCGGAAACCTGTATTTCTATCGTTATGTACATGAGACGGTTGGCCTTCGGCCACCAAAATATGTTTGCCGTCATTCGTGAGAGGTGTCCATTTTTCTAGACCGGCAGATGATGGAGGAGAAGTAGCACCCCTGGCAGTACGTGATGCACAAGATGGCCGTGCTGTACGCCAATCACTGACGATTACTTCTGAACCACAGGGACATTGATGGTTATGTGTCAGTACTACACTGAGCACTGGGACTGTGTGGACATGGATACAGGGTGTGTGGGGAGTTGGGCACTGTGCTGTCATGAATAAAATGTACACACACGAAATGAACAATGTCCAGTCATGAAATGATTTTGAACACAACGCGTATATTAAAAATAACAATATAGTGCTTCCTCCCTCCACCACTTACACGCCCTCCCCCCAAAACACCCAAATACCCCATACCTTCCCCAAACAACCCATACCCCCCAATAAACAACCCCATAATCAACTCAACACCAGCCCCCTCACCCATTGTCATCCCACACACAATGTGGTTGGACCGGCTATTTCCAGACTTTTATTGTGTCGCGGGGTGAGGCAGCATTTCTGTGTGCCTTGCACTGCGCCTCGTCATCTGCACAGGGCTTGAGGGTGTCGAGTTTGCAGGTGTGGTCAATGGGGTGGAGGTGGATAGATTTGGCACCGCCGGTGCAGGTTGTTGCTGCAGCATGTGTTCCAGCATCCTGCTAAGGACCTGTGTGACGGCCCCTAAACTGTCACGTATGAGTATGGAGCTCGAATTGATGGCCGCAATGGTTCCAGCATTCGCCTCCCGTATTTCGTTTTTGCTCACCCTCGGCCACCTACTGGTGCACCAGTTCGATCATTGAGTCCTGGCGGGCCTCTACCCTCGACAGGCGTGCCTCCATGTCAGTGGGGGCTGTGGAGGTGGAGGGTCCTGCGGCTGGGTGGGCCATTGCAGGGCTGGCCTCTGAGGTGCTTGACAGATGCGGACTACGCAGTTGAACCGCTGGTTCCTGCATGGGACTGGACTGTGTGGAGTGGTGGAGGGTGGACGGGGGGGCTTGGTGTGTGGGGACATTCGACATGGATGGTGCCGTCAATGTCCTCTTATTCCTCTGCGTGCACATCCACATCGCTGAGGGGGGCTGTGGCTGCTGCCTCACCCACGGAACTGGTGGCAGCGGACTGCGTGCCATCCGCCTCGCATTCAGTAATTGTTGCCAACTCAGTGTTTGCAGTCTCGTCCGCTGCTGTTAACTCCTCCTCAGCCGGTCTGGCCTGTACAGGTGCTCTTGATTGCACTCTGGCCCGCGGTGCTGCCCCGGAGGTTGAAGGCCCAGTGCCCTCTGGTCTGGCCCTGGATTTTGATGCCCTTGGGGCAGCGTCCTGCCCTTCACCTTCTGCATCAGTGCCTGTGGGGGAACAAGAGGTGCAGGGCATCGGTGATGCTGTTACATGCAAGATGTGCATAAGTTGGTGCTGTACAGTATTTCATTTCTCTTGCATTGCATTCTTATAGGTGTGTCCCACAGGGTACTTTCAAGGGGGGGGGGGGCATATTGGCATGGCCTCTCCATTCGGTACTGTAGTGTACCAGGTGGCATACTGTTGTATTGCGGTTTGTGTGATGTGTGACATGCGAATGGTCCCTGTGTGCTGGGTGTCTGTTGGTAATGGGATTGGCACGCAGCATGCATTTCATTGTGCCAGGGTGTTTGGGCCCCCATCTGGACGTGGATCTGTATATGTTTGCATAATGCGCCATGCATTGGCTTGGCTCACTTTCACATCTGTTGTACTACGTCATGGTTTGGCCTACTGGGGTTTGCGGGGTCACTCGCCTCCATCTCCCGATGTCGCCGCACCCGTCTCCATTTCACCAAAGCCCTCTATGAACTCCATATGTATGGTGGTGCTGCAGGTCTCTTCCCAGCGCATCAATTTTACTGGTTTTCTTAGTTGGACAACCCTTTTGAGGTTGTTTGCGAAAACCTCATCTGCATGGGCTGCAAGAGTATCAGCCAGCATGTTGAGCTCCTTGTCGGAGAAGCGCTTCTTGCGCAGGCGGGGGTTAGTCTTGCGTGTAGCCTTGGACATGCTGGATGGTATGATCCTGCTCTCTATTCTGTAGCACTGCTGGATTGAGAGGAATGCAATGGATTGTGTTTTTAAAGATGGCTGCCGGTGCATTTTCCGTTCCTACGCAATGACGTTACTTCCGGGTCCGGTATTACGAACCCATTATTAGCATGATGTTATTACCGGGTCGTTATTAAGGGGTTGCTCCTTGGTGGAGGCGGTATCGGCGGGTCCAGTGATGGCGCTATCGGGGGGTTGGAGGGTCTTTAGCCGCATGGCGATGCAGCCATTACCGGCATGGGGGTTTGCTCGTGCACTCATAATCAGCCACTATTAGCAGCGTCAAAGGTGCACAGACGCGCTATTACCACCATGCCGGTAATGACTCCGTTTTTAGCGGGATTCTCCTAATGAGGCCCATTGTCTTCATAGATATGTACAATAAGAAAATAATATACACACTTAATCATCATCACTTTCTATATCGCAGGGATAAAATCCCTAACCAAATGTATTCAACACAGGAACATGACCGGGAGATGCAGATTTATTTAATTAATACATACATACATTCCACAAATAGATCAGCTTAAAATCAGCTGACTATAATAAGCATCACATTACTTCAAGTGATACATCCTGCATTGATGATAAAAACATATTTCACACACACAGATTTATTTTTTGTAAAGTAGAACCGTGCTCAAAGTGCTGTGACAAGTCACCGAAGTGTGTGTGCTGGATACAATGTCAATAAAGTGCAAGGGCTGGACACAATGTATGGTTAGCATGGGGGTGTAATAAAGGGGATGGCACACACACCAAGACACAATTCCAGCCACAACCAAAGGCCAACTAGCATGAAACAGCAAAGTGCAGCCAATGCTGCTATTGTTCAAATATCAATTGCTCAACAAAGGTGCCTACTATACTCTATAATTTCACTCCTCCAATGGTAAGCACATTAATTTCAACAAACAGAAGCAGTGTCGTTGTCTTCCCCAGGGCCACACTTACTGACTACAAGTAACGCAAAACAATGTCTTACAAAGTAAACCCATCATCATGCCATGTGGGACACAATATTAAATTACTTATAAGAGAGCTAGCTGTAGTTAGTCTGGTAAAACGATCTCAACCCTAAGTGTGCTTAAACAATATTTTCATTTCTGAAAATGCAAACACAGGTACAGAACGAAGTGTAACACGAAAATCCAATCCAATCCAAGGGAAAATACCGGAAGTATATCTTGTATTGCATCCGGTACACCACTAGCAAAGCATTCATAGGTCAAACCTATCCTGGGCCGACTTCTTTATTGGCACCTAAAACAAACGCAACTTACAATGACAGCAGCCTACAGTGTGCTTCCATGCAAGGACACTGCCTCACTGGTCTGGCATACAGATCCACAGGTGCTGCAAGCACGCATGCACACACCTAGATGCCTGGAGCAAAGGTCTCCAACGTCCTCTTGCAGGTGAGCAACATGCTGCAGCGTTCCTCTACAGTGTTGTGGGCTCACTGCCTAGATACCCATACAGAGTGTGCGTCATGTAACACATACAAATAGAAGAGTAACTCAAAATGTACGTCTTGTTCATGTCATGCTCGTAACAGCAGACATTTTAGCAATACCTTTGCACGGTAAAACGTACTCAAAAGTAAAGTCGCTCATATAGCTTAAAGTACTGCAGCTGTTGTACCGTACCCCCTGTCAGAAACCACATTAAATGTGAGCCATAAAGAACATGAAGCTGCACTGAGGGTTATGCAATATGTACCCAACTACATATATTGGAACCAATACGCCAACAGTGCAATTTGTTTCCCTATTGACACGGAAAAAACATACTCCAAAATGAAGTAAAATAAACTTAAATAAAAATAACCTGCTACAGCTACACTAAAAAGGCCAATGCGCCCAGAGGGATTAATTTAATCCATGATCAAAAAATGTATAGTCTGGGATTCCAAGATGGCTGGCGGCGGTGGAGGTCGCGTCTAAATCGCGCTCCCGCCGGGCCTAAGACAAAAAAGCACAATATCAGCGCAAATCCGAGCGTTGACGCACAAGACTCACCGCTGCAGCACCCAAGCAACCGAGAACACGGCAGCGAGCGAAGATGGTCCCGGCAACACCCCCCTGGGGGAGTCAGCCCGCCGAGAGAGGTGACTGCCCCTCCCCCACCGAGGGAGCCCCGTGCGGCCCAGCAGAGGTGACAGCACTGAGAGGCGTCATCAGAAATCGAGCGCCCGGAGACCAAAGGGGGGATCCGCCCCCCGCCGAAACAGGGGGGAGAGTAAAGCCAGCCGCTCCTCCGGCACACAGAGGAATACGCGAGTCACCCAGAGGTGCCGCGTAGAGAGCAGCGCAGCAGCAGGACCAACGGAGCACCGGGCGCAGCGCAAGCACCCCCCCCCCCTCCTGAGCGAAGCACTGCGCCGACCGCCAGACTGGCCCGCGCGGCCCCCCACAGACCACGCTAACAGGAAGACCGGCAACATTTAAGCACACAGGGCCCGTCACAGAAGTACGAGAGGAGGCGGAGGCACCACCAGCTCACCCGAGGAAACGACAGAACAGGAGACTCAGAGGTGAGAGCACCTGCAAAAGCGCCCCCCCCGTCTCCTGGGTACCCAAGGCCAGAGACGGGGGTGTATAACGAGCATAGCGCAGGCCCACGGTCAGCGGAGTGCTGCCTCCACACCCCCATCTTCACAAAAGAATAATAAAAGCGAATAAGCCAGTGGGGACACCGCGGCCCACCGGGTGCGGGCATAAGACATTATAAAACCCTGTGCAATCCTTACACCCAGGGCAGACACGGGAGAGGCCATAATACGCCCCCTCAAACGAAACAGCCCCACGCACATTACAGGGGCCCGACTCCTGCAGCATAAAGAGAAAGGACAATACCAATCAGGACGCGGGGGCCCACGTGAAACCGTCCCAACACAAGCAAGGAAGATGTCACGAGCGAAGGGGAAAGGGGGCGCCTCACAACCCACACCACAACCCAGCAGGCAGGACACAAACCTGCTCCAATTGTGGTCCTCGGAAGCATCGGCGACCCAAAAAGACAGGGCAGGTGAAGAACCCTCGTTGGACATAAACCCCACTAGCCACAGCACCCTTCCACTGTCAAAGGACGATATGCGGGCCTGGTTCGCAGAGCTCCAGGACAAGTTCATGTCCACAGTCCAGGACCAATTTGTCACAATGAGGAACGAGATGAAGCATGTGGTACAAGAGCTGAAAGTAGATGTGGCCAAACTGGAGGAAAGCACTGACACCGTGGAGAGAATCGTACAAAATATAGAGGAGGAAGCGAAACAGAACAGTGAAACACAAGAACATCTGGTCAGACTCACCCACAACCTAGAAATACAATGTGAGGATCTGGAGAACCGTTCCTGCAGATCCAACATCCGCATCAAGTATGTGCCTGACTCGGTGACAGACAAAGATCTCAAGAGTGCGGTACAAGAGGTATTTAGAGATATAATTGAGGCACAAGAATCAGAGAACATTGGGATGGACAGAGTCCACAGGGTGGGTCCGAAAAGAACAGGCGCCCCAGGGGAAAGACCACGAGACGTACTAGCGGCACTCACATCTTACCCAAAAAAGGAACTGATTCTAAGGAAAGCGAGACAGCTGGACCACATTAGGATGAACGGAGTGGAAATACAGTTGTACCAGGATCTGGCCTCGGCCCCATTGATGAGGGAGTTGGTGGCGAAAGAAATCAGATACAAATGGACATTCCCATTTGGTCTACTTTTCTAGTGGGAGGGCAAGCAGAGAAAAGTGACCATCTGTGAGGAAGGCCTCCATATAATGGACATGCAAATGGAAGAGACGAATGCGAGAAATGCCAGGTCAAAAGGGGACCCGCACAAAAGGCCAAGAGGATGGGAAGTAATACGACGAAAGAAGAAACCAAATGGATGGGGGAAAGCAGGGAAGCCATCAGGGGACCAATAGAGAAATGCAATCAGGTCTGACGGCTCACCCACCCGAGGGGAAGGGCGGATGAAGAATAATCAAAACCTCGGATACCAAGAGCCATGAGGCCCGGCTGGGGACCAGGAGGAACACCGCTTAGGACGGAGGATGACGCAGGGTTTAGGACTCCCTGCACAGTTAATCATGAGTTACGAGAGGGCAGGGAGCGATAGGCGCAACGCCATAGCAACCATAGTTGCCCGGGCCCTCCTCGGGATAGAAGTTGAATTTTTGTTAACAGTTGGGGGGGAGATGGGCAGTTGGGGGGGGGGGCGAAGGGGGTGAAACTCCGGAAGAGGGAAGGGACCACAACAAGCGGGAATGAAGGTTGAAGCAGTAGACTAGACGGGATGGGGATGCTTAGAATCTATTCACAAAATGTAAGGGGGCTGAATTTGCAGGTGAAAAGGAAAAAAATGGAGGCTCTGATAAGAAGGGAAAGGGCGGACATTCTGCTTCTCCAGGAGACGCATATTAAGGCCCAGGACAAAAAGAAAGTACACCTCAGAGGGTACACGATATGGGCGCAGGCGAATGCAGGGGGAAAAAGAGCAGGAGTGATGATAGCAGCAAAAGGGGGTCTGGTGGCAAACCTCATAGATACCCGAGTAGACAGGGAAGGGAGGTTTGCATTTGCCAATATATCAATAGAAGGTTACAGGCTCACCCTAGCGGCAATATACTCGCCGGACTCTGGGCAGGACGGATTCCTCAGAGACACTCTGGGGAAACTAGAGGAATTTGCAAAGGGCGAGATAATATTGGGGGGAGATTTGATCTTTGCCTGGCAACCCAGTCTGGATAGGAGTGCGGGGGGATCGCAGGGGCACGGGTCCCCATCCAAACAACTCAAACAAAGAATGGAGCAGATGGCATTACGAGATGCCTGGAGAGAACTGAAGGGACAAGGTAGTGGATTCACGTACTACTCACACGTGCATAACACGATGTCAAGGATTGACTATATCTGGGTGTCGGTGGGATTGGTGGGGAGGATTCAGGGTATCGAAAAGGGATCGATAGCACTATCAGATCATGCCCTCTATGGCTCGATATACAGACCCCCGGAAGGGGGAGAGGCCGCTGGAGATGGAGACTGCCGCCTGACATTCTTACAGACCCGGTGCTGGGGGAGGAACTAAGGGACAAAATCAAAGAATACTTTGAGCTAAAGGACAATGGTGAAGTCCCACAGGGGTCAGTATGGGAAGCCTTTAAGGCAGTAACTCAGGGTCATATTATAGCGCTAAAAGCCGCCAAAGACAAACCGCATCAGGAATGGGAAAGATCGCTCGAGAAGAAATTAACAGAAATTCAAGGGGAGCGAACTACCCATCCCACAAGAAGCCTCAAGAAAGCAATGAAACACGTGCAGGGACAACTAGAGATGCTCCGCAACATAAAAGCAGAGAAATCCCTCCTCTGCCTAAAACAACGTTACTACGTTATGGCCAACAAGGCGGACGAATACCTAGCAAGACAACTCGGGGGGGGGGGGGGGGGGTTGGGGGGGTGGAACAGAAATCGATGAGGATATTGAACATCAAAGACGCACTAGGACAGCCGCATACAAACACAAGGGATATAGGGGATCATTTAAAGCTTTCCACCAAGAACTATATACAACAGAGCATCCGGATGAAGAGAAACAAGACAAGTTCTTACAATCTATCCCATTACAGACAATAGCAGAAGAGGACAAACAGGCTTTAGAATCTAGGATCACAGAAGAAGAGGTCCTCAAGGCAATAACGGGCCTGCCAATCTCAAAGGCACCAGGCCCGGATGGATTTACGGACTTGTTTTATAAAAAATATGCAGACCTATTAGTTCCGGTCCTGACAAGGCTACTCCATACATTCAAGGACATTGGAAACGTAACCCCTTCCATGAATGAAGCAAAAGTCCTTGTGTTCCCTAAAACAGGTAAAGACCCCACTCTCCCCGGCTCATACCGCTCGATAGCCCAAATAAATCTGGAAGCGAAAATATAGACTAGGGTACTGGCAGCCAGACTATCACCCCTCCTCCCGTCCCTGATAAACACGGATCAATCAGGCTTCATCCCAGGTAGGCAAACACACGACAACTTAAGAAGAGTAACCCATCTGATAGAAAAAATAGGCATCACACATACACCAGCAATACTACTCTTATTAGACGCTGAAAAGGCATTTGACCGTGTAGAATGGTCCATCCTTTTCAAAACACTGAAGCGCATGGGGTTCGGGGAACATTTTATAAATATGGTAAAAGCCAATTACAACTCCCCATCGGTTAGAATAGCAATGAATGGAGAAGTCACGGATAGGGTGGAGATCTCAAGGAGCACGAAACAGGGATGCCCCCTCTCACCCCTGCTATACGCTATATTTTTGGAGCCCCTTCTAATTAAGATAAGGGAATCGGAGGGGGATTGAGATGGCGGGCAGGCAACATAAGGTTATAGCATACGCTGATGACATGCTCCTAGCACTGGAAGACCCCGGGACCTCTCTACCGAGAACCATAGAAACACTGGAGGAATATGGGAGGATTTCGGGCCTGAAAATAAATAGGAAAAAATCAGAGATTATGCTCCTAGCGGGAAACAAGGAATCGCTAGAAACAGTGGCAGGCCTGCTAAGTCTAAAAACAGTAAAGGAAGGCATCAAATACCTAGGGGTGACACTCCCGCACAGGGTGGACAAGATCTATAAGTGCAATTACATGCACCTCCTAAATAGAAGTTAAGAAGGATCTAGAACGATGGTGCCCGCTCAGGATCTCATGGTGGGGAAGAATTCAATCAGTAAAAATGAACGTACTGCCCAGGGTGCTTTACTATTTCCATGCCCTCCCTGTAGCAGTCCCCGACTCCTTCTTCAAAGCTCTTTCCAAAGCTGTATCACAATTTGTGTGGAACAGGAAACCCCCGAGGGTCGCCAGGGCCATTCTCACGGCACCAACAAAGGCAATCGGAATGTCCCTACCACACTTCAGGAAATACTATCAGGCAGCTCAACTCTGGGTCCTGAAGGAGTGGTTGGGGGAGGACCAGCAGACGATCTGGGTAGCACAAGATAGGGCTGTCGCCAGGACCTCCCTGGAGGACCTACTGTGGAAACCTAAACAACACAGACACCTGAATCTTCGAGTAAGTGAGGTCATGAGAACCACCCTTAACGCCTGGGATGTCCAAACCAGAAAGGGAATCATGACTACTCCATTGGCTCCCTTCACGCCTATTTGCAGGAACCCACAGTTCCCACCAGGACAGGAATGGCTTTGAGAAATGGGAAGCAGCAGGATGCAGGAAATAGGAGAAATGATCCAAGACAAAGAAATTCGAACTTTTGCTGAATGTAAAAATATGTGGAAGCTAACAGAAACGGATAGATATAAATATGAGCAGATAAAACATTGGCTAAGTACACCAGAGGTCTTCCAGGCAGCCACGAGAGATCTCACACCATTTGAGACGTACATAATAACCAACCCAGGTGACAAAAAACTGGTGTCGACATTATATAATTTCATGAACACTCGAGAAGAAAAAATTAAGTGGACATATATGAGGAGATGGGATGCCACGCTAAGGGAGGAAATTCCCAGGCAGCAATGGGAGGAACTGTGGGCAGGCATCCCCAAACTCACCAGGGCCGTCCAAACCAGAGAAATGTGGCTCAAAATAATTACACCATGGCACTACACCCCTGAGAGGCTCAAATCATTGTACCCGGATACGTCGGATCGCTGTTGGAGGGGGTGTCCGGATGCAGGAACATGGAGACATATATGGTGGGACTGTCAGGCAGTGAAGGGCTTCTGGAAAGAAGTGCAAATGGAAATGTCAAAAATATTCCCAGAAGCAGACCAAATGGGAATGAGGGTGTGGTTGTGCGGATTAAAGGACCCACAGGCCAAGAGACTCCACAAAGCACAATGGAGGAGCTTTATGGGCCTAGTCATCGCGGCATGGGCAACGATAGCCCAAAGCTGGAAGAAACTAGACCCACCACTGGTATTCACCTGGTTACAAAAGGTGTGGTCCCAAATGACCATGGAAAAAATCACGAATCATCTTCAGAGCCAAAACAACTCCTTCATGAAGGTATGGGGATCAGTGCTGGAATACTTGAAATCAGACTATATGGAACAATGGTACCCACACAATATCAAAATATCAGACATATACAGCATGTAAAAGTTCCCGAAGAGAAAACCTACGAAGACCCGAACTCTTCCGGGGGAGGTGGTTGGGCAGGGAGGGGAGGGAAGCTGGGGAGAATATTGTGTTGATGTTTATTCACGTGTAAAACAATAAAAATGTTTTAAAAAAAAGAAAAAAAAATGTTTTGTCTGAACCCATTACAAAAGAACCACCCGGTCCAACTAGTCATTGAGACCATCAAAATGCGATCCATTGCTGTTCACGCCTAGCCAACAATGCTTCGACTGACCCACTGCCCCTGTATGCCACAACATTTTTCAACCACAATCCACTGAAAATCTTCGGGTGTGTGGTTGAGCTCACCTTGTTGTGAATGCATGATTTGTGTTCATTGATTCGAATGTGTACTGGGTGCTTCATTTTCCCCACATAATATTTCTCACAGATGCATGTAAAACCATAGACCACATTCAATGTTTTACAATTTGTGAAGTGGTTCAATACCCATGTTTTACCTTTGGCCTCAAAAGCAATAGTTTGCCTCGCAAATAAACAGAGCAATGACCACATCTGTAATGCCCCTTGTGGTGGGGGGGGGGGTAAACCAGGCATTCAGCGAGTGTTTGTATTGCTTCCCTCTAATTTTCTTGCAGTATGCACTAGTGACTGATGTAAATTGACTCCTTTTTTAAAGGCAAAAAGGTGCCTTGCCAGATTAGGCTCCACAGCCTGTAAAATATGGCAATTACGCATAATAAGATTACGTAATGGATTACTCAAGTGGCAGAAGGTTGTGTCACACACTTTGAAATTCTCATTTTTTACTTGGGTTTAAGACGATTTTCATAGGGGAATAACTCTGCCCGTTTCATGGAGGGCGTACGTAGCTTTTTTGGGTAACCCTGTGCTAAAAGGGTATTTCTCTTAATATTTGCTTGGTGATAAAACAAATGTGTGCACTTTCTTCACGCTCGCAAAAACTGTGGTTGTGCGCACTTAATCTGAAGATATTTCGACTTTCTTTCTCTTTTCTCTGTTTTATTGTTAGTCTTGTTAGTTTGTTTTACATTTATAGCTCATTATGCATTTGAAGTCCTTTTTTGTGACTGAAGTTAAATGTATTACTATTTATTTTTCGTTTTCCACATTTTTTATCTACTTATTCTCGCTGTGTTTTAGGATGTAATTTACATTATCTTACTGAGAATTGCACTTCATTTAATGTTGTTCCTTATTCAATTTTACTGTATACTTAAATCCTAGTTAAAAAATATATATATATTTTTTCAGACTATGAAGAATAGTGTTCCAATCTGTGCTGCGTTAGCTGCAAACTCTCATCTCAGAACAGGTTATCATGCCATGTTCTTTCTGGAGAGGAGCGCCAGCTACCTTTTTCTGAAAGTATTTGCAAGGAACTTGGGGTTGGTCACCCTAAGTTACCTGGAGGCAACCAGACGTGGACTCCCTGCACACTGTGTTCAGAGAGGTGCAGCTTCACCCCCCTGATGAGGCCCAACAAGGCTGAAACATGTGTATGGGGTTGCTGTTGGTACTCTTGTTCAGAGAGGAATTGCCATAGCATTTCAGTGCTGGACTGCCCATGTGGGTGGGACAAAGACTGATATGCAAATGGCTTTTCCCATCTGTGAAAGGTACAGTGAGCAAAAAGCGTGTGCTGCAAACTCTCATCTCAGAATAGGTTATCATGCCATGCTCTTTCTGGAGAGGAGCGCCAGCTACCTTTTTCTGGAGTTATTCTCGCTGTGTTTTAGGATGCAATTTACATTATCTTACTGAGAATTGCACTTCATTTATTCAATTTTACTGTATACTTGAAAATCCAAGTTAAAAAAAATAAAATTTCTTTCAGACTATGAGAATAGTGTTCCCATCTTTCCCTTACTTACAGTGCCCTTTCCAAATGGTCACAAACCGCTTGACTTAATAAATCCAAAAAGGTAATCTTTCTGGCGAGATGACCATGTGAATTGGAGCTTCTGATTTAATGCATTCAACAAGGAAACAAAAGACACAAGGGTAGTAGAATCGCTTTGCCACTCAATACGGGTGTTATCAATGCATTGTTGGTAAATCTTGATGTTTGCTCGAAAAGGGTTCCCAGGAGCTCGAACATAGGTTTCTTTGAACGTTTGTACAATTAAGTTTGCCAGGCTGGTGCCAAATGCAGTTTTCTTCCAATGCAATGGAAGCTAGATCAGTAATTAGTTTGGCTGTAACCTGATGGGGTGCTTACCCTAAATTAGGGTCGGCTGTGCCCGTCAGCCCCTGCGTGCACTCGTCCTCCAGGGTGTGTGACAGTTTGATTTCGAAAGACTGCTCTGAGCGGTCTACGACTAACCGCTCTTTCTAAATCGGTCTTTTTTGTTTTTGAAGAAACAAAAAAGACCATAGCGCTCCACACCGTTAATGACTGCAGGGCCAGAGCACAAAGGAAAGAAGAAAACACACTGGCAGCAGGCAGAGGGGGAGCACTGAGCCAGCATGTCAGGACTGTTGGAAATTGGAGCAAGGCAATACAGGAGCAGAGATAAGTCACAGGCAACGCACAAGACAGAATCGTCAGCAAAGCAGTGAGCGATTCCAAATGGGTGCAATGCATGAACAGGGAAAAGTTGGGTGGGCAGCTTGTAAGCAGGGCAGCAGAGATGAAAGCCAGGGTCGAGCTGTATGATTGGGCTGCACACAAGTAGTCACAGGTGTGGTTAATGGAAATTCCAGGCATGGACTTTAAGTGAAAAGCCAATGCTGACAAACAATAGGAGTTTTTGTGAAGAGGTAAAACCACAATCATTGCTGTGGCATTTTGAATGTTGCATTCCATTGAAATGTCTGTCCCTTCCAGTCACAATGAAAGAGTGTGCATACAACTAAGTACAATATAGGTTACAGATTGGGCTGCTGAGTTTTTCAGATATCTTACAGGTGCATTATGGGTATGATAGTCCATGTTACTGTAAATACAGATTGGTGCAAGGAAAGCTTAAATAGTGATTCAGGGTAATCTCTAGTGATGGTTTGCAACATCCTGTAGGTCTGCAGATAGCACCATCTAGAGGCAGTGATGTGACAAGTTGTGGCAAAATGACTTCAGGATCATGGTTTAGATCGGCTCCTTCCCGTAAATCCACCATCCCTGTCATTCTAGCCCATCTGTGGGAGAAGTAGTAGTCCTGCTGGATTAATTTACCACTTATGACACCATTGGCTGTGAGGTGCTTAAGCAGCTACATGCTTGATTGGAATATTACTGACCTTGGTATAACCCTCCATTGAAAGCTGCACCAAACAAGTGTAGAGTCAGCAATTCAAGCCTAAAGAAAATGGACGACCTGAGCATATTCGCTTCCCACCATTCTCCTTATAATGTACTTAGCATTTGTAGCCGCTGACATTTGGTTATCCAAGATTATTGATTTTTAGTCATGCCAATGAAATCTAACTGGTGGTCTGACTAGAGAAATTTGCAGGAGTGCCTTACTTGTGGATGGCCTTGTATTGAACTAAAACTGAGATCCTGGTTACTGGTGAAATTTTTCATTTTAGGTCCCATTTTGATAGCCAAAACTGTTATGCTCTTTCACTCTTTGACACTCTGGGGCCCTCTTGAAACCAAATCCGCCTGAGCAGTATTTAAACACTGTTCCAACAATCTCTGGATAGCATGTAACCCCATTCCCTAACTGTTCCAATCTAAAGCCCTTGTTGTTTTTCAGATTGAGAAAGTGAATAATATTGAGGCTGGTCGTCGACTGCTTAGATTGGCACATCTGGTACCAAACATATGTGTCAGGCTCATTTCCAAATTCAAAGCATGAACCCACATCTTGCGGACTCTGTAGAGCCTCAACAAGGTTTCTGTTCTCTCGCTTTCACTTTTTTGTTCATAACCCCCCAGTGCTATTTGCATTAAGTGGTTTGGTTACCTTCAAAGAACTATCAATATCTTCCTGAAAGAATCTTAAAATGTGAAAGCTTCTCACAAAAATAAAATGGAAAGGTGCGGTTCACGGAGATAGGCTGTGGGGTGCACAATTTGATGAATTTGGGGAACCAGGTTTGTAGCAAGCGTTTCACACGTAGTCATATTTTATGATTGTTCGCTATTGGATGCAGCAAAACAAGAGGTGATGGCGAGAAGGTTTAGAATTAATCATACTCTCTGGTGTTGCTCTGGGAAACCCTCCACACCGTCGTTCTTCGCCTGCCAAGCCATTACAAAAGGGGAAAGAGCAGATGCAAATCAGGCTTGGACTCACCCCAATAGGGTTAGCCATTGGATGACAGTGAGTACAAGGCCTGGGTTTTTGAAAATCCCGCCACAGGACTAATCTAATAAACTATTGCCAGGCAGCCTAGTTGGCACTAGTTATAATGACTGGACTTAATGTACTTATATCCACTTCTGCTTTCTCAGTAACAGCTGAGAAAGGCAGGCTACCTCCACATAACCAATTTAAAACATAGATTACAGTTGCTCATTAATGTACACTATTTTCATTTGATTTGTATGTAGGATAAACTAAAGATTTGGCAGTTAATGCGACTGGAGCCTAGGAAGACAGTGGTTTTCGTAAAATCAACTCACTTGGTCAAGTAAGGAAGTCCAGATTGGGATTAAGATCTTATGGTTCTAAATCGGGAGCTTGGTCTTTCACTACGTCTCGTTTCTTTTCCTTGCCTTTTTTATTTTTGTCATAGCATTTCATGCTGGTGGAAGGTTTTAGTTACAAGCATGTCTACAGATAATAATGCTGGATCAAATGGGTAAAATAATGTGTCCATTATCGCGCCATTTTGGACAGTTAGCAGTGTTTTAATTAGCCCTGTATTCAGGGTGCCGAATGACGTGCCCACAACCAGGCAATAGGGCTTCCCTCAAATCTGCCTGACACTCCGAGTGGTAAATCTGGTGGAGCAGTCGCCAGTAAACTCTCAGGAGAGGAGCAGAGTGGTTAAGATGCAGTGCAAGTCTTTATAGCATTCAATTATCAAACATCTACATACCATATTAGGCAAAATATATTGTTTATTATACTGTGCAGGAAAAAAGGTGATGTAGAGTTACAGTTGAGTACCTTTTATACAATAGAGATAGTAGACAACCTTAAGGTCGTGACTCAGCTAAATTAGCATCACCATGAGATTTAAGTCCATTGGGGCATCCAGGCAACAACAATGGCAGTTGTAGGTAGTTTGTCCCAAATTCAATAATTAGTCTAATAGAAATAAATGTCTACTGTAGGACTCCATGCTTACAGTTTAAAGATGAAAAGGGAAACTCTTGTGCTTAAGGCAAACCAAAGTAACCTCAAGCTGCTAAAATGTTTGTGAAAAGTTAGAAAAGTCTAAGTTCACCAGTGATACAGTCTCTGTTTTGGAGGTAACTGTTCCAGTGATGCAAAAGGTTCTCTAGCAAGCACTATACACTTACCAGAGGTGATGGTGTGCCAGCAACACAAGCTGTTAACTAGCAGATAACGCTGGTTCAGTAGCCATGTGATGCAGACAGTGGCCAAGCAGTGCAGTGTTCTTTGGCTCCTCAGCTTCACAGGGATCTTTGAATGTTTCTTTGGTTTAAGTTGTCTTCTGTAACAGTATTTAGCCTAGGAAAATTTGCCAAGGAAAATGTGTTGACTTTTTTGGCCACTCCTGTCCCACCTCTGCACTTTGTCTCTCTGTGGATATAACACATAGTTTTTCATCACTAGTGAATACTTGGTGGAGGACTCGCTGGAGGAGAAAAAGGTCCCGAAAACCAGTATTCTAGTCCAAGGGAAAGTGGGTTCGCACCAAAGGTGTGTTGTAGGACTTTGGCCTAACATGCACAAGTTGGTTAAATGTACAAGGCTAAATTATACCTATATCTTCTGTTCAGTTAATTTCTAAGCACACGCACAGTTTTGTAAATTTGGCAGATAAAGAAATTGAGGCAAAGGGGGCCTAAAATGATTTTGGACATGTGTGGAAGTCTGTAATAAAATCAATACCGTTTGGCATCATAGTCTGTAGGTCAGTCATTAAATCACATTTCATCTCTCTTGGTCAGTGATTTTTAAAGCCTGTTGAATTGGTGTTCAACTTATCACTATGCACATTTGGATTTGGCAAACAGAAGGATCAGGAAATAGTGATTTGCCGAACAGCATGTAAGTTTGGTCAGCTGGAGACTCTTGGATTAGACCTTGAGTCTTCTAGTTCTAAAGGTGATAGTTTGTTCACTATGTCTTTTATCTTCCTTCTTCTTCCGTTTTCTCTTTCACCTTCCTTTTCTGTCATGCTCTCCCCATTTCCTGTCCTCTCCTGTCCCCCTTCCTCTGATTTCCCCTTCTGTGTTCTCTATTTCCTCTTACTCTTTTCTCCCCTGCTCACATTTCCTCTCCTCATCTGTTCCTGTGGGGCATTGAAGTGGGACTAAGGATATGTGCATGTGGGAGTATGGATGGAAGGAGACCCTATGTCTGTGGTTATTGAGGAGGCTGGTGGGTGCTTAGGGATTTGCCTGTAAGGGGGGCTGCATGTTTGTGGAGTATTAGTGGTGTGCCCTGGGGAGAGGCTAGAACGCCGTTTAGATTGAGAGTGGGGAATTACCTATGAAAGGGTGAGTGGAGTGTGGGATAGTATTTGGGGGAGATGGATGGTGGACATGTGCACCTGGGGCTGTTGATGAATGATGGGCCTATATTAATGGGGGATCGAGAGGGAAACAAAGTGTTGGGCGTTCTGCAAGTCTCCTTTCCCACTAATATACTATTATAAGAATAATTCCTCTGGCTACATTGGAACGTCTACTGAAAATAATTTAAAATGCCCATAATATAATTTATATGTAAACCAGACTAGTCAACTTATACAACTAATAAAGGATCCGAATTGGAAAACAAAAGATTAGAGTAATAATCTGTATGTAGTTTATAGAAAAGCAGTATGCACGTTATAAGCAATATAATGTCACCATACACTTTAACAGCAGTAGTACTCAGTACTATGCACTTATTTATGAGAGCACGTTATAAGCAATAGTATTTGCTATGATGCACTTAAACAGCAGCAGTACCTTGTATATTTTAGTGTGAGCATGATAACAGTGGAAACACATATCAAATGGTTAAGAGGTCACATAATGTTGAACCAGGGGTTGATAAACTTGGATTTCTCGTTTGAATACCTAAATTAAGGATTGAGGCTGAACGTGAGAAATTGTAGTGCAATTTAGAAACAACTTGGAAAGTCTGATTGCGTTATGAATATCCATCCATGTGGGTCCTGTTTGATAATCATGTCGAATGGTACAAATTGCATATTTGTTTAGGTTCTAGCGGTGACAACAAAAAAGCACCATGCACTTTATTAGTAAGGATATTATTAGGTGGTAACAAAATCAGCATTATGCACTTTGTTTAAATGGGTAAAGTTACATAAACATTCAGGCCTTGTGAATCAAATATCACTATGCACTTTACTTCATAAGAACTTATAGCAGGCAATAAACGAAATAACATTATGCACTTTATTAAGAGCAGTATCCTACACGAAGTGTATGTGCCGGATTTTAATTAAGATAATGTGAGTATATGTGCTCAAATACTGATGAAATGATATGCATTGGCAACATAATCCATTTCATGCAACATGTGACAAATCTAGAATGTGTGTATAGACCATGGAATGATATGCTCTCAATTTTCACGTTATGCACAGACATTCTAAGATGGCAACTGTTTTTGTACACTGAAACTGTGGAACCTGTAAATGAGTGAATAGCAAAAAGACAACACGTTTAAAAGCGGTCTTACATATGTATGTTTTTCAATTCTGAGGAAGCCCGTAAGGGGGCAACACGTCAATTCATTGGTGCCATTATTAAAAGCCAGTCACATGAGAAAGAAATAACACTGCATGCAGTGAGTTTCTGTACTTAAACACCTGGTCGCATTGAGTGCAGACTGTTGAAGGTGTTTCTCCTTCTGTGTTAGAATTTATTTCTGAGGCTTGTGGAATCTGCTTAGATCACATTCTGTGCAATGTGCATAGGCCGACATCTAGTGGAAGCTGCAGAGAATTACAGTTCTTTTTTAAAATTCGAAAAGGGACGTCGACAGGGCGTTTCAGTAATATCCCTAGTGTGAAGTCCACGGATGTGGAGGGAACTTTCAGCGACGGCAGCAACGCTGCAGTATCCAACGGCAAAGGTAATAGGGATATTCCGGTTTCGCAAGCGCAGGCCGGCGGCATTGTTACGGAGACGACACCCGGCGGTAAGGGCACCATCACAACCCCTTCCACTAAGCCCACAACTCACGGCCGAGACACGACATGGCCGCCGAACAAGGCCCAACGCACGACGTCTAGGGAGAGGTCTGTAGAATCTCTGTCCTCTGGGCACTCCAGATCCCAGTCGCCACATGACGAACCCCGACTGTCAAAAGGCAGAGCAGACGTCGTGAATAAATTCAATACCGAACGTCGCACGTCAGTAGACGAGACGTTGGATCTTTCAAGCACCGAAGCTCGACGTTCTCCAGCATGGGGTCTGGCATGGATTCACACGCTCATGAATATTCCCCGTCGTCAGGCTGGGAATACTCGGTAAAGAAAAAATCAGTATCCGCTTCGTTTCTGATCAGTCTTTCTTAATAGAAACCAATCACTGATCTCTGGGTCATACTGCCCACAACCAATGACTGTCCTCTCCCTAAGCCCCTCCCCTGGCAGCCATCCTCTGATTTTTACCGCACATTCAAGTGTTGGGAGTCCTCGTGCTTTAGCTCTCGAGCTTTGCTGCATTTTCGCGCTTTTTTCAAAGAGATTTTCTCATTTTTCGGTTAAACAGAGCCTCAAGCTCCACCATTTCTCCATCCGATCCATTTTGGATTTTCTACGCCCCTCAAGGGTGAAGTTTTCGTCGAGTTACGCTTCTTGGAGGAGTCCAGAAGTTGGAGGCCTACCTGGACATGGCCCAGGAGAAAGGAAGCTCGCCGCCCAGAAAGCTGTTCAGGGTTTGTCCTGGATGCCAGCTACAGAATGTGTTCAAGGAGGACGAGCATTCGAAATGCCTCTACTGCCTTCATGAGGACAAAATGCACGTGGAGAAGGACTGTGCATTTTGCGGGAACATGTCGGAGAGGACCTTGAAGGATCGACATCTGCGTCTCTCCAACTGGCGGGAAGGAAAGAGCCCGTCAGGTGAGAAGAAGTCGTCTGAGCGGTCTTCTAAATCCTGAGAGGGCGCCCCTGCGACGGGGGCCCAACAGAAGGCAAAGCTCCGCGGGCACCAGGAGCGCCGACCGGTCGGGCTCCTCGGCTGCCAGGCAGGGCCCATCCTCTCCGGCGCAATCAACCACGAGCCAACGCTCTGGCTCGGGGAAGAGGAAAGCCGAGAACCCGGCGAAGATTCTGGAGAGGCCCCGGTTGGGCTCGAAGGATCCAGCCTAGGGGGAGCGAGGCGGTGACCCTCCCCCCAAGGTGAAGGCCACAGGCCCACAGAAGGTTGGTGAAGGCCTTGATTCACCCGGCTAATGCCTCTATCGCGGAAGTCGCGGCAGCCCTGACGCAGCCTGGGGAGGCTACATCAGTGGAGGCAACCTCGGGGGCCCAGAGTTTCCCTGCCACCACGGAGGGTAGCCTCTTTCAGGCCCATCGAGAAGACCCCTGTGAAGACCCTGGCGGAAAAAGAAGGGGGGGGCTGAGGCCATCGTGGATACGGACACAGCCTCTGAGGAGGAGCTGGTTGAAGTCTTGGAGGGCCTCGACGAGGGCATTGAAGAGGCTCGGTCCCACGGGAAGGTTCCCGACGAAGAGGACGACGAGAGCGATGGCGGCGCCGGCGAGGTTCCAAGTCAACCGTCGCGCCTGTCGCTTCTGGAGCCGCAGGACAACTCGGCGGCCATTTTGTTGGCAATATAATCCTTATGTACGAAGATGAGGACGAGATTGCCCCTACCACCGACGGAGGAGCCAGATCCAGGCCCGACGGAGGAGCCAGAACCAGGCCCGTCGGGAAGTCCCCCAAGCAAGAGGAGACGGACCCATCCAGCCCTGCCTTTTCAGCCCTCTCGGCCTGCTCAACCTTTGCCTCCATCCCCCATCCCTGGGGATGACACGAGAACAGACATGGCCACGACGGGCACGGATGACGAGGGCGGTGACGACGGGACGGACCTCCCATCGCCTCCGACTCGGGCTTCCCCACCCGACGAGATTGGGTCCTTCCACGCTAGGATTGCCAGGGCATCCAAGCTTTTCCAGCTCTGCCCCGAAGAGAAGAAGGAGGGGTTCCTTTACCAACAGCGTGAGGCCAAGAGGAAGACGGTCCTCGCCGTGCCTCTGCTGGATGACATCTGGGACGAGGGACTCGCCCTTCTCAAGAACCCGTCTACGACGCCTGCTAAGAGAGATCGGTACGAGAAGAAGTACCGGGTCCCAGATGCGGCCCCCCTGCTCCTTAGGACGAACCGACCCCTGACTTGGTCTACTCAGCGGCGGCCAAGAAGAAAGCTGGGGGGGCATCGGCCTCAACGTCAACTTCCCCGCCGGACGGCAAAGGTAAGAAGCTGGATGCGATGGGACGATGAGTTATCTCATCGGCGGCGACAACGATTAAGGCGCCAACGCCCTTGCGATCGTGGCCCGCTACGACAGGGAATTGTGGTACAAGATCGCCCCCCTGTTGGATTTCCTACCGGACGACAAGAGGGCGGAAGCCCTGGAGATCTTGCAGGAAGGTGAGGAGGCCTCGGACCGTGCCATAACGGTGGCAATGGACATTGCCGACACCAGTTTCCACCAGCTAGGCAACAGCGTTTGCCTTGGACGTCGAGGGTGGCTCAAGGCGACGGATTTCCGCCAGGACGTACAAACCAAGGTGTTGGACATGCCCTTCGACAGGAACAACCTGTTTGGGAAAACAGTGGATGAGTCCCTCCAAACCATCAAGGCGGACACAGACGGCTCAGGCCCTAGGAGTTCTCCAGCAACGACGGCCATCCTTTTGGAACTCCGGAGGCAAGCAAGGTGCCTCCAAGGGATTCGGCGGTGGCTCCTCTACGTACCGCCAGGCGGCCCGCTCCTTGTCGCAAGAAGCCTATAGGGGACGAGGCAAGTCGGGTGGATACCGCCGTCGTGGCCAGGGAGGGCAAGGCGTCCTCCAAGTAAGACTGAACCGACCGTGGCGTCGGGGCCCCTGCCGAAGCACCCCAGTGGGAGGCCGGCTGGCGAAGTTCGTCAGCGTGTGGGAGTCCATCTCCACCGACCGTTGGGTGCTGGACGCCCTGGCCCAGGGGCACGCCCACGTGTTGCTAAAGTGCCCCCGCGTTCCTCCCGTGACCAGGAAGGAAAACCACGTCCCTTAACTACTACTGGAGGTAAGGGCGATGCTCAAGAACGGTGCCATTTAGCTTGCCCCGAAGAGGCTCCGGGGCTCCGGAGTATACTCCAGGTACTTCCTCGTGAAAAAGAAGACGGGAGGATGGCGGCCCATCCTGGACCTGCGACGACTGAACAAGTACATCAAGGCATAGAAGTTCCGGATGGTCACCCTCCAGCTCGTGCTGGGACAGCTAGAGGAGGGCGATTTCCTGTCATCGTTGGATTTGGAGGATGCATACTTCCACATCCCCATTCTAAAAGGACACCGAAAGTTCCTCAGGTTCGTGGTCCAAGGACGGCACTACCAGTTCAAGGCCCTCCCGTTCGGATTGAAGTCGGCACTTGGGGTTTTCACCAAGTGCCTCGCACCAGTGGCGGCGCAGCTGGGCCTGCAGGGGGGATCCACGTCTACCCCTCCCTGGACGATTGCCTCATCCGTGCAGGGACAAGGGAGCTCGCCGTAGAACACACAGCAAAGCTGTCCAGCTGCTCACAGACCTGGGGTTCTCCATCAACTTCCCGAAGTCCCACCTGGTCCCCTCGCAAGTCGCACTGTTTCTGGGAGCCAAGCTCGACACAGTGGCTCGTCTGGCCTCTCCGTCGGAGGAAAGGACAAAGGCCATCCTGGGCAAGGTGCAGTGTCTGTTGGCCACGGACGTGGCCAGGGTGAGGTCTTTCAATCCCTCCTCGGGATGATGTCCTCTTGCATATATCTTGTGTGCCTGTGCAGGATTCGGATGCGCCCTCTACAGGAGTTCCTCGACGCCCGCTGGATCCAAGCGACAGGCAGCTTCGAGGACAGGATCCCTCTCAACGAGACCTTCCGACGAGCAATCCGGTGGTGGGGCACCCACGCTCTTCTGGCGGCAGGGACAGACTTTCAGACCCCGGCCCACCAGGTGACGGTGATGACGGATGCCTCCCTGGAGGGGTGGGGAGCGCACACCGGAGATCTTCACACAAGAGGCCTCTGGCTCCCAGAGGAGAAGCCGCTCCACATCAACATCCTGGAGCTCCGTGTAGTGTTCTGGGCCCTCAGGTCCTTTCTCCCGTCCCTCAAGGGCAAGGTGGTGAGGATCTTCACCGACAACACCACCACGATGTTCTACATTCGGAAGCAGGGCAGAACCAGATCCCCTGCCCTATCCAAGGAAGCCCAGGATCTGTGGCATTGGGCCGTTGCCCAAGGGATGTTTCTGGTGTCGTTTCATCTGGCAGGGATAAAAAACACCATTTCCGACTCACTCAGCAGAGAGCTGCGCTCGTGCCACGAGTGGGAACTACGCCAGGATCAAGTGGATCGACTCTTTCAGTGATGGGGCAAACCCCAGATCGACCTGTTCGCGATGGCGACAAACTCCAAATACGTTCACCTGGGACGGCCTGTTCCTTTATGCGTTCCCTCTGTTGCCGTTGCTGCTCCGACTCATGATCCAGCTCAAGGGGTCCATGTGCAAGATGATCCTCGTCGCACCGGCGTGGCTGAGGCAGATCCGATTCCCAGACCTTCTGGACTTGTCAGCGTCCCCACCGGTCAAGCTGCCGATTGACACAGATCTTCTCTCCAGAGAAGGAGGCGCCATCCTTCATCACGACCCAGAGTCGCTGAACTTGCAGGCCTGGCTCCTGCAGAACTAGAGTTTGGAGGGGACGATATCCCGGCTGACTGAAGAGAGGTTCTTGCAAAGGCCAGGGCGTCCTCAACTAGTGCTACGGACATAAGTGGAAGAGGTTCTCTGTCTGGTGCCGTGCACAGAAGATCAACCCTCTACGGATTACGGCACCTCAAGTGCTACCATACCTACTGTCACTGGCCAAGGCTGGACTAGCTCACGCTTCCATCAAGATACACCTGGCAGCGATCTCCCGATACACCAGAACTACAGGACGGCCGTCCTTGTGGTCTCATTGACTGGTGAAGGAATTTATGAAAGGACTGTTCCGATCATTCCCGCCGGTGAAGGTTCCAGCCCCGGCGTGGGAGCTCAACGTGGTGCTTACCAGGCTCATGGGGCCGCCATTCGAGCCGTTGCAGTCGGCTCCTTTGACGTTCCCCTCGTGGAAGACAGCATTCCTGGTGGCCATCACCTCTGCACGACGCGTGGGAGAGATTCAGGCCCTATCCTGCAAACCCCCATACTTGACTTTTCATGATACGAGGGTGGTGCTGAGGACGCACCCCTCCTTCATGCCCAAGGTGCCGTCGGACTTCCATCTTAACGAGTCCTTGGTGTTACCAGTTTTCTTCCCGTCGCCTTCGTCGCCGGCCGAGAGGACTTTGCACTCGCTGAATGTAGCTAGAGCGCTTAAGTTCTACGTGGACCGAACGAAGAGTTTTCGGAAGACATCACAGCTGTTTGTGAACTTTGGACCTGTGAACTAAGGGAAGGCTCTCTCGTAGGCTTACATTTCCAGATGGTTCTCCGGCTGCATCATGCACTGTCACCGGTTGGCAAACCGGCCGTTGCCTGGCCGTCCGAGAGCCCATTCGACCAGAGCGATCGCTGCTACTACGGCGTTCTTGTCTGGTGTGCCCCTGCTGGACATCTGCAGGGCTGCTACATGGAGGTCAACGCATACCTTCACGAGATTCTACTGCGTCGACCGGGATTCCAGCGAGGAGTCCAGAAGCGGCCAAGCAGTGCTGCGCAACCTGTTCGCCTGAAGGTGGGCCTGGTGGGGAGGTAAGAGTTGCTTAATGTTGAGTTTATGTAATGCTTAATGTTGAGCCTTTTGCCACCTCCCGTGGTTGTGCATGTGTGTACTGCTATGTAATCTTATATTCATGAGCATGTGAATCCATGCCAGACCCCATGCTGGAGAAGGAACAAGTTACTTACCTGTAACTGTTGTTCTCCAGCATGGGTCTGGCATGGATTCACATACAAACCCTCCCTCCTTCCCCGCTGCGGCTCTTCACTTGGTCATACTGCCACTTTACGTGCTACCAAATCTGAGGATGGCTGCCAGGGGAGGGGCTTGGGGAGAGGACAGTCATTGGTTGTGTGCAGTATGACCCAGAGATCAGTTATTGGTTACTACTAAGAAAGACAGATCAGAAACGAAACTGATACTGATTTTGTCTTTACCGAGGATTCCCAGCCTGACGACGGGGAATATTCATGAGCATGTGAATCCATGCCAGACCCATGCTGGAGAACAACAGTTACAGGTAAGTAACTTGTTCCTTCTCTGCCGAATCGGTAAAAAAAACATATACAGACAGGATTGGCCCATTTGGTAAAAAAACACATCCCAGAAGGCCTAGTAAAGGTTAGGGAGTCCAAGAAAAAGTCTTCCAAGATCCCTCATAAACAAAGATCCCAAAGGGGTAGACCCCCTCACAAAGACACACATGAACAAGATTCCCTGTTTTCAGCCCTGAAGAAGAAAACCCAGATCCCTCCTGAAATCCCTCTCACTCCTCAAGATCAAGGAGTTCCTTTACACCCTTCAGACTCTAGGTCCATTCCTAGCTCTGCCCAATGGTCTTGTAAGGATATTGACAGGGTCATGAGGAGGATGACCTTCATGGCAAACTTAAATGAAAAGGACCCGAATTATTTCACAAGCCTTCAGTCCACCCCACCTACAACAGTGGCCTCTGGTTCTCAGTTCCCTGTTTCGGCCACTGTTTCTAAACCCACCCCAGTCATTGACCTGTATGACCCAGACACTGACACCAATGACCTCTATGCTTCTCCAGAGACCGCAGATCCTTATTCTGGGGATGATGAAGACGATATTGACCCAGACGCAAATATGTATAACACATACTCTTACGTCCGGTCCCCTTTCCTCCATACTGCATGGGCATCCCTCACGAGGGACGGGAGACGGAACCTTTTTCACCAGAAAAATCTTCTTCCCCTCTAAATTTAGAGGTGCGCAGAGTCGTGACCCTGGGAGCATGCGCTGCCCTAACTCCGCCCTCCAGCGCCACACCTCAGTCCTCTTTTCCGCGTCGACGGGAACGGCCGAATTAACCAGCGCTCATGGGTTTGGCTCGGCCATGTAATTCCATGTGCAGGTTCTTCCTCTATTTCTTCTTCTTTTGCCTTTTTTTCAATAGGTACTCAGTTCTCAGACGCCATAGCTTCTCTACGGTGCATGTCGACTTCGACAGGTTTCAGCAGGTGCCCATCCTGCAACGGGCCCTTCCCAACTTCAGACCCCCACACCCTCTGCCTACGTTGCCTTTGCCCAGACCACGGTTGGCAAGCCTGTTCGGCGTGCGGGTCGCTGTCCTCGAAGGTGCTGAAGAACAGACTAGCCAGGCGGACGGAGCTCTTCCAGCGGTCTCCTTCTGAGGATCTCAAGAGTTTCTTGAGACATCGGTCCAGGCCTGAGGCAGGGCCTATATTTTCATCTGCACCTCGCAAGGGAGACTCCTTCCCAGGGACTCTCCTATGCGGGAGGGACCGTTCTGGTCCTTATACCAACACACGCACCAAGGCTGTTACAGCTACTGGCCCTTGGATCCTCCCGGTGGTAAGGTTGAGGGCCGCTAGGCTCTATTACCGGGCTTGCGTTCGAGGGGCTCTGCCCTTGTACCTGCATCATGGCTGAGGGACAACGCCCTGTTACCGGCAGCACGTCCGAGGGGGCGCCTGAATGCAGCTTTAAAGACCCCCGGAATGAGGTGGATACATCTACCGGGCAGGGGCCCGAGGAACAGGGCAAGTCTCCCGCCGCTCACATTAGAAACTGGGCAGAGGCTTGCACCAACGAGCTGAGCAACATGTTGCAGCCACGTGGTAGGCAGCTCAACAAAATGGCTGACGTGCCAGAAAAGGACACCCGTTTGACGCCTCTGCAGGACTTCGGCGAAGAATGAGTATCGAGGTGGGACTGGCATCAAACAGTTACATGGCCTACGGCCTATCCTTCTTATGAGCAGGGTTGTTTTATCTTGCGTCCGTACATACAGGGTCGGCAGAGGCCTCAGCTGCCTCTCGCTACCCCGTCAGTGCCCTCCTCCTCTTCTGCCAGCGAGGACCAGATCTTTGAGAGGTTCCTCTGCCTCATGAAGTCTCCAGATATGGGGGCTATGATCAAGGACGCAGTTAGGGAAGTCCTTCCCGCTATGCTAGCTGCACCACAGATGCCTCTGCTAATGCCCTTGGCCCCAGCGCAGCCGCCTCCTCCCGCTCTTCAGCCTACTCCGCAGGCAGTTCCATACCAGCCTCCTCTTCCTCAGCATCCGGCCGCGGTCCCTGTTCCCCAGACTCCGGCTCCGGATACTCCTTCTCCTTCACAGGATCCCCCAGACCCTCAAGATACTGATGAGGAGGAGGATCCTGACATGCCATCATCAGCCAGGGCCTTCCACGAACGTATCTCGGACCTGGCGGAATACCTGGGCCTCCCCCAGCCCCAGGAAGAACAGTCGGCAGAGGGCATCCTCGCTGAAGTCCTCACGAGGTGCCCTTCCGCCAGAACAGGGATTCCACTGCAAACCGATGTAGTCTCGCTCGCCAAGAAGGGTTGGCTCAAACCTCACGCTGTCCAGCCAGTCAACCGCCGCCTGGACGCCAAGTACAGGCAGATGGAGGGGGAGACATTCTTCTCTCCTCCCATCCTCAGCCACACTCCTCGGTGATCGCTGCAGCATCACTGTACTCCAAGCCTCAGTCGTCCTCGTCTTCGTCATTGACGGCGCGGTTAGGCAAGGAGGAGAAAACCTTGGAGGCATACGGTAAGAAGCTGTATTCCAATGCTTCCTTGCACCTGCGACAGGCCAACGCAGATGCCATGCTGGCAGCCGCTAACCAGAGATTATGGCAGGAAATGCTGACTTCCTCCCGGAACTCCCCACCCACAGCCAATCAAGATTCAAGGCGGGGCTAGCCGCAGCCAAGCTTGTGGCTCAGGATATCATGGGAGTCCACTCTGGCACACATTGATACCTCTGGACGTGCCATCTGTATTGCCACGGACATGAGATGGATGGCCTGGCTCCGGGCAACCAAGTTCAACCCAGATGTCCAGGAACGTATTCTAGACCTGCCCTTCGAGGGCAGTGACCTCTTTCACTCCAGCACAGACGAAGAGCTGGAGAAGGACAAAGACCACGCCCAAAGTGTACTCCCAGTCTCAGCAACGCACGGATAAGGGTCGCTCCTCTGGAGGCTTCCGCGGCTTCCAGGAACGGAGGTCTAGACAGCCGGAACGCTCACCAACCCCTAGTCAGCACAAGAATCAAAGGGGGGGGGGGCAGATGGGGGGGCAAGTGTTTTTTCCAGTCCCCCTCCTACGCCTCTGCCTCCGAGGGTAAGCGGTCCTGACAGACCCACTCGGGCCCACGTGTCGCCAGTGTGGGGCAGGCTTGCTTTTCACACACACTTTTGGCGACAGAACTTTGCAGACTCCTGGATCCTGTCAGTATCCTCGGGGTACCGTATACCTATTCCTGCCTCCCCTCCCTCCTCTCCTCCTCTTATGCAAGTTGAGACAGCAACTCTTTTGGCAGAGATTCGGTTGCTCATCCCGAGCCAGGCCGTGGAGAAAGTCCCAGCCTCCCAGCGAGGATCGGGCTTCTACTCCAGGATCTTCGCCATTCAGAAAAAGAACCAGGCGGGCCTGAGAGTTGCACTGGACCTTTCCACCCTCAACCTCTCCTTACCTCTCCAGAGGTTCAAGATGGTGACACCAGCTTTGATTGCAGAGACATTATGCAGGGGGGGCTGGATGTGCTCCCTGGATCTGAAGGACGCCTATCTGCACCTCCCGATCTGGAAACCCCATCATTCTTTCCTCCGGTTCAGGATCATGGGCTGCCATTTTCAGTACAAGGTACTCCCTTTTGGCCTCAACTCGGCCACCAGGGTCTTTACCAGACTCATGAATGTGGTGGCAGCCCTCCTCCGGGCTCATGGCCTCCATATATACCCCTACCTAGACAACTGGCTCGTCAGGGCTACATCTCAAGAAGCAGTTAACCACTCCTCCCATGCACTGATGAACACGCTACACGACCTGGGATTTTCGCTCAATCTCAAGAAGTCACAACTGCAACCCACACAGTCGTTGATCTTCCTGGGCCTCATCTGGGACGCGCGCTCTGAGAGGGTCTTCCCCTTGGAGGACAATATCGCAGCCATCAGGAGGGCCACGTCCCACTTCCTCATCTGAGGTGCTACTTCGGCTTGGTGGTACCAGCATCTACTGGGCCTGTTTGCAGCAGTACTGTTAGCCTTCCCCCACACAAGACTCAGGATGAGGAGGGTCCAACTCCACTTCCCAGCGTCATGGAACCAGGAGAGGGGCTCTCAGGCCGAAATTATCAAGATCCCCATATCTCTCCCCTCGGACCTCACATGGTGGTCCAGGGACTGCAACCTGCGGGTGTGCTAGCCCTTCAGGCCCCCATCCCGCAGGTGACGATAAGTACAGACTCCTCCCTAGAGGGCTGGGGTGCCACCCTGGAGGACCTCTCGGTCCACAGCACGTCGACCCATCAAGAACAAGCATACCACATCAATTGGCTGGAACTGAACGCCATCTGGTTAGCGCTCAGAGCCTTCCTCCAACATCTCAAGGGAAGGGTTGTCCTCATCCAGACAGACAACTCGACAAGTATGTACTACATCAACAAGCGAGGGCGGGGGGGCCAGGTCCTCCTCCCAGTGCAGACTGGCGATCAACATGTGGGAATGGGCCTTGGAGAACGAGAGTTTCCTCACGGCAGTCCACCTTCTGGGGGAATCCAACCTGGAAGCGGACAAGCTCAGCAGGTTGGCAGCAGACAACTACGAGTGGCAGCTGAACAAACTTGTTGCACAGGAGATCTTCCACAGAGGGGGCCTCCCCCAGGTGGATCTCTTTGCCACCAGGCACAACAAGAAGTGCTCCGAGTTAGCCTCCTGGCAGGGCCTAGGCTCCCTGGGCGACACCTTATAGATCCAGTGGAACGGCATGTCCGCATACGCCTTCCCGCCCACTTCAATGATTCACAGAGTGATTCGCAAGTTCGAGTCTCACCAGCTCAATGATAGCTCTGTGGTGGCCAGCCAGGCCATGATTCTCGGAGCTGCTCAGCCTCTCAAAGGTCCCTCCAATCCACCTCCCGACGGGCCCAGCACATCATCTGACACAGCAGGGGGGCAAGGTCGTCCACCCCGCCCCTTAGAAGCGGGCCCTCACAGCATGGTTCCTGAGCAAGTGACGCTCCGCCACCTCAACCTATCCCAAGACAATCTGGAAATCATACAGGGGGCTAGGAGCAAGGCTACGAGAGCTCAGTATAAAAGTAAATGGACCAGGTTCTGCCACTGGGCACACTCCAAAGATATCGACCCGCTGGCTTGTTCATTGGACGACGTGCTGACATTCTCAGTGCACTTCGCCAACTCTGGCATGCAGGTGGGCACCTGCCGCACATACCTCTCAGCCATTGGGGCCTACAGGAATATGGAGGAAGGGGTCCTCTCCTCTTCCAACCCGATCGTCAGGAGACATTTGGCCGGACTCGCTAAACTTTACCCGCCCATCAGGAAGCTACACCCTGTGTGGGATTTGAGCCTAGTCTTGGGCGCCCTCGTGCACAAGCCATTTGTGCCTATGGCGTCGGTGGACATCAGGCTAGTCACCATCATGACAGCCCTGCTAGTCAGCCTCACCTTGGCGCGCAGGTTCAGTGAGATCCAGGCCTAGTCGCCTCAGAGCCATACACTACCTTTCACAAGGATAAGGTGGTCCTGCGGACCCATCTGGCATTTCTACCTAAAGTGCCATCAGCCTTTCACTTAAATGAGGAGATTGTCCTTCCTACATTCTTTGCGGACTTGAAGGACGAGCCTCAGAGTTCTGCACTGCCTAGATGTCAGGCGTGCTCTGAAATTCTACGTGGACTGGACCAAGGGCTTCTGCAAGTCAGATGCCCTATTCATCACTTTTGGAGGCGCCAGGCCTGGCTATCAGGCTTCCAATGCCTCCATTTCCCGCTGGATGGTCTCGGCCATCAAGGAAGCGTACGAGGGCCTGCATAGACCCCTTCCGGCGAACATGCATGCCCACGCGGTTAGGGCCAAGGCAACGGCCATCGCCTTTCAGCGCCATGTCCCCTGGCAGGTCATAAGCAGGGCGGCCACATGGGCCAAACCATCAGCCTTCTGCAAGCATTACTGTTTGGATGCCGGCTCCAGGTCAGATGCGGCTTTCGGACAGGTGGTTCTCCGGAACCTGTTTGCTTAAGGATGGTCTCCTCTCCACCCTGGGGCTTCATTCAATTGTAATCGCCCATGCAGTATGGAGGAAAGGGGATGGGACGTAAGAGTAATTATAAGTTACTCACCGTAGTGACTAACGTACTCTTAGTCCATAGTCCCCTTTCCTCGATACGTCCCGCCGTCCTCCCCCCTAATAATCTGGTGTCATTAGGCAATGGTAAATCTATTGTTGACGCGTCTTTGGGGACTGAGGTGTGGCTCAGAGGGCAGAGTCAGGGCAGCGCATGCTCCCAGGGCCATGCCTCTAAATTTAGAGGGAAAGAAGATTTTTCTGGTGAAATAGGTTCCGTCTCCAGTCCCTCGCGACGGACGCCCATGCAGTATGGAGGAAAGGGGACTAACAGTATCTTAGTCACTACGGTGAGTAACTTATAATGTCTCTCCAGTCAGGATCCTCCTGTAACAGATTCACCCATAGATAACCAATGCTAGTCAAGGCGGTTGGCCATTTCCACATAGCAACACAGGAAACGCAACAAGACGGCGATTTTGTTGACGATATCTTAGGAGACAAAAAGGCTGTCTCTCAATTCATTCCCCTCCTGCGGTCTGTTCAGCGAAAGATGCAACCCTCGCTGGAAACACCTAATCAGACGCTGGCTGTTAACCCCCGCATTGAGAAGCTCTTCAAAGCTGCCCCATCCGACCCTCTATATATATAAGGGGACAGTTTAAGCCTGACTCTCGTTGTTACAACACCAAGGAAAAAAGCAGGGACACCCCTAGCCTCCTCTGAAGCTCCTCCAGACAAGGAGAGTAAGAAGCTGTATACCCCGGGGGGCAGGAAAGTGGCCTCTTCGGCTGCCTTTCAAGCTAGAATAGCTAATAACTCCATTCTTTTAGCAAGTTATGACTGCCATAAATGGGATGAGGTTTCAGCCTTGTTGTCATCGGCCCCTGAACCCCTTAGGTCACAATTAGCACTTGTGGCAGCAGAATTCAGGGCAGTTTCTAGCTGCATGTTGAAGACTAATCTTAACGCCGCAAACAATACGAGGAGGATTATTGCAGAGGGAACCATTATTAAGCGTCACGCTTGGTTACGCCAATCCGGCTTCAAGCAGGAGAGGCAAGCCACACTTATCAATATGCCCATCCAGCCTAACGTACTCTTTGGAAAGGCAGTTGAAGACGCCTTAAAGACTGGTAAAGAAGAATATGATACACTGTTATCTTTCAGCCAACTAACCTATAAACCCACTGGCTAGAGGGGTAATGGTAATTCTCGTCGCTCGCACGGACAAAATTCCTAGCGTGGTTCAAGCTACATTCAAAATCAAGGAACATCCTGGGTAAGAATCAAGGCCAAGCCCCTCAAAGTTACCAGAGGGGACTGCACAGATCTCGCGGCCGGGGGAAGGGCTCCTCCTCCAGAGGTGCTAACACATCTCCAAAACAGTGACTACCTGCTCCAGGTGCCCTCCCATGCTCTAGTAGGAGGGCGTATTTCAAACATCAACCAAGCATGGGGGGGGAATCACCTCAGACAAATGGGTGCTGTCCACCGTAGTGGGCGGTTATAGTGTTGCGCTCCTCGAGCGACCCCGGAACCATCCACCGCACCAGAAAACTCACTCCAAAGAAGACCAACGCATCCTCCTCGAGGAAATCGCCACGCTGCTCCAAAAGGACGCCATAGAAGTCACCACGGCCAACTAGGTAAACAACGGTATTTATTCAACCTACTTCCTTGTGCCAAAGAAAGATCTAACAATGCACCCAGTATTAGACTTGCACCCTGCAAAAAACAAATCTGTCAAGCCACAAAAGTTCTGCATGTCCACGCTACAAGAAGTCATCCCTCTGCTAAAGCGGGGGGATTACATGGCAACATTGGATATGAAAGATGTTTATTTTCATATTTCAATGTGCCCAACGCAAAGAAGATTCTTCCGGTTCAAGATAGGAAACCAGCACTACCAATTCAAAGTGCTACCCTTTGGAATAGCACCCACACCAAGGGTATTCACAAAGGTACTGGCGGTAGTGGCAGCGCACCTGACCAGGGAGGCGATCCCAGTATACCCTTACCTGGACAATTAGCTGATTACAGGGCAGACTCCCCAAGTTTGCAGGCAAAACATTCAGAGAACTATCAACCTTCTCTTTCAATTGAGCTTCACAATAAATGAGAAAAAATCAAGCCTTGTGCCAAGCACAACAAAACAGTTTGTAGGAACTGTAATAAACTCAGAAGAGGGGTTGGTCTTTCCATCAGAGGAAAGAGTCCAAAGCATGCTACTGCAAATACCACATTATCAAGCCGGCTGCCAGATAAGCGTACGCAAAGCTATGCGTTTCTTGCATTTACCTAGTACCACATGCACACCTGCGCATGCAACACATGCAGGAGTGGTTGGCGAAACAGTGGTCTCAGGCAAGCGGTCAGTGGGACGATCTAGTGGTTGTTTCGCCAACACTAGTACAGAACCTTTGCTGGTGGACAAGAGTAAATCTGTTGAAGAGGAAAACCCTTCCACGATCCGGAAGTGCAAGCGATTGGCACAACAGACACTTCACTCGCTGGGTGTGGGGCTCATTACCTTAATCACACAGCTCAAGGTCTGTGGACTCATGCTACGGAGCAGAACCACATCAATCTACTGGAACTACAAGCGGTGTTCAAAGCCCTTCAGACATTCGAGATACACCTGAAGAACCAGGCAGTGCAAGTCCTCATAGAAAGCACTACAGTAATGTTTTACATCAACAAACAAGGGGACACATGTTCTCCAGATCTGTCCAAGCTAGCACAACAAATTTGGAAATGGGTACTCAAACAGAAAATATTCCTATCATCACAGCATGTTCCAGGGGAACTCAACTCTCAGGCAGACTCGCTGAGCAGAGATCCCCTGCCAGAGGAACACGAGTGGCAACTAGACTCAAGCGTCGTAGAGCAACTCTTCTCTCAATGGGATTTGCCCACAATAAACTTGTTTGCTACAAGTGAAAACAGCCAATGCCCAGACTTCGTGTCCAGATTCACCCAACCAGGCTCCAAGGGGAAAGCCCTCTGGATGAACTGGTCAGGGAAATTTGCTTACGCATTTCCCCCAACTCCTCTCATGAACAGGGTGGTGAACAAGATCCACAAGAAACAGGTGACGCTCATCCTAGTTGCTCCTATGTGGGCAAGACAACCTTCGTATCCACATCTGCACAAACTGACGATGTGCAATCCGATCAAGCTCCTGTGCATGAACAATCTGCTCACTCAACACGGGGGACTAACAGTGCACCCTCAACCTCATCCAATGAACTTAGCAGCATGGCTTCTGAAGCCGTAGAGTTCGGACATCTTAACCTATCACAAAGGTGTATGGATATCCTAAAGGAAGCACGAAAGCCTAACACTAGACATTGTTACTTTGACAAGTGGAGGAGATTTGTGATTTGGTGCCAGTCTAAAGAAATTAACCCCATAGAATGTACCCCATCACACATTCTAAATGATGTGCTCCACTTGCTAGACTCAGGGTTAGTATTCGACTCTTTAAAGGTCTACCTGATGGCCTTATCTGCCTACACCACCTCCCACAACAAGGTCTCATGGTGGAAGGTACCCGTCATCAAGGCATTCCTGGAGGGAGTAAAAAGACTCCACCCTCCAATCTGAAACCCGCCACCAGGATGGAATCACAATGTAGTACTTGCTAAGCTCATGGCACCTCCATTCGAGCCGATGCATAAATCAAGTCTTAAACGCCTGACTTACAAGACTGCCTTCTTAGTGGCTATTACTGCCATAAGAAGACTTAGTGAATTGCAAGCATTGTCAGTGCAGGATCCTTTCATTGTCATACACGAGGACAAACTGGATTTACGTACGCATCCTAGGTTCTCCCCTAAGTTCATCTCTAAATTTCATGTGAACCAGTCCATTGAGCCCCAGACCTTCTTTCAGAACCCAAAGAGCTCACCTGAGGTAAATCTCCACACACTTGATGTAAGCAAGACCAAACCGCTAAGGAAAACAGACCAACTGTTTGTCTCTGTAGCCCCAGGCAGAGAAGGGGATCGCATTTCCAAGAATGCCATCTCCAGATGGATAGTCTGGTGCATTCAACTGTGCTATTCCCCGTCAGACAAGACACTGCCTTTCACGCCAAGAGCTCACTCTACAAGGAGCACAGGAGCTACTCTGACATTAATTGAAAATGTACCCTTAGACAGCATTTGCAAAGCAGCTACATGGAGCTCAGTGCACACTTTCACTCAGCACTACTGCATTGACACTCATTCCAAGACAGATACACAGGTGGGACAAGCGGTTCTAAGACATCTGTTCGCCAATGAACCGTCTCACGGCCCACCACCTTCTCCTAACACTTCTCGCTAATCTATGCACAGCGTGTGATTTAAGCAGATTCCACAAGCTTAAGAAGGGATACATTACTCACCGTAATCGTATTTCTGATGCTTGTCTGCTTGGATTCACACGCGCCCATCCTTCCTCCCCTCGGAGAGAAGGCGCATGGATGCTTATGAGCTTGTCTAATACATATCTGCTTGGATACATCTCCACTCACGCAACACTTCATGCTACCTCATGTCAGAAAAATAACAATCTGAGGGACCTTGACATGTGAAGGACCATGGGTACAGTGAACGTCACACTAGGGATATTATTACTGGCATGCCCTGTCGACGCACCTTTTCGAATTTCGAAAACAACAACTGTAATACTCTGCGGCTTCGTCGGCCTATGCACAGCATGTTAATCTAAGCAGATACAAGCATCAGAAATACAATTACGGTGAGTAATGTATCCCATATACGCGGAAACACATATAATCACTGACCAAATAATGAAGTTGTTAAGTTAGGATTCATTCATTAGTGCTAGTACGTGGTATAATAATGAGATCTGTTATTTAAGATCCAAGAGACAATTTTATCTGTTTGAGCAATAGAATCTGTCAGTAGTAGTAATGTTATTGTTGTGAACTGTGAGTTGCCCCTCTGTCACCCTACCTGACGGTGTATATTCTTTTCTTGTAGGACTGCATCATCTGCATGGAGAAGTTGGGGTCTCCCTCTGGATATGGAGATGCGCTGGAGAGCAAGACCATCCAGCCCCACGCTGTAGGAAAGCTGAAGCAGTGTGGTCACGATTTCCATGTCCTCTGCATGCTGGCCATGTATAACAATGGGAACAAGGTATGGTACCACTGTGCTAAAAGGTCTGTATAGGCCTGAAGACTGTCGCAACAGGTATTCTCACATGCCAAATACTAATAAAGACACCAGATAACTTCATTGAGCTAGATTGAACAATGGCCAAGTGGAGGTTTTCATTTGTGGAGACTGTTTGAATTGTACGCTTATTTCCTTTTGTTACCTTCTAATGTGGTCACATGCCCACATTGGTCCAGTCACCCTGAGTTTAGGCTTGTTGGTGCTGTCTACCACTGTACGGGTCTTAAGCATTTTTCTCTGCCACCTTAAACATGTGATAAAGAAAAAAAGGATACCAGATAATATACTCCCTATCCCTTTACTTCACTAACCAGAGTCTAAACTTCCTCAGTCGAGACATAAGGAACAGGCTTTCTTGCAGCTCACTTCTTGCATGCTATGCCCGATTTTGGTATTGTTTTCAAAGCTTACCATGCTCTGGTTCTCAATTGTGAATTTGCCTGCCACTACTTCTTTCTGTGCTGTCGTTTCCACCCTTTGGTTAATGCAGCCAGTGTTTGAGTTTAAGCATTGCAGATCTTGTTCATTTCAATTATGTAAACTGACCTGCACTCCTTTGACGGGTCCCCTGTACTCTGTGATTCCTAATCCTTCAGAAATCCGTGGATCAGGATTCATTAGTCCAGGGTTCTGTTTTATTTCCAGTCCAATCTAAAAATAACACACAACACCCTAGTAGTTTTATAGAAATTGTACATCTAGCACAGCTCAATGTCTGATGCAGTGTTGTGCGTCCCAACTCTGCAAGCCGCAAGTTAGTCAAGCTAGCAACCCTAGACCAGTCTACGATCCAAACAGCATTGGCACTACTACACATATTGTGAACATATAAACTCTCTGGGATAGAAGATTTGATCAGACTAGCACAGATGTTATCTTGAACACAATGATGGCTAATGTACAGAACTTTAATGAACGCAAAAGCAATTCATACTAGAAATCTGATGGGCCAGGCAGTTCTCCTTCGTCCTCCTTAGTTGGGCTCCTGTCATGTTAAAACCTCTGTCAGGGAAGTGTTAAGGTGGGATAAATGAAGCTTTGCATGTCCGAGACCCACCAACCTCTTCGGTACCAGTGAGACGAGTGGCTTAGCCATTTACTTCAGTGGTAAGGACTTTTTTTTGCAGTTCGCCGAGGACCTTGACAGGGGCAAGAAAGCTGCACTGAAACTGCTTTGCGCTACCAGAGCTCCTAAAGTGAATGTCCTTCTCTCTACCAGCCAGCTGGCATTTTTAGGAGCAAACAGTATTACGAGAATGTTCCATGAGCAAGACATGTCAAAAACAGAAACATTGGAAACTCTGGGGCTCAAGAGAAATTATATGTATGCTTTTTAGATTTACGTTTAAACCAATGAAACCCTGCACGTTTAAATGTTAACTTTTCAGCGGAAACCATAACAAAATAACGTTTCCATGCCCAGTGCCTGAATTTTCTGTGTACTTTTCGTTTGCTGCAATTTTTATTGTTGGCGTTGAGGAGTGGTAATAAGAGGAGCTGGAGAGACCACACACACACTGCGATGTAATGCAGTTTGCCCAAAACAGCTATTTTCAGGTTTATACTCGGATCAGTTTATCTGTAGGAAAGCCTCTGTTTTGTTTTTTTTGTCGCCTTTCATTTCTTCTGGCTCTATAACATCATTGTATCAAAAATGCATGTGCATCTTTTGCAGGCTACCCGCATGCAGCCATTCATTCCTCTACTGCACACATTGCCCTTTGCAGAGTTTTATTTGTAAATTCATACAGGCCAGGTATGTTTTTGCTGTAAGTCTAAAGAAAGTTGACCTTTGAACTGCTCTAAAAATTGTCCAATTGCAGTCAATCCTTGGTTTATCTAATGTTAATTAAGTTAATCTGAGGCAGTTTGGATACAATTAGGATTGTGAGCAAATGTTATGCTTCTAATAAAATAAATACGTTTTCTTCTTCAAAAAATGTTTCAAATAAGTTATATTTCCTGTTTATTTGCTTTTTCACCACGTTCTAAATGCAGCAATAAATGTATTTTTTATACACTGAAAACCGTTGCCTGTGATTGTTTTTAGGGGAAGAATGAAGATTCCAATGTTTTCTGAAAGCACAGTTTAAAAACTAACTGCAGGAAACCCTAATTATAAGTCACATCACAAATTTTCGTCGCCCACGCGGCCAAAATTCACAAAGAGGCAGCTATGCCCAGGGACAAGGTACACAATGGAATAACAACCAGCAGTCTACCCAGAGTTACGGCAGGGGTAACAAGAGAGGTCGTGGAAGAGGCAGAGGCAGCCCCAACAAGGGCGGTGGCACGCCTCCACCAAAACAGTGACGCTCAGTTCAGGGTCCCTTGCCACGCAACCCCAGTAGGGGGACGCATTTCCACCTTCACCCAGGCTTGGGAAGGGATCACCTCAGACAGATGGGTGCTGTCAACAGTATCCGCAGGATATTGTATAGAACTACTGCAGCGTCCCCGGAATCATCCTCCACGACAAAGAGTGCACTCCCTAGAGCATCAAAGGATCCTTCTCGAGGAGATCGCCATTCTGCTAGAAAAGGACGCGATAGAACTCGTCCCAGGACACCAGGTAAACAAGGGTATCTATTCAACTTACTTCCTTGTGCCAAAGAAAGATTTGACAATGCGCCCAGTATTGGACTTACGGCCTGCCAACAAATATGTCAAGCCCCAAAAATTCCGTATGACCACGCTACAAGAGGTAATCCCCCTCCTAAAAAAGGGGGATTACATGGCAACCTTGGATATGAAAGATGCTTATTTTCATATTTCCATGCTCCCAGCGCACAAAAAGTACTTGCGCTTCAAGGTGGACAGTCGCCACTACCAATTCAAGGTACTGCCCTTCGGGATAGCTTCAGCACCAAGGGTATTCACCAAGGTACTGGCGGTGGCGGCTGCACACCTACGCAGGGAAGCAATCCCGGTGTACCCTTATCTGGACGACTGGCTCATAACGGGGGAAACCCCAGGAATTTGCAGGTCAAACATTCAGAGGACTATCGACCTCCTCCACGAATTAGGCTTCTCCATCAACGAGAAAAAGTCAAGCCTGGTGCCAAGCACCTCAAAACAGTTTCTAGGAGCTATCCTAGATACTCAGAAAGGATTGACCTTCCCCTCGGAAGAGAGAATTCGGAATATACTTCTGCAAATTCCGCATTATCAGTCAGGTCAACAGATAACAGTACGCAAAGCTATGCGGTTACTGGGCATGATGGCGTCATGCATTTACCTGGTCCCCCACGCGCGTCTGCGCATGCGTCCCATGCAGGAATGGTTGGCGAAACAGTGGTCTCAGGCAAGTGGTCATTGGGACGATCTAGTGGTCGTTTCGCCAACACTCGTACAGAGCCTACACTGGTGGACAAGAGAGAATCTCGCAAAGGGGAAACCCTTTTACGATCCCGAAGTACAAGCCGTGGTGACTACAGATGCATGCCTGACTGGGTGGGGAGCTCACCATCTCCACCACACAGCTCAGGGTCTCTGGTCTCACTCAGTAGCCAAGAACCACATCAATCTGCTAGAGCTTCTGGCAGTATTCCGAGCGCTAAGGGCGTTCGAGCCCCATCTACTGAACTTGTCGGTGCAGATCAGGACGGACAGCACGACAGCCATGTTCTATCTGAACAAGCAAGGGGGGACTCGTTCGCCAAATCTGTCCAAGCTTGCCCAGAAAATATGGATATGGGCACTCAGACGGAACATCTTCCTGTCATCGCAACATGTTCCAGGGGAGCTCAATTCCCTAGCGGATGCTCTAAGCAGAAACTCCCTCCCAGAAGAACACGAATGGGTCCTTCACAGAGACGTAGTAGAAGATCTCTTCTCTCAGTGGGGTTTCCCCACTATAGACCTATTCGCCACAAGCGAAAACAAACAATGCCCAGGATTTGCATCCAGGTTCCCCCAGCCGGACTCCCAAGGGAATGCCCTGTGGATGAACTGGTCAGGGATGTTTGCGTACGCTTTTCCACCAACTCCTCTCATCAGGAAGGTGGTGTACAAGATGAACAAGGAATCTATGACGCTCATCCTAGTTGCTCCCATGTGGGCGAGACAACCATGGTTTCCACACCTACGCAGGATGGCGGTGTGCGAACCCATCAGACTCCCAGCCTGGTACAACCTACTGTCCCAGCAACAGGGTCAAACAGTGCATCAGGAACCCAACTCTATGAACCTAGCAGCATGGCTCCTGAAGTCATAGAGTTTGGACATCTCAAATTACCACAGAGGTGTATGGACATTCTAAAGGAGTCCAGGAAACCAAATACAAGGCACTGTTACTTTGATAAGTGGAAAAGATTCGTTATCTGGTGCCAGAATAAACAAATCAACCCGGTTGATTGCACTCCTTCCAACGTTGTGACATACATGCTCCACCTGCTGGATGCAGGGTTGGTTTTTAACTCGCTGAAAGTACACCTGGCAGCCCTCTCGGCTTACACCACATCCCATAACAAGGTCTCGTGGTGGAAAGTACCAGTGGTTAAAGCCTTCATGGAAGGAGTAAAGAGACTTCACCCTCCTATTTCGAACCCACCGCCAGGATGGGACCTCAACGTGGTGCTAGCTAAGCTCATGGGACCCCCATTCGAACCCATGCATAAAAGTAGTCTCAAACACCTGACTTATAAAACGGCCTTCTTAGTAGCCATTACCTCCATAAGAAGGGTCAGTGAAATTCAGGCTCTGTCAGTGCAGGATCCTTTCTTTACTATCCACAAGGACAAACTGGTTTTACGCACACACCCTAGGTTCTCACCTAAATTCATATCCAAGTTCCATGTAAACCAGTCCATCGAGCTTCCGGCTTTCTTCCAGAACCCGCAAAGCTCGGCTGAGGTGAAACTACACACCCTAGATGTGCGTAGGGCGGTCCTATACTATGTAAATAAAACCAGACCGCTAAGGAAAACAGATCAACTGTTTGTCTCCGTAGCTACAGGCAGAGAGGGGGATCGCGTCTCTAAGGGCGCTATCTCGAAGTGGATTATCAACTGTATACAGCTGTGTTACTCTCTTTCTGACAAGACTCTGCCTTTTACGCCAAGGGCCCACTCTACTAGAGGCATTGGTGCCACTCTGGCTTTCATTGCAAATGTTCCCCTCGACACCATTTGCAAAGCGGCTACTTGGAGCTCTATTCACACTTTTACTCAGCATTACTGCATTGACACTCATTCCAAGACAGATACACAAGTGGGACAAGCGGTTCTAAGACACCTGTTTGCTCATGACCCTTCTCACATCCCACCTCCTTCTTCTGGTACTGCTCGCTAATCTATGCACAGCATGTGATCTAAGCAGATTCCACAAGCCTCAGAAGGGATACATTACTCACCGTAATCGTATTTCTGATGCTTGTATCTGCTTAGATTCACATGCGACCCACCCTTCCTCCCCTCCGAGAGAAGGCGCATGATTGCTTGTAGTCTTACCTTTTCTGTCTATCTGCTTGGATTATCTGTACTCACGCTACTCCTCATGCTTCCTCATGTCAGAAAAAATACAATCTGAGGATCCTACACGCGTGAGGGATCTTGGGTACAGTGGACGTCACACTAGGGATAGTATTACTGGCACGCCTGTGTCGACGCCCATTTTCGACTTTCGAAAAACAAACTGTAATACTCCGCAGCTTCCACTAGATGTCGGCCTATGCACAGCATGTGAATCTAAGCAGATACAAGCATCAGAAATACGATTACGGTGAGTAATGTATCCCATATATATATATATATATATATATATATATATATATATATATATATATATATATATTCCTGAGGCTTGTGGAATCTGCTTAGATCACAATCTATGCATAGGCCGACATCTAGTGGAAGCTGCAGAGTATTACAGTTGTTGTTTGCGAAACTCCAAAATGGACATCGACAGGGCGTGCCTGTAATACTATCCCTAGTGTGACGTCCACTCTACCCATGGTCTTTCACGCATTAAGGTCCCTCAGATTGATTTTTCCGCCATCGTCGCACGCCATAATGCGGGGTTCCGTTTCGGCCAACGCCATTTATATTATCGTAATTGGAGCTAGACTCTTTCTATCCTTTATTTACCGACCTTCGACGGCAGTGGAAAGGACGAACGTCGTCGACAAAGAGCTGACCCGACAACACCCCTTCAGCCTTGGAAGGCCGCACCGGGCCTCGGCCCAGAAAGTAGGGAGAGTGGGGGGTGGACATTTCTTGGGCCACTAAGAGAATGCATATTTCCCTTTACCCTCTCTATTTTCGCCTAGTTGCCCTTCCATCCAAATATGGAAAACGCACCATTTAAATTCAGCCCCGTTGCAACAGGAAGTTCCCCTGGAAAGACGAGCACCGGGTGTGCGCAACCTCTGTCTTGCACAGGACCACGACGAGGGCCATTGTCGAGCTTGTCAGCTCTTCAAACCGAAAACATTGAAGGACCGAAAGACCAAACGTTGGGCCCACCATGCCATGCAGGCCAAAGCCGCCATGGATGTGGAGGTTGTATCCAGTGACGGCAGAATCGGCGTCTTTTCAGATGACGAAGGCGACAGGGAACGACTGATTACCACGTGCTAGCCCCCGACCCCACCAGACAGGCTGGCGGTGCTGTTACCAGGACGGCTCCTGGCGGCAGTAGCACACATGTCAGCCCACACTAATCACATACCAAAGGACAGAGAGTCGATGACAATGTGGGAGAAAAATCCTCAGGTTATGCTAAGCTTACAAAACATGCGACCAACTAGTGGTGCCACGTCTTTGCACCCTTCTAGTTACCCCTTAGCAAGACCCAGTCCAAATTGATCTCTATGATCCAAATACAGTCTCTGAGGAGATTGAAACACTAGAGGAGGGAGACCAATACTACGATGAAGGTGAAGAGGATGTGTATAACTTACCCTGTGCTGTTAACCTAGACCCACCGGTGGCAGATTCACTGGTGGACAACCAACTTCAGTATAACGATATGCTCATAAGAGCAGCCGAGCATTTCCAAATTCAGACACAGGAGACCCAATTAGACAATGATTTTGCAGGACAGGAAAGCTGTTACCCAATTTATACCTATTTTTTAGTCAGTTCAAAGAAGAAGCCAACCCTCTCTAGAGACTCCAAACCAAACGCAGGCCGTGAACCCACGTATTGAAAAGGTGTTCCAGCCTGCACCCACAGACCCACTATACATTAGGGGCCAATTAAGACCAGACTCACTAGTAGTAACCACAACTCTGAAAAGGGCAGGAACACCTCTAGCCTCATCGGAAGCACCCCCCTCCCCCCGATAAGGAAACCAAAAAACCTTACACTCTCGGCAGAAAAGTGGCCACCTCAGCAGCTTTTCAAACAATGATTGCCAACACCACCACTTTATTGGCAACAGCCACAAGTGGGAGGAGATTGCTATCCTAATGGCTTTGGCTCCAGAACCTCTAAAATCGCAGTAGCGGAAGGAAAAGCAGTGTCAAAAAAGGCAGTGTCAAACTGCATCCTGAAAAATTACTTGGATACCGCAGACAATGCGGGCAGAATAATTTCTATGGGGACACTCTTAAAATGCCACGCATGGCTAAGCCAATCAGGATTTGAACTGGAAATGCAGGCAACACTCCTCAACATGCCTCTCGAACCGAATGTACTATGTAGCCGTTGAGGATGCATTCAAATCTGCCAACGAAGAACATGACACTCTTAAATTACTAGGCTAGCTCACTAATAAACCACCATGCCAAAGAGGCGGAAACAATTTTTCGTTGCTTTCGAGGGCAGAACTCACAAAGAGGTGGCGGATGTAGCCAAAATCAAAGCTCATCTTGGGGTTCCAATCGGGGACAAGCCTCTCAAGGCTTCCAAAGAGGCCAGCGTAGATCGCGCCGCCGCGGGAGGTCCTCCACTTCCAGAGGTGGAGCAACACCTCTGAATCAATGCCCACCCGCTTCAGGTCCCCTCCCATGCCTCTCCAGTAGGAGGGCGTATAACACACTTCACCCATGCATGGGAGGGAATCTCCTTGGACAAGTGGGTGCTCATCTGTGGAGGGTGGCTATTGCGTGCAGTTACTATAGCAACCCTCAAACCATCCCCTGCGTCAAAAACCAACCACGAAGGAGGAGCAACGCATCCTTCTAGAAGAGGTTGCAACACTGCTGCTCAAGGACGTCATCGAAATCGTCCCTGTGAACCAGGTAAACAAGGGTATCTATTCAACCTACTTCCTTGTGCCAAAAAAGATCGAACAATGCGCCCAGTATTAGACCTGCGCCCTGCAAACACCTATGGAAAGCCACAACATTTCTGCATGACAGCGCTACAAGAAGTAATCCAACTGCTAAAGCGGGCGGACTACATGGGAACCTTGAATATGAATGATGCCTATTTTCATATTTCAATGTTCCCAGCGCACAGAAGATTCTTGCGTTTCAAGATGGCAAACCAGCACTACCAATTCCAGGTGCTACCCTTCGGAATAGCATCCACTCCAAGGGTATTCACCAAGGTACTGCTGGTGGTGCCAGCGCACCTGCGCAGGGAAGCAAACCCACTGTATCCCTACCTGGACAACTGGCTGATCACAGGGGAGGCACCCCAAATTTGCAGGAAAAATACACAAAGAACAATAAACCTTCTTTTTCAATTGGGTTTCTCAATAAATGAGAAAAAATAAAGCCTTGTACCAAACAAGACCAAACAGTTAATAGGAGCGGTCATTAACCCGGAAAAAGGGCTAGTGTTTCTGTCAAAGGAAGAATCCAAAACATGTTACTGCAAATACCACATTATCAAGCCGGTCACCAGATAAGCATACGCATAGATATGCGTTTGGTCGGCATGATGGCATCTTGCATGTACCTGGTCCTACACGCACATTTGCGTGTGCGCCCATTGCAGGAGTGCTTGGCGAAACAGTGCTCTCAGGCAAGCGAGCAGTGGGACAATCTATTGGTCATTTCGCCAACACTAAAGCGCTTCGTTCGTGGACCAAGGAGAATCTGTTAAAGCGAAAACCCCTCCACGATCGGCGGTGCAAGCAGTAGTTACAACAGACGTGTCTGTCCTGTCTAGGCTGATCAGGTGTGCCCTCCCGAGACCCCTTCTCACCTCCTTCTGTAGAATTGTTCTGGGTCCCTGAGGATTCCTTTTGCCGGGATCTTCTTACTTCCCTTGGTTTCTTATCTTTAGACTTCTTCTCCTTCTCGTGTAAATAAGGCCTTGCTCCGCAGGTGGCCATCTTGACTGGGTGTGTAACCCATGCCAAAGGGAACCCCATGGAGCCAGCCTCAATCCAGGGAAAAAGCCGATGGCACCAAAAAACCCTGGCGATGATATGTAGAACCAAGTCCTAGAAGTAAGCCTTCAGCAGCGTATCCCAAGGTAAGGTCTCTTCCTTCCTGACCCACAATAGGATTCAGATAGAATGTAGTCTCCAAGAACCAGCCCGAAGAGGACAGCAGATCTGATCCGCACACTTGTTTTTTTTATTTTTATTTTTTTTATTTTGATACAGCTGAAATCAATCAACTTTTCAAAATTACATAAATATAAACATAAAATTAAGATTCATTTCAATTAAAATTTTTGACACAAGTTCACTTACAATTTCACATAAAAAACTTAATGAGACATAAAGGAGCAAAAGGAAAGAAAGAAAGTAAAATAAAAGAAGATAAAGTCACTAAAATACAGGAGCTCAGCCAAAAGATAAAAAAACTGATATGAACAGATAAGAACATCTTAATTCTAAACTCATATTGTCATTTAATAACAACAAATTTTGTAAATTGGCTCAGTTCTACTTTAGTTGGTAAAATATTTTCAAGAAATAGTACCAGGGCTTTAATTACCGCAAACCTCGGACTATTAAATAAAATGCTCCAAGTCTCAATTTCATTCCTTTCCATATGAATGTCTAACAAGTTTGAAAAGTATTTGTTTCTGATATCTTTCAATTTAGGGCACGATACGATCACATGTTGTAATGTTTCCCTTGCAGAGAGTATTTCACAAAATCGACAAAAATTTAAGTCAGCAGAAACAATTTGGCGCCTCACTAGCAGCTCTCTCGTAGGCCATAAGTTCAACCTTATACGCAAATATTGATTTCTGATTTTTGCTGAGGGGCATTTCATGAAATAACTTGCCACTTGACCCATTCGCTTATTACCAAAAATTCTGGAAATAAAGTCTCTGTAATTAATGCAGAGCTCATAGTTCTTAATCAAAGCCCATTGATAAGAGTTTCTTAGCACTGGTTGGGCTATCAATTAAGAACTGTAAGGAGATATTTGCCTCCACAAGAATTTTTAGAACAAAAGTTCGCCATTTTGCAGGGAAGTATAGAACAGAGGTGGTCAAATAGTGGGCATCTGTGCTCAAAATGTTATTGTTTGTCACACCCATCAACCATTTTCAGAAAAAGGCACACATTCTCCATTTAACTCTACTCGCTAGAGAGTTGATACCCAATCCAAAACATAGTATAGGCAAAGGCACACAATTGGGTAAATGTAGCGCCTTTTTCCAGAAAGCAGCTTCGAGTTTATTCCATAATTGATAATTTACGTAAAGTTTTGACTCAGTGCCATATAGGAGACTAGCAATCACTTTTTGTTCGTAGAACATAAATAAATGCTTTAGAGTGAATTTGCCGTATCTATAGACAAGTATTTTAGCTTGTGACACCAATGATAGAAGTTTGGATTGCAACATTATCAAATATTTGGGATCTCCAATAGTATTTTGGATAAACAAGCCCAAATATTTGTATTCAGAAACTATTTGCAAAGGTTCAAGTCGGAGATGCCAAACTACATTTTGATTGTTACATCTACCCTTAGGTCTGCATATCATGATTTGTGATTTTTCCAAATTTATTATTAATTGGTTCTTCAAGGCATAATCAGACAGCGCAGATAACATATTCTGGAGGCCCTTAGGCGTCTGCGAAACCAAAACCAGGTCATCAGCGTAAAGAAGCTAAGGTATTCTCTGGCCACCCAATTCAGGCGCATCCGATGAAATGCGATGAAAAGCAAAGCCTAAGTCAAGAATGAACAAATTAAATAAAAATGAAGCCAGAATACACCCCTGTTTGAGTCCTAAAAATGTGGCAATAGATGCAGATAATAAACCTTCTGTGGAAAGTCTGACACGCATAGAAGTTTCTGAATGATAAGGATAACATAGAGGACAGACAACCAAGTGAATATAACTTATGAAATAACAAATTCCGATTGATAGAATCAAAAGCAGAACGAAAATCAATAAAAGCAAAATATAAGGATTGATTGCGTGCTGCATATTGAGACTTGAGCATGTTCAGTGAGATCATGTTAGGTAAGGTGCCAAGACCAGCAACAAAGCCTGATTGTAAAGGATCCATTTTTGAGCATTCCTTCGACCACTTTCTTAATTCTCTAAAAATTAGACGTGAGTATATCTTGCCAGGTACATCAAGAAGGGAGATGGGCCGATAGCTGGCAGGGTCGGCTCGATCTCCCTTCTTGTAAATAGGGATGACGATTGATTGTTTCCACGACATTGGAATCGTTTGTGAAACATTGATAGATTCAAACAGGAGGCACAAAATATCTGCCCAAATGTCCGGAAATTGTTTGAGATGTATATTGGCCAAACCGTCCGGACCAGGGTCTCTATAATTGCTTGCCTGTTTTATAAAGTACAATATATCATCTCTATCGAAGGCCAAATGCAGTGGTGGTAAAGCCACTGGAACTACTAAATCTACATTTGACGGGGGATCTGCAAATAAGGTCGAATAATGCTGAATCCACATAGATTCCGTCACATCATTGGCTTGGACAGCCACCTGATGTCCCGCTGTAACCTGATTAATAATAATCCAAGATTGAGCAGAATTCTTCGCTGCTTAGGCCTTTAACATAGTATTTCCATCAGTTTGATAAAGTTTAGCCCTCATACCCTTCACCCAGTTTCTGTACTTTGTTCTAATTTGGGTCAAGAGGGGTGAGCGCATATCTGCTGGCAATTTGAGGGCGGCTCTCCTATCTGCCCTCATGCTGGCTTTTTTGGCTCTAATTTCCTGGTCAGGTAGATGTAAATGAGGTGTCTGTTTCTGTTTGTGCAGTGAAGAGCTTGCTTGGAACAATTGCATCAAGTCATGATAAATGACATCACCAGGTGAAAAACCCCCTTTTTGACTAATCAATTTTGCGTGATAGCAGTCCCTAAAAGCCGTAAGTGATGTTTCCGACCATAACAGTCTGTTCCTCGCAGGATTAACTTTGATGGGACCCATAGTATAAATAGGGTCCAAATTAGATGTGTGAAAGTTTAAGGACCACGTCATATTTAGGATATTGTGATCACTGGCTTCTGTATCTATTATTTCAAATGCTGAAATGTTGTTTAGCAAACTTGCATTTACATACATAAAATCAATGATACCTCGACTCCGACCATGGTGCCATGTAGCTCTGGGTGGTATATCCTGCGGAAACGCTCCATTTAGCATAAACAGATTTCGGGAATGAACAAGACTCACCCACTTCTGCATGCAAACTTTTTCAGCATTACCTGGAGAACTCAAACAATGCAAGTTTAAATCGCCAGCTAATAGGATGAAATCAGTAAGGCCCTCGAACATAACTATGTCCAAGGCCTTAGTAACAGATTTAAGAAAACAGTTATCATGAATTCCGGAGGGATTCCAATAAACATTTATCGCCGCACAAGAAAAATTCTTACCCATGATTTTTGACATTTGTAAAAAGGGGCTAGGGGAAAACCATGGTTCAATTTTTAACAAAGAAGATTGTTTCACTGCAGTCAACAGACCCGATGTAGGACGCCCCCGGGAACCTTTCTCAGCTGGATTCAAAAGGGTTACCAGACATTTGGTCGAAAAAAATTGGTCGAACCAATTTGGTCGAAAACCAAATGGTCGAATTTTTTTTTTTTTTCACCCCTTTTTTTTTTTTTTTTTTTTTTGGGGGGGGTCCCCCTCCCCAACCCCCTTTTTTTCTAAAAACCCATTTTTGTAAAAAACGAAAACCCGAAAAATAAATATAGAATTAAAAAAAATTCGACCATTTGGTTTTCGACCAAATTGCGTCGACCAAATGTCATTCGACCAGTTTTAGGTCGACCAAATGTCTGGACACCATTCAAAAGCACATCATAGTTGTTCCAAGATGGAACGCTCGTGAACCAAGATTCTTGCAACATTATAACATCACAACCCAATAGCTGTGCATTGGTATTATTAAGCAAATGACCATGACCTTGTGAATTCCAGCTAACGAAAGACCAAGAGCAAATTACAAGTTTGTCAAGCTAGTGTTGGCTACTTTTGAGATCGCACAAGCAAGTGCATGTAGTTACCACTTGTGTTTTGTTTGAAGATTGAGTGAGAGGAAAAGCCTGTGGACATTTTGGTGACGAATCCGAAAACTCTGATATTGTTTGAAGCGTAAAACCCAAATTAGAAAGTTGATGTTTAACCGCCCAAATAGAGTTTACCACAATTCTTGGGTTTATCCAGAGATGTACAGTTGAACAATTTGGTTTGTTAAAAAATTCCATAAGCTCGATATCAATAGATCCGATATCATCTAATTCAGGAATTTCACTAAAAATTTCAAGAATGGAAGCACGATTAAGTTTATATTGTTTGGCTGGAGTAGGCAAGCAAGTAAGAGTTAAAGCATGAATCGCTGGTCGTTTATTGCCTCCAGTCGTACGTTTATGTTTTAATGACAAAGGGAGAGCTTTAGCCATTTGCAGAGGTGCACTAGCTACATTCGGTTTTACATGGGTAGAATTTTCAAGGAACTTGTTCACAGACAAATGAAACAGTCTTTCTATGTCTCTAGTAGAGATAGTCTCAGCCACAGATCCAGTCGCCGTGGACTGTACGGCCACCTGAGAACTAATTTGAGATGGAAAAGCCTTAAATCCATCTGGAAGCGCTGTTTGTGTAGGCTTGGTAGAAACAGTCTGTGGAACAGCTTGAGTGGACACAGCGTTTGCCAATTGTTGTGAGGATTTTTGTACATATTGCGACGACAAAACAAAAGATTCTTTTGTGGGCAGAGAATTAGATTGGGGAAAGATCCATTTTTTTGTGGCAGATTTAGATGACATATCAATTGCTTTCCTTAATTCTTTAAGTCGTGTATCTTTATTTGCAGGGCTGTTCAACAAATCTGCTTTATGGGGAGAATCATCAGTTATGTGATTACTGTGTGTACTTTTGGACATATTAGTCGTCACTCGTATTAGGTCATTTAGAGGGCTGTGGTCCACTGACACTGACGGAACCCTCTCTTTCCGATTGAGTGACTGCAAAGAATATTTTTTTGCAACTACTTTGGCCGCAGCAATAGTAGTGGCGGCAGGTACAGAGATGTTTTTAACAAAAGCTTTGATTTGACTGCTGCGTTTAACGACAGATTTTATATTTTTGGATTTTTTGCTAGAAGCAGTCTGTTTCAGATCTATTTTAGCACAATCCACAGAAATTGATTTTCCATCAAATAATGGGTACGTTGGTTTCGATGATTTTATTTGCTGATGTAAAAGAGAGTTTTGTACAGCACTCATGGGATCTGTAATGGGATTAGGAAAGCACGGGATAGACTGATATTCTTTTGAGGAGGTTACGAGCAAAGAGGAAGTCTGAGAAGCTATGGATCTCCTAATTTTTAGGGGACTAAGAGGGGGTCTCAGACTTTCTAACTTATTGGAAAGCGTAAGATGCTCTGCCAGAACTTGATTTAATTGATTGGAATGTAAATCAGCCTTCGTAGCTAGGACCTCAAAAAGTTTGGCTAAGGCCAAATAGCAGTATTCATTGAGGTGAGAGCTATTGCAGTTTGAACACTATACGATTCCACCAGTCCCAGATCTGCATTACCGTGAGTATTTGATCTGCGCAGAGTAGGAGCAGCAAATGACAAATTAACTACGGAATCTGCAGCACTGATGTTAGTAAATAAAATGGGAGATTTAGATACATTTTCAGGAAGTGTATGAGTAGAGATAAGCGTGTCATTTATGTCAATGTCTATTACCGGCATGTCACCAAAGATTGAAATTTTTTAATTTGAAGAATTACTAATGGAGATTGCATGCTGGTCTGGCGTTACGATGGAGGGAATAACAGCGCCAGTTAATACATTTTTTAACAAAATACTGTCAGACAAAGAAACATTTTCATTTGCAAAAGAGACAGTTGTTGGGCCACCAGGGCCAGATTTTACCATATCTTCATTTATGTCTTCCACCATGATGTTCTTGGCTGCATGTCCATTTTGTGAGGCCTTTTGTGGAACAGGGGCACTTTGGTCATCCTGACCACATGGTGTTAATTTGTTATATCCAGTTCTATTTCCCACGGAAAATACCGTACTTTGATCACTGCAAAAGGGACGAATGTCCATGCCTAGACGGTTTATAGTTCTTGTGTCCATTTTTAATTTTGAATTTTCTACTCGAGGTGTGGAACTCGAGCGATGTTTTCTTTTAACAGCAGGTGATTTTTCACCATTTATAAAATGAGCAGCTGAAATGTGAGGCATTCCTGTTTTTAGGGTGGAGATACCTAGTTTCATTTTCACCAAATCCCAGAAAGGAAAAAATAAAAGAATGGGGTGCAAGGAAAAAATGAAAGTGATAAATATAGAAAGAAAACAAAATATAAAGGAGCACGAAAGTAAAAGAACGCCACATGCTGCGACCAGCGCGGCAAAGCGGGACTTCTACGGGGCTTCCTCGGGTGCGCGCGTATTTATTTATAGGCCGCCTCCCAGCAGAAGTAAAGGCTGTGCAAAAGAAATAAAAGATAGGTTTTAGGCGTATATATTCACTTGATAGCAAAGTGAATAAACTGTATCCACTTAAGCTTCACCTCCTGGTAGATGGAGTCGTATTAAGTAACGAAAAGTTTGCAGTTGACAAAAAGTCCAGCAGCAACAAAGGAGAGTCTCCGGGCAAAGCGGGACTTCTACGGGGCTTCCTCGGGTGCGCACACTTGTGATTCACAGACACCCAGGGTGTACGGAGGGAGTCCAAAAAGGAATGAGAGAAAAACGGGAGGAAGGAGGATAGCTTTGGAAAAGGTAAGTGCTACAAGAGTGAAATCCCCAGAATTGTGAAGGTAGTGTAGAGGCACTGAAAGGATCGAACAGTCAGAAACGCCTTCCACAACGGACGCGTAAGAAATCGGAAGGAAACACTGCAAGCAGCCAAAGCCGAGTAGAAGAGATAGGACTCACCGCACGGAGGACGCGGAGAACAGGTAGCGAGGGTTACCGTACGGAAGTATGAGCAGGAGGGCAAGGAGCGGGCTGGAGAGAGGGATAGGAAAGCAGGGCAAAGAGATGAACGGGATAAACAGGAATAACCTCTTCAGTACGAGAACTGTAGATGCTACAGCGGGCACCAGAGATGGATACAACGTGCTGTGCTGATGACGCAGGGCATTGTTATAGTAACAGCGTCCATCTTGTGGTGGACATCTTGGGTGTGGGCTAGACTGTGAGCAGATGATACCGTTGGGTACTCACTTCTCCGTGATGTGTGTATAAGTTTCCATCTACTCCGTGCCTTCCAGGACTGTGGCATGACAGTATGCCTCCTCCTTATCGGCCCCCCCCGCCCCCCCGGCTTACCCGGGTGAAGTGTATGGAACCGCCTTATGAGTCTGGGTGCGTGGACATGACTTTGAGGGTCCCAAGTGCTTTCCGAAATGGGATATCCCTTCCAATGAACCAAATATTGAAGGGTACCCTTCGGTAACGAGAGTCCACCAGATGAGATACCTCATATTCCTCGACCTCTGAAGGAGTCGTCGCCTTGTGTTTCTGTCCCTTTCTCTTGAAGGGATCGGGAATGTATTCCTTTAGAATAGAGACATGGAAACTGTGAAGAAGGTTTCCACTTATGTTTTGTGGGAAAATGCAATTCTATAGAATATATATAGTTATTAAACACTTTTTTAAGGTGCGGGGGAGGAAAAGTGACTCTGGCACAAGACCACTGATACACATATGTAGAGAAAAGAAAGAGGATCCAAGGTAGGAGTCCTCCCGTCCCCTGCACACTATTACTATTTCATCATCAGATGGTTCATCAAATCTGAGTATATAGATTAATGCTACTTAATAATAAGTGAGTATGTAAGCAACAGGCTAGGCATTCAATTTAGTGAAAAACACAATGATTTAATAGGCATAACAAATTGTTTTCATTTGTTCATTGGATGCAGAAAGCAACAAATTATATTAGCAAGTATCAACAATGTATATATACAGTTCAGATAGAAAGGCTAACGCGTTTCGGGATCAACATCCCTTTTTCTTGAGCCAATAGTTTGAAATGAAAAACAGTAAAGTAAATGGAAAGTATGTCAATCCCGTGTTATTTGGATAGACATATGGATTATGTACAAAAATAATGAATTCAAAATAGCATAAACGCAAATGAATCCACTTAGTGGAGATGGATAAACATAAACGTGATTTGAGGCAATTATATGAGGAAGTTATAGCTTTAAATATAAAAAGCTATAACTTCCTCATATAATATAGAGAGTGTAGGAGTAGACTAACTTATGCCTACCCCCAACAACAGATGTATCCTACCTTCAGGAAGGTCTGATCTCATATACTTGTGTATAGGCGCATTATAAATGCCATATCATATATACCCTCAGCCGTATGGACAGTTGCCCCCGACAGCCCCTTGTGGTGCGCCAATTCCCGCATCCCAACCTGCTCCCCCACCAGCCTTTCCACAGTTAACTAATAATGTGACGTTGTATGCTGTACACCCAGGAAAACTCGGCTCCCACATTCCGAACAATACTTTTCTGGGTGGTACAGTTATGCAGTTTCAGGGGGCCACTGTGGTTTGAGGGAACACATACGTTTTTCCTGGCACAAACACACAGCCAGACTAGGACAGCCCACAGAGTGCCTTAGCGTGTCCAGTCCCATTGTTCACTGCCGACCCAGAAGAGGAACACTTGTTGGGGGTGGAGATGGGAAATAAACTATTCATTTTCATGGTAGATACAGGTGTGACTAAATCAAGTATGAGTGAGGTAGGATTATGGAAACGCAGGGCTTCTGTGGGGCAGTTCAATTAGTTCCTTTTACGAAGAAATTATCCATTAATATGTGGGCAGAGAGGTGTGGGCCCCCTTGTTGTATTCCACTGCGACTCCAATCTGCTGGTAAGGGACAACTGGAGTAGGCTCAACATGACCATCTCGTTCACAGAAAGAGGTGTGGTTTTTTCCACACCGAACATGTGTGCCGTGAGGATAATGTTGACTTTACATGTGCTCGTCATTGTGTCCATTGCAAGAGAAATACTGGTGGCCCCTGATTGGTTCTTATATGGCATCACAATATTACTCAGTGCAGTGCCACAGGTGGCAAACAAATATTGGTGAGCACTGTTTTTGTTTAGCCCTGCCAAGCCTCAGGAGATAGTTATGGGTACCATCATTGAACTTGACATAAAAGGAGTTTTAGTGGCAGAAGACAGGATTGTGTTGATAGCAGTTGATTCGAACAAAGGGGAGTGGCGCACGGTATTGTGTGTTGATCCCGCAGTACCAATGAAAAATATCTTGGATGAGGATTTGTTTGAGAACATGAGGGGGAAATATTGGAAGTGTGTAGATTATGATACAGTACAGGCATGTAACTTGTCCTATGTTACTGGCAGGTAATGCTCCCTCCTTCACTTCTGCAGATTTGTCTCATGTACCTGACAAGTTGGGGACGAGTAATTTGCATGATGTGGAACTTTTACGCAGTGTTGCACTGATACAGATTACCTTGAAATCTGGTGCTGTGTTGCCTCGAGTGAAGGAATATCCTTTATCAAAGGTTGCAGAGGAAGGGATCTATGACATTATAATGGCTCTTTTGCATCAGGGTATCATAGAACTATCTAATTCGCCCGGTAATGCAGCCATTTATCTGGTCAAGAAATCGAAATATGCTAGTTGGAGGATCCAGGATTTAAGCCCCCTCAATATTGTACAGGCAGAATGCTACCATATTGTGCAATATACCTATTGATGCTACCCATTTTTCTGGATTTGAAGAATGCTTTTTTTCTCAGTACCCTTGCATTCTGACTCACAGTATCTCAGAGCATTTAAGTTTGCCGGGAGCCATTTTCAACACACTAGGCTTCCTTAAGGGTACTGAGAGTCCCTGGGCATTTTCAACAGTGTGTTATATGAGGATTTGGGCAATATTGTTGTTTCCAATACCATAATTCAATATGTGGATGATTTGCTGTTATGTAGTACTACAGAGCACCAGTGCAGGGAGGACTCTATAGTTTTGTTGCAATTGTTGGCTGACCAACAGTATAAGGTGGACAGAAAACAACTGCTATATTGTCACCAAGAAGTGTTGTATTTGCGACAGATGATTTCACTGAATGGTAGAAGACTAACTCCAGAGCGCATGGAAACAAGGCGTGCTACCCCCCAGCCAGTAACTGTTAAGGACGATTCCTGGATTGTGTAATGATTGTAGAGCATGGATTTGATTACACGTCATACACTTAACCGTTGCTCCAGGCTCTTAAAGAAGCACAACAAGCAAAACACTATTTGGACTGATGAAATGGTTACTCAATTTCAGGAGCTCAAAGATGTCATTTATACTGCTCCTGTATTTGGCTACTCCTGATTATACAAAAGAGTTTGACCTTTTCTCACATTCTGATGATCAGATGGCAGCTGTGTTGACACAGCACAATGGGTCATAAACCTTTGACCTATTACAGTGGCATGTTAGATTCTGTCATGCTAGGACAGTTCCTTTGCGAACAAGCGTTGGTTGCTGCTGCCTTCGCTATTGAGAAATCTGTAACTTTTTTCATGCAGTGCTCATTTACATTGTATGTCTCGGGAGGATAGCACCGGGTCAACGTGTTCGCCCTGGAAGCAAGGCGACACGGAGCAACACAGGTTCGATCCCCAGGTCCGTGCTTAGAAACCTCTGGGTTTTAAGCACATTATAAATAACCTATCTTATCATATCATACGTGGAGCACGCTATTTTTGAGAGGTCCAAATCTACCTTGACCAGGCAAAGGGCTTCTGCGCATGAGGTAATCCTCTCTAGCCCATCCATTCACATTGTTCGTTGTAAAACAGTGAATCCAGCTATCTTTTTGACTGAACCCATTACTGACGATGATGAGGTGCATGATTGTGTAACATATGAAGAGCCTGAGGACGACATTCCTAAGGCATGTGACAACGCTTTAGATTAAGTATATTATGTTGATGGTTCCTCAACTATTGATCAGGAGATGGGCCAAAAACATACTGGGGCGGCAGTGGTGCGTTTAGTTGATGGGGAAATACGAGGTTGTTCTACAAAGGAGATTATCAGGACATTATTCAGCACCGGCAGCGGAATTGATTTCTCTCATTGAAGCGCTTGAGGCAGCATAGGGGTGCAGAGTAACAATATATTGTGACTCGGTGTACGTGATGACAACTGTCCATTCAGGGTTGTCAAGGTGGATGAGACGAGGATTTTGTAGAGCAAATGGTTCCCGGGTCTAGCATGCGGCTATGAAAGATCGGCTTTGATAGATCGGATGATTCATGCTCTTTTCACAGACTACGCTTGTCGCAATAGTGTGCCGCCCACACAAGTGCTGTTGACTTTATTTCTCTTGGAAACGACGCAGCAGACATCACAGTGAAACAGGGCACTTCTTTGAAAGTACTAGATATTCCCGAGTATCCAACGCTTGTAAACATGCAATTCCAGTTGCCGGTATCATGTACAGCGCTTCCCGTTACAGAAATTATCGAAATACAAGGCCTCAAAGTGAGAAGTTGGTGTTGCAAAAAAGAGGATGTGCACAATGTCCAACTGATCTGGTGTGGAGACAGACAACTACAGGGAACAGGGAAGATTGTGATGCCCCAAGCTTTGGCATTAGTGGCGTTTGACCAACTTCATTACCCCATCCACGTATCCAAATAGCATATTGCAGCAGACATCTAGGAGGATTGTTATGTGCCTAATATTCAGGAATTGTTATCCATGTATACGTCCAACTGTGCAGTTTGCCAGACATATACTACTGGAGAAACACTATGAACTTTGGAGGCACGCTGCCACGTCCAATTGGCCATTTCCGTGATTTACTTATAGATTTTGCAAATAATGGGAGTAAGGTGTAAATCTTTTTACTTAATTGTGGTAGTTTGTCCTTTTTCCCGTTGGATTGAGGTTGGTCCGGCTGCACATCCTGATGCCAAATCGGCTGCCACGTTTTTGGTGAGAGAAGTGTTTACCCGGTGGGGAGTGTGCAATACTCGCAAAAGTGACAACGGCACCCACTTCTTTAATGAGTTGTTCAAGGAAATGACTGCTCTTTTGGCAATTAAGAGCAAGCTGTGTTCCATTCATCACCCTTAGACCACCGGGGTTGAAGAAAAGATGAACGGGATGCTCAACAGTAAGTTGTCCAAACAGTGTGCTACATTGAAAAAGAACTGGATGCATTGCCTCCCCATGGCCTTGTTCAGTTTGAGGCCCCATCGTTGCAAGGACCATCACCTCTCCCCTCATGGGATTGTGATGGGGAGATGTATGCACATGCTACTAATTCCTGTGCGTAGTGCTTCAGATGCTCGCAGGGCTGCGTCAATCCTGGGGGATGAATTCCATTCATATTTAACTCGGTTAATTAAATGTATTCAATAACTTTCTCAACAGATTGCTCCACGACGGTCCGAGGAAGTTTGACAGCAGCGCTGCACCGGACACCATTGCAATTGTTTCCAACTGATAGTTTGTGAAAGTTTTTGTTTGTAGGTGGAGCGGACCTCCATACAATAGTCGTTACACAGTGGTGTATGCTACTCCCCTTGATGTTTAAGTGAAAGAACAGCGATAGTGGGTGCATTTGTTTGATGTTTGAAAAGCACTGCAAACCTTGCCCCCAAACTAAGTATTTTTATAGTGTTTTTAATTGATGCTATCATCTGGTGATGTTGTTTCTAGTGCTGACAGCAATTACAGTAATTTTTATCTTTTTAAAGAAGTAATCTGACTCTTGATTATTTTTTTTATCTGGTGACGTTTAATAATGTACTTTCAAAGGACCATCTTAATGAACAATGTTAAATATGTGTTGCAAACGTAGTTTACAGGAGGATTCTGCTTCCGCTCATGTGTGGGTTTGCTTTTGGTTCATTTTTACATAGGTCTAGTGAGATTATATAGGTAGGTCATACCTAAGGGGGGGTAGTTAGGAATGTGGTATCTGTAAGGGGTGTGAATATGTTTAACTTTTTTGACACATTTTTGGAAACTACAACACCAAGTGATGAATACTTAACCACAGTGGTTAACTTTAGGCAAATGGAAATACAGGATATTTTGATATGTAATCTAAAAATTAAAGCGAGAAAGGGTTTGGAGGAAGAAAAGGAGTATGACCAATACAAAGGTGTATTGTTTGATACAATGTCTAATATGCACCGCCCAGAATTTAACATGTGGTACAGTTACATGAACTCAGTGGGGAAACAAAGGTACAGCGGGAGTTATGTCTGCTCACTCACCCCCCACGCGTTGGGAGCACCCAAAAGGTTAGTACCTCAAGAAATATTGCCCTTGGAAGAGCCAGTGTTTAGTACACTTAGCGATATGTCGGGTTTGTAGCCTATTCCAGGGGCACAAAGTTCAAGTTGTACTACTGGACAAAGACGGAGAGAAGTGTGCAAAGGACGACGGTGCCTCCCAATGTAAGTCACGCTCCTTGTAAAAATTGGACGGTGTGCTATTCGTATCAAACCGATGGGAGGAGACAGTGGTGAGCTGTGCGGAAGGGGGTGGCATGGTTTGTAGAAGAAGTACAATGGAACATTATTAAAAACTGTTTTGAAATATGGACTGTATCCATACTTAAATGAACATGGATTGAAGCATGTGAGACTCAAGTAAAAGTGCAACCAGGAGATGAATATCAGTTCTGTTTTCGAGGGCACGAAACTAGTTGGCACTAACACCAAGTGTAACAAGACGATGTTCATTCTAGATCTTGCAAAAGGAACAGCGGCATTAATGGACATGTACTGGGTTGTGGCCAACAAGCATATCTGCATCTTCCACCTTCTTGGCGACGCACGCGTGCACTAACAACCTTGCATTCAGCTATCCTGGTGGTGCCAGAAGTACGCTTGACAATCGCATCTAAAAACGAGGAGGTGCAACCTGATATACCCTCTTTCCAACCCCCACACCCCAAATGTAGAGGAAGAGGCGGTCGGTAAAGGTGAGAAGGAAGAGATCGAATTAACTGTCTGAAGAATCGTCCAAGTTGCTCAAAGCAATTCTAGATAAATACTGGCTGTAGACTGAAACGGAAGTCTTCTTCACGTCCCTTTTATCCCCAGCAATACAGGCTGCCGTGAACGCCAAGTGGCTGCAGATTGTTCGATAGGAGGTGATCCAGTTGGCAAATGATACTGAACAAGGCCTGAATGCTATCAAAGTGAATTGAGGGTGATATGGTTGGCGACACTTCAAAATAGGTATGTCCTGCATCTCCTGACAGCGATGGAAGCGGGCGTGTGTAAGAAGATCAAGTTGTCATGTTGCCTGTGCGCATCCCCAAATGATGCAGAGAATGGATCGTTGACGCACATCATAGGGGCCTTGCATAAGCTGAGGACTGGTATGGAAAAAGAAGCAGGTCTGCAGGCCGAGGATAGGTTCGATACATTGTTCTTATGGGCACTGTCCTGGCTTGGGGCACTGGTGACGATACGGATTCTGATCGTGGTACTCCTGTTGGTGTTGTTTTGAACGTGCCAGATGATGCTTCGATATTGTGCCAAGACTATTCAGAGCAACGAAAGAATGATGGTTATTATTGGAGCAGGGATGGCTCTCCCGTGCACAAAAGATGGGCAGACTCAAACTGAGTGTCCAAATAAGCCACGCATGATCAGAATTTAACAACCTATTCACCTCCCAGTGACATTAACATCTCCCCCACCAGATCCTGAAAACTATACTGAGCATTGGGTAGATTTAGTGGGTGACGGGGACTGTGTATATCTTGGTGTACCCCAAAGAAATATGCACGATATAGGGGTAGTTTACCTCACATGTGCAGGGCATGGGTTCCCAAGGACGGAGAACAAGTACAGGACGGTGTAGGGGGGGCTTCATGGATGAGAATAACTTGTAGGAGTGGGAAATCACATAGGGGGAACAAACCAGTAGCTTTGCAATAGAATTATGTAGGATACAGTGTGTATTTATGTATGTATGTGTGGGTGTGTGTATAAATATATTTAATTTTAACATGAAGTAGTGCTACATTTAGAATAGTCCTAAATCCTTGCAGGCAGTGTGTGAAGACACATACAAACTAGGCTTCATTCCTAGCTTGACCATCACATTCCGATTCCCAAGTGTGGCAAGGAACACACACATACACCCTCATCAATTAGGCCTTTTAACAAATTAGGCAGGAATGTGTGTAGCCGAAAAAAAAAATTGGCTGGAATGTGGTAAGCTGAATAGGCGAAGGGTTGCAGCCCTGTTCCAAGGTCATACTCATGGGAGCTGAGGCAGAGGCCTTGGGTTGCCAAAACACGAACCAAGATTTAAGACACTAGTGCCCTCCAGAATGACGATCTTGAACCACCAGATGTGCAGGGAACTGGGTCCTAAATCCTTTGTCAACTGGATTATTGGGACACTAGGGGTACTCTTGGGAGGAGAACTGATAACGGGGAAAGTGGAGAACAACATGATGTATGATTTGTGCCAGGAAGAGCTAAGAGTGATGCCCATGCAGCGGGGAGAGCATGATGGAGGTGCCGATGTGTCTGGAATGAGAGAAGCTCTGCTTTGTCCGCAAGAAACAGGCTGACCTTGAATTTGCCCACTAGGTTCATGTTGATAACAAGGTGCACATTACGTGGTTAGGATCGAAGGTAGGGTGGTGCCATTTGAATTTAACCAATTGCTTTGCAGTATCCTAAAATGGACGAGGACGTTACCCATGTGCGGTGAAGATGGGGAGAGAAGACAGCTGAGCCATTTGAAGAATGGGCTATATGTAATAATTATCATGTATATAGGCGGTAGCCAATGAGAGGTGGGACATTAACAATGTATATTGAATGCGTCATGAGTGAGGTTTTGGTGTTTATAACCCAAATTATGTACGAGGGACAGCAGTGGATTTATAATACCTTGTCTCTTTTCCTTTTTGTATATAAAATAAAATCTCTTGTCTATCTCGGAAAAAAAAGGGTGCACCTAGCCTTATTTCCCATGTAGGTTGTATTTTCTTGGTCGGATCGCTGGGGAGTTGCCCTACGCCTGCTATAAGATTTCACCTCTTGTCTCACCCATCCTAGATTTATGCCATCTTTTCCTGTGTAAATGTTTCTTAATATTGTAGGCGTTTTCATCTTTCTTCTTCCAAGGTTTCCCTGCTCCTTTGGGAACATCTCCATGCTATTGCCCCTTCTTATTCCTCTGTGTGCTACTTGCTTTTTTAGCTCCTCTCTTATTACCATCTCCCTCAACTCCCACAGTCATGTGCTCTGTATCCTTTTTTACACTTCCCTGTTCTGTAATTGGGCCATCAATTAACTAAGCAGGAGCACCTGGGTTGGCTAATGAACTGGGTGATCGGATTGGCTGAGGCCCACTCAAACTACCTTTTCCCCATGTTTGAATATTTGTGTGCTTGGTCGTGTTGCAGCTCTGCCTACCAGGGCCAGAAAGCTGACAGCTCTGTAATGGTGGCTGATGATTCCTTCATGGTGGTGGCAGTGCGGGATTCAGCTGTCTGAGTGTCTCCTGTTCCTGTTCCCAATTACTTGTCTGCAACTTTCTGCCTGCCAGCATTGGTTAGCCTTGCAGTCCTTTCTGCTGATTTAGAAAGAGTTGGGTCGCTCTGCCAACCATGTAAGTAAAAAGGTGACCCATTTGTGATTCTCAAGCAGTTCTGTTGTGCCCTTCAGGCAAGATATGAGGTGTCTGCTTACATCTCAATACGTACTGACAGACATTTTCCAGCTTCCTGATGAGACTGCTGATCTTCAACCTCTAAGTAATAGAGAAATGTTCTTAATGCTGATGCAAGGAATCTAGATAATCCATTGGTGGCTATCATAAGATGTTTTGGTTCTGTGTGATATTTCTGCATTTTGAAGGCTGAACACACAAAAAAGACAATTATTTTTTGGCTGATTTTTGTGTGGCCTTCAAAATGCCAAAATATGTTTGTTTTAGTATAATAAAACCTTCACATTTTCGTTTTAAGATTGACACAATTTACATAAAAGCAAATCTAAAATCATTGATAATATTCATCGAATGCATTCCATCAAATCATTTTCCTAATCCCCAACAAATCATTCAATTTCTTCACAATAATACAACCATAGATTAAAATACTACACACTCTACTAAAATGTATAGTTAAAACATCCTAATACATCCCATTTAACTTTCAACTTTTCTTAATACCTAGCAGCATACAATCGCCTCACATTATACAGTACTCATTGAGGCCAACCATTTGCAAGTGCAATTTCTCTAAAACTATTAGCCAAACCCTGTATAGATCCAATTGCATGGTTTTACTGTGTATTGCAGCAGCATCACAAGAAAGAAGTAGTCTTAATTGTGTCCGAATGATGTACATGTTCTCCCAAATATTTCATATACATAAGACCCAGAGACTGCACTCGGTGAGAACGTATTTTTGGGTATTCCGCACCCTAGGGTTTCTGCAGATTCGACAACTTCTCTCAGCTTTCAAAAACTTAGCTATTTTGCCCATCACCATAAAAACAAGGAGGCAATTTAAATGAAGTAGTAGTGTAAAAGGACGAAGATTCTTAGATGGACATTTAGTTAAATACGTCTGGGGTTTCTTGAAAGAATAAAGCATTTCTGACAAACGATAACGACTTAGTGCAGACACGTGGCAAAAATGTTGTTCCCATTCCCATAGTTCAATCCTTTTGCATATTTCTTTTTTTCAATTCATGGAATCCCTCCTCCCATTTTGGTGACCAACCCAGCACTTCAAAAAATTTGACAATGCTAGATTCATAACACAGTTTTCGTTCTTGGTTACGTGAATCAAGCCCCAAATTATACAAGAAGTGTGAGTCCAAGCAGGTCTTTGTCTGCACATATAATAAAGCCTGTGTTTTCAGTACCATAGATTTCAAGGACTGCAGCCCCAAGTTCCAACCTAATCATGGCCATTGGTACACATGGAGATAGTCCTAACATCTTTTTTCTGAACTTTCCCCCAAAACAATGTAGCCATTCTAAGTTAGCAATGGTCTAGCTTTCCAATACATATATAATGCCTGGACAAAACACTGTAGGTATAGACGTCTGTTGCCTTTGAGGCTAAATCCCCCTGTTTGAACCACAAAACGATGCGCCAAAGATGTCAATTGTGATGCCTTCCTCATACGGGCGGACTTGCAAACCTCATATCCCCTCTGAGTCTCCAATTCAACCCCCAGATATGTGTACTTAGTAACATACTCAATTGTTTCACTCGCTACTATCAAACGTGGTCTGGCAACTTTTTTAGTCGAAAATTACATCAGTTTTGTGTTTATACTTAGAAAATTTAAGTCTACATAATTCCACAAAGCCTTGGCTGCTCGTTTTAGCCCTGTGAATGTGTGATCCAGCAATACTAGATCATCCGCATTGGCGAATACTCAGCAGTAGGTATTGTCGATCTTAGGAGGGCAACAAGCCGCTTTTGACACTCTCTAGCAAGTCAGTCAGGTTTCACCCCTACACTAATGGGGATGGATGCAGTCCAGTATCCCTCACCTTCCAATTTTACCCTGACGGTATCGTTCGGCATGGAGAACTAAAATCCACAAAGAGAGCCTATAGCCCTGTTGATTCCTTCTTACATGCTCTCTCCATAAGATAGTCCATCAATCTGAGGTTTTGTGATGTTAAATACTTAGAACGGGAACCACTCTGGAATCTATCCAGGAGACGGTGTCATTCACCCACCTGAGTAAACCCCTCAATGGAAATAATGCAAACAGCTTCCCCATACTATCTAGCATCAGTAGGCAATCGTTATTAGGAGATAGCTAGGAACCATTCTTTAGAACTGAGATCATAATGGATGCGCTCCAAGACATGGCTATCCTACCTTCAGCAAAAATCTAATCAAACATTTACTTCAATAAGACTGTCCAAAAATCGGGGTCTTGCTTGAAGATGACATTGGCTAGACCATCTGGCCCAGACGCCCTCGGAGTTTAATCTGCCAATTCTGTACTTTCCTCCTCATCAACATGGAGTTGCGGACCACTTAGTTCGGCGTACATGATATAATAACGTGTAGGCCCTACTATTGAGCTTATCATGCCCAAATGTTGTGCGCATAGCTACTCGATAATGGGGTTTCACACCCTCCGTGACCTACTACCCTTAGCCTTACCCAAATGTGACCATATAGATCTAGAATTGCCAGAGGCTGACATCTTAAGCGTTCTTTGCCTTTGTTTCAAGATTGGGACGTTCGCCACCAGCGTCTCCAATTCCTGCAGGCATATATAGCTGCCTTAATCTGAAGCTGTTTCTCAGAGATGTTAATATGACTGGTTTTAAGTCTATAGAGTTTGTGTCTAAGTTTGTGCTTTTTACCACGGATTGCTTGGTCATAGCAAGCATGATTGACTTCAGTTTGTACATTAAAAGCTTGACCAGAAGTAGCATATTGCTCTGAAAATTTGGTTAACCATGCCTCCAGCTCATCAATCTCTTTACTCAAAAATTCCGACACATTAGTTAAATGGCATGCATTGGTAGCTTCTTTAGCCCGCTGTATAATTTTTAGTGACCAACTAATGCGATTGCCAGGTTGGTTAGCTAGGATTTCTCCAATCCCCTTTGCATTTTTTAAGTACCATTCCAAATTTAACACCATAGATGCCTGGTTGCTCCATGCATTCCATTTGGCACTAAGGCTAATTACTCTTGTGAGAGCAGCTACGTTTACAAAGGTGGCCTTCTGATGTCCTTGCCTCCAGGTGTAGGCCCCCGGCTTCTCCCGCTCCATGCGGCCATTGAGCATTTTAAGGTCCCAATTTTCTGTAAACTGCTTCCATATTTGACCAGACCTATTGGATATTAATTGGCTCATCTGACTCTGGGAACTTATTCCACACCAGCCACTCAATTCCTTGCTACAGACACAATGTGCATTAAAATTGCCTGCCATAATAACAATCTCCTCCCCATTTCTGACTGCCCATGCAAAGAAGAACTCCTGTAGCACTACTTGTATGTGGTCACTGTATAGAATGCCTGGATGGTCGCAAACATTAACAACCAACACAGGATGAGCAAACATGTGGTTCGGAAATTCCACTTCAACCGCTAAAACATGTTCTGTATCTGTAGTTAGGATTCTGCACGATTGTAGTGATTAATACCCAGCAACAGTCCTCCATAGGTTCTACCCTTTTCACCTCTCTTCACCATGATCTGATATTCAGTATACCCATCAATATACATTTCAGATGTCAGCCAGGACTCCTGTATTAGAAAAACCTGATTTTTGCGCTAATAATTTTACAGAGCCCCTTGGATCAAGAAGATGAATGAAACCCTGTGTTATCCACGTCATTATGGATATATCTCAGTTCTGGCGGGACAATAATGATGGCAGAGATTCAGCCAATCGCTTCAGCGTTGACTGAATATCCGAACGTTGGACATTTGCAGTGTTTATATTTAAACAAGAATTAAGGGGTTGTCCTGAACTTTCAATAATTGACCTAGTTTCGGGGAGAGTTGGATCTTCACAATGCTTGTCAACATCAAGTTCTACCCCTGATCTATGTAAAAGATCTTTAAAGCTGCAAAGTAATAAAACTGTTCCTGGATTTTTACAGTGAATCATAGAAACATTTGGGTTGTTAAATTTCAAGGGTTGAAACAAATCAAAGTCTTGAATGCGGCTCAACTGCATTATACATGCTGAGCGACAAACTCATGCTACTGTGTTTTTTTTTTTTTATTCTGTTTTTTTTTATTAAACGTTTCACCTCAGTCCAGGACTGTGCCTCTTTTGTCTTATTGCTGATGACCTTATGAGCAATTACTACTTGCTTCTGTGGTGGTTTATTTGCTAGTAAAAGTGATAATGGCTCCCAACTGATGGTTCCTTGTAAACTGCTAATATAGTACAAGTCTCGAGATAGATTGTTCCTCTCAGCAATATCCAAACCCTCTTCTGGTTTTGAGGTCATACACCAGCTAGTTTAATTGCCAGCTTTCAGTTATCATTTTTTACTACACGCCGTTTTCTTTTTAGCATGTTTAGAACCCCTCTGCTGTTCACTAGTGGGTGGCCCCTCAGGATCCACGCCTTGTCTTATCTGCTTTGCTAGTACTCTCTTTGCCAGTCACTCCTGTTTTCTAGAGTAAAACGGATCTGGGCCTTCAGCTGAGAAAATTGCCACCTGTTGACTATTAGTAGTATTTGTCGATTATCTCCACAAGAGCTGTAAGATTGTTCTCAATTGTCATGTTGCAATTCGTTTTGTAAAACTACTTCTTCAGTTTCTAGTTCGCCGACTATGACAGGTGCTTGCAGTTGTACTGACTCAAATTTTCTTTCAGAGAGTTTTAAAAGAATCTTCAGAGCAAACTGTACAGATGACAATGAAGATTGTTTCTTGGTGTACAGCGCCTAGCTTTGAATTGATTCCTCAAGGAGAGGAATGCATTAACAGATTAGGTGAGGTAGATAAACGATTAGATTCTTTGATTGACTCAAAGCTAGCATCAGCCCGAAGAACTTGCACTTCCACAACTGTTATACCGTTATCAAAATGTACTATATCAGCTGGTGTTGCCATGTTTTGCTGCAGAGAATAGACCAAATTCAGTAATGAGTTATTAGCAATGTTGTCAAACGACAAGAGATCTTTACTCTGCTTGCCTTGTGTCAGATTGGTAGATTGGCCAAAGTTTGTAGAGGTTGTATTTAAGCTGGGTTTAGTGGCCTGAGAGATCGCTGGATAAAATGAAGTGATTTTTCTTTGCCTACCCTGTTTTCTTGCCAACATCTCAGGTTGTTCTGGCGCCGATTTTGGCACCTTTCATGCTAATTCAGGTATCAATGTGTTCCTGTGCACCCCTGAAGTTATATCTAATCGACTTGGTCCTTTGTTTGAGCATTGTTTTTATTTATGAAAATATAGCATCTGAGACTTACTTGAAGTAGCCGGTTGGGCTCCTCTCCGACTCGCTGACAGCCGACAGGACTCACCACGCACTCAACCAATGCGCGCACGCCAAAGCACGCGGGAGCTGAAGATAAAGCTCTTCCTAGTCGGGGGTAGGGACTGAGTTGTTATGAGCCACAATTAAATTAATCGGTTCCGCTGTATAGGCCATTCAAAGTTCATAGCTAACTTTCAACGAGATTCCAGCTCGTAGCAAAAGTATTGAAGCTTGCTAGTTAGCACGTAGTGAAAGTGTTCGGCAGGTAAGCAGGAGCTGACAGCACTCAGAATGCACTCAACCAATATGCGCCTTTATCAAAATCCTGGATCCGCTTATTCCCTCTGTCAGTAACCCAGACCTGTTCTAGTACTGCCAATGTCAAAGCAGCTGATAAAATTGCCCCCAAAAAATGTATTGCAATTGTCGGATGAGGAAACCGATGACAAAATATGCGATATGATCATGAATCTTGAAGATCATGAACAACCTTTATACACCAGAAGCAGCCTTACGAGGTGCGGCTTGACGCTGGTAGATGCACGTTTGCAGACGCTTTTAAGCAGGAGCACCTGTGTTGACAAATGAACTGGGTGAAAGGATTGGCTGAGGCCCACTCAAACGTACTTGTCCCCATGTTTGAATATTTGAGTGCTTGGTCGGGTTGCAGCTCTGCATACTCGGGCCATAAAGGTGATGGCTCCTTAATGGTGGCTGCTGACCCCTACATGGTCGTGGCAGTGTGGGATTCAGCAGCCCGAGTGTCTCCTGTTCCCAATTGCTTGTCTGCAACTTTCTGCGGGCCAGCATCGGTTAGCTTTTCAGTCCTTTTTGCTGATTGTGAAAGAGCTGGGTCGCTCTGCCAACCATGTAAGTAAGGAGACCCATTTGTGATTCTCAAGCAGTGCTGTTGAGCCCTTGGATCAAGATATGAGTTGTCTGCTGTGAGAAATCTTAGGGAATTCTCCCAAGTAAACTTTGGGAATCCCTTATTCCGGTGGCCAGGGGAGGGCTGGCACTCTCAGATGCCAACCCTGGGGGTGGACGAGTGAGGGAGGATCACTTGGGTAAGGGAACCCAGGGTTATGCTCAGGAAAATACTGCAGGTGAGATACGGTATTATACCGGGGAAAGGGACGAGGAAGCTTTTTATAGGTTGCATCAACTCAACCTACCTTCTACCTAAAGGATCTTCCTTATCCGAAACCAACGACCCATCTGCACATGGTAAACCCATCAAATACCACAACTCCCAGAATCCCTGCTATCCTATCTTCTACCCAGCTATTCCCAATCATTTTACTTCACGCCCCTCTGATAATTCATTCCTGAACACCCAATCTACCTCGACAAAACATTGCAGTCCTCACATTCCCCTCTGTTCAATTCACAATCCTGGTTATTTGTTTGCTTCATAACCCCTACCAATCCCGTCCCTCTGATTGTCACTTTCCAAACTCTTAGTCAAACGTGACCAACAACTACAGTTTCCACGAACACTCTTACTCACTGATCAGGCGCTGGCCTGGTTAACCTCTTTCCTCTCTGACTGACCCTCCCAGGTCCAACTTGGGTCCTTCCTCTCCTCTATCTCCCTCTCCACTTGCGGTGTACCCCAGGGGTTTAATCAATACTTGGCACCTCTCGCCCACCGCATTGCTGCTTTCTGCTCCAACTTCCAGTGCTATGCGGATGACACCCAGCTCGCGTTCAGCCTCTCCAATGCTGCCTCTTCTCCTTCTCTCATCTCGGATTGTCTCTCTGCAATTCAGGAGTGGTGTGCCGCCAATGATCTCTCTCTGAATGCCAGAAAGACGGAGCTCCTCCTCATTGGCACACCTGTACCCCGCTTCCCCCTCACTCTCTGGACGGTCTCCCTTGGCCCCCCTCTCTGGTTCCGGAAGCAGCTCAAGACTTTCCTCTTTGCTTCTGCCTTCTCTCTTCCTATTCCCTGCTGATCCCCTGTCTGTTACTGTACTTGTTACCTGGCTACCCTCTGAACCACAGGCCCAGGTCCATGCCCTGCCAGTTGCACACTTGCACTGCCTCCTGGACACCCTGCACTTGGGACTGTATCTGTAACCCTACAGTCCCCCCTACCTGCACAATCTATTACTTGCTCCGAATTGACTATTGACTCCGAAAAGTATGTAGTTCGTAAGAGTTCACATGTCTGACTTTCACTCTTGTCGGATTCCTTGCAGTTTGACCCCAGCGAAGAGTTCCTCGTGGTAGCTGACAAAGTTCAGTTAAGGATTTGGCTTATCCTACACAGTTCAATAAAATAAGGCCAGAATGTAACCTGTTGCTTGCTCCCTTATTCAGGTGTGGAGAGAAAATAGGAAGTTCGGGGAATAATGCCTCCGGCAGTAAAATTGGGTAAGTCTATTGTGGTGAGAAGAGTTTCCCTTGTTTGTCCCTTTGTCTCACCTTGTTGTCCTTTTGTTCCCCTTAGGGGTCGGGGTACGGCGAGGATGCAATGTAGACTGCGCCGACCCGTGAAGAGGAATAGTACCCCCGGCAGTAATCGGGTAAGTCTATGGGGGTAGTTACTATTGCCTCTGTTTCTTCCCTTGGCTCACCTTTGCTGCTGTTGTGTTCCCCTTAGGTGCCAGAGTGCGGCGGGAACGTGCAGAAGGATGCCGTGGATCGTGAGGATGCTGCGAAGGCCGGTGAGTTCAGCGCAGCGCTGCAGCAGGCGAGGCGGCGCACGTAAAATGCTTCTTTCTTCCAGCTCGAAGGCGCGGTGGATCTGGAATTCAAGTAAGGATCGAAGGTTTTGCTCTTATTCTAACCTTTTCTCCTTCTGTTCCTCACTTTTTCTAGGAGCTGCAGACTCGAGGCGGGCGTGACAGAAGACTGGATGCAAGCTTGCAGACACGGTGAGCGTTACGCTGCTGGATGCAGAATAACGCAAAGCGTGTGCTGCTCTTCGGACATGGTTTAAATAGCCTCCAAAGTAGTCCCATGTAAGTATTCCTCCCCAGCCCCACCCGAGTAGAAAATAGTCCCAAGGTAAAATAGTCCCTTCCGAGCCTCATTTGGCTTGGAGCTCTGCAGCATGGTCTGCATCAGGTAAGCTTGCAGTATGGTCTGCATCAGGTAAGTTCTACTCTGAGCTTGGCGCCTATGGCGCCAGGACCGCACCCAAACAGCCCCTAGCAGGGGTTTTTGGGCTTGCTCAAAATAACTTGGTGCCTGCTTCCGGGGTTGCTGGACCTGGTCTGGTACCACGGGGGTAGGCATCATGACAGTGCCTCAGATCCCAGCGCCCTCGCCAGACTGTTTTCTTGGTCACTGCTAGGAAAATGTCCTCTAACCAGTCTTCTTCGTCAGTGGTTCACCAGACCAGGACGGTAAAAAGCTGGATACAGCAGGGAAGCGCACCATCACAACGGCAGCCTTGACCATCAGTGCCGCCAATGCCCTCACCATTCTCTCGAGGTACGACGGGGAGTTGTGGTATAAGTTAGGCCCATCCTCGACTTCCTCCCAGATAAGAAAACTGAGGCCTTGGCTCTGTTCCAGGAAGGGGAAATGGCCTCTGACCACGCGATCACCATAGTCTCGACATCACAGATTCTGGCTTTCAAAAAATGGGCAATGGCGTGGCTCTCGGCCACCAGAGTTGGCTCAAAGCCACCAACATCTACACGTATGCGCAGACGAAGGAACTCGATATGCTGTTCGATGGCGACCACCTCTTTTGCAAAGGTCGACAAGTCTCTCTACAGGCCATAAAGGCTGACAATGAGACGGTGCATTCTTTGGGCACTCTCCAGCAGAGGAGGCAGACTTTTGGTTCCCCTAAAGGCAGAGTCTCGAGGTCATCCAAAGGTTTTACCTCCGATCGTCAACCCTCCTGTTCTACCCCAAAGGAGGCTTATAGGGGACGCTCTCAAACCATTGGAGCAGCAGTGGGCGTTGCCCCCCAGCCAAGGTGCAGATGCCAAAGCAGGCCTGAACTGGCCCGCGCCCCCACTTCTGCACCCCAGTGGAAAGCCGTTTTTCTCATTTTGTCGGCCAGTTAGAAAGATCTCCACAGACAAATGGGTGCTTGGTGTCCTTCATCCGGGGCACGCCCTAGAATTCCAGGACCAATGCCCTCGCATTCCTCCTGGTACGCGTCAAGAACTGCATGTGGCACAGCTGCCAAAGGAGGTTCAGACCATGCTAAGCAAAGGGGATATAGAACCGGTCCCTCAGGGCCTCAGAGGCACCAGAGTGTACTCTAGATACTTTCTGGTATGGAAGAAGCAGGAAGGTGGAGGCCCATTCTATACTTGCAACGCCTCAACAAGTTCCTCAAATCCCAAAAGTTAATGATGGTCACGTTGCATCATGTACTTGACCAGTTGGAGAAAGGGCATTTCCTAGCGACCCTCGACTTGGAGGATGCTTACTGTCACATCCCCATTCATCAGAAACACCAGATGTTCGTGCATTTTGTCATTCAGGAGCGCCATTACCAGTTCAAGGCCCTACCCTTCAGCCTGAAATCGGCCAGAAGGGTATTCACCAAATACTTGGCCCTGGTGGCCGTGCATCTGCCCCGCAAATTAATCCACATCTATCCTTACCTGGACGATTGGCTCATCAGATCCAGCTCTGATGCATTGCTAATCCAGCGCAACGCAGACACCATCCAGATGCTGACTTAGCTGGGATTCTCGATAAACTGTAAGAAGTCCTACGTAGTGCCTTCACAGAACGCACTATCGTGGGTGATGCCTCAACACACTCTTGTGTCTAGCAACTCCCTCGGAAGAGAGGATGAATGCGATCCTGGGAAAGGTCCAACGGCTATCGACGGCCTCCGTTGCAACAGTCCAGCCCATCAAGTCCCAGCTACGGAGGATGTCCTCCTGCATCCATCTGGTTCCTTTTTGCAGACTGCAAATGAGATCCCGTCAAGAGTTTCTGGAGGCCAGGTGGCAGCAAGTCACCGGCACATGGGCCGACAAGATTGCCCTCCATCGGGCTTCCTGTACGCTTTCCCTCATATACCTCTGTTGATACGAGTGATCAACACACTCATATGTTGCCACTGCAAGATGAGCCTCCTTGCACTGGTGTGGCCCAGTAAGATCTGGTACTCAGACCTTCTCCATCTGTCGGTGGTCCCAGCCATCAAACTGCCTCCACTTCCAGACCTCTCTAGAGAAGGAGTGTCAATCCTGCACCACAACCCTGCATCTGTGAACCTCACGGCCTGACTCCTGCAGCCCTAGAATTCGGACACTACTAGCTGCCTTTTGAATGCAAGGAAATTCTAGCCGAGGCCAGGGCCCCCCCTCTACGCTTGCTTGCAACAGAAACAAATGGAATCACTTTACAGTGTAGTGCCATTCAGGGAATATGTCTCCGCTGCTCCTCACAGCACTGCAGCTACTCCCGTACCTGCTCCCACTGGCCAAGGTCCTGCCAGTTTTCTTTGCGAATCCTTCTTCACCATCTGAGAGGTCATTGCATTCGCTAGGACGTTATGCGTGCCCTGAAGTGGCATGCACAAACGACTTTCCTAAAACTTCACATTGCGTCAGTTTTTGGACCTATAGACATGGGAATGCCCTGTCTAAGGCTTCCATCTCCAAGTGGCTGTCTGGCTGTATCATGCATTGTCATAGTCTGGCCAAAAATCTGCTTCCAGGCGGTCGAGAGCACATTTCACCAGAGCCATCACAGTGACTACATGTTTTCCCCTGCTCGACATCTGTAGGGCTGCTATATGAGGTCTACCCACAACTTAAGATTCTAACGCATTGACAGGGATCATGGAGGGGTCCCAGGTCGTCCAGGCAGTACTGTGTGACCTATTTGTTTGAGGCGAGTCTGTTCCGGGGGGAAGTGTATTGCTTCTGTGAGCATTGCCACCTCCTGTGGTTGTGTATATGTACTGCTGTGTAATTGTATTCATGAGCATGTGAATCCATGCAAGACCCCATGCTGGAGAAGGAACTAGTTACTTACCTGTAACTCTTGTTCTCCAGCTTGGGTCTTGCATGGATTCACATGCAACCCCTCCCTCCATCTCTCTGACTGTTATTGGTTCATACTGCCATGTTATGTGCATATTCTAATCTAATCTGAAGATGGCCACCAGGATGTGGAGTTTAGGTGGATGAGTCATTGGCTGGGGCATTGCGACCCGAAATGACACTGGTAGGCTGCAGAAGCGACAAGCAGTTTTTAGCTTAGCGCTAAACTATTTTAATTTTACAAAGGATTCCCAGCTTTATGACAGGGAATATTCATGAGCATGTGAATCCATGCAAGAGCCATGCTGGAGAACAAGAGTTACAGGTAAGTAACTTGTTCCATTTTTGATATGAGAAAAATGTTTGAAATTGTATTTTGGTATAATGAATGAAATTGTAATTGAAAATAACAAAGACTACATTTCATGTGCACTGTCTGCTATAATTTAGGACACTTTTTTCGCTTTGTGTGCACTGTAAACGGAAATAAAACAAAAGCTATATTCTGGTTTGAGTGCAACAATTAACAAATGTGTTTGACAGATAAACATCAAGTGTTAATCCTATGTCAACAGTGTGGTTCAGTTGATGATTCCTTTCTCACAGTGACAATAAAAAGGAATGACTGAAGTTAAGATATTGTGAGGGGTCAGAAATGTGAGGCGGACAAATAAGTTTAGTTTTCTGACAAGTAGCCATTTTATTAAATAGTAAGGGTGAGACAAACGTCTATCTTTCCCTAACCTATCAACGATTTTCCTATCTCTCAAACTAAGACTACAGGAAAATGACCTAATGTCCAAAGATGTCTGTCCCTCACACTCATACATACAACAAAGTCATACACAAATTATTTGGCTGTTTACATTTCTTAAAATCTCTATATATTAAACAAAGTTGTGTTTGTGGTTTTCTATATGCCGTTGATCTTGGGGACGTAACTCCTCATGAACGGTGAGGTCTGGCGTAATGAATTTTGCATGGAATATTCATTTCTTTGCCAAATTAATGCAACTGTTTCTAGCTCAATAGGTCATCCCATTCCCGGGATAATTAAGTTTTTTTGTTGTTTTCGGCATTACATTTCGTGGTGTTCTGCACACCATCTACAGGTCATTTGTAGGAAGTTTTAATCATTGCGGTGTGTGAGCTAAACTGGTCTTGCCTTATTTTTGTTTTCAATTTTTTTAAGAAGTTAGTGTCTTTCTTTTCATTGATTTTGTTTTGCAATACACTCAATACTTGTTAATTTCACTAAACACCACATTTTTATTTACCTCCGACTTAAGTTCTCACATAAATATCATATTTGAATGTTTACTCTGAAATTTTGCAGTGTCTTTAGCAGCAAAAATGGCCACCACTCCTAACAACACTGCAAAATCAGATTAAACATACAAATATGATATTCATGTGAGAATTTAAATCGGAGATGAAGAAAAATGTGTTCAATTAGTGAAATTAATATGTATCATGTTTTTCCTTTGTGGCAAACAACAATATTTGTTCATCTTTTTCGGTGGAATATGAGAATGGACATCCCTGGCAAATCCAGATACTTATGCCAGTAACATATAAATTAAAAAATAACAATTATAAACAGGAATCCTTGTAACCAGGACTGAATCCCATTCCCCAGGATCATTTCAAGGTATTTCAAGCCAATGTTCAAGGTCAAAGTTCTTTTCATTAGCCACGTTTCACTCCAGTTAAAACACAAGGTTTTTTCATGCCATATGTCCTTCACTTAGAAAAAAATGATTGTCTCAGTTCCAAAAAGAAATTATCACTCTTCAAGACAATTGTTAAAGTTTCAACAACCTTCTGCTTTGTGAACCAAAAAAAGTCTTCTTCATACAATTCAATAGTTAAGATAATTATTTTCTTTGAAGGCCAATCACTTTTCTCCTTCATACGCAACACCTTAGCCAGGATTTTTCCTTCAAGCAGAAGTCAGGATGGTTATGCAACAGTTCAATACACACAGTGGTGGAATTGCCACTTCTTTTCCTACACAACGTTTTACCACATTTACAGTACTTTAAATCATCTTCCTGGTCCACTTGCCTGCCAGGACTAACCACAATATATCCCTTTCCTGGTTTACTTGCCTGCCAGTATAAAACTCCTACCACTACAAACGTCTACTTTGTGGTGATGTTTGTTCCACACTTAAATCATCAATGGGGAAAGTTGAACCAACAACTGCTTCTTGGGTAAGTCTTTTGATTTGTAACACAATGAGTTTACAACTTCTTTCATAAAAATAAGTTTCCATAATGACAAAGATTCTCACTTTGGTCTGTTTGCCCCAGACAATGCAGGTTATAGTTCTCTCCCCCTTGATTCTTTTTACAAGGAGGGCTTTTCTCCTGCAATCTTATTCCATTTTACATGACCTATTGGTTGTTCACAATAACAATGAGTTTCAAATTGGTCTGTTTGCCTCAGGAAATGCAAGTTATAATGTCCCCCACCTTCTTTAGGACACATTTATTTATATTTATTTAATATTTGTAGGGCGTGCGAAGCCCGTGGGTATCCGGGTGCTGGAAAGCAGGTAATACACATTACAAGAGTTGCCACCGGCAACAATGGAAGACCTAGGTTTGGCATATATTAAACATATTTACAGACATGTGATATTTACAGATACATTGATACCGTTAGTATGAACCGATATGGTAACAATCAATATTTACATGTGCAATCTTATTCGCATAAGTAATTTACAGATTAAGTAACAGGTGTATTTACAGGAGCAGTAATATTGTATATAGATGATACTGTAACCATTGAGGCAATGTTTGACGAGTACTCTCACTGAGGGTGGGCTACAAATTGGATGTGAAGAACCGGGCCTTAAGTTTTCTACGAAATGAGGCGTGGGAAGTGTCGGCTCTGATGTCTACAGGTAGGGCGTTCCAGCCTTTGGCTGCCACAACTGGGAAGCTACGTCCCCCAGCCTTGGTTCTTTTGAATTTAGGAACAGTAAGAAGGAAGGCTGAGGCGCAGCGTGTGGGCTTATTAGTTTGGGTTGAAGTGAGCAAGTTAGTGAGATATTTAGGAGCTTTATTAGTGAGGCATTTGTGGGCGTTTGCCATTGTTTTGAATTTGTTCTGGTCATGAACTGGTAGCCAGCTCACTTTGCGTCTGATTTCAGAGATATGTTCTCTTCTTGGTATGTTTAGTTCTGCTCGTAGGGCGTTGTTTTGAGTGACCTGTAGTTTTTTGATACTGCTAGCCGCTATGCCAGCCAGGAGGATATTACAATAGTCGAGTTTCGACAGAATGAGGGCCCTTGCTAAGGTTAGGCAACTGTCTGCTAATAAGTAGGGTCTGCAAGCGTTAATGAGTTTGGCAGTGTATGCTGCTGATGAGATTATGTAGTTAACTTGTCTGAAGAAGGTTAAGGAGGAGTCCAAATACACGCCCAGCGTTTTAACTTCTTTAGAGACAGTAATGGTGTTTCGATCAATTATGAAGTGTTTGTATTTGGGGTCAAGGTTAGGTGCGTTTGGGTACCGACCAGGTCTAACTCCGTTTTGTCATAGATTAGACAGTTAGTGTTGGGCACTCCAAGATTGGATCCTCAGGTAAATATTGTTGAGGATGGCAGAGTCTGTATCATAGTCTCCGGTTAGGTGCATGAGTATTTGCGTGTCTTTCCTTATAGTTTGTATAGGACACTCCACGTTCATCAAGGCGGTCAAATAGCAGCTTGTTGAATATGTTGTAGAGCTTTGTTGACATGCATGAACCTTGAGGAACCCCGCATGGAAAGGGGGCGGGGGCGGCATTAACTAGGTTGGAAAAAACTCATGTTGCGCTCAGAGAGGAATGATTTTATCCAGGCAATGGCTTTGGGTGAGAAATGGGCAGCACTGTCCAGGTGGTGGCACAGTATTTTGTGATTTACAAAGTCAAATGCCACGGAAAGGTTTAGGAGAAGTAATATGGCTACATTTCCATTGTCAGTTATAGTGTCCATTTGTTTTTTTTTTAGGTCAAGGAGTGCCGTTTCCGTGCCGTGTCTCGTTCTGAAGCCCGATTGGCGTAGGCCCAAGAGTTTGTTAGTTTCCAGGCATTCCTGTATCTGGAGGTAGGCGGTGCGGTCAAGGATTTTCAGTAGGAAGGGGACCGTCGTAATATGACAGTAATTAGTAGGGATGCTGGGGTCCAGGGATGTTTTTTATAGGAGAGGGAGGACCCACGCTTCTTTCAATTTTTATGGACTGTACCTTGTGAGAAGGAGATATTGATGAGAGAGGTGATAAACTTGTATCCCCTTTGTTTTATTATGGCCCCTTGTTGCCTTTGGCAATGTGGATGACAATATTCTCATTAGGGATGTTGCTTTGGCTTTGCTTAATTATTGCCCCCATTTAGCTTGGGCAATGCAACTTGCAATATTATCCCATTCAATCTTTCTTACTAGGCGAGTTGTGCCCAATTTGCTTTGATTTAAAAGTTTGGTTTCTCCAGCATGAGTTCTGGCATGGATTGCCATGCTCATGATTATTCCCTGTCGTCAGGCTAGGCATCCTTGGTAAAAGAAAAAACAGTTTCACTTTCACTTAAATACTGTATTTCAAATATGATATGATATGATATGGTATTTGTAACGCGCCTATACACAAGTGTTTCAAGGCGCGACGAGGCAGGGAGGGAGGGAAACAAGGGGAAGACAGACAAACGATCCTACTAGGCCAGGTGTCATTCAGATCGCGCAAGTGCAGAGGTAGGGGGAAAAGGAGAAAGTGCAGGGGGAGGAGGTGGGGGGAAAGTGCAGTACACGGTAAGTAGCGTAATAAAATAATAAATAATAAATAATAAATAAAAGGGCCAGCTGGTGGCAAGTGCGAGGTAAGTGCAGAGCAAGTGCTAGGAAGGGGGCTGTAGGGATACAGTGACAGTCCCACAGTGCAGGGGGAGCCAGGGAGGCAGTGCAAGTGGAGAGTGGCTGGGCCCTGGACCGAGGTCGCTGAGAGTGACCAAGATGCAGGTTTAGTGCAGAATTTCAGTGGGGAGTTAAGCAGGTTTAGCAGGGGAGAGGGAGAGAAAAGGCAGAAGCGAAGAGGAAGGTTTTGAGGTGCTTCCGGAACCGGAGATGGTTCTCCTCAAGTTTCAGGGAGGCAGGAAGGCTGTTCCAGAGGGAGGCCCCTGCTGCGGAGAGAGATCTACCCCCAGCTCGTTGCTTCGAGAAGCGGCTGACCATGAGGGAGTTGGAGACGGATGAGCGAAGGGCTCGTGAAGGAAGATATTTAGGAAGAGAGAGTTGAAGGTATTTAGGCCCCAGGCCCCAGAAGGCCTTGTGGACAATGCAGAGGGTTTTGAACTTAATCCTCGCAGCCACTGGGAGCCAGTGAAGAGATTTCAGTCCTGGAGAGATACGGTCCCTGGGCTTGAGGCCAAGGACAAGTCTCGCAGTTCTGTTCTGGATAAGTTGCAGAGGGCGGAGAGTGGAGGCAGGCAGATTAAGATAGAGGCTGTTACAGTAGTCCAGCCTTGAGAGAACCAGGGCTCGGGAGACAGTGAGCTTCTGGGGGAAGGAGAGGAAGGGAAGAATACCTCTGAGGAGGTGCAGCTGGTAGTGTGACTTCTTAGAGACGTCAGATATATGAGGAGAGAAGGAGAGTGTGGAGTCGAAGATGACCCCGAGGTTTTTAGCCTTGCAGGTAGGGGCAGGAAGGGGGCCAAGGGAGGCCGGCCAGAGAGCTGCAGGGAAGGAGGGAGTGGGTGTGCCGATGAGTAGAATCTCAGTCTTACTGGCATTAAGGCAGAGGTCATTGGCGGCACACCATTCCTGGATAGCAGACAGACAGTCGGAGATGAGGGAAGAAGAGGAGGAGGCCAAGGGTAGCCTGAAAATGAGCTGGGTATCGTCCGCATAGCACTGGAAGTGGGGGCAGAGAGCGGCGATGCGGTGGGCAAGGAGTGCCAGATACTGGTTGAAAAGCCAGGGAGAGAGGTTGGATCCCTGGGGGACACCACAGGTGGAGAAAAAGATGTCGGAGAGGAAGGGGCCCATTTGGACCTGGGAGGGTCGACCGGAAAGGAAAGAGGTCAGCCATGCCAGAGCCTGACCAGTGATACCCAGGTTATCACGGAGACGGTTGAGCAGGATGGCATGGTTGACAGTGTCAAAGGCAGAGGAGAGATCGAGCAGAATGAGAACACAGGGAGTGTTGGAATCGAGGTTCAGGAGCAGGTCCTCACGGATGTTCAGGAGAGCAGTTTCCGTGCTTCTGGCCGCTCTGAAGCCGGATTGATGGTCATGAAGATTACCAACATATTCAGCATGGAGGTTAAGCTGGAAGATGGCCAGTTTCTCCAGGAGCTTGCCCAGGAAGGGAGTAATGGAGATTGGGCGATAGTTGGCCGGGCAGGAGGGGTCGGAAGAGGGTTTCTTGAGGAGGGGGTGCACAAGGGAGTGCTTGAGGGGGGATGGGAAGACTCCAGAGGCGAATGAGTGGTTGCAAAAGTCAGCCAGGGCAGGAGCCAGGGAGTCGATGTGGTCCTTGATGGTTTTGGAGGAACAGGGGTGAACCTGTTTAGACGAGGCTTTCATAGATCGGACTTGTCTGGAAACCTCATCAGCAGAAAAAGGTGGAAAAGCAGAGAAGGGGGGCGGAGGGGCGGCTGCAAGATTGTGGATTGTGTCCTCCCACGTATTCCTCCTCTTATGGTAATTATCTCTCCAGCTGCTTTGGAATTTTTTTCCAACAGGGCTCTATGTGCCGTCTCGTCGATGTCCATCGAGGGCCTCCGTTCGACTGTCGACATCATCATCAGTAAAAGTAGCACACATAGCACCCGTTGGCTTCAGTTCCGAGCTAACGGTTTGAGAGAAATACGGCACACTTTGGCTCTTCTGTGAAATATATAGTTATTTAGGTTTCGAAAAGTCTTCGTCGGCCCCATCAACGCCCAAGTTGGGCTTCAAAAGTTCCAAGGCTGTGGATCGAAGATGTCGATCACCTACCCCCTTCGCCTATGTCTGTGGTGTCTTGGTTCCGGGCACCATACCTACGACTGTGACTCCTGTCAAGCGATGACCGAAAAGGCTCTCGCGGAGCTCAGAGGTAAATTGGGGAGGTTGCCTTCAAAGTCTTCTTCAAAGAGTTAAAAAAAGACTGAGTCGAGGGATTCTTCTTGATGTAAAAAATCCAAACGGTCTCGATTGAGAAGTCGATCACGCCATACTTAGTCTCCTTCGAAGAAGGCCAAGAAAAGGCATCATAAGTCGCCTTCGACCTTCAGTGATTCCTCGGCTGAGGTAATCATGTTTCCAACTAAATTGGACTCCCCTGCAAAGTGGGAAGCGTTTCGTAATGAGATGCTTAAAATCTTAATGTGGCCTCGACCCCCTCGAAGGACAAGCAGAAAGCCCATGCCCCTGTTGATCTGCAAAAAGACGACAAAGGGAAGTTGAAGGCAAAATCTTTGAAACCGAGCCTTAAGCCGGTTCTACATCGAGAAAGGTCTCCATCTGATGAGAAATCGTCGAGGGCTTCGACGAGTCAGGAACCTAGCCCATCGATGGTTCCGTCGTAGAAGCACAAGAAGTCAACAACGTTGATGCCTTCGCTGACTCCGTCAGAGCTGTCAACGCCGGAATTGAAGTCGGCGCCGACTAAGGTGATGCCAACTTCGAAGTCATTGTCGACGATTACTTTGAAATTGTCGAAGCCAGTCGTGGTACGGGAAAAGGTTTTCAAACCTTTGCCTTAAAAATACTTTAAGTCTTCATCAGCCATCTATGAGGAAGATCAACCTTCTGATGTCAATACAGCACCCTTAATGTGCCAGAGAAACTAATCTCTGATGAGTCCAGGTTAAGGGATTTATATTACAACCTCCAGTCGGCCAGTGGGTTCGACACCACCGTCGAGTTAGTTTGGCAAGGCAGACCCAACTGAACATGCTGACTCCTCATATAGAAAGCTAATGAGTAAGGTTATAGAGTTTTTAGGATGGAGCAGACCTACTCCTTTTGAACAAGATGACATGACAGACAGCTTGGACCAGGGTCCCCAGAAAGGTCACATTTTTTCCTTTTCACACTGCATTACAGAAAAGGCTCTCCACAAATTGGGAGACACCAGAAACTACGGCTGCACTAAAAAAAACTTTGCAAAAAAATACAGACCATCCAGCAGCGACCCAGAGTATCTGATTAAAGATCCTACACCAGAAAGTTTGGCGGTTCAGGCTGCTACATCTACCGAGCAGTCAGCATTCCCATTCATCCCTCCTCATAGGGATGATAAGAGAGTGGATGTCTGGGTGAGAGAGGTTTTTACTGCTGGCAGTATGGCATTAAAATCAACAAATGTGACTGGTACCTTTTCAAGGTTTATGTTTACCCTGTGGGACTGTGTAGCTATGGCAGCTGACCACATCCCGGAATGCAAGGAAAGTGACTGCTTCCTTGCAATCATCAAGGATGGTAAGGAGGCAATGGGTGAATGTCTCCAGTGAGGTCTGGATACTGCAGACAGCATTAGGAGATCCATGGCAGCTAGCACATTGTTACACAGATTTGCATGGTTGAGTAAGTCTGGGTTTGCACCAGATGTGCAAGCTAGACTACTCAACATACCTTTTGATGGCTCGAGGCTGTTTGGCAGCAAGGCGAGGGGAAAAGTTTGGAAACACCCTACTCTAGGTCATCTTCCTGGAGGGGGTAAGTCCTTTCGATTCTACTCCTCAATTGGAAGAGGACAAGCCGGTCAAAGATGTCAGAGGAGATTCCCTCGTGATGGACGAGGAAGAGGTGCTAAGCTAACCCAAACAGCGACAGCTTTACCATCAGCTGCTGCTTCAGCTGCTTCGAAACCACTCTGAGGCCTTGACCCACAAGACACTGGTCGGAAGCAGACTTGCCCAGCATCTAAACAAATAGCGAGGAATTGCTTCAGATCCTTGGGTACTGGAAACTGTAGCCCAAGGTTCCTGCCTTCCTTTCCAAAAAAGGCCTCCGGCTCATCCATCGGGGACCAACTCTTAAAAATTTGTGGTTCTGCACCTTGTGCAGGAAATGTTGACCCTGCTAGAGAAAGGTGCGATAGAACAGGTACCTGTAGCAGAAAGGAACAAGAGTTGGTATTCCCCATACTTTCTGATTCCCAAAAAGGATGGAGGATTGAGACCCTTCTTGGACTTAAGAAACTTGAACAAGTTCTTCATGAAGGACAAGTTCAAGATGGTTACCCTTTCCCAAATCTTTCAGGCGCTCCACCTCCAAGACTGGATGTTGTCATTGGACCTTCAGGATGCTTTCTTTCATGCACCTATCCATCCCAAGCACAGAAAGTACCTGAGGTTGGCGGTTCTCATTATCAGTTTTGAGTTCTGCCATTTGGGCTGACCTCCACCCGATGGTTTTCACCAAGTTGAAGGCAGTGGTGGCAGCAAGTCTCAGGAGAAGGGGATTCACGTATACCCCTACCTGAACGATTGGCTGATCAGGGCTCCTTCACACAAACAGGTCCGGGAACATCTCGGCGTAACCTGCCACTCACTCCACAGACTGGGCTTCTCCCTCAATTACAAGTCCCACATGATACCATCTCAAAGACTCCAACTCATTGGGGCAGTCCTGGATGCTTCCTCAGGAAAAGCCTTGCCACCCGAGGTGAGGGCTCAACACATTCTGTAGATGGTTACCAAATTCCAAAGTGCCCAGCATCTTCCGGCCTTCGATTTCTTTGAGGTTGCTCGGTCCCATGGCATCCTGCATTTTCCTGGTGCCAGAGGCTCACCTGAGAATGAGATCCCTCCAAATGGGCTCTCAGACTCAATGGTCTGTTTTCAGGCATAATGTCTGCCCACCTGAAAGTTCCAAGCAGAGTCTCTCAGGACCTTCTCTGGTGGGCTTGCAAGCACAACATTCTCAAGGGAGAATCTTTTTGGCAGCCATGGCCGGAGAATAACGGTAGTGTCGGACGCCTCACTCATGGGGTGGGGAGCCCACACAAACAATCTGACAATCAGCAGTCGTTGGTCTCCATCGGAGTCCAAACTACACATCAACCTTTTGTAGCTGAGGGCAATCAGACTAGCGCTGAAGGCCTTTCTGCACTCTGAACGGGGAAATAATGTCCTGAAAATGACAGACGACACAGTGGCCATGTACCAACTCAACAGGAGAGAAGGTGTAGGGTCACTGCCAATGTGCAGAGAGGCAATGCAGCTCTGGTTCTGGGCAATTCAAGAAGGAATCTCCTTATCAGCAGTTCACCTCGCCGCAGAGAAGAGCACGGCGGCGAATGCTCTCAGCAGGCAGAGCACAGTCTCCCACGAGTGGGAACTAGCTCAAAGTCCTTCAAGAGATATTCACCCTCTGGGGAACTCCTCAAGTGGATATGTTTGCGACTATTGTCAACCGGAAGTGCAAACTGTTTTGCTCCAGGGAATTTCCTCCATGGGGAGCTCTAGGGGACGCGTTTGTGGTGGCCTGGGAGTTTCCACTACTGTTTGCATTTCCTCCAGTCCCTGTCATTCCTCACATGATCAGGAGGTTGGGAAAGTTCTGGAAGTCCATGATCCTAATTGCTCTACATTGGGCCAGGAGGACGTGGTACCCGGACCTTCTGGACATGGCCATCTTCCCTCCAATACGTCTTCCACAAAGAGAGGATCTTGTCTCACAAGGTCCAGTTCTCCACCCAGAGGTCAAGACACTCAGCCTTCACGCATGGTTTCTGAAAGGCAGAGATGCAAGGATTGGGACCTTCCGGGTGATGTAATGGAGACTTTGCTGTCAGCCAGAAGGCCAGCAATAAAATCTTTGTACCGCTGCCATTGGAACGAGTTCAGCAGCTGGGAGAGGGATCAGAATGTGGATCTCTTTTTGTGACACACCTATGGTGCTTTCCTGATTGGAACAATTAAGGGTTACATGGCGGCGCAATCTATTTTCAAGCGCTCTGCAGAGGAGGATTCATATTATAAGAGCCCTCTGATTGTTCAATTTCTAAAAGGCCTAACTAATGTATTTCCACCAGTTCCATTCAATGTCCCTGTATGGGATCTCAATCTGGTGTTAAGATTTTGAACATGCGTTCCTTTTGAGCCTTTTCACTCGTGCCCATTACGATTTTTGACATTAAAAACGGTTTTGCTTATTGCAAGAACATCAGCCCGCAGGATAAGTGAGTTGCTGGCCCTTCCTGTAAACCTCCACATAGTTTTCCATAAAGACAAGGTTATTCTCAAGGTGAAACCTTCTTTCTTACCGAAGGTAGTCTGCGACTTCCACTTGTCGCAAAAAATTACTTTTTCAACTTTCTATAACTTTTACATATCCAGAATGGCTAAGTTTCGGCAAAATGACCAATTATTCATTGGCTCTACTGGCCCCAAATTGGGTCTAGCTGTTACTAAACAAACCATTTCCAGATGGATCATCCGGGCTATTGGTGAATCCTACAGATTAGTGGGAAAGGTCTGTTAGGGAGAATTCTCTGTATAGGCTAATTTCCCAAACCTAGTGAGTCCCCCAGCAGCTTTGCTGGATTTTTGGGGTTTATTTTTTTCTCCTGCTAAGAGCGAGACTTTCTTTCTCCCACTCTTAGGCATGATTTGAGAATGTCCTTTGACTTTGTAATGTGTTTTATGGGCTATGGGGTCTTTTACTCCATAGGGCTTCATGTGTTTTTGGTATGTGTGTTACACAGCACCCTCAGTGCAGCAACACATGGGTGTCATCGTGACCCCCAAACATAGACTCCATACCCTGGGACTGACTACTGTCTCCCAGGGCATGTAAAGTCACCATTGACTTGACTTTACTAGTCTTAAATTGTGAACAGAACCAGTACAAACCATCATATTGTGGAAGTACTGGTAGGGGTAATTAGATTGCCCCTGGGTCTGTTTTTCGAGGGGGCACTGTGCAGTCCCCCTTCGTCGAGTTTCTGGCTGGTGGCAGTGGTTACCACGCGAAATATTCCACCGGAATATTTCCTATGGGATTTTCCCATTAATTTTAAATGCACCACTTTTTTGGTGCAATGTTAAAGATACCGCCGGGTTATTTATTTAATATTTATTCCCCGGTTGGGTCTTTTTTGACAGGACTCGGTTTTAAAATGGCGTTTGTGTTCGCCTCTGTAACTCCAACCCAAGTCGAGCCCTTTGTTCCACTTTTGGCGTGCTTCTGCACGGAAGCCTCCAAAAGTGGTGCCACTCTGTCTGGCTCTACAGGATGTGTGGGAGGGAGTAATAGGCACCCTGGACTGAGTTGCCTCGGCAACTCAAGTCGCACTCTTGTGTGATTGGCCCAGTGGTGAGCCGCCCGGCTCACCACTTAGCATGTTTGAGTGACAGCTAGGACTGATGAATGGGGGTTTTCTGCATAGAAGCAGGGCTTTGGGGACTGGAACTTCAGAAGTCGCCACAGGACCTAAAGAATCCGAAGAGGGAGAAGCTGAGCCGACCTGCAACGATGACACCACCGGTGGAGCCCTGCTGAACCGACTCACCACTTCCCAACAACAGAGAAGATCTTCCTCCTGGAGAGTCTTCTTCCTTTGAACTGGTGGGGTTAACCAATTCGCCCTCTTTTCGCCTTCCTGGATCGTCTCGTGGTCGAATCGCCCGTGCCAAGCATCCCGGCGGCCGGATAGCCACGCTTCACCACTACCGCGAATAAAAGGGTAGTACCTTTTAACCGGGAAACTCTGCGGCTGGTTTCTTCCCTGGCAGTGCAACGACCTCCAGCTTTCCTCCACGTTGAGATCTTCTCTTCCCCTGGACGAAGCACTGACTTGGCACCCGCTGCTAGGAACAACTGCCCCCGCTGGAGCTTTCTCATCATTTCAGGTACTGTGTCCCACCTGGGCTCCCTTGCAACATACTGTTCAAGTTGTCCCGTAAATTCTTGACTCTCTATCCTGGGGTGACCTGGGACCTGTTAACTAACTTTTCTGAACTAATCCAACTCCTTTTGAACTATCTGCAAAGACTTTTAAAGTGTACTTCAACTGTGTGATCTTGGGCACATTCCGTCTTGCTCTCTCCAAGAGTGGGCCTGGCCTATGAATGATTTGCTCTACAGTAGACTGCCTTTCTTGACTTGCTGTGGTTCTGTTAAGTGTTGGTATTGTATGCTTTACTATTTCTGCCTTTTCTCTCCCTTTTTAAATCATTATTGGAGTGTCATCTTGTTTAAGCGCTCACCTCTGTGTTGATAATAAGTGGTGTTCTTTTCCTAAGACTTGTCGAATAATCAGGGAGGTGTATATATTTCTAGTGACTGTTTGAACTTGCTTGCCATATTAGTACCAGTGTGTTTAAATAAATAATTATATACTTTTATACCCAGGCTCTGGTCAGTGTTTGCTTGTGCTAGTGTATTTCTGTACCTAATGTGTATACACTATATACTGCCTAACTCTTCTTGAGAGAAGTCTGACTGCTCAGCCACAGCTACCAGGTAAATCTGGGTGGTACAGACTGCTACCAATTGGGTTTACTGCCAACACCTGTAGTCTTAAACTTTTTGCAGTGGTCCTTAAGGGAACTGCACAGGTTTCTGCTTAACAACGACCCTCCGGAAGGCCTAAGGGCACATTCCACAAGGGGCATGGCAACCTCTGCTGCTCTTCAGAGGTGTTTCAGTCAGCCATTTGTTCAGCGGCTACTTGGTCGTCTGTTCATACTTTTGTGAGACATTACTACCTGGATTCATCTTCGAGTCAGGGAGAACAATTTGCAAAAGCGGCCCTTCCTTTGGTTCATGATTGGAACAAAATGTAATTCATACTCCCACCACCAAATTATTACTGCTTTGGGAGTCTATCATAAGATGAGGAATATGTGCAAGGACACAATCCATTCGAAGAACAATGTTACTTATCCCTGGTAACTTTCGTTTGATTGGATGTTCCTCCCACGTATTCCTCATCGGCCCACCCAGCCTGCCCTGCCGTACAATTTACGTGTTCTTACACTTTATGCTTTCTGTGAGCCTACGGTCTATGGTACGCCTGGTAATTCCTCTCCAGGAGGGGGAAAATACAGAACTGAAGCCTCCCGGTGCTGCGTGTGTTACTTATACTGTTGACATCGACAGTTCAGATGCTCTCGAGGGACATCGGCATCTGAAGCTGGAGAGAGAATACGTGGGAGGAATATCCAATCAAAAGAAAAATACCAGGGATAAGTAATTTGTTCTCCTCTAAACCAATCACTGTCCTCTGGTCATACTGCCCACATCCAATTACAGTCCTCTCCCTAAGCCCCACCTCTAGCCGCCATCTTCAGATTTTTACCACACGCTTCAGTGTTGGATGTCCTCGAGTTTGCTCTCTGAGCTATTTTCACTTTTTTTGTGTTTTTTGATGGAAAATGTTACATTTTTGTTTCAAAGAAGGCCTTGTGCTCTTTTCTTCATCTGCCGGCAGCAAGGAACCTCATTGTCGGTGAAGTTATGCGCCCCTCAAGGGCAAAGATCCATCGAAACAAGGCCATCTTGGGCCTACTTCGCACCCTCCGTCTATGACAGAGAAGAAGGGACGGTCCCTCTTCAGGCCCTTTACCAAATGAGGGCTACAGAGTGTGTTTGTGGAGGACAAGCACCTGCAATGTCTCTACTGCCTGCACCCGGACCACAAGGAAGTAAAGTGCGAGATATGCCTCGGTTTCTCCAGGAAAAGGACGAATGACAGGCAAAGTAGGCTGGTGGCATTGGCTTAAAACGAACAAGGCCTCTGACCTGTGCCTTGAGCAGGGTCATGCCTCGTCCAGGACCGGCCGGTCGAGAATCGGTCTTCTAAGTCCGTTGAGGATACCTCATCCGTGGCGGCACAAGATAAGGCCAAGAGCTGCAAGTCCGAGTCCACCAGATTCACAGTGGAAGCGGGTCCCAAAGTGGATAGGGCACAATCAGCACCACCTTCCGACTCCATTGTCCGCATACCTTCAAGCTCCACTTCAAATAGGAAGTCATCGAACCTGGCTAAACTACGAGAGAAATCCGAGAAGCCTCAGACAGAGGAGAAGGCCAGGCAGCCCAAGCAAGCTCCACTGGCACAGGCAAAGACCCTGTCAGTGACTCCGTCGACGGCTAGTATGGCTGCTGATCCTACAAGGGTAGCTCCCACGGCTCAGTATCCCTGCCCCCAAGGCGCAATACTGCTGCAGTGACTTTGGCAGAATCTGCTGGCACACCAGAAGAGGTGAAACCGGCACAGGCCCTGGTTTAGACCTTCAGGGGATGGAAAAAAGGGGGGGGCGGTGAGGATGCCACGAAACAGCCCTCCCAGGCCGTCGCCCAAACCATGGAGGTCCCGTTCACGGACGACGAAGATCAAGAGTCCTTGCATATGGTCCACAAGGACATTCAAGAGGAGGATGACTGGGCAAGGCCTAGTTTTTCTATTCTGCCTTCTCAGCCGAGGGACATTTCCTTGGATATTCTGTCAACTCTACCCCCCTTGGTGTCAGAGATCCAGATGAGAATGCCTCTGATGCCGGTACCTGTGGTCCCCCATGTCACCAATCACCATTGAGCGAAGAAGAGCAAGCGTCATCTGATGCCCCATTTCAACCTCCTCCGCTACGTCGGGGACCCTTCTCCCCAGCAGACCCAGACACGGGTATAGGAACGGATACGGCCACGAGAATGGATGATGACAAAGACATTGTCGCAGCGTGAAAGGGGCCCCTAGGGGACCCTGACGTCTATGGAAACAAGGCGAGTCACCACACAAGATAGATACGCCAGACACAAGGTTGTATTCCCAAAGCTAGGGTTTATTGCAAAGCAAAAGTCTCAGTTGGCCAACTCGGTCTCACGCCCCGCAACGTGTATCTCTAGACCTCGAGAGACGCAAGAGAGCGAAATACATACATCAGTTACATATATACAAAATGCATATCAAACAATCAGCTATGACATGTTTAACACCCCCCTTTATTGGGTTTATTTGAACTTGGTGTGATGATGGACATCTCCGACTACTATGACACCTTCAAACATCTATTCTAGTAACCATTTGCAATTTGTGAGTGCGAAGGCATCTTTCAGTTGTTGAATAGAACACAGCGCTTCTGTACTTGGAAGCGAGCTACATACGGGGGGGGGGGAGAGTTGCATTCCGGACCTTGCTATCTATTAGGTGCTATTCGCGTCCTGGGAGCCGACACGCTCTAGCGGGCTCAGCAAAGGGGGGCTGTAAGAAAAGCATAATTCAAGCCTTTAGCAGTATTATTCTAACATATTCTACCACATAACGAGACTGGCTGGCAGCTGTGAAATGATTAAATGCCCTGCAGCTCTCCTTCAAGGCTACATTTGGGAGGGAGCCGGGCATTCCTGTGTTTGTTTCAGCGAACTCTTGTGATCCTCGGCCCAGCGGCCTTGTCCTTTTCACATACAGACAACAATGTTTTATAGTCGAGCAGTGTAAGCGGAAAATATACTGCGAAGCAATGGGAACAGAAAGCAATGAGCAATGGTTAGAAAACAAAATGGCGATTCTTGTTACTTCAAAATGGCCGTTCATTGGCAAACTTGAAAACCTATATTCTGTTATATTGTGCATGAGACGGTTGGCCCACGGCCACCAAAATGCGTTTGCGGTCACAAAGTAGAGGTATCCATTTTTCTAGACTGACAAACCCTCCTTTGTCCGTATGCCAAACATCTCATCTATTTATTGAAACCTCCTCTAGTGATGATGAATCTGAAGTACTTATGTCTGAATTTTGCATGCTACCGTAGACGACATTGTCTTCATCAATATCTATTGCCATCAACTCTTTTACTGCTCTCATCTCACTTGGGTCTGGGTCAGTTTGATCAAGAGGTTGTTTTTTCTTTGTCATCATATGCATACATCCTTCCGTACATCCCTCAGTTACCTCAGCGCAAACTATGGGTAAACAATGTATACAACAGCACGTTAGGAATATTCCAAACACCACTACTAATATTGAGATCAACTTCCATCCCCAAGAAAGTAGTATTCCCCAAAACCAAGATCCTATTCCCCAGCTCCCTTCTCCAGTAGGGAGTTCAGAGCTTAGGACGTGCATTTTATTTTTCATTGATTTAAAGATCGTGGGGGAATAGTCATGGACATAAACGCAACATGCTGATCCCCACTATTTTGCAAATTCTCCCTCGATCAACCAGGATCACATCGAGAGCCATTCTATTTTGCAGCGTCATTAACCTGATTCCTCTTTCTTCCAACGTCATGTTAAATAATATATCTGTTGTTGTGTTTATTGTATTTTTTAGGATTCTGGACAGTTGCCTTATATTATAGGAGTTCACTATCTGCCCTAAGAATGGAATACATGATTTTGCTACATCAGTTGCTATTAAAACACCCTCGTCAGTCCTTTTGACTCTAGTTCTGGATAATCTGGCCATGGCTGCTGTTTCTAAGAGGAATACTCCTGGGACAGTAGCCCTAGGTAACATGTACCTCCCCAGTTTCTGGGCAACCAAGGATATGCTTTCTCTCCACATATAAAATAAACTGGCTCACCTACGTATACTGGTTCTATTTCCCATTTTAATACCACTGTATTCATGCAACCAGCATATGTTCCGACTGAAAAAGAGCCTTTCTTTTTTAGACAAAAAGGGACAGTTCTTGGGCTATAATTCACTGTGTAAGATGGGGGAATTGCATCTTTGTCCCCTTCTGTTCTTACACGAAACGTCATTACAGATGTTTTCTCTGGTGGGGACAATCTATCTCGTCTATTTTGTCATGTTACCTTTCGTGTACTTTTCCTCGTGGGCTCTGGGGCTATTACTTGTGCTTTATGGAAAATGGAACAACCCACAGGCTTCATTATTATCTCCTCAAACTCATTCATGTTGGTCAGCAGTGATGTTGATTCTGTTGGGCAACGTTGGGGCACTCTTTGCCCTTCCCCCTCTTTGGCAATCGTCTCAGGCTTTGTTTCGAGTTTCACTTCTCGTTTTAGCAGATTAAGTGGCTGCTTACTGGCAACAGTTTCTTTCGTTTCTGGGACTGCTGTCACTTTCCGGTCATCGGTGTCAGGCAAGTCTTTGTGCAGTTGGAATCTTCTTGGCATGGGTGGCATGGATCCACAACTTCCTTCCATCCACCAGTATTGCTGTCTGCGTCGCCAAAAGTACTTGATAGGGCCCGCACCACCTCGGTGCTAATGATGACTTTCTTTCAAAATTCTTTAGCAGCACCCAGTCTCCTGGCTCCAGCGCGTGCCCCGGACCGGTGTATCTCACTGGTAATGCCTCCTGCACCTACTGATGAATCAAACGCAATTTCTGCATTAAAAGGCCACAATAAGTACTAAGCACAGGATGTTCTATCTCACTAAGTCGTTTTGGCTGAGGTGCGCACCAAACATTTGCCGGCCTCCCCATCACGATCTCGTACGGGGATAGCCCAGTTTTAGCCTGTACAGACGTACGCATGCATAATAGTGCTATTGGTAATGCATCCACCCAACTCAACTTGCTTCCCGCACAAATCTTGCTAATCTTTGATTTAAGAATCCCGTTGTGCCTCGCCACAAGACCGGCAGAACTCGGATGCCTTGAACTATGGCATCTCTTATCAATCTGAAGACCAGCACATATCTGTAATACCACTGCACCCACAAAATGTGGTCCATTATCAGACCATAGGACACGGGGCAAGCCAAATCTGGAAAAGTACTCATTCAACATTACTTTTGCTGTGCTCATTGCTGTGCAGTCCTTCAAGGGATATGCCTCCACCCACTTACTGAATGCACAGATCACCACCAAGACGTATTTTAAGTTTTGGCACCTCTCCATCTCTATTAAATCAAAATGAATTACCTCAAATGGCATGGAGGGCGGGCCAAAACTGCCTGTTGGAGTCGCTGTTCCCTTCCCTACATTGTGTTGCAAACACGTGATACAGTTCTGCACCAACCTCTCTGCATTCTTTTTTATGTTTACATTCTGCCAAACTGTAGAAAGGTGCTGTATTATTTTCTTCGCACAGATGTGCGTAGGGCTGTGGGCCATTGTGACCATTGCAGTTACGTACGAATTTGGCAACATCCAGTTTCTAGTTCCCTTGTCCACCCAACAACCCTCCAGATCCAACTCAGCAGATCCCTCTGCCCACCCCTGTATTTCATCAGCCGTAGCCTCGGCCTGCATTTCTTTGACAGTGGCAACTCCATCTTCTATCATACAGGGTACTTCCTCTGTCTGAACCGTCATCATTTTGCTATCAAATCAGTGGCAGTTTGTTTCGCAATTCTGTCTGCAAATGCGTTTCCCTCTCCTACTTTGCATGTTACCTTTTTATGTGCCTCGCATTTCACTATTGCTAGGCGCTTTGGAAACGTGAGTGCAGACAGCAATCGTACAATCAAAGGGCCATGTTGAATTCTGGCGCCATGTGATGTCAACCCTCTCTCAGCCCAGAGTCGACCAAAATTATGAACCACTCCAAAAGCATACTGACTATCAGTATATATATTCACATTCAAATTTTCAGAAATCTCGCAGGCTCTGGTTAATGCTATTATTTCTGCGGCTTGTGCTGAATTATAGGGAATTCTTTTGCTTTCTACAACGCTCTCTAGGGTAGTGATAGCGTATGCAGCAGTTGTCGTGCCATCTGGTAATTTAAAACATGAGCCGTCACAAAATTACTCCATCTGGCTCTTTCTGTGGGATATCACTTAAATCAACTCTCCCCTTGGTTTCTTCCTCAGTGACCATTAAGCAATCGTGGGGGGTGATTCATTCTTCCCAATTTCTTTTATGGTTGGTGGCATTAATTCTGCAGGATTCAAAGCGTTACACCTCATAATTTGGATATTGGGCGCGAACAAGATAATCTCATATCTTGTCAATCTAGCAGAGGTGAGGTGTTGTGTCTGTGTCCTATTTAATAGAACGTCTATGGCATGTGGCACCATCAAAATTAAAGTGTGCCCCAATACCATCCCTTCCGTTTGTTTCACTGACGCAGCAGCCGCGGTGAAAGATCGCAAACATCGTGGTAGTGCGCGCGCCACAGGGTCCAGCGCAGAAGAAAAATAGCTGCACCGCCTATTTCTTCCACCTTGTTCCTGTGTCAAAACCGCCAATGCACATCCTTCACTTTCACACACAAATAGTCTAAAAATGTTCTCATAGTTCGGCATACCCAAAACTGGAGCCGAGCATAATGCAGTTTTCAATCCATCAAATGCTTTCTGACATTCCTCATTCCACTGCAAAGGCAGAACCGCATTCTTTCTAGTTAAATTCACCAACTGTTTCACAATTAACTCAAAATTACCAATCCATTGTCGGCAATATGAAGCCATGCCTATTATGGCTCTTTTGTGTCTTTGGAATAGGCATACAAGAAATACTTCCTATGCGTTCTGGCGTTAGTCTTCTCCCTCCTTTCGAAAGTAGGTAGCCCAAATAGGCCACCTCCTTTCGAATATACTGAAATTTCTTCAAACTAGCTTTATGGCCATGTGCCGCTAGGTGTGACAGTCTCAGAGTGCTCGGAACTGGTCTCAGGAGTTGTCAGTACTATGCTCTGATCCACTACAGGAATCAATATCCCCTTCCTCCTCCTCCTTCTCACCTAAGGTGACGGTGTTGTCCGGTCTTTGTCCTTCTTTCTTCTTCTTGCTCCTAGACCTTTGATCGAAGAGAAAGGGTCTCCCTCGGTCGGAAGCCACTCTGCTGCCTTTCTGTGATGGCAAGCAGGAGGGGCCCCCTTCCGACGAAGTCCAACACGAGGAAAAAAAGCCAGCCGGCAAAAAAACCTCTTGAAGATGGCAGGTAAGGAATTCGCTGTGGATTGGCGGTGAAGGATTATGACTCCCAGAATGCAGCAGCAGCAGAAGTATGTATGAACCAGGAGAGAAGGCTGAGAGTGGAAACTTGCAAATGTCCAGAGGAATGGCTAAACCAAATGGGGGGACCCAAGGTGGAAGCCAAAAGGGTAAAAGGCTCCGGACAGAAAGCAGCCGAAGTCACTGCAAGCAGGCAACAAGGGCCGTAAGAACGGTAGAAAACCGGGAGAAAAGAGGAACCAGAGAAAAGGACGGGAAGCGGCGCCAGGGGGGGCCGGAGGGAGAAAACAAGGGAAACCACAGAAGGAACAGAAGGCAAGGAAAAACGGAAGGTAAGAGGAAAGCAACACAGCGTCAGACTCACGAGGAAAGCAGTGAGTTGCAACGCAGTGTCAGCCCGGAAAGGCGGGGCTTAAGAGCAGAAGTAAACCAAGAAAGACTAGACCCATACCCGCACCCGGAAGAAAGGGAAAGTGCTAACGGGAATACACTCGTCTGTGTGGCCAAATGCGCCAGGTGAGGCGGCGCATGACAGACAGTAGTAATACAGTGCTTTCTTTACAAATCTCCTCTGTGTCTGCAGCTAGCAATAGATCATCTATGTATTGCAAGAGTACACAACCCACGGGTAATTCCAGCATGTCTAGCTGCTCTTTTAATGCTCTACTGTAAATACTTGGACTTTCTGTGTAACCCTGCGGAATCCGCGTAAATGTAAATGATCGTCCTCCTAATGTAAACGCGAACAAATACCTGCTGTCCTTGTCCACTGGAATACTGAAGAACGCGTTTTTCAAATCTACTACACTAAAATATTCTGCTGAAACAGGTATCATTGTCAATATTGTAGTGACGTCTGGCACTAGAGGAAATTGTGGATCTACTACCTTATTCAATGCGCGTAGATCAATTATGAAACGGTATGGTACCTCATTACCTCCTTTTTTATAAACCAGAAGAATTGGGATGTTGCATGTACTGCCTGTAATTTCCTTGATTACCCCTAATTTCACCAAATCTGTAAAAATACTCTTCAATCCTTTCTCACCTTGAGCTGAAATTTTGTATTGGGGTATTCGCGGTAGGGTAACACCTTCTTTCAAAATGATCTTTACTGGCTCTATCTTTAAACATCCTACATCATTGTCATGCATTGCCCATATACAGGTTGGTTCCCCTGGTAACGCTTCGAACATGAATTCTGACACAGGGGCATCGTGTGGCCATATCGTTAGAAACACTCTGTCTGCCGTGCAATGTATAACAGAACCTAGTTTTTTCAACAAGTTTAATCCCAACAAATTCTCCACACAATTTTCTGTTAAAAGGAAAGGACAATGTTCAGTAAATGGTCCTATGGTAACTGGGACTGGTTTGGACTCTGGGTTTATGACTGGTGTACCTGCGAACCTTACGGAAATATTCTTTTGCCCTGACAGTGGTATATCCGGAACCAAGTGATGGTCTATGGAACACTTCTGTGCTCCTGTATCTACAAGAAAGCGGTGCTCCTCATTCCCGACTCTCATTTCTACGTAGGGTCCTCTCTGATTCACGGGAATAGACACTGGTTCTGAACCCTGTCCTGGGCTGTCCTATTGGGGAAATAACACATCGTCCGATGTGTAATCATTACTATTACTGTAATACGTGTTTGGCTGTGTATCGAAAACATTCCCACTCTTCCCTCTATTTCCCCCACTCTGGTTTCCATATTGATTTTGCTGTCCCTGACTCTGGTTTGGGGCATTTTGGTTTTGGCCTTGGTTTTGATTACCTCCGTTATTGTGATGCTGCTGCATACTATTCCTATTTGGTCCATTCGCTCCTGGGTGTCCTCTATGCTGTCTCCTCTGACCAGACCCATTTCTATTCTGTAGATGCGGACATTGTGCTCGCCAATGTCCTTCCTCCTTACAATACGCACACTGATTCGGTCCCACTGTTCCCCCATGCCTATTCGAATTACTGCTTCCTTGTGCGTTCCCTCGCCCTATATTATGTCCTGTTACTTGCTGCAATAGTACCTGTGTTCTTATTAGACATTCTTTCAAGTCTGCCCCCACCTGTTTTAGCAACGATAATTCGTTCACCATCTCCTTCTGCCCCGGCGATGGTAACTGCTGCCGTTTACTATGCAACCCCTTTTCCCCCTTCCCAGGTCTCCCGATATCCCTACTCCTGTATGCAGGTGTCGTAAACATTTTGACAGGTGCAGTAAACATTTCGACATAATCATTATCTAATTCATCTTTCAGTTCAAAAAGTCTATATACATGTTCTCTCACTTTTTCATCCCTCTCCCTACAGCGTGCTAATGCATTCAAATCTAACAATCGCTGCGGTGGTAATTTCCCAATTAGCTGTTTCCATTTCTCCACCAAATATTCACCCATGCATTCCAACACTACCTGTCTTTCGTTGCTTCTGCGGAAGTCATACATCAAGGCCAATCCTGCCGTTCCATCATTCCCGTCTATATACATCTCTGCCTGTTGCTGAAATTCCACCTTCCTTTCTTTGCTGATTGCACTGCGATTTACCCTCGTGCACCCCCGTTGGTCAGTCCCGCCTCTTGCCACTGTGGTTTCAACTTCAACCCCGGGAGGAACGGACGGTACCGAATCTGTGCCTGAGGCGGAAGATGCGGATGGGACAATGGGAACAGGGAGTGTCTGTTGTGGGCCTGATTGGCTAATAGGAAGTGTTATGCGCGCGGTCTGTGGCTGCGGGAGGGCTTGAGCTACCCGAGGGGGAGCTTGAGCTATGGGCAGGGTCTGGGCAATAGCTACTGACGTGTCTGGTCTTACTTCTGATCTTGGGCCTTGTTTTGTATGGGTCAATATATTTTATATCAATTCATCTGCTATGTCTAATTCTTGTTGTGGGTATATCTTTTCTATATTCAACTGGTCACGCCTACCTGCCCTTCTTAGACTCTCAGTCCACTCCCCCTCTTCTTTCTCTTTCGCTACTTCACCTTTCGATTTATGCCTGCGCACATGCTTTGCTCCTCTTTTAAATCGGAGCATTGCTTCCTTTCTCCAGTCTTCAATAGTCTCAAATGCTGCAGGACGCGCTTTCTTTCTTATCAACACCCTTTCCAGGTTGTCTATCCTCGCTATCTCAAAACTACCATTAATCGGCCACTGATGGTCTTGTTGCTTTCTGGTTTGCCTATGCCAAGTCTCACAGAATATTATCGCACCCACTCCATACTTCACATACATCTCATACGCCGGCGTTCCCCCAGGTGGTACAATTTGCCCATCTTCCAAAGATTGTCTACCACAGTGGAAAACCCCCGCTAAGGTGGACAATACCCCAGGCGTGTTTCAACCTTCCCCCTCGTTAATCAACCTTAGCTAGGACGTTTGATTTTGCAAAGTCAACTCTCAACCAATATCAGGATACTTTGAATCGGGGAATGACTCACCTGATAAATCAAGTCGTCTGTATACTGACGCACCAAAGGACGTCGTGTCTGCGTTTCTTGGCTTCCACCTCGTTTCGGGACCCTCGCCTCCTTGTTCTCTAGCCAGGCACGTCGATCAGGGATCAGATGCGTGCAGATCTGCAAAGGAGTCTCATCACTTTTACAGGGCGCCCCGACCACCTCTTGATCCTGGCTCGATCGTCCCGTCCTCGCCGTTCTCCGCCTTACTCCGTTACAACGTTATGCGATGGAACAAGTGGGGGAGGGTCCCTATTCGGGCGCCATCTTGAAAGGGGCCCCTAGGGGACCCTGACGTCTATGGAAACAAGGCGAGTCACCACACACGATAGATACGCCAGACACATGGTTGTATTCCCAAAGCTAGGGTTTATTGCAAAGCAAAAGTCTCAGTTGGCCAACTCGGTCTCACGCCCCGCGACGTGTATCTCTAGACCTCGAGGGACGCAAGAGAGCAAATTAAATACATCAGTTACATATATACAAAATGCATATCAAACAATCGGCTATGACATGTTTAACACCCCCCTTTATTGGGTTTCTTTGAACTTGGTGTGATGATGGACATTTCCGACTACTATGACACCTTCAAACATCTATTCTAGTAACAATATCCAATTTGTGAGTGCTAAGGCATCTTTCAGTTGTTGAATAGAACACAGCGCTTCTGTACTTGGAAGCGAGCTACATACAGGGGGGGGGGGGAGTTGCATTCCGGACCTTGCTATCTATTAGGTGCTATTCGCGTCCTGGGAGCCGACACACTCTAGCGGGCTCAGCAAAGGGGGGCCGTAAGAAAAGCATAATGCAAGCCTTTAGCGGTATTATTCTAACATTTACTACCATATAACAAGACTGGCTGGCAGCTGTGAAATGATTAAATGCCCTGCAGCTCTGCTTCAAGGCTACATTCGGGAGGGAGCCGGGCATTCTTCCTGGCGCTGCCTACATTTGTGTTTCAGCGAACTCTTGTTATCCTCTCGGCCCAGCGGCCTTGTCCTTTTCACATACAGACAACAATGTTTTATAGTCGAGCAGTGTAAGCGGAAAATATACTGCGAAGCATTGGGAACAGAAAGCAATGAGCAATGGTTAGAAAACAAAATGGCGATTCTTGTTACTTCAAAATGGCCGTTCATTGGCAAACTTGAAAACCTGTATTCTGTCACATCGTGCATGAGACGGTTGGCCCACGGCCACCAAAATGCGTTTGCGGTCACAAAGTAGAGATATCCATTTTTCTAGATTGTCAGTGAATTGTCACGTTTTGATGCTCTGCATAGGGTGTCCCCACCGGATGAGGTGCGGTTGTTCCACTCCATGATCGCCAGAGCCTCTGAGCTATTCCAGCTGGTGCCTGAGGAAACTAAGAAGGAGGGCTTCTTGTATCAAATGCGCAAGGCAAGAGGAAGACTCTCATGTCGGTACCTTTTCTGGACTATGGGAAGCTGGCCTGACCCTCATGAAGAACCCTTGCACAGCACCAGCCAAGCGGGATAGGCTGGAGAAGAAATATAGGGTGCTGGACTCCACACCCAAGTGCCTGAGGTCGCACACATCGCCGGACTCTGTGGTGTTGGTGGCAGCAAGGAAACGGTCGGCTAACCCGTCCTCGTCTTTGGTCCCTCTGGGCAGCAAGGGGAAAAGGATGGACGCCATGGGAAAGAAGGTGATTTACACCACGGTATCCACTATTAAGGCGGCCAATAAACTGGTGATTCTGGCAGGTACAGCAGGGAATTGTTACATGGTAGGACCGATCCTGGAGGGGAAGTGGTGTTGGATCACGCCATCACTCTGGCATTGGACGTCACTGACACAGGATTCCGAAAAATGGGGTACGGGGACTGCCTTGGTCGACAGGGTTAGATGAAAGCCACTAATTTGTGTCAGGTGGTCCAAGCAAAGGTGTTGGACATGTGGACATGCCCTTCGATGGGGAAAACCTGTTTGGGAAGGCCGTCGACAAGTCCCCCCAGGCCATCAAGACGGATATGGAGACAGCCAGTTCCCTGGGCACTCTTCAGCAGCACCACTCGTCTTTTTGCTCCTCCTGGGGAAAGTCAAGCAGGTCTTCAAAAGGGTTCTCCACGTCATACAGACATGCTTACAGAAGCTCAATGCAAGAAGCCTACAGAGGCCCTTCCCAGGCCTACGGTAGCCGAGGACAGCGTTGCTGTCACCCGCAGGGCAGGATGCCGGCGCCGAAGCAAGGCTGAACCGACAGTGACGTCGAGCCACCACTTGTGCACTCCGGTGGGAGGCCGGCTGACGGTCACCACGGACGCATCTCTGGAAGGTTGGGAGCGCACACTGGATGTCTGCATGCCAGAGGCTTGTGGCTGCCAGAGGAGAAGGATCTGCATATCAACATCCTGGAGCTACAGGCAGTGTTCTGGGTGCTCAAGTCGGTCCTACTGTCTCTGAAAGGCAATGTGGTGAGGATCTTCACGGACAACACCAACAACATGTTCTTCATCAGGAAGCTGGGGGGCACTCGATCCCTGGCGCTCTCCAAGGAAGTGCTGGACTTGTGGCACTGGGAGGTTGGACAGGGGTGTTCCTCGTCCCTCTCCACCTGGCGGGATTCAAGAACAAAATTGCAGACTCCCTCAGCAGGGAACTTCGTTCCTGCCATGAGTGGGAGCTTCATCAGGATCAGGTGGACCACCTGTTCGTCAAATGGGGCAGACCACAGATCAAATGCCAGAAGTTTGCCAGCACATCCCACCAGCCGAGGAGCCTGGGGGATGTTATCCCTACTGCTTTTTCTGTGTGCATTTCCTCTGTTTCCTCTCCTGATACGAGTCATAAACACACTCTCAGTGACAATGCAAGATGATGCTCATCGCCCCATTGTAGCTGAGGCAGATTTGGTATCCGGACCTTCTCAGCCTGTCAGCGTCGCCTACAGTCAATTTGCCGGTGGTTCCGGATCTTCTCTCACCAGAGATGAAGGCGCAATCCTTCATCACGACCTAGGATCGCTGAACCTGATGGCTTGGCTCCTGCAGCCTTCGAGTTTGGAGTTTGAGTTGCCAGCAGACTGCAGGGAGGTCCTTGCAAGGCCAGGGCACCGTCGACCTTGAAGTGCTCTGGCCATAAGTGGAAGCGTTTTGCTACGTGGTGCCGGTCGCAAAAGATGACCCATCTGAGGTTCACGGTCCCACCGATCCTTCCATACTTGCTATCCTTGGCAAAGGATGGACTGGCGCACGCCTCCATCAAGGTTCATAGGTCCCCAGGAAGATCATCGCTTTGGTCCCACCGACTCGTCAAGGAGTTTCTCTAAGGACTTTTCCGATCTTTCCTGCCGGTGAAGGCTTCTACCCGGCGTGGGAACACAACGTGGTTCTACGAGGCTCATGGGGGGGGGGGGCGGGGCTCTTCCAGCCGATGCATCAGACCCCAGTGAAGTTTCTCTCGTGGAAGACAGCTTCCTTGTGGCCATCACCTCTGCCAGATGAGTAGGTGAGATCCAGGCCCTATCCTGCAAGCAACCGTACCTGACTTTGCACAAATCGAGGGTGGTGCTGCCTATGCACCCCTCTTTCATGCTGAAGGTTTCGTCAGAATTCCACTTAAACCGGTCTTCTTCCTGAAACCTTTGTCAACGGCAGAAAGGGCGTTGCTCAGGCCCTGAAGTACTACATGACATGCACAAAGAGTTTTCAGAAGACTTCACAACTGTTGGTGAACTTTGGTCCTGTGAACCATGGCAAGGCCTTGTCCAGGGCTTCCATTTCAAGGTGGCTCTCTGCTGCATCACACAGTCATCGGTTGGCGAACCGACCGCTGCCGGCTGTCAGAGAGCCCACTCCACCAGAGCGATTGCTGCAACTACGGCGTTCCTGTCTGGTTGTGCCCCTGCTAGACATCTGCAGGGTTGCTACGTGGAGGTCCACACACACCTTTAACAAGTTCTACTGCATCGACAGGGATTCCAGGGAGGAGTCCAGAGTCGGCCAAGCAGTGCTCCGCAACCTGTTTGCTTGAACTGAGTCTGTTCCAGAGGTAAGAATTAATTGCTTCTGTTGAGCCTTGCCCACTCCCTTGGTTGTGTAATTATTTACTGTTGTGGATTTGTTATTCATGAGCATGTGAATCGATACCCGACCCCATGCTGTGGAAGGTTTAAGTTAATTACCTGTAACTATTGTTCTCCAGCATGGGTCTGGCATGGATTCACATGCAAACCCTCCCTCCAACCCCTCCGTGGCTCTTCTTGGTCATACTGCTACTTTACGTGCTTACCCAATCTGAAGATGGCTGCCAGAAGAGGGGCTTAGGGAGAGGACAATCATTGGATGGAGCAGTATGACCCAGAAGACAGTGATTGGTTTAGAGGAGAATTACAGTTCTCCAGCATGGGGTCTGGCATGGATTCACATGCTCATGAATATTCCCCGTCGTCATGCTGGGAATCCTCGGTAAAGAAAAAATCAGTATCAGTTTCGTTTCTGATCTGTCTTTCTTAGTAGTAACCAATCACTGATCTCTGGGTCATACTGCCCCCAGCCAATGACTGCCCTCTCCCTAAGCCCCGCCGCTGGCAGCCATCCTCAGATTTTTACCGCACGCTCAAGTGTTGGGAGTCCTCGTGTTTAGCTCTCGAGTTTTTTACTGCGTTTTCACGTTTTTTCAGGATAATTTCTCATTTTTTCGGTTTAATCGAGCCTCAAGCTCCACCGTTTCTACTTCCGATAACGGGGACCCATTTCGGAATTCTTCTGCGCCCCTCAAGGGTGAAGGTTTTGTCGAGTTTACACTTCTTGGAGGATTCCGGAAGATCTGCGGCCTACCTCAAGAGATGGCCCAGGACAAAGGGAGCTTGACGCCCGGATCCAAGCTGTTCAGGAACTGCCCTGGATGCGGATTATATAACGTTTTCAAGGAGGACGAGCATTTGCGATGTCTCTACTGCCTCCATGGGGACAAGACGCACGTGAAGGACTGTGCGTTCTGCAAGAACCTTTCGGAACGGACAAACCAAGATTGTCGTTCCAGCCTCGCCACCTGTCTGGAGAAGGGCAAAGCAAGTGAAAGGCGAAGAAGTCTGAGCGGGCTTCTAAGTCCTTTGAGGGCGCCCCGGCGACGGGGGCCCAACAGAAGGCCAAGCACCGCGAGTCCACGGGCTCCGGGAGCGCCAAAAGGTCGGGCTCTTCGGTTGCCAAGCAGGGCGCTACTTCCCCGGCACGTTCGACCACGAGCCAGCGCTCTGGGTTGGGGAAGAGGAAGTCTGAGAATCCGGGTAGGCCGCTGGAGCGGACCCGGTCGATCTCGAAGGGGGAGCGAGGCGTTGACCCTCCCCCCACCAAGGCGAAGGCCCAGGACGCACCTAAGGTGGTGAGGGCCTTGATCCACCCGGCTAAGGCCTCTAACGAAGTGGTCTCTGCGACCCCGGCGGAGCCGGCTGAGACTACGCCAATGGAAACGGCCTCTGGGCCCAGAGTAACCCTGCCGCCGCAGAGGTAATCCTCTTTCCAGCCCATCGCTAAGACCCCCGTGAAGCCCCTGGCTGAAAGAGGGTGGGGGCCGGTGGCCGTTAGAGACTCGGAATCAGCCTCTGGGGAGGAACTAGTGGAGACCGAGAGGGGCCTCAACGAAAGGTCCATGGGCCTCGAGAGGTTCATAAACCTCAACGAGAGGTTCGAGAAGGTTCGATCCCAGGGGACGGTCCCTACTGACGTGATCGATGATGGTGACGGGGACGACGAACAGGGCCCACGGGAGCGGCCATCCCATCCGTCGCAGCCATTGCCCGAGCCCTAGGATAGCTCGGCGGCATTTTGTTGGCAATCTAATCCTTATGTACTGAGATAAGGACGAGATTACACGATGGAGGAGCCAGAACCAGGCCCGTCGGGAAGCCCCCCGAACAAGCGGAGGAGAGTCCACCCTGCTCCTCCCTTCATGCCTGTGAGACCGGCAGACCCCTCATCCCCCTCGCCGGGAGAAGATACGGCGACGGACGACGATGGCGGCGATGACACAGCGGACATCCCGTCGTAGCCTCCCGCGCGGGCGTCCCTAGCCGACGAGCTTGGCTCTTTCCACGCCATGATAACCAGGGCATCCGAGCTCTTCCAGCTCTGCCCTGAAGAACAGAAAAAGGAGGGGTTTCTGTACCAGCGACGAGAGGCTAAGAGGAAGACGGTCCTCGCGGTGCCTTTACTCAACGACATCTGGGACGAGGGGCTTGCTGTCCTCAAGAACCCTGCCACGACACCCGCCAAGAGGGACAGGTACGAGAAGAAGTACTGAGTCCCCAATGCCGCCCCCTTGTGCCTCAGGGCCCAGCCCACGCCGGACTCGGTGGTCTCGGCAGCGGCTAAGAAGAAGGCAGCGGGCGCGGTGGCTTCAACTTCCACCTCCCCGCCGGACAGCGAGGGTAAGAAGTTGGACTCTATGGGACGACGAGTCATCTCGCCGGCGGCAACAACGATTAAGGCGGCCAATGCCTTAGCAATCGTGGCCCGCTGCGACAGGGAGCTCTGGTTCAAGATAGCTCCTCTGCTAGATTTCCTGCCTGATGACAAAAGGGCAGAGGCCCTAGAGATTCTGCAGGAGGGCGAGGTGGCGTCGGATCACGCCATTACGGTGGCAACGGACATTGCTGATACCGGATTTCGCCAACTGGGCAACGGAGTTTGCCTCCTGCGACGAGGATGGCTCAAGGCGACAGACTTTCGCCAGGACGTCCAGACCAGATTGTTGGACATGCCGTTCGATGGCAACAACCTTTTTGGTAAGGCAGTGGATGAGTCTCTGCAGGCCATCAAGACCGACTCGGCGATGGCCCGGACCCTTGGGGTACTTCAGCAGCAACGGCCCTTTCAGAGCTCTGGAGGCAGACCGGGTGCCTCCAAAGGATCCAGCAGTGGCTCCTCCACCTACCGCCAGGCGGCCCGCTCCTCTTCCCAGGAGGCCTACAGAGGTCGCAGCAAACAAGGGGGTTCCCGCCGTCGTCGCCATGGAGGCCAAGGTGGCAAGGCCACCTCCAAGCAAGAATGACCCGGCCGTGTTGTCGGGCTCCCACCGAAGCACCCCAGTGGGAGGCCGGCTGACGAAGTTAGTCGGTGTGTGGGAGTCCATCTCCACAGACCGTTGGCTGGAATTCCAAAAGAAGTGCCCTCGCATTCCTCCCATGGCCAGGAAGGAAAATCACGTTCCTCAACTGCTGTTGGAGGTAAGGGCGATGCTCAAGATAGTTGCCATCGAGCTTGTCCCCAGAAGGCTCCGGGGCTCCGGAGTGTACTCAAGGTACTTCCTCGTCAGGAAGAAGACAGGCGGTTGGCGCCCCATCCTGGACCTGAGCCGCTTAAACAAGTACATCAAGGCACAGAAATTCAGGATGGTCACCCTCCAGCACGTGCTGGGACAGCTGGAGGAAGGCAACTTCCTATCGTCGCTGGACATGGAGGATGCTTACTTCCACATCGCCATTCTAAGAAGGCACAGGAAGTTCCTCAGGTTCGTGGTTCAAGGACGCCACTACCAATTCAGAGCCCTACCGTTCGGATTAAAGTCGGCACCCAGGGTTTTCACCAAGTGCCTGGCACCAGTGGCGGCGCGGCTTATCTTCAGGGGATCCACGTCTACCCCTACCTGGACGACTGAGTAATCCAGACAAGGTCAAGGGAACTCGCCGTCGATCATACGGCGAGGACCGTCCGGTTGCTCACCGAGCTGGGGTTCTCCATCAACTACCCCCAATCCCACCTGGTTCCAACGAAAGTAGCACTGTTTTTGGGGGGGGAAGCTCGATACAGTGGAGCAATTGGCCTCCCCTTCAAGAGGAGAGGACCAATGCCATCCTGGGCAAGATACGGCGACTGTTAGCCACGGACGTGGCCTTCTCGGGATGATGTCCTCATGCATCTACCTTGTATCCCTTTGCAGACTTAGGATGCGTCCGCTGCAGGAGTTCCTTGACGCCCGCTGGTTTCAGGCGGGGGGCTGCTTCGAGGACAGGATCCCCCTCGACGAGGAGTTCCGTCGGGCGATCCTATGGTGGGGCACCCGGGCTCACCTCACGACGGGCACGGACTTTCAAACTCAGGCGTTTCAGGAGACGGTGACTGCGGACGCCTCTCTGGAGGGTTGGGGGGGCCCACACCGGCGATCTCCATGCAAGAGGCCTTTGGCTCCCGGAGGAGAGGTCTCTTCACATCAACATCTTGGAGCTCAGTGCAGTGTTCTAGGCGCTCAAGTCGTTCCTCCCGTCCCTCAAGGACAAAGTGGTGAGGATCTTCACCGACAACACCACCACGATGTTCTACATACAGAAGCAGAGGGGCACCAGATCCCCAGCCCTATCCAAGGAGGCCCAGGATCTGTGGCACTGGGCCGTCGCCCTGGGGATGTTTCTGGTTCCCTTCCACCTGGCAGGAATAAAAAACACCATCGCCGACTCACTCAGCAGGGAGCTACGCTCGTGCCACGAGTGGGAACTGCGCCAGGATCAAGTGGATCGACTCTTCCGACGATGGGGCAAACCCCAGATTGACTTGTTCACGACGGCAACGAACTCCAAGTGCCAGAGGTTCGCCAGCAGGTTCCCCCAGCCGAGGAGCATGGGCGATGCTTTCTCGTTCCCTTGGGACGGCCTGTTTCTAAACACGTTCCCTCCATTGCCGTTGCTGCTCCGCCTCATCAACCAGCTCAAGAAGTCCAGGTGCAGGATGATCCTCGTCGCACCCACGTGGCCGAGGCAGATCTGGTTGCCGGACCTTCTGGACTTGTCAACGTCCCCGCCAGTCAGGCTGCCAGCGGACGCGGATCTTCTCTCCAGAGAAGGAGGCGCCATTCTACACCACGACCCAAAGTCACTGAACTTGCAGGCCTGGCTCCTGCAGCACTAGAGTTTGGAGGGTACGATATCCCGGCTGATTGCAGAGAGGTTCTTGCAAAGGCCAGGGCGTCCTCAACTCTTAAGTGTTACGGTCATAAATGGAAGAGGTTCACTGTCTGGTGCCGTGCACAGAAGATTAACCCTCTGCGGATTACGGCCCCTCAAGTGCTGCCGTACTTACTGTCGCTGGCCAAAGCTGGACTGGCTCACGCCTCCATAAAAATACATCTATATACCAGGACTACGGGACGGGTGTCCTTGTGGTCTCATCACCTGGTAAAGGAATTTATGAAGGGACTATTCCGATCATTCCCGCCGGAGAAGGCCCCTGCCCCGGCGTGGGAACTTAATGTGGTGCTGACCAGGCTCATGGGGGCCCCATTCGAGCCTATGCATTCGGCGCCTTTGAAGTTCCTGTCATGGAATACAGCGTTCCTAGTGGCTATAACCTCTGCACGACGAGTGGGAGAGATTCAGGCCCTATCTTGCAAGCCTCCATACTTGACTTTTCATGACACGAGGGTGGTGCTGAGGACACACCCCTCCTTCATGCCCAAGGTGCCGTCGGACTTCCACCTCAACAAGCCCTTGGTGTTACCAGTTTTCTTTCCGTCGCCTTCGACGCCGGCCTAGAGGACTTTGCACTCGCTGGATGTAGCTAGAGCGCTGAAGTTCTACGTGGACCGCACGAAGAGTTTTCGGAAGACGTCACAACTGTTTTTGAACTTTGGGTCTGTGAATCAAGGGAAGGCTCTCTCGAAGACTTCCATTTCCAGATGGCTCTCCAGCTGCATTATGCATTGTCACCGGTTGGCAAACCGACTGCTGCCCGGCCGTCCGAGAGCCCATTCGACCAGAGCGATCGCTGCTACCACGGCGTTCCTGTCTGGTGTGCCCCTGCTGGACATCTGCAGGGCTGCTACGTGGAGGTCCACGCACACCTTCACAAGATTCTACTGCGTCGATCGGGACTCCAGGAAGGAGTCCAGGGTCGGCCAAGCAGTGCTGCGCAACCTGTTCGCTTAAGGTGAGCCTGGTGAGGAGGTAAGAGATGCTTAATGTTGAGTTGTTGTATTGCTTAATGTTGAGCCTGTTGCCACCTCCCGTGGTTGTGCATGTGTATACTGCTGTGTATTTTTATTCATGAGCATGTGAATCCATGCCAGACCCCATGCTGGAGAAGGGACAAGTTAGTTACCTGTAACTGTTGTTCTCCAGCATTGGATCTTTCATGGATTCACATGCTTAGAATATTCCCCGTCATCAGACTGGGACCCCTCGGTACACATATATAGCCTTTTCCAATAGGAAAACTTCCAACACATTTGTGGCCTGTCTACGTCCTTTTAGGACCCGCCTACGCATGCTCCCTTAGGCCGTCCCGGTATAAGAGGCCCGCCCCCGCGGTTCCCCTTCAGATTTCAACGGTCTCCAAAGTAGTGGGATCTCCTCGCGTTGTCTTACTATTTTGTACAAGGTTGCATTACTGGAATTTGAGTACAGAAAATGTCCTCCGTGTCAGGAAAAGCGCTGTTCCGCCCATGCGCGACGTGCGGCTTGAAAAAAGTTTACAAGGGGGACGGACATATGGATTGTATATATTGCCTCCACCCTCATCATTCGGCGGATAACTGCGACATATGCAAAGGGTTTTCTCAAAAAACCCTCAAAGACCACAGTCGACGACTGGTGGCATGGCTGAATGATGGAGCGGGGGCATACCCCCCTTCAGAGGTAGGCTCCACACAATCGGCGAAAACATCACGCCGCGCTACCTCGTCGGAACCACCGGCGAAGAAATCTCGACCGACGGAAAAAGAGTTGTCTGGAAGTCACTCAACTAGAGACTCCTCGTCAAAGAAATCATCTTCATCAAAAAAGCATGAAAAGGAAAGGAAATCCTCCTCGGGCGATCATCATAGATCGACCACAAGTCGAGAGTCGAGTAAAAGCAAGTCAAGTGTGGAAAAGGCAGGACCGCCAAAACCACCTGCTAAGTCACCGTCGTCGACGGCGGCCCAGTCATCGGCCTCCACCCTGCCACTTATGCAGGTGGCATCCACCGTCCCACCGACAACGACGTCGACGGGGGTTCTACAGGAGGCCTGGAGGCCTGAAGTTTTTGATCCGATCCCCCCGGATACTTTACTACAAGAACAGGCTGTGTTGCTGTCCTCGGAGGATGAGAATGAGAGAATAGCTGGCCCAGCAGACCTAGGGCTACGAGTGGCTGACAAGTCGTCGACGAGGGGATCCGTTATGCCGGTATCTGCCCCTCTTCTCAATCCTCAATCTGTTTTGTCGTTGGAAATTCTGTCCACGCTTTAGTCGTTGTTACAGTCGTTGGACCAGAGGCTACCTCAGGCAAACCTGCCACAGTCACCCGTCGACGAGCCAGGCCCGTCCCGTCAACCGACGCACCTAAGCACGCCAATCTCAGCACTGGCACAAGAGTAAGGTGAGCCCCCAGATTCGGAGTCTGACAGGGGAGCCATGTTGGATATCTCATCCCCCTCCAGGGATCCAACCTGGGAGTCAGAGGTGGAGTTGGAAACCCCTAGAAGCCCAGCTCACCCGTCCCCTCCGGACGACATTGCGTCATTCCATTCTATGATGGAGAAGGCATGCAAAGAATTTGGTTTGTCCCAGGAAGAACAGAAAAAGGACTGTTTTTTATTCGACCACATGGGTAAGAGAAGGAGGTCTGTGTTCTCGATACCAATACTAGACCATGTATGGAAGGAGGGGTTGCAGACAATGCGTCACCCGTTTTCAGAGCCGGCAGTGAAAGGACGCCTGGAAAAAAAGTTTACGGCTCCAGAGTCTACCCCCAAGTGTTTATCCTCCCAACCAACGCCAGACTCGGTGGTGTCGGCGGCAGCGGCGAGGAAGGCGAAGGCCCAGCACAAGTGCACAACTCCTCCTGAGAACGAAGCGAGACGCCAAGATGCCTTTGGCAAAAAAGTGCTATCCGTGGGAGCGACCACAGTAAAGGCCGCAAACTCTCTGGCAATTGTTGCCAGATACGATAGGGAGATGTGGCACAGGCTAGCCCCGTTGCTTGATCATCTTCCGGAAGAGCATAGGAAGGCAGCAATGTTACTCGTCCGAGAAGGTGAGGAAGCCTCAAATCACGCAATAAACATTGCGGTGGACCTCGCTGAGTCAGGCTTCAAGCAAGTCAATAATGGGGTCGTATAACGTCGACAGTCATGGCTTAAGTGTACCTACTTCAGGCCAGAAGTACAATACAAAGTTTTAGATATGCCCTTTGAGGGAGACCTTCTTTTCGGTGAGAAGGTGGACGAAGCCCTAAAGGGAATGAAAGAGGACTCGGACACGGCACGTTCATTGGGTGCCCTCCAGAGTGGCAGAAACTACAAGTCTTTTCGTCCCTTTAGAGGGGCTTCAGGTAATTCAAGATTCTCTGCATCTGGAGACAGATCCTTTGGCAGATCAGCTTACCCCTCCCAGGGATACAGACGTGCCTCCCAAATGGCAAACCGTCGCCGGAACTTCCAGACTTCCAGGAAAAGACCATCATATCCGTCGTCGTCAAGAGACAAGCAAAATAAAGATCAGCAGTGACATACAACTCACCGTTCTGGGGGGAAGAGTTTCAGCATATGTCGACGAATGGGAACGAATAACGACGGATCAATGGGTGCTGGATACTATAAGAAACGGACACTCTCTACAATTCAAACACAGCCCTCCGCAAATTCCACCTGCGTTCACCGCTCATTCCCATCTGAAGATACTGCAAAAAGAGGTAGCACTCATGTTAGCAAAGGGTGTGATAGAATTAGTTCCAACATCACAGAGAGGTCAAGGAGTCTACTCAAGATATTTCGTCGTAAAAAAAGCCGAACGCAAATGGCGTCCCATTTTAGACTTACGCGATCTCAACAAGTCTTTAAAGAGCCTAAAATTCAAGATGCTCACGCTGCAGGAAGTGATCCGCGCCGTTCAAGAGGGGGATTTTCTAGCGTCCCTGGATTTACAGGACGCGTATTTCCATATTCCAATGTGTCGGAAACACAGGAAATTCCTAAGATTTGTAATAGGGCGGACTCACTACCAATTCACGGTTCTTCCTTTTGGGCTCAAGACCTCCCCCAGAACTTTCACGAAATGCCTGGCTCCAGTAGCGGCCTGGCTAAGGAAGCAAGGCCACCATGTATACCCATACCTCGACGACTGGTTGGTAAGGGGATCCTCCCCAGCGTCGACCAACACAAGTTTACAAGCCACCATGCAGCTTCTACAACAGCTGGGATTCGCCATAAACTTCGAAAAATCCTCTCTGCAGCCATCGAGATCGCTGGTATTCCTGGGGGCACAGTTCGAGACCCAGTTAGGTCTAGTGAAACCTTCTCTCGACAGAACCTCAAGACTCAATCAACAAGCATGCCGACTACGGCGAAACACCAAGATCTCAGTGAGAAAATACGTTTCGGTCTTAGGGGCCATGGCATCCTGCATCCATCTGGTGGAAAACTGTCACCTATTCATGAGGCCAGTCCAGGAATTCCTCGCGGACCGATGGACGCAGGCTCAAGGATCGTGGTCAGACAAGATAACCATCGACGACGACAAGCTGCTTCGGACCCTTCAGTGGTGGCAGAGTTTCCACAATCTGAACAACGGCGTACCCCTACAGGAGCCGGAGTTTCAGCGAACCATAGTCACGGATGCGTCCCTAACCGGATGGGGAGCTCACATGGGTGCTCTCCAAACGCAAGGTCGCTGGTCTCCAACGGAGTCACTCCTACACATAAACGTGTTAGAGCTCAGGGCAGTACGATGGGCCTTGAAGGCATTCCTACCACACATCAAGGGCTCGCGAGTACGAATACTGACCGACAATACAACGGCCATGTTTTATCTGAGGAAACAAGGAGGGACGCGATCAAGAACTCTTTCCATAGAAGCCCAGAAAACATGGCATTGGGCATTAAAGCATGAAATTTCCATCGTGGCTCATCACCTTCCAGGAGTGAGGAACTCCCAAGCAGACTCCCTCAGCAGAAGCATGGCCCAGATACACGAGTGGGAAATGGACACAGTTCACCTGATGAAAGTGTTCGAGAAATGGGGTCACCCCCCTCTGGACGCCTTTGCGACCAAAGACAACAAGAAATGCGAGCAATTCGCAAGCAGATGGCCTCAAGAGGGCTCCAGGGGGGAGGCATTCTCCTTCCCATGGACGGACATGTTCCTCTATGCTTTTCCCCCGTTCCCCCTCATACGGAGGACAATACAGTGGATACGCAGATACAATTGCCGGGTAGTGACACCATACTGGCCAAGGCAACCGTGGTTCTCCGACCTGCTTCCTGTCGCTGGAACATCCCATAGGGTTTCCGAAAGTCCCGAACCTACTATCCCGGGACAAAGGCACGGTGTGGCATCACGACCCGGACAGTCTCAACCTTACAGCCTGGCTTCTGACTTTTCGGAGTTCGGTGCTTTAGACGTTTCGGAGGATTGCCAAAAAATTCTGCAGGCGGCTAGAGCCCCTTCTACAAACAAATCCTACTCCTATAAGTGGCGGAGGTTCTGTGAATGGTGTAGGGGACACCAGGGCGTACAACCGTTGTCGGTGACGCCGGAACAAGTTCTACCTTACCTGCTCCTCTTGGCGGAGAGGGGATTATCCTTCACATCGATAAAGGTGCACCTGGCGGCCATCTCGAGGTTCACAAGGAAAAGGCAGTCGTATCCTCTATTTAGCGACAGACTTGTAAAACACTTCATGAGGGGTTTATTTTGAGCTTTTCCCCCAGAAAAACGTTTCCCCCCGACTTGGAGTCCCAACACAGTGTTGGCAGGCTTAATGAAACCGCCTTTTGAGCCTATGGCCACGTCCTACATAAAATTCATTTCGTGGAAGTTGGCATTCTTGATTGCTATCACATCAGCTAGAAGAATCTCGGAACTGCAAGCGCTGGTCGTAGACCCGCCATACCTAAGATTCTTTAAGGACAAAGTAGTCCTGGCAACTAATCCTATGTTCGTCCCAAAAGTTCCGACAGTGTAGCACAAACACTCGTCCATTGCTCTCCCTACTTTCTTCGCCACACCATCATCGGCAGCAGAAAAAGCTCTTCATACCCTGGACGTTAAGAGGGCTCTGAAATTTTACCTACATCGTACACAGGAATTCAGGTCTACTAGACAACTGTTCCTCGCATAGGGTCTGTCGACGAGAGGAAAAGCAATCTCTAAACAAGGATTGGCTCGATGGGTCTCATCGACGATTGCGTTTTGTCACTCGAAGGCCGGAAGGCCACTGCAAGGACATCCTAGAGCCCATTCTACAAGATCAATGTCCTCCTCAACAGCTTTATGGGCAGGAATTCCGTTGACGGACATATGCCAAGCTGCGGCATGGTCAGTGCCCCACACGTTTACCCGCCACTACTGCCTTGCCAGGCAGCATGCGGACGAGGTGCAGATGGGAAGAGCTGTCCTGCGCCATCTGTTTCAGTAAGGTAAGCTCCACGTTGTGGAGAATCTGTTGTCTACCTTTTTAATGACAGTTTATTTTATGTGGGTAAGGTTATATGAGGTAACTTATTCCTACTGTACATATGCATTGTGTAGTATGTTGAGGGTATATTACATTACATTCTCACCGCCGTCTCAAGTGTTACTGCTATACAATCTATTCTAAGCATGTGAATCCATGAAAGATCCAATGCTGGAGAAGGGAATAGTTTCTTACCTGTAACTCCATTTCTTCAGCATTGGTATCTCTCCTGGATTCACATGCGCCCGCCAACCTCCCCGGAATGTAATGTATTTGATAAATTTAACCCTTCCTACTTTGGAGGGGCCGAAATCTGAAGGGGAACCGCGGGGGCGGGCCTCTTATACGGGGACGGCCTACGGAGCATGCGTAGGCGGGTCCTAAAAGGACGTAGATAGGACACAAAAGTGTCGGAAATTTTCCTATTGGAAAAGGCTATATATGTGTACCGAGGGGTCCCAGTCTGACGACGGGGAATATTCTAAGCATGTGAATCCATGAAAGATACCTATGCTGGAGAAATGGAGTTACAGGTAAGAAACTATTCCCTTCTCCAGCATGGGTTTGGCATGGATTCACATGCGAACCCTCCTACCTACCCCTCTGCGGCTCTTCACTTGGTCATGCTGCCTCTTGGCGTGCTACCAAATCTGAGGATGGCTGCCAGGGGTGGGGCTTAGGGAGAGGGCAGTCATTGGCTGGGGGCAGTATGACCGAGATATCAGTGATTGGTTACTACTAAGAAAGACAGATCAGAAACGAAACTGATAGTGATTTTTTCTTTACCGAGGATTCCCAGCCTGACGGGGAATATTCATGAGCATGTGAATCCATGCTAGACCCATGCTGGAGAACAACAGTTACAGGTAAGTAACTTGTTCCTTTTTAAGTGAAAGTGAAACTGCTTTTTCTTTTACTGAGGAGTCCCAGCCTGACTGGGAATATTCATGAGCATGTGAATCCATGCCAAACCCATGCTGGAGAACAATAGTTACAGGTAAGTCACTTAAACCATTCGAAAAAGTTTCCTCATACAGCAGTCTACTTCGGAGCACCCCAAGATCACCTAGATCAGGTAAACTCACTGCTATGTACTGGAGTCTCCTTCTGACTCGCTGCTTCTGGGCTCCTCAGGACTTTCCTGGCTTTTGACAACTTGGTTACCTTTCTGCCAATGGAGCTTACACTGATCCATACGCGTTCCTGTGAAAGCCTCGCACCAGTGCGATAACCAGGACGCAGATAGCTTCTCTCTTTCCTCAAGACAGCTAGGCTTTATATTGCTTCCCGCTGCTTGCCCTCCGCATATTCTAAGAACCTGGACCTCTGCCACATTATCAGCACAGCATCCTGCTATTAACAAAGCAGCAGCTCCGGGCTGTGTGTTCTCCTGCTGCTTCTGCTGCCTCTCCTGCTTCTTAATGACAAGCACTGGAAGGGTCCTTAAATGTCAAAGGTCCCACTCGGGTGTGGGTCATTACAAACACTAGACTGCTCATGATACTTTAGTAACTCTATTGTACTCTTCCTCGTCTCAGTACTAAGAGCATGTTCTGTTTGAATGATTTATAGGATGTACTTTTAAGGGAAGGGTTTAAGGGAAGTAAGTTTTCTTTTGGATTTATAATCCAAACCCACTGTAGAATCATTACTAAGAGTAGTTATATTAACTTCCTGTCTGTTATATACAACTTTGGCAGGTTTACAAAAAGGAATCTAATACTTGGTGCGTTTGGTAAGTCTGTGATGGGAGGCCCTAATGCGACAACATGCCATTAAATAGTCTGGCATTGAGGAAATCGCATCCTTGAAAGAGGATGAATACTGCATGTCTCCTGACAGAGTCACAACCTTAGAACGGAACCAGTGTTCACAGACTGTGGAAAATAAGTGTAAACCTTACATAAAATGAATTCCATGTATGGTTAAAATATATCATGATAAACTCAACAGATTTCATCAAATACATATACATTTAATCAAATATGTATAGATTTCAAAGCAAATTTCCCCTCAAAATGTTTTCAAAAAGAAAATGTTTCGATGTGCAAGTAACTGCTCAATGCGTTTGTGACGGAATGTGCCTTCACCAGGAGCTCAGTATTCAATGTCCTTCTCAAATCAACCATTCACAGTGATCTATAGTGTAGTATAATGGGGAAATATATTGGCCATTCTGCTGATTCAATGTTTGCTCAAATTATTTACATATTCATCATGGCTCTCATGTAACCACTTATACATTCACCTGGTAAGAATACGTGGTGGATGATGACCAAAGAGTTCAGTTCAAATAATGTTAGGAGGAGCCTACAAAGTAAATTAAAGGTGTCTTACTGTCTGTCACAATTTGCAAAAAGCAATAAGCAAATCTGTGCGTGTACCTGGCTTCATATGGTAAGGTGTGTAAGAAGCAGAGGCTCCCTCAAGGTAGGGGTCGCCGGGGGATTGACTAGTTGTCTGCAACAAAGTATTAAATGAACGTGTGCTTAATTATGGTGCTTGGATAGACATGGTGCCTCCTGATATTAGCATGATATAACTGCATTTACTTTATGGTTCCCCTTCGATCGTGCGTGCGGACCATTTTGTGATCGAATTCTGTTTTGTGGCCCGTAAACACGCCACCTCCAAAATGGAGATGCCTGGGTAGATGACTTGCTGCACCTCTGTAAACCAAGTGTCCAATGAGGTTACAGGGTCCCGAAGTCCCTAGCTCTCCAATATATTGGAAGGCTATAAAGCGTATGATTTACAACATTCCTTTGAATGCCTGCTCCTCCCATGTGATCCTTCTGCATAATACCACCCCCAGGGTTAGGAACGGGTAGCGACTGCATTTCTCTTGCCACTTGGGAGGAGACTCTAGGATGGGATTCTGTGATGACACTGCAGGATTCATCACAACGTGTCGAGACAAGAGAAGCCAGGATGCCGATGGAAGGGAGTAGTAGTACTGGTTAAATGGTTAATCAGGGAGTGTACATGAAATGCAAAACTTAATAAATCCTGGGCATTCATTAAATCTTGCTTGAACAAACTACCTACTTACTCAAATAACCACAAGTTACTAAATCTGTCTGCAGTGGAGGCTAGCATAATTTGTCAAGTCAGTCCTAAAATGCAGACAAGATGAATAAATTAAAGCGGTATCAATAATCGCAGTTCTACACTTTTTGTGTTAAATAATGTAGACACTAGGGTGAGTTGATAAAGTTAATCCTTACTTGTAAAGTTGTTTGGGTACTCTGGATAAATGTTCTCCATCCTATTGATTGCTGAGCCTGTAGTTCAATGATTAGAAATAAGAGGAGTTGGGATAATATGTGGTTTATCATCTTAAACAGATCCCCTATTGTCCTTTTAGCATGGTTGGGTGTTAAAGTAGCATGCCAGGGTAAGGAGAACTTAATTTTAAATGAGAGTTCAATAGAAGAGTCTCTAGCAGGCCGAGTTGAGCAAAAAACATGTTACGATAAGATTTTTTAGTTTTACGTGCCACTGCAATGGTCCATTTCGAGATAAAGGTTACAATTTTGGAATGGTTTGTTGCAACGTTTTAGCCATATTGGCGGCCATTAAGAAGTAGGACAACATAAAAACAATCGGTATGAATTTTTGAAATTGAGGCCGTTTAAATATATTTTTAGTGTTCTAAAATATTTGGTCCTTGATGGATAGTCACTGTGAGGTCTCTGGTGATAATTTCTTGTCCATGTTGTTGAGGCCATTGGGTGAGTAACAAATGGAAGTTGTTGCCATTTTGGAAACGATTGCTCGCGACCATCGTGTTCACGTTGATTGCATGTGTTGTGGAATACATCTATGGAGCAGTGCCAGTTTGCAGAATAAATGATAGTTTTATATTGTAGATTATTCACATGTGCTAATTTGAGTGGGTCTCAGTAGCATTAGAGAGGTGTGGACATCTGTTTAGTGGTTGGATTGTTGTCATGCACTGGGCAAGGTTTCATTATTTACCAGGGCATTTTTCCCCTTATTCACAGACAAATAATCTCAGGAAGGGTAGCCTCTCTTACAAATATTGGTAATGGTTTGCAAGTTGAAAGGTGAGGTTGGTGGCAATTGTGTTATGTTTACCTGGTTCGCACAGGGGCGTAGATCGAACCCGGACAGCTGCGGCCTCCACCAGCGTGAAGCGTAGGGCAAAGATGACCGTCTGGATGGACCCCCTTAGTCTTGTAAGCTTGACTCGTAGAAATATTCTCCTGTAGATGGAGAAAGGTATTTAGCCCCGTGGGTGTGAATGCAGACCCCCCTCCCTGCTCCCGTTCTCCCCACCTGCCACCTCCGATATTCCCAGTCAGTGTCCTCACCTTATGTTTTTGATTGGTGAGCTCTCCATCCTGCGTGGCATGCAGGGGCGCGTAGATACCAGTTACTTCACTGGTTTTAGGTGCTGGAGTTCTGGACGATTATTGAGTCTGGAGTTTGCCAAGTTTAAAGAGTTCAAAATGTCCAAGGTTCACTCTTGCACTTCCCTGTTGATTTGCGGCAGCAAATGCTGTCTGGAGGTTGCTGGCGGCGTTCATGTAAGAGTCTGTATCACCCAAACTATCCTGTAAAGTTGCGTGAGATTAGCTCACTGTCTTTTCCTTTTTTCCTAGATGCGGCGTATTGAAGGATAAAGCCTCTGGTGATAATCAGGTAAGTCTTGTAATATAAGTGATTGTCTTTTTAGTCTCTTTAGGCTCACCTTGCTATTTCTTGTCTTTTCCCCAGATGTTGAAAATCACCAGAAAAAGTGACGGAGGCAGATGCTGTGGGCTGGTGAAAATGGAGCGGCGCTGCAGCTGGATGCGACGCGTGCCGGAAGAATGTCCCTTCAGGCTCGGAGTGATGCGAGATCCGAAATCAGGTTAGGAATCAGATTAAAGTCTGTAATCTAACCTCTTCTCCTATTTTCCTTTCTCTCCTAGGGGCTCCGTGTTCGAGGCGGACGTGGCAGAAGACTGGATGCAGGTTTGCAGACACGGTGAGCGTTACGCTGCCAAATGCAGAATAACGCGAAGCGTGTGTTGTAGATCGGGCGTGGCTTAAATAGCTTCAAAAGTAGTCCCAGGTAAGAAGTCCCTAGAACCACACCCGAGTGAAAAGTAGTCCTTGTGGAAAAATAGTCCCTTCCAGGTCTCACGTTGGCCTGGATGCATGTGCAGCATGGTCTGCCTAAGGTAAGTGATGACTATGAGCCTGGCACCTTAGGCGCCAGGACTGAACCCAGATAGCCCCTAGCCGGGGCTTCTGAGGTTTAAACAAATGTCCGGACGCCTGCTTCTGGGGCGGATGGGCTTGGTCCAGCTGCCCGGGGGTAGGCATCATGACAGCACTCTTACACCCCCCCCCCCACCTCCCTCCCGGTTTTAGTAGTGAAACATGGAAGACAGGATGGCAATTCTAATTTAACTGCTACCGGGTTGATGATCTTTTTAATGGTGTAAGGCCCCAAATATCTAGGATTAAAAGTTCGAGTCCCTTTTAGGGGTATGTGTCTGGTTGCCAGCCAAACTTGATCTCCAATCTGATAATAGGGAGTGTCACTCCTATGCTGATCAGCATTCTTCTTGTATTTCTCCTTTGCTTTTTTCAAATGTTCAGTTGCTTCCTTAAAGGCTTGAGTAATAGTAGAGTGCAGATGGGTCACTGCCGGCATTTCCAAGTGTTGGGGTGAATCAAGTTCTAAGGTTCGAGGATGATGACCATAAATGGTATAAAAGGGGCTTTGTCCGGTTCCTGAATGTACTGAGTTATTGTATGCGTATTCGGCAATCCATAATATATCCTTCCAATTGCCCTCGGTCTGATGTAACATGCAATGTAGGTATTGTTCCAGAGTCTGGTTGGTCCTTTCCATCTGACCATCGGTCTAGGGATGGTGACGAGTAGATAACCTCACGTCGATTTGCGCTAGTTGACAACATTTCTTCCAGAATTGCGAAATGAATTGACTACCTTGATCTGACACCAATACAGAAGGAAATCCATGTACTCGAACGATGTTTTCAAGGAATTCCTTGGCCAAAGTTGAAGTGGAAGGTAATCCCTTTAAAGGAATAAAGTGAGACATCTTGAAAAAAAGATCAGCAACTACTAGAATGGTGTTAAACCCATTACATGGAGGTAGATCTGTAATACAGTCTAGGGACAAAGTGTGCCAAGGTGTAGGCTGAATATCCAAAGGCTGTAAAAGACTGGCTGGTTTCTTCTTCTGACTTTTGTTTTGGGCGCAGATCCCACAAGACAACACAAATGACTTTATGTCCTTTCGCCAGGTGGGCCACCAGAATTGTCTTTTAATTTTAGCTTCAGTCTTGGCAATATCTGGGTGTCCTTCCATCAAAGCATCATGGTAATTGGAGATTACCAGTTCTTGCAGTTCCTTGTGTGGTAAAAACAGACGCCCTTGATAGTAGGGTAACTCATTAATGACTGAATAATCTGGGCCTCTTTTTTTCCAGTCCTGCAGGGCTGTTGAATCGAAAAGTTGTTGAATCTTTAAATTAATTTCTTCCAAAGTCTGTAAAGTAGTTACGCCGAGGATTCTTGGATTTATGGGTACTGGTTCTGGGTACGAAAATGCTTCTCCCATTCCTATTCGGGATAAGGCATCTGCCTTACAATTCTTGCAACCAGGTCGATAAGTAATCACAAAATCGAATTTGGCGAAGAATAGCGCCCATCGGAGTTGACGGGATGATTGGGCCTTGGCTGTTTTTAAATACTGCAGGTTCCTGTGGTCAGTGATTACTATGATGGTGTGCCTAGCACCGAGAAGGTAATGTCTCCAAGCTTTGAAGGCGGATTTGATGGCTAACAATTCTTTATCAGTAACCGCATAGTTTAATTCGGGGGCTAAAACATTTCTGGACAAAAGGCTACAGGATGAGTTGACCGTTTTCGGGATCCTTCTGGGACAGGACAGCCCCCATGGCTAAACTGGATGCATCTGTTTTGACTATGTATGGAAGTTCGGGACGTGGATGCTTCAAGACAGGTGCTGATGTGAATTTCGACTTCAACTCTTGAAAGGCTCTTTCCGCCTCTTCGGTCCACAAGAAGCGTTTGTTTTTTCGCAAAAGTGCTGTGATGGGGTGTACGACCTTTGAGAAGTCTGGAATAAATCTGCGGTAGAAATTAGCAAATCCGAGCATGCTTTGTACCCCTTTAACTGAATTGGGAGATGGCCATTTGAGGATTGCATCCACTTTTCGAGAGTCCATTCGGACTCCTTTTGGAGTCAAGATAAATCCTAGGAATTCTACTTCCGTTGTATGGAAAATGTATTTTTCCAGTTTCGCAAATAACTTGTGCTGACATAGTTTCTGAAGGACTGCTCGAACGTGCTCAACATGATCTGATTCTGAGGAAGAGTACACTAGAATATCGTCAATGTAAACGACAACACAAACGTCGATAAGTTCACGAAGGACATAGTTCATAAAATACTGGAAGGCTGCTGGTGCATTGCACAACCCAAAGGGCATCACCTGATATTCGAACAATCCGTATTTGGTGCGGAAGGCAGTCTTCCATTCGTCGCCCTTCTTTACACGTACCAAATGATATGCCCCTCTGAGATCTAATTTAGTGTAAATGCAAGCATTCTTTACCTGGTCTAGTAACTCGGGGATCAAAGGCAATGGGTATCGGTTCTTCACAGTAATCTGATTTAATGCGCGGTAGTCTATACATGTTCTAAGGTCACCTTCCTTTTTCGGTACGAAGAACAAAGCTGAGGAAACGGGGGACTTGGATGGACGAATGAAACCATTAGCAAGGTATTGGTCTAGATATTGTCGTAGGTGCAGGTTTTCGGGTTCCGTGAGGGCGTAGATTCTGCTGCATGGGGGTTGTGCACCGGGAATGAGGTCGATTTGACAATCGTATGATCTGTGTGGCGGTAAGGTATTTGCCTGTTCTTTTGGGAAAACATCCTGGAATTCTTGGTATTCCTGAGGTAATTGCACGACTGGAGTAGTGACTGTGGCCAGGCCTTTGCTCAAGGGTTTTTCCGGGTAGCAGGTTTGTGCACAATCCGGGAAGGTTATTCTCTTCTCTCGCCAATCAATACAAGGATTGTTTCTCTAACCAAGGTATCCCCAGTATTATTTGGAACTGTGGGGCTTTAATTAAGTCAAACACAATAGTCTCTCGATGCCCGTCCTGACCCAGCAATGTCATCTCTGTAGTGGAATGAGTTACAGGCCCTGAGGAAATTTCAGTTCCATCGACTGTGGTGACCACATCCGGAGCTGTCTTTTTGCAGAGAGAGAGATTCATCCAATTTATGGTCCATATAGTTTCCTACGGCCCGCTATCAATATATGCCCTTGCTGCGTGCAAACGTGATGGGAGTCTTGGATCAATGAGGACCATTGGTATGATTAGATGCGAGGTCTGAGTGTCCTTCAAGCTCGGCAAGCGGACCTCTACGCTTGTCGGGCGTGGTCTTTTCCCGATTCAGGCTCTGTTTGATTTCTAACAGCTACTCCGGCTACTTTCTTGGATGGTTTAATAGGGCAATCCCTTAGAAAATGTCCTGAAGCCCCACAATAAAGGCACAATTGCATTTGTTGTCTTCTTTCTCTCTCTTTTTGCGTTAAGGGTCCCTTAACCCCCCCAATCGGCATGGGTTCTGATGTGTCAGTTCCTTTGGCAGTAACATGTGGTTTGACCAGTACTCGATTCTCGAATTTAGCTCGATCAGCCTTTCGATTCTGGAGTCGGTGGTCTAACTGGACTACTAAGTCTATATATTCTGTGCAATCCTGGGGTGGGTTTACCACTTGGGCCAAAACATCTTTGAGTTCACCCCGAAGCCCACGATGAAATAAAGTAATTCTTTTCTCCTCTGGCCAGCCAGTTTCCACCACTAACCTGTTGAAGGTTGCAATATAGGTTAGCAGATCCTGAGTGCCTTGTCGTAGGGATAAAAGTTCGTTATCCAGGGCCTGACTCTGTGAATGTCGGGCAAATAGTTTTTCCATGCTCAATTGAAAACCCTGAAAAATCCCAAAGAAGAGGGTCATCCTGGTTGACCAGCGGGATTGACCAATCTGCTACGCTGCCACTAAGGTACAACAGTACAAAGGCTACTTTGGCTTGGTCGTTTGGGAAAGCTCCTGGTCTGCATAGAAAGTGCAAGCGGCACTGGTTCATGAACACGGCAAACCTTTTCGGGTCCCCAGAAAACCCTTCGGATGGAGCTAAAGGAATGCGCCCTGGTAGAACCACTTGCACAGGATTGCTCGAAGAGACCGGAGTTGGATTCCCTCTGAGACCAGGTAGTGGTGTTTGGCTGGCTTTACTTTGCAGCAGTTGTCTAGCAAGATCATCAGTGCGTTCCTTTGACAAAATAAGTTCTCTCCTGAGGGCATTAGTCTCTTGGCGTGCAGAGTGCACCTCTGCCCTCAGTTCCCATAACAGTTGGGCTAGTTGGTCGGTTTCAGAGGTTTCCATAACGCCCGGGTGTTTTTTTTTAGTTAGGCTTCGCGTTCTGTTACGCTCACCTGGTTCCCACAGGGGCGTAGATCGAACCCGGACAGCTGCGGCCTCCACCAGCGTGAAGCGTAGGGCAAAGATGACCGTCTGGACGAACCCCCTAAGTCTTGTAAGCTTGACTCGTAGAAATATTCTCCTGTAGATGGAGAAAGGTATTTAGCCCCGTGGGTGTGAATGCAGACCCCCCCCCCTCCCTGCTCCTGTTCTCCCCACTTGCCACCTCCGATATTCCCAGTCAGTGTCCTCACCTTATGTTTTTGATTGGTGAGCTCTCCATCCTGCGTGGCATGCAGGGGAACGTAGATACCAGTTACTTCACTGGTTTTAGGTGCTGGAGTTCTGGATGATTATTGAGTCTGGAGTTGTCGGGCGTGGTCTTTTCCCGATTCAGACTCTGATTTCCCTTGGCAGACATTGGAAGGAGATGTGAGAGGAGGATAGACAAAGCGAGGAGTATAAAATCGCGGTAAATGGAAGACCAGGTGAAATTTAATCGGGTGAGTTCAGGTGAAGAGGCAGTGTACTGAGAGACCAGTTGGGGGACTAACAATTGAGCGGAATGCTGAGGAGCTTGTAGTAGTGCAGGATATTGCTACAGATGAGCTATTGATAGTGGGAGACAGTGCTTTCAGATAGTGAGGCAGTGATGGAGTGCCTGGAACAGTTTTGCAGGCTAGTGAGAGTTAGTGGTTGTTGGGAAAGCGGGATGAGTGATTGCAGAGTGGAAGCAGGGAGGAGAGCGAGTACAGGGGAGTGAGGGAGAGGAGGAGAAAGAGAGTGGGAGAATAGGCTAGAGTGTGTGACCATCAGAGGAAGAGGAGAAGGGAGAGGGAGAATGGAAAAGAGAAGCAGTGAGTAAGATCAGGAGGCGAAACATGAGGGGGAGTAAATCACAGAAATTATCAGGGACAGGAGAGAATAGGAGCAAGCAAGTAGAGTGTAAAAAGAGCATATTCTCTGTCAACACAAAAAAGCCTGGCTATTGAAACATGGGGAAAAGAACTTTAGAGTTGGGGAACCCTTAGAAAGTCCTGGACGAGTTGGTAGATAAAGCTACGGCCTTTAGACCCTCCCTGTAGCTTGATTGAATAAATAGGTGTAACCAATCCCTAGTTTTAAGTCCTCGATTGCTTGACTTAATTTGAGCTAAGGAGTACCCTTCCTTGATTATAAATGTTTTAGAGTTATGGTAAAGCAAAAGTATATTCACCACTTGCAATAACCCCTGTCAATCACTCTGACCCTCTACATCAATACCATATTTCACAGTATGGTAGATTTGGGAATGATTTTTCTATAGGTCCTCTCTGGCTGCTGAACTCTTAAGGCCTGTGAAAACTAGCGCTTTCCTCCTTGCTGGACTGTCTATGCAATACATGCTATACAATTCCAGTCACTCTGATTCAGGAGTGGACTTGGGCACTTGTAATTCTGCAAAGAAACTTAGCGAATACAAAAACTACTGAATGCATCATACATCCATTTAAAGCTGTACCTGACTATTGAAACTGTGTTACCATCCGAAAAGGAGTGGGCCACATTCGAGCAAATGTTTGAGAACCAGCCAAATTATCAGCCAAAACTCAAGTTACTTGAGTCGACGATCGGATGATTTTGTGTTGTCTTTGTATCATGAATGTTTTGTTTTTCTGTCAGTTTGTACTGTACTTTGTGTGGTTTTTGTGCAATCTAGTGTCGAGTACGAAGATTTTCTCGTTCAAACAAGCCTGTCATATATTGTCACCTCAGTGAGTTATTTAAAACGGAACAGCTATCTTTTGCCTCCTGTCGCTCACATGGTGTTTTGTAAAGTTCATTGAACTAATTCCTCACATAGGTTGTCCGGTTGCAATTTTCGATGTTAATAATGATTTGTGATTAGAGTAAGATTTAGGTTTGAGTTTTCCTTTTCAATTGTATGTTATTAATTTCTCATTAAAAATGTTCTTCTTTATTTTGTATTATTGATAGTTTAATTTACATATATGCTAAACATATTTTTTCAACAAGGGTAGTTCCTTTGGTATATTCTTCATGTTCAGACTACCTTAGTTCTTAAGGACTGACTGTCTTGGGTATGGTTTCAGAACTTTCTAGATCCCACTGTTGACAACATCTGCCACATAGCTGAATGGGTTCCAGACATAGGACGAACACAAGCTCAGGTTACTTTGTGTTTTATGTGACAGAAAAAGGTTATCACATGGGCCAAACCGAACCATATTAGGACACTCATTTCATCAATTCCAATAGTGCCAGGTGTTTCCTTATAAAGTTTATATAGGTTCTGGGTATTTCTCTTGTCATTCAATCTGATATTCTCTCTCTCTCATTATCTCTTTCGAGGGGATTGGGTCCTCCGACGTATTCCATATCTATGACAGGTAATCGCCACAGCTGTGCTGCTTCGGAAAATGTCCTTCGTCGATGACGTCGATACGCTGTCCTCGAGGGCCTCCGTCGAGCCGATGTCACCGGATGTTATAAGTAGGACACACGACGCCCGTAGCCTCAGTTCTGTTATTTCCGCAAACGTGTTCGCTTCGGAGATCTCGGCGCGCCTCGGTTCTTCTGAGTTCTCTTCTTTCGGTTCCTCGAACCTGTTCGTTTGTGAAGATTCATGATGTCTTCATCTTCTGCTACCCCGCGGCCGGGTTTTAAGAAGTGTCGGGACTGCGGGTCCAAGATGTCATTGACAGACTCGCACAACGCCTGCCTCTGGTGCCTCGGTGAGGACCACGGCACGGATGATTGTGTAGACTGCCAGTCGCTTACCTCGAAGGCCTTGCGGGAGCGTAAGAAGAAGCTTTCTGTTGGTAAGGTGGCCAAGCCTCGGAAGTCGAGATCCACTGGGCATTCGACTGACGATTCAAGGGGCGACTCTGCATCATCGGTCTGGGGGGGGGGGTCTCGTTCCAGGAGTAGGTCCCACCATTGCTCTGCCTCTTCGAAGCCCTCACGGAAGCGCCGTCACTGGTCGCCTTCCCCGTCCGAGGACTCCGCCCGTCGGCGGGTTGCTTGTCCCAACAATCATTCCACTCCTGCCGAATGGGATTCATTTCGGCAGGAGATGATGGCGATTTTCCAGTCACAGGGCTCCGGTCCATCCGCGCCGTCGAAAGACACTGGCCGTGACCCTGCTAGAGACACCACTTGCATGCCTTCGGGCTCGAGCGGTCGTCGCAATCACCGGGCGCCTTCGAGGTCCCGGTCGGACAAGGATGGTCGCTCTAGACATGCACGTTCCAGGTCTCGGTTCTCGACGCCCTCGAGACCGTCTGAGCCTGTGAGGTCTTCGAAGAAGACATCGGCGCCAAGGTCGTCGAGGGACTCTCTTGAGGCTCTGCCTCTGAGGAATCCATCGGCGCCCAGGCTGTTGAAGGACACGTTCGGGGCTCCGCCCTCGAGGACTTTGTCGAAGCCGTCGGCCCAACGCTCGATGCCGATTCCATCGATGCCTTTCGAGGCTGTTTTGTCGGAACCTCCTAGAAAGGCTGTGGCCAAGGCTAAAAATGTCTTTGTCCCTTTTTCTGTGCCTTCATTCCAGCCTCTGGATTATATTTCTGAGGTGGATGAAGGGTCTGAGGATGAAGATTTGGTACCTGACGAGATTTTGTCTGGTCATAGCCAGCTTGAAGACCTGCGTCAGTCGTCGCATGACGCCAGTGGTTTGGACACCTCTCCGGAGGTGGACTTTGGTAGACCCGAGTCTGGCACCCATGCCGAGTCCTCGTACCGGCGCCTTATGTCGAGGGTAACGGAATACTTGGGGTGGTCTGCGCCACCAGTGTATTTTCTGCAGGATGACCTGACGGATATCCTTGACCAAGGTCCACCAACTGACCCGGTACTGCCGTTCCATATGGCCTTGCGGAGAAGGGTGGCAGCGGCTTGGACTGCTCCAGAGTCGCCCGGCAGTGAGCAAGTCCTTGCCGAAGAAATATCATCCAGCCAGTAGCGGCCCCAGCTACTTGACTACACGCCCCACTCCGGAGAGTTTGGTGGTGCAGGCGGCTACGGCCCCGGCAAAACAGGCGTCGTACCCCACCATCCCTGATAGGGACGACAAGCGTTTTGATGGCTGGGCGAAGAAAGTGTTTTCTTCAGGGGGTATGGCTTTACAGGCAGTCAACTCTGTGTGTGCTTTAGCATGTTTCACTCATACTCTGTGGAACTGTGCCTCTTTGGCGGCTGAACGTATTCCCGAAGGGGAGGAACGGGGTGGCTTTCTTGTTCACGATGGCAAGGATGCCATGTGTGAATCCGTTTGGTCGGGTCTGCACATGGCAGATTGCGTCAGCTGGTCCATGGCGGCGACCACCGTCATACGCAGATTTGCGTGGTTGCGGAAGTCGGGGTTTGCTCCTGATGTGCAAAGCCGGCTCCTCAACATGCCCTTTGATGGTGAACATCTTTTTGGCAGCAAGGCTGACGAGAGCTTTGAGAGGTTGCAGACCTCCAAAGCTGCAGCAAAGTCGTTGAGCGCTGCAGTTTGCCAACCACCGCCTTTTGGTCCTAGGGTACAGCAATGGAGGGGAGGTTCCTTTCGATATTACTTACCCTTTAGTAGATCGAGAGGAACTGCAAGTCAAAGGGGCCACCGTAGGAGTACCAGAGGTGGAAAGCAAGGTACTCGAGGTGCCAAGGCCGCTCGGGCAGTTGCCTCTTTACCATCAGGCAATGCCGCAGCCGCTTCAGTTCAGTCATGAGGCCATGTCACATGGTTCTCCGGTTGGGGGACGGCTGCGCAGCATCTTGTAGAATGGCGTGCCATTACTTCAGATGTTGGTTCTGGAGATCATAGCCCACAGCTACTGTCTTCCTTTCCGACAGAGGCCTCACGACAATCCACCAGGGAATCTCTTTGAAGAGTCCGGATCCGCTCCTTGCGCAGGAAATACAAGCCCTGCTGGAGAAAGGCGCCATAGAACTGATGCCTGTAGCAGAGAGGAACAAGGGATGGTATTCCCCTTATTTTTTGATTTCAAAGAAAGACGGGGGATTGAGACCCATCATGGACTTGGGCTGTTTGAACAAGCTCCTCAGGAAGGACAAGTTCAAGATGGTTACTCTTTCTCAAGTCCTCCAGGCCCTTCAACTACAGGACTGATTGATGTCTCTTGACCTCAAGGACGCTTACTTTCATGTGCTGATCCATCCCAAGCACAAGAAGTACCTGAGGTTAACGGTTGGCGACTCGCACTTTCAGTTTCTGGTCCTGCTGTTCGGATTGACCTCCGCCTGAGGGTCTTCACCAAGCTCATGGTGGTGGTGGCAGCGTATCTCAGGAAAGGGGGGATTCACGTTTACCCCTACCTGGACGATTGGTTGATCAGGGCACGCTCTCCCGAGCAAGTCCTGGATCATCTGTCCATCACCTGCCACTCCCTTCACAATTTGGGCTTCTCTCTCAACTTAAAGAAGTCCCACTTGACGCCAACACAGCGGCTCCAGTACATCGGAGCAGTGCTCGGCACATCCCTGGGGCAGTGTTTCCCTCCCCAGGTGAGGGTTCGTCACATTCAACAGATGGTGCACAAGTTTCAACATGCCCAGAGTCTCCCAGCGTTCGAGTTCTTGAGGTTGCTCAGCCTCATGGCATCCTGCATTCTTCTGGTGCCAGAGGCCAGGTTGCGGATGAGATCTCTGCAATGGGCTCTCAAGATGCAGTGGTCACAGTCCTCCGGCAGGATGTCGGACCACGTTCAGGTGCTGCCCTCGGTCGCCAAGGACCTTCTGTGGTGGGCCGTCGAGGCAATCTGATGAAGGGGGCTCCATTTTGGCTACCCTGGCCGGAGGTGACGATCGTGATGGACGCAACCCTCACGGGATGGGGAGCTCATGCCAACGAGTTGACAGTCAGCGGTCGTTGTACTCCGTCGGAGTCCAGACTCCATATCAATCTGTTGGAGCCGAGGGCCATCAGGCTTGCCCTGAAGGCTTTTATGCCGACTGTGCGAGGGAAGAATGTCCTGATTCTGACTGACAACACAGTGGCCATGCATTACCTCAACAAAAAGGGGGGGGCAGGGTCACTTCCTCTGTGCAGGGAGGCGATGCAGCTCTGGTTCAGGGCCATCCAGCAGGAAATTTCGATCTCGGCAGTTCATCTGGCCGGAGACTAAAACGAGACGACGGACGCTCTGAGCAGGCAGAGCGCAATCTCTCACGAGTGGGAGCTGGCTCAGGAGATTCTCCTGGAGATCTTCGCCCTTTGGGGGACCCCACAAATGGACCTCTTCGCCTCCAGTGTCAACCGGAAGTGCAAAAGGTTCTGCTCGCGGGAATTTCCTCCAAGAGGAGCCTTAGGGGACGGGTTCGCGGTGGAGTGGTCCTTCCCACTGCTGTACGCGTTTCCTCCAGTCCCCGTCATCCTGCAAGTGCTGCAGAGGCTGCAGATGTTCGGTTCCCGGATGATCCTCATTGCTCCGGCGTGGCCTCGGAGGACGTGGTACCCGGACCTTCTCGACTTGTCCATCTGCCCTCCATGTCATCCTCCCTACCGAAATGATCTGCTCTCACGGGAGGGAGTCAGGTTCTCCATCCAGAGGTCAGATCCCTCAACCTTCACGCTTGGCTTCTGAAAGGTTGAGGTATAAGGATTGGGACCTCCCTGAAAACGTGATGGAGGTGTTGCTTTCAGCCAGACGACCTGCAACAAAGTCCCTCTACCATTGCCGGAAGTTCTGCGACTGGTGCAGGGTTAAGAATGTGGATCCTTTCTAATGTGACATTCCTGTGGTCTTTTTTGCTTTCTTTAGCCCATAAGGGCCTGCAGGTGGGTACCATTAAAGGTTACCTGGCAGCGCTGTCCATAGTTAAGCGTTCGTCTGAGGAGTGTTCTTATTTCAAAATTCATTTAATTTCTCAGTTTCTGAAAGGGCTCACTAATGTGTTTCCACCGTCACCTTTCCAGGTGCCCGGTTGGGATTTGAACTTTGTTCTAAAATTCCTAATGGGTGCTCCATTTGAGCCTTCACATTCCTGTCCTTTGAGACTGTTAACCCTTAAAACTGTATTTTTAGTTGCGGTTGCTTCCGCTCACAGACTGAGTGAGTTGCAGGCACTTTCTGTTAAGCCACCCTTCACAGTGTTTCATAAGGACAGGGTTGTCCTTAGAGTTCGTCCTTCATTTCTTCCGAAAGTGGTATCGGAATTTCATTTAAGCCAGAAGGTTATTCTTCCGGCATTCTATCCTCCGCCGCATCCTGGTAAAGACGAGCAGAGGCTCCATAGGTTGGTCCTAGGAGAGCTTTAAGTTTCTACATTTCACGCATGTCCCGGGTCAGAGTGGACGATCAGCTCTTTATTGGTTATGTTGGAAGGCGTTTGGGACAAGCTGTTACTAAGCAGACTTTGTCTAGATGGATTATCTTGGCAATTTCTGAATGTTACCGCTTGGCGAGTAAAGACCCTCCAGTAGGCTTACGGGCCCATTCTACTAGGGGTATGGCTGCCTCTACTGCCCTGCAGAGGGGTGTTCCTATTCGTAACATCTGTGAAGCAGCCACTTTGGCTTCGGTCCATACCTTTGTACAACACTAATCCGTAGATTCTATCCATGGGCAGGATCTTGCCTTTGGCAAGGCGGTCCTTTACTCTGCAATTTGATTGGGCATTCTAAATTTCTATATTCTAAATTCTTTTTCCCTCCTCCATACGTTGGTACTGCTTTGGGAGTCTGTCATAAATATGGAATACGTCGGAGTTGCTCTCTTACCTGGTAATATTCTTTCGATGGGATGGTCCGATGACGTATTCCAGATCGCTCCCTCCCTACCTGCCCCGCTACAGAATTTCTTATGCGATTGCAGCTTACGTTTCCGCAAGGCTTTCTGTGGTCATACTGGCAGCAGATTGGTGCCACACGTTCTGGGGAAAAAACTACAACTGAGGCTACGGGCGTCGTGCGTCCTACTTATAACACCCGGTGACGTCGGTTCGACGGAGGCCCTCGAGGACAGCGTATCGACGCAGGACGCAGACGCCGAAAATGTTCCGAAGCAGCACAGCTGTGGTGATTACCTATCATAGATATGGAATACGTCGTCAAACCATCTCATCGAAAGAACGTTACCAGGTAAGAGAGTAACTTGTTCTTCTCTGTCGGAGGGTTAGATACAGCGACCTGCGGTCCTCTGTGTAGCTTCTGTAGACACCGCTGGGTCTCCACGTCTTTCAGATACCAGCAACGTTTTTCTTCAACCTTTCTAATAGAGCCAACAGGGTTTGCCTTCCCTAATTTGCAGGTGTGTTTGAGCAGGCCTTCGCACTAGGGGATCTCATCGGACCGTGCTTTCTTCCCTCTTTACAACCTTTGTACTCCTGATCTGAACTTGATCCTCCTCGGCACCACGCCACATGCGCGGTCCTCCTCCCTCCTTTCGGATCGAGAGCAAGCTTGTCCTCTCGTTCCTTCCTGATCTTTGTAGCTGCTAGCCTCCTGTTCCTCTACTCAAGTCTTCACTCTAATATCTTCTTGCTGTTCAAACATTACGTGTTGTTGAACAAAGTAAAAGCATTTATGAGATTGGTAAGCAAACTTGCTTCATGGGTGCTTTAAGCAAGTGTGGGGTTCCTCTGATGTCTGTGCAGATCTCTGCTGCCAGTGTTGAATGAGTTTAGTTCCTTCACTGCATGGTTTCCTATTATCTCAGAGCTCCGATCCCTTAAAGGCACAGTGTCTAATCCTTTGTCAGCACTGTAAATGCATAACAATCTTTTGTTTGGGGTCAGGGGAGTCATTGTATATCCTTGAGTCCATTCTCTTTCTAGCCTCTTAAGTGTGGGAGCGGTCTTCCTTAAGTAGGCAGTGTCCCAGGATTGCCCTCATGTGACGATCCTCTGCCTTGGAACTAAGTGGGGCTGAGCAGTGGGTCCTTCCCATCCCACATCCCAAGCCCATCATACACTTGAAGAGGCACCATGCCCTCTTGGCTACCCCACTAGAGGTCCATACCCGTTAACCTTTTCAAATGAAAACCAAAGATTTTGCTTTTGCTGGTGAGCTCTCCATTGATGTCTATGGACGGGAAGAGGAGTGGCAGGTGAGTCAACCTTCTCTATGGTGGGTGTCACCCGGTCCATTTGAGCTAGGCACAGTTATTACTCAGACATTGCGCAGGAAGGCTTTTGGTAAGAAATTGTATCACGGCTTTCACATTTAATCTGTTTTTACAAGTAAAAGTAGTTTGAAATCGAATGTCACTGATAGCCTTTAAAATACCCAAACTCTAGAGATAGATTCAAGGGTTTGAATTCAGATACTTTAAACCATATGATGGGTCTGTGGCAGCAGGCTAAACTGTGGCTCACTAAGGGGCATCCCTCTCTTGTCTCCAGTGGTTGTCCCGCCACCCTAACCCATCCGTCCCTGTACCCCATGTTCAATGCCAATGACAGGTAACACAGATTGTCTAATATTCTGACTAAAATGGGGGCCTAAAGGTTAAAAGCCTCATCTATCTGGCTCCCTCCAGGGATTTTTTAGGGGTGCCCTGACCTTAAAATCTGCCAGGTTTCTCACTAGGAACTGATTATTTTTTATCAGGGTATTGATTGAGAGCTGACCTAGATTCCAGAAGCAATGGAGCACTTTGCAATCATAATGGGAGGGACATGCTGAGGGAAGCAAAGAAACAAGGGATCAGGGAGCTAACTGGAGGTGGGAGAGCAGGCAGCTTGAAAGTCGCAGATCACCCATCTCTGGTAGGTTGCAGAGTGGGGGAGAGGAGGATTGGATCTACGTGTTATGTAGGAGCCATTCCTGAAAGAGGAGAGGGTCTTGAGCTCCGTCCATAACTGTAGAAGCGAGGAGGGTGGGGGTCTGATATTGACAGGGAGGAGGTTCCAGAATCTTGGGGCATAGACGGAGATGGTCTGTCTTCTGGTTCTTTCCTTCCTGCACCGGCGGAGTTCAAGTCTGCGCGTGTCCTTACTTCAGGTGGATTGCCTCCGTAGATGCAGAGTTTCTCATAGACGTAGCTTGGGGACTTCAGGGTAACAACATTTCAGATGATTCAGCAGGATTTGAAAATCTGGGCTTACATCGGGAGCCAGTGCAGTTCGATGAGGTTTGGGTGATGTGGTCGAATTTAGAGTCCTTTGAATAGTCAAGCTTCAGCATGCAGGACACAGCTCGGGGTTGAAGGGTAGTCGCTGGGAGGCCTTCCAAAAGGGCATTGCCATCCAGGTGGGAGAGGACTGAGTCTTGGATAGCAGATCTGAAGTTTTTTTATGGGATGAAGGGCTTCTTTTTCTGCAGAAGACAAAGGTTGATACCAAGTTGTTTGTCTCTTCTTGCTATATGCTGTTTGTAGGAGAGGTGTCTGTCGATGCTGAACCCATGCAACTAGACAAAGATGGTTCATAGCCGAGAGCCAGGTCTGGATGTCAGGGTGTTGTGTTGGCCAGCAGAAGGAATTCAGTCCTCGAAGGGTTGTACTTCAGATTAGCACTGGACATCAACGACTGGATCAATGTAAAGCAGGCCTTGACCTTGTGGATGTCTTTGATGGAAGAGAACTTGAGGTAGAGCTGCGTGTGATCTGCATATTGGTGGATGTTATGTGTATGTTTGAACTGATGGTCCAAATTTGCCCCTAGCCGACACTGTTGGTCGCTCCCATTCTCTTTTCTCGCTGATCTTGCTACTCCCTATTTACCTCTCTCTCTCTCTCTCTCTCTCTCTCTCTCTCTCTCTCTCTCTCTCTCTCTCTCTCTCTCTCTCTCTCTCTCTCTCTCTCTCTCTCTCTCTCTCTCTCTCTCTCTCTCTCTCTCTCTCTCTCTCTCTCTCTCTCTCTCTCTCTCTCTCTCTCTCTCTCTCTCTCTCTCTCTCTCTCTTCCCCCCCCTCCCTCCCTTTTCCGGCTTGTCTCACTCCTTGCGGTCGTCTTTTATGCCATCTGTCCCTCTGGTGTCCTCTCTTTCTCTCTGTGTGCCTCTTCTCTTCTCCTCAATCCTATATTATCCTCTCTACTCCACTGTACCCACTCTAATTCCCTCTCATATCTCCTCTCTGTATTCACCCCTCCTATCTCTTCTGCTCACCCCTCCTCTACTCTTTCACGTATTTCACTCTCCTAGCTGTCACTCACTTATCCTACTAAACTACACCATCACCCTTCACAAGCTCCAGCAAACATTCACTCGCATCCGCTCTTTCAGTCAGGTACCACTCTCTCGCAACCAACACCTCACCTGTTGCAAGCTTGCCTCAATATCGAAATCGCTTTTCTCCAGTCTTTCCTACACCTGGTCTCTCGGTCTGACTCTGCTCCACCTCACTTTACCCAAACACTCCCCATCTTTGCTGGTCCTCTTGGGTTTATGTATCCCTGACTTAATTTGTCTTCCTTGTTCTCCCCTCCTCATTGATTCACTTGATCACCTATTTCCTGGGGACCATCTCCTTTCTGGTTTCCGCCGGGGTTGTGCTAAAGTAGCAAAAGGTTTAAAAAAAACTCTTAAGTAGCCCTGCCCCTTCTCATGTGTATTACAGTCTTTGTTTTGCAAGTTCCTGAGTGTATGCTGCCAACACAGAGATGCAGTGAGTCTGGAATTGAAGGTGAAATGCTTTGCTGAAGGCGTAGATGTTTTCCCTTCCTCAGATTTGTTCCTCAGAGCGTGGCGAGTATTTTCCTGTGTGCAGCCTTCAGGGACAGGTAGTCCTGCAAGAACAGAAATCTGATCATAATACCAGCAGGCATCGTGTGACACTCGTACTAAGTACATGTAACGTGGTACAAACAGGCCTGGCAGAGGCTGAGGTCCCCCCAACTCACTCACCTGCCTCTTAGCAGGACTGGCTGTGGTGAAAACCCTGGTAGGCCTCCTGCCACAGCCCACAAGGGTCCCTATCTTCTCTCCCTCAGCCCCCTCGACTGGGCCAATCCCCTGACCCTTTCATACTGACCACATGTATGTGAACTCATTTTAATTTTAGAACACAGTGCTGCCTCATAGAATTTTTGTCCTCGCGTATCTTTCCAATCACGGGAACTACACTCATCGCTAGGTATTTTGAGCATGTGTTAGAAATATGTTCGTATGCTTTTAAGAGACTCTAGAGTGTCCCCTTATTTTACTCTCGTTTTCTGACAGGGCGACTAGTTTCATGCCATTTCGCACCTAGAAATACTTGTGTACAGGCGTGTTTTAAATGACTTCTATCTTATTATGCCGTAAACCCCCACAAATGTGTTACCACTACCATGCATTTCGATGTGAAGTTCATGTTGATTCAAGATTAACATGCCTGGGGGTACTTCAATGCAACTGTGTATTTTCCGGCAGGTCACCTTCATCCTTCTAGGGGTAGAATTCCATCTGGAGATCCTGCCAGATTATCTCTTGGTATGAGATGATTTGTGTGAAAGAAATGGACCGAAATAATTGAGACAATTTTCCGAATTAGGCCTGCCCTCCCATTAAGTTGCATTGGTTACACATGCTTTCAGTTTGCTTTTCAAACAAACATTTCCACCATTTCATGATGGGCATACTTTTGGTTTGGTTTTTTAGCCTGCAGCTTACCTGCACCAGAGATGATCCCTTTAGATGCAGAGTCAATGAACAACAGCTCAAGAAAGGTGGCTTGTCTTTGCATCTGAATGCATTTTCATCCAGTGCATTTACATAGTGTGCTCCTGTTTTTAGGAAATGTGCAAAGCAGATGTAAAAAAAGGGTGAGGAGGGCTGAAAAAATGAGGTACTTAATTTTACACCAGGCCCCAACATCGACTGCCTCAAACCCATCATCCTGGCAACCCTCTGACTGTGGTTGCTCCCCCACCTTTCCTTGTGAGCCAACCCTAGACATGCACTTGGGTCTTGTACTATCACCTAGCTTTCTGACTTCCCCCATAGTTTTAGTTCTGTAGCAATTTTGGAGGGACTTCCTATTCACACAAGGAAGGTTGAGAGTTGGTAAAAGAATTAAATGTGCATATAATGCAGACATGCACGCCAGAGAGAGACAGGTTTAACCTATTTGCCACAGTGTACTTTAAGAGATGTTAGAGTGAGTTATCATTGAGTATCCAAACAGGTGCCTGAGCATTGTTTTCTTTTTGCACCCAATTATCAGCGCTCTTGTAGCGGCCAAATCATCCCAGTCTCCAAAGACTAAGAACGTGTGTTTAATTGGCAAAGGGACAGACACCCATTAACCTTTAGAAAAGATACCCCCTTCGTTGGCAAATGACAGACCGCGGGTGCCCCATGTGCCCCATGTGCATCTGCCCCTGGGACAATTCATGCGCATGCCAGCAAGACCTTCTAATTGAAATCCGATCAATCACTTTTCCCAGGAGTTGAAAGGGGCTTGTGGTCATGTAATTGTAGGTGACCTACTCACCCATATCACTGCCCATAGAGGACAGGAAACCGAATAGGAATGCACAGCATTATTGCTCCTTACTCTATGGCCCACGATATAGCAGTTTAACAGATGGGTTTTGGGAGCAAGGTTTTGGGTAATCCTTTGGTTTGCCCACCTTCCGCCCTGCTAGGAGGGCAAACCCCTAATGGGGTGGCTTGCTGGGCTTACCAATGCTTTTTTCTTCACCTCAGTATTTTGCAAAGCGGTTCAGTTTATCAGCAGTTGCATTGTTCAGCGTTGCCTTTCTTCCCAAGTACTGGGATAGTCTCATGATTTTCCCCAAATAGTGGCCATATCATTTTAAGGTAGGCAGTGCCCTCAATTTTGAGCAAGGGCCATTACCGGGGACAACTCAGTACCCATCCTCCTGGTCTATTGGTATTGGGGATGTTCTGAATATCAATGAGCACTGCTTTGAGACCAGGTATGGCCTGGAGGAGGAGACAGAAGCTAAACAGAAGGCATCTGTTCAATACCTAACTAATGCATGTCCAATTAACAAAGCAGTGCAATTCCTGACTGTCTATTTCAAAGCCTGATGCCGGCCAACCACCCTGCCTTTTGCCCAAACTGCAGTGAGACCTATGAAAGGCCCACTCCTAATTTACAAATGTGCTACAAGAAAACTCCAAGCATGTGTTGTAGTTGCAGTTCCCTCCTCCACACCTGTGAACATGGCAGCACGCAGTTCCCTTCCTGCCCTCATGTTTATCACAATGTGTCTCTTTCTCTCCCTCACTTGTTACAGCAACCCTCTGGGTAAGCATTGATGAATGGGAAGAATTTGTCCCTTCTTCCAAAGGGGCAGACCCCCTCCCTTTGAGGCTAGGGAGGTGAGCCTGCTCTGCAATACCCTCCCTAGGGGTAGAGGCTAGTGAGACCTCACCGGGAGAGACTCCCGCTTTGGGGACAAGGACTCTATTTATTGTGATGAACTCCTTCAGGCTGAACACACTATGGCCTACATGGGATGTGTTGCAACACAAGAAGACATGAACTATCATGACTGATTGAAGAAACTACTGATGGATATCATTATCCTGTGGAAAAGGGTCATATTCCTTTAAATCATGATGTCCAAGGTACTGGGACAAGTACGTTAAAAGACCTTCGTCCAGAGTATGAAGGGAGAACAGCAGGAGATGAGAGCGAGAATTGCATACGTAATCTGGGGGAGGCACTCTGCTGCGTGATAGCTGACTATAACCAGGAAGCCCGCAAGTTTAAAACTTGCTCCCAGTGGCAAAATGGGATGTCAGACATGCGGAGGCCCCGAACCCTGAGAAAACTGCAGGGCAGGAGCCCAACAGGCAGTGCCGAGACCACGGGTACGAATCGGTGGTGAACCGTCTGTCTGAAGAAAATGGCCAACATCACTGACAATGGAAGGTCTCGCAGCAACCAGGCAAGCACCGGATCCCATGAGACAAGGAGAAAGAATGAAGAGCTGAACGCCATAGAGAAAGCGTCGGCAGTGCATGATATGAGATTGAGTCACACAGAGAGAAACGTCTCAAAAACATTCCCCTTTAGTGTGTTCAACATACAGATTTACAGATTTTTTAATGGAAAGCAGCAATAAAGTAATATGAGCACGTGCTCAACTCAGTCATTAACATAAAGTTATGAAGTAGATGTATTGCTTGTTCAATTTACACTTTTTTTGTTTCTTCTACATTTCCCCTCGACACACAGAACACTTTTGGTATGTGCAATTTTTTTCTTTTTCTTCTTTTGCATTGTATGTATGACCTGTTCAACATACTGACATGGTTTAATATACTGCTGTTTAATCTTGTGAATGACAGGGTTCGCCCTGAAGAAGGAGCACTTTTTCTCCGAAATGCATTGCCATATGGACCCATGATTTATGTATCACATGCTGACCTCTGTTCCTATAAAAGCACACTACTGAACAAGATACATTTTGCTTTGACCACCTAAATGACTTTATTTACTTTGGAAGCCAATATACACATTGGAAACCAATTGAGTTTTCCTCTCCACCAATCATCTAACAACAGTTTGAGAGTTTTTTAGAAGTGATATGGTAACCCCAAGGGGGGAACAGTTTGAGAGTGACTGATTAGCTAGATGTTGTCATTTAGCTTACTGCATTACTTTAGTATTTGCATCCACTCAACTGGGAATGATCCTCTCATAGGAATGAATGGGAGATGCAAACCTATTGGGGTGAGCGGGATAAAGCCCTGATGCCGCATTATCCCATAATGCTAGTTGTAGGCCCAGTGGAAAAGATAGTGCTCAGTCCTGTATGTCTGCAGTGGCAGTTGGTCGTGAACTCTGTCTGGAAACTTTGCAAATCAAAGTCAACACTTGCGTTCACGATCTCTGGGCAGGCAGCAATGGTTCCGGTGTGAGAAATGTTGATGAGGCACGCAGAATGTCTGAAGACTCACTGGAGAATGTGCTAGTCCATCGAGATGAGCTGCTCCTTAATGCGTGCAACCCTTCATTATCTGCCAGGTAAAGGGTAGTGAACGCTGCTTCCTCTGTTTGTTTTTGTCGCTGTGAAGTTCAGTATCAACACTTGCAGAACTTTGCATCAGGTGGGTCTTGGCCTGAAACGGGAAAGCAGAGCTTCCGCGTGGTCCCCTTAATATCGGCAGCTTTTTGTTTTCTAGGGCTAATTGCTACACTGTCCCCCTACAATTCCTTTGGTCAACTTTAACAAGGCAATGGTGCTTATTCCCAGGTTGAATAGGGCAAATTAGGAGCCGAGTACATGCTGTGCTTCTAATCTCAAGGATGTATATTTCAAACTTTGGCTGCCCGATCACTGGGGTTGCTATATTCAACCTGTCACTGGCTTCTTTCTGAGCTTTCACTTAAAATGTGAATTCCACTCAGGAATCCCGACACTGTTCATGTCCGATTCACTCACAAGGAACAAGGTTTAGCAGTTTTATTCTTTACTGAGCTTTACTACAGGGTCACCAACTAGAGCAGCCTATTCTATACAGCAAAGTGAATCCCACTTGTATCACTAATTGTTAAATGTCTGCAACAAGCTAATGTACCCCACACAACCATCCATGGTTACTTGTACAGGGAACAGGGTGTGATTGAAACATTACGCTGAGAGGTCTAGGCTTTCTCACTGTCACCGTAAAGTTGGAGGCTGGATAGGGCCATGGATATGAATTAAGGAATAAAAGTGGCAAGTCAAGTGGGGATAAAGAATGTTCATGGCCGCTTGCCAGCTGTATAGTTTAGAGCTTGCCACCTCACATACATTAAAGGAAAAACAGAATTCATAAAGAGATCGATGATACAAATTTTGCAAAAGGTAATCTTTGTTGCTTTAGCAATATCATTGCCTTTCGATAGGAGAGTTCATAGAGCTACTCATGAGTGTGGAAGGAATGCTGAAACTGTGTGTTCGAGGGGATTGGGTCCTCCGACGTATTCCATATCTATGACATGTAATCACCACAGCTGTGCTGCTTACATGTCATAGATATGGAATACGTCGTCGGACCATCCCATCGAAAGAACGTTACCAGGTAAGAAAGTAACTTGTTCTTTGGCCTGATTGAGGAGAGAGCAAGGAAGGGAAGAGCTGTAGGACACAGTTTCCAGCATGTGTGCCATTGAAAAGAGCGGTCTTTTGGCTTCTGAGGAACTGGAGGAAGTCCTCTTCCAGTTTTAGGTAGGTAGAGAAGTCAATTCAGATGGTCAAAACCTGTTTGAAGAGTTTTGTCTGCCATACCTATTATACTTATTCAGAAAAGATTCAATAGAATTTTGGATGAGAGGTTATAGTTGGGGAATCTACTCGATGGGCGTGTGTTCATACAGGGTGTTCTGGACAAGTCATTATGTCTTAGAGTGAATTTTCCTTGAATGCCCACTATGGGGTTGACATCAAAGCTGGTCATAACGAATGTGCCCGAAGATGAGTCGAGCTGCTCAATTATTAAATGTCTATAGGAAGTGGTGGAAGATCTGTCTTAAGGCTATTACATACTTTAAGATGTGATCATACTAAAGTGAGGACTAACTAACAGTTTTTCTGGATAGATGGAGGAAGGAGGACCTCTGTTAGCAGACAAGGTTCTGAGAACGATATTTTATGGTTGAGTTAATATGCAGCTTGAAGGTGAGGTCCTTCTGGATTGGGATTCCTAGAATGTGGATGTTGTGGGGATGGTATTCGTGGGTGGCTGAAGAAATTTGGTCTCTTCAAATGAAGAGTAATAATGCAATGACCCATAGAGGACAAGGATCTTAGATTTTTGGCAATTTAGGCAAAGACAGCTCCTCTTTATATAAATACATTGGCAGACCTGAGAAGAGAGATTTCTCGTGGTGATGACGCCATGGACTGTCTTTCCGTCTTAGTAAAACATGGTGTTACGCAGCATATACATGGAAACAAATGCCATGGGCTTTCAAGACCATATCAGTATTAAAAAGTAGATGCAAATATTATGCCTTGGAGTATTCCACAAGCAATGGGGGCCAAACAAGATTGGATGTGGTTAGTTTGATGTGGTGAGACAGACATTAGATGAACAAGTACAGTCAGGCCGTAGTGTTGCATCTGGTGTGCACCACTAAATGGTCCGTGATGTAAAATGCTGCAGAGATGTAGAGTAGGATTAGAGCATATGATTGGCCCTGGTCCATGGCTGTCAGTAGTACTTTGCTTATATTAAAAATATCGGTTTCAGATTTGCAGTGTGGACAGAATTCTTATTGAAAGTCTTTAATGAAAATGTTAGACTCAATGTAAGCAAAACATTGTGCGAGAAGCACTGATAATGTTGCCCTGGCGGTGCAACGTAAACCTGACATTGGCCTCTATTTTGCAAAAACATAAAAGTTTTGCTGTATCTTTTTTGTAATAAAAAAGTTCCTTAAGCATTTAAACACGCTATTTTTATCCTTTAAGTGGATAGGTTTAATGGTAAAATAATTAAACTTATGTGACTACTTACAGTCCCACATTATCTCTTAGTCACTGTTGTCCAAGTTGCTACATTGTAATCTCATGGTGTCTGCTCATTGATTCTGCTTGTTTCTTGCAGGATGGCAGTTTGCAGTGTCCAGCGTGTAAGACCATCTATGGAGAGAAGACTGGGACCCAACCAAAAGGCAAAATGGATATTTATTCAATTCCTCAATCTCTACCTGGGCATCCCGACTGTGGAACCATTCAGATTATTTATAGCATCCCCCCAGGGATTCAGGTATGTTGGGTGGGAAGGGGTCTGTATTGCTTCTCTAAATTGCTCTTTTAACTCTGTTGATTAGGAAGGGTTCAGTGCATGTTAATTGCAGGCTTGTAGTTGAATACACTGACGGGGCTGTACAGTTGCTCTAACTGGCACACCATAAGCGCAGGGTACCATAATTGAATGAGGTGCCATCATTGCAGAACTGTAGCACTCAAAGTCAATGAAAAAGGGCCTACATCCACCAAGCTCAACAAGCGGTCTGCCTGGCGTTAATCTGGTCTCCTGACACTAAGTCTTACAAAGACAATTATAATATAGTATGATGAGCATACATTCCAGGCAGGCTATCATCAGTCTCTCTCTCGCTTTCTCTCTCGCTCTCTTTCTCTCTCCCTATTTGATCAAGCACTTGGTAAAGGAACCCCAAACTATGGCACTCAGTGGCAAGGCATAGTTCTGAAACGCAAGCCCCATCATAGTGCTAGTCTCACCAGCTGCCTCAATCCAAATCGCAAAAAGTACATTCCAAATCCTTAATATGTTCTGATTGGCAAGCAAAATAACACAGAAACCCTGACGAGTATTGCTCACACAATAGCCAGGTTATCAGCACACTACTCTATCCATTCACCAATCCAAGCAAAGTGAAGCAAGACTGGCTCCATGCTCTTGTTTACCACAGACTACAAACTACAAGTTGTCACTGTAATATTATCATTTGGATAATCATTTGGAATCAAGATCTTAAGAAAATATTAAACAAATGAATCCCCACACAAATCACAGCCTCTGCCCTAAAGTATGGCTGCTTTCTTGTAGTGATTGATCAGAAATGTAGCCCTTTTTAGGTCACACCACGAGGGAGGCAAGCAAATTTGGCACTTTCAAGAGTAGGGCATATTAAGGAATCTAAAGGTGCCAGTGTAAGGTTGATGTCCATATTGGGCTGAATTTATAATTTCTGAATTGGCTGGATGAGGTTGTAATAGATTTATCGGCCAGCAGGCAATAGGGGTATACACATCATGACCCACCTTGATGCCCTAGAGCAGAATTTTCAAAAGCAGAACTTTGTCATTAGTAGATCGGGCAGTGATCACTGCACATTGAGTCTAAACCTTACCTTGAACGGAGTTGGTGCAGTTAGCAACTAGGACTGAGCAATTCCAAAATCATGGGAAAGTACGCTCCTGGTTCCTATCTATAAAAAGGGAGGGAGAGATTTACTGGCAAATTATCGCCCTGTTGGATTCCTCTGGTAAAATCTTTCGTAACATTTCATTAAATCAGTTACAGGAGTGGAACGATAAAAATCATGCAATATATCCCTTCAGGCAGGTTTCCAAAAGAATAAAGGAACAGTTGATCAGTGCTTCATTCTGTTCCTTCTTATACAGAAGAACAAGTTACTTTCTTACCTGCTAACGTTCTTTCGATGGGGTGGTCCGACGACGTATTCCATATCTATGACAGGTAATGTCCAGAGCTGTGCTGCTTCGGAAAATCTTCGGCGTCTGCGTCCTGCGTCGATGACGTCGATGCGCCGTCCCCGAGGACCTCCTCTGACGTCACCCGATGTGATAAGTAAGACGCACAACGCCCATAGCCTCAGTTGTAGTTTTTTCCTCCAGAACGTGTGCCACCAGTTTTCTGCCAGTCAGACACACAAGGCCTTGCGGAACGCAAGCTGCAATCGCAAAATAAATTCTGCAGCGCGGAAGGTAGGGAGGGAGCGATATGGAATACATCGTCAGACCATCCCATCGAAAGAACGTTACCAGGTAAGAAAGTAACTTGTTCATCGAGGGGATTGGGTCCTCTGACGTATTCCATATCTATGACAGACTCCCAAAGCAGGACCAAGCAAGGAGGTGGGAAAAGAATTTAGAACACAAATTTAGCATGCCCAATCAAATTGCGGAATAAAGGACTGCCTTGCCAAAGGCCAGATCCTGCCCTCGGATGGAATCGAGGGAGTAGTGCCGTACAAAAGTATGTACTGAAGCCCAGGTGGCTGCATCACAGATGTGAAGAATAGGAACACCACTCTGCAGGGCAGGAGACGCAGCCACTCCCCTGGTAGAATGGGCCCGCAAGCCAGCCGGAGAGTCCTTACCCGCCAAGCGGTAACACTCGGAGATAGCTAAAATAATCCGAGACAAAGTCTGTTTCGTCACAGCTTGTCCCAAACGCTTTCCAGCGTAACCAATGAAAAGTTGATCGTCCACTCTGACCCGGGACATGCGCAAATTATAAAAACTCAACGCTCTCCTATGATCAAGCCTATGGAGCCTCTCCTCTTCCTTACCAGGATGTGGAGGAGGATAGAACGCCGGAAGAAAAACCTTCTGCCTCAAATGAAATTCCGAAACCACCTTCGGAACAAAAGAAGGACGAACTCTAAGGACAACCCTGTCCTTATGAAACACCGTGAAGGGTGGCTTAACTGAAAGTGCCTGTATCTCACTCTGCGAGCGGAAGTAACCGCAACCAAAAAAGCAGTTTTCAGAGTTAACAGTCTGAAAGGGCAAGAATGTAAAGGCTCAAACGGAGCACCCATAAGAAACTTAAGAACAAGGTTCAAATCCCAACCGGGCATCAGAAAAGGTGACGGAGGGAACTCATTAGTGAGCCCTTTCAAAAACTGAGAAATTAAAGGAATCTTAAAATAGGAACATTCTTCAGACGAGCGCTTAAATATGGACAGCGCCGCCAGGTAACCTTTAATGGTCCCCACTTGCAAGCCCCTGTGGGCCAAGGAAAGCAAAAAAGACAGAACCATGGGAATGTCGCATTCAAAAGGATCCACATTCTTAACTATGCACCAGTCGCAGAACTTTCTCCAACGGCAACGGTACAGAGACTTTGTTGCCGACCGCCTTGCAGAGAGCAACACCTCCATCACGTCTTCAGGGAGGTCCCAATCCGTATACCTCAACCTTTCAGAAGCCAAGCGTGAAGGTTGAGGGATCTGACCTCTGGATGGGGAACCTGACCCCCCTCCCCTGAGAGCAGATCGTCTCGGTAGGGAAGACGACGTGGAGGGCAGATGGACAAGTCGAGAAGGTCCGGGTACCACGTCCTCCGGGCCCACGCCGGAGCAATGAGGATCATCCGGGAACCGAACCTCCGTAACCTCTGCAGTACTTGGGGGAGGACGGGGACTTGAGGAAACGCGTACAGCAGTGGGAATGACCACTCCACCACAAACGCATCTCCTAAGGCTCCTTTTGGAGGAAATTCCGGCAAGCAGAACCTTTCGCACTTCCGGTTGACACTGGAGGCGAAGAGATCTACTTGAGGGGTCCCCCAAAGGGCGAAGATCTCCAGGAGAATCTCCTGATCCAGCTCCCACTCGTGAGAGATCGTGTTCTGCCTGCTCAGAGCGTCCGCCGTCTCGTTGTCGTCTCCGGCCAGATGAACAGCCGAGATCGAAACTTCCTGCTGGATGGCCCAGAACTCGAGCTGCATCGCCTCCCTGCACAGAGGAAGTGACCCTGACCCCCTGTTTTTGTTGAGGTAGTGCATGGCCACCGTGTTGTCAGTTAGAATCAGGACACTCTTTCCTCGCACAGTCGGCAGAAAAGCCTTCAGGGCAAGCCTGACGGCCCTCAGCTCCAACAGATTGATATTGAGTCTGGACTCCGACTGAGACCAACGACCGCTGACTGTCAACTCGTTGGGATGCATCCGTCACGATCGTCCCCTCCGGCCAGGGCAGCCAAAATGGGGCCCCCTTCATCAGATTGCCTTCGACGGCCCACCACAGAAGGTCCTGGGCGACCGAGGGCGGCACCTGAACAGGGTCCGACAGCCTGCCGGAGGACTGAGACCACTGGAGCTTGAGTGCCCACTGCAAAGATCTCATCCGCATACGAGCCTTTGGCACCAGAAGAAGGAAGGATGCCATGAGGCCGAGCAGTCTCAGGAACTCGAAAGCTGGGAGATTCTGGGCAAGTTGAAACTTGTGCACCATCTGCTGAATGTGAAGAGCCCTCACCTGGGGAGGAAAACACTGCCCCAGGGATGTGTCGAGCACTGTTCCGATGTACTGGATCCGCTGCGTTGGTGTCAAATGGGACTTCTTTAAATTGAGGGAGAAGCCCAGCTTGTGAAGGGAGTGGCAGGTGATGGACAGATGATCCAGGACTTGCTCGGGAGAGCTCCCCCTGATCAACCAATCGTCCAGGTAGGGGTAGATGTGAATCCCCCCCTTTCCTGAGATGCGCTGACACCACCACCATGAGCTTGGTGAAAACCCTCGGGTGGAGGTCAATTTGAACGGCAGGACCCGAAACTGAAAGTGCGAGTAGCCAACCGCGAACCTCAGGTACTTCTGCTTGGGATGGATCGGCACATGGAAGTAAGCGTCCTTGAGGTCAAGAGACACCAACCAGTCCTGAAGTTGAAGGGCCTGGAGGACTTGAGAGAGTGTAACCATCTTGAACTTGTCCTTCCTGAGGAGTTTGTTCAAACCGCGCAAGTCCATGATGGGTCTCAATCCCCCGTCTTTCTTCGAAAAAAATAAAATAAGGGGAATACCATCACTTGTTCCTCTCCGCTACAGGCACCAGTTCTATGGCGCCTTTCTCCAGCAGGGCTTGAATTTCCTGTGTAAGGAGCGGATCCGGACTCTTCAAAGAGAGGTTCCCAGGTGGATTGTTGTGAGGCCTTTGCCGAAAGGGAAGACAGTAGCCGTGGGTTATGATCTCCAGAACCCACACATCTGAAGTAATGGCTCGCCACTCTACAAGATGCTGCGCCAGCTTTCCCCCAACTGGCGAACCATGGGACCTGGCCTCATGACTGAGTGGTAGTGGCTGCGGCATTGCCTGAGGGCAAAGAGGCAACTGCCCGAGCGGCCTTGGCACCTCGAGTACCCTTGTTTCCACCTCTGGCACTCTTACGGTGGCCTCTTTGACTGCTAGCTCCTCTCGCTTTACTGAAGGACGAGTAATAGCGAAAGGAACCTCCCCTCCATTGCTGTCCCCTATGACGAAAAGGCAGAGGTTGTCGAACTGCAGCACCCAACGACTTCGCTGCAGCTTTGGAGGTCTGCAACCTCTCAAGGCTCTCGTAAGCCTTGCTGCCAAAAAGATGTTCACCGTCAAAGGGCATGTTGAGGAGCCGGGACTGCACATCAGGAGCGAACCCAGACTTCCGCAACCACGCAAACCTGCGTATTACGGTGCTCGCCGCCATGGACCGGCTGACACAATCTGCCATGTCCAAACCCGACTGAACGGCCTCACACATGGCATCCTTGCCATCCTGGACCATAGCAAGGAAACCATCCCGTTTGTCCCCTTCGGGAATATGTTCAGCCGCTAATGCAACACAGTTCCACAGAGTGTGTGAAACGAGACCAGACACATATGGAGTTGGCCGTCTGAAGCGCCATACCTCCTGAAGAAAACACTTTCTTCGCCCAGCCGTCAAAATGTTTGTCGTCCCTATCCGGAGGGATGGTAGGATACGACACCTGTTTTGCCGGGGCCTTAGCCGCCTGCACCACCAAACTCTCCGGAGTGGGGTGCCTGGACAAGTAGCAGGGGTCGCTACTGGCTGGACGGTATTTTCGCGACAAAGACTTGCCCACTGCCGGGGGACTCTCCGGAGCAGTCCAAGCCGCCGCCACCCTTCTCTGCAGAGCCATATGAAACGGCAATACCGGGTCAGTGGGGGGACCAAGATCAAGGATGTCCGTGAGATCATCCTGAACAAACTCCCCTGGGGGAGCCGACCAACCCTAGTACTCGGTGACCCGAGACATAAGGCGTCGATATGAAGAATCAGCATGAGTGCCAGGCTCCGGCCTACAAAACTCCACCTCCAGAGAGGTGTCCAGTCCACTGGCATCATGCAGTGACTGCCTCAGGTCATCAAACTGGCTATGGCCTGAGATAAGCTCATCTGGTACCGTAACCGGAACCAAGCCGTCATCAGAGTCTTCATCACCCTTTGAAATGTACTCCAGGTGGTGAGAGGAGGACATCTGGGGACCAAAGCTGTGCCTGACCTCAGCCAGAGCCTCTCTAGCGGCTAACCCCGTGCCACGGGGCCCCTCCGACACCACCGCCTCGAAAGGCGTTGAGGGCGCCGACAGAAACGGCATCGACGTCAGCTGCAGCGCCGCCAGCATCGACGGCGTCGACACAGGCCTCGAAGCCGGAGCTCCGAGCGTGTCTCTCGATGACTTAGGCGCTGACAGCGTCGACGACCCCCTCGGAGGCGGAGCCTCGAGAGAAATCGTCGACGACCTCGTCGCCACAGGCGTCGACGTCTTCTTTGAAGACGGCACAGGATCACGCGTCTCGAGCTCGTCGTGGACCGGGACCTGGAAACGGGCATGGCGAGAACGGCTACCCCTGTCCGAGCGGGACCTCTCCCGCGAGCCGTGCCGACCACCCGAGCCCAAAGGCGCACGAGCAGTGACTCTCGACCAGTGAAGACCGACCCCACTCGGAGGCGCGGACGGACCGGTGCCCCGCGTTTCAAGAATCGCTAGCATCTGCTTCCCGAAGGAAGCCCATTCCTCCGGTGTCGCTCGCATGGAGGGATAAGCGACCCGCCGACGGGCGGAGTCCTCGGAAGAGGACGGGGAAGGCGACCAATGCCGGCGCTTCCGGGAATGCCTCGAAGAGGCGGAGGAGTGGCGAGACCGACTGCTGGAAGGAGACCCACTGGACTTCCAACGATGACGCGGAGAGTCTCCTCTCGAGTCATCCGTCGAAAGCCCCGCAGAACTCGACTTCCGGGGCTTAGACACCCGTCCAACCGACAGCTTCTTTTTGCGTTCCCGCAAGGCCTTTGCTGTGAGCGACTGGTAGTCGACACAGTCGTCCGTATCGTGGGCCTCCCCGAGGCACCAGAGGCAGGCATCGTGCGAGTCTGTGACCGACATCTTGGACCCACAGTCCCCGTATTTCTTGAAGCCCGGACGCGGGGTTGAAGACGAAGTAGACATCGCCACGAACAGGTCTTCACAAAAAAACCGAACAGGTTCAACGAACCGAGAAGAAAACGGCAAACTCCAAAGAGTCTAGGCGTACCGAGATTCACGAAGCGAACACGTTCGCGGAATGAACGGAACTGAGGCTATGGGCGTCGTGCGTCCTACTTATCACATCGGGTGACGTCAGGCGTCTGAGGAGGTCCTTGGGGACGGCGCATCGACGCAGGACGCAGACGCCGAAGATTTTCCGAAGCAGCACAGCTGTGGACATTACCTGTCATAGATATGGAATACGACGGAGGACCCAATCCCCTCGAAATATATCATTCTGTCAAGAGTGAAAGTCTATGCAGCATTTTTACATCTTAAAACAGCTTTCAATAGTGTCTGAAGGGAAACTCTTTGAGAGATACTCCTTAGAAGAAAGTGTCCAGCACCCTTGATTAGGCTATTGCGTCAACTGTATACTGGGAACTCTGCAGTGGTAAGATATGGCTTGGGGGGTGGGGGGGAATCTCTCAACCATTCCCAGTTGGTAAAGGAGTGAGGCAGGGATGTGTGGTTGCTCCATGCTTTTTCTGCATCTACATACAGGATATAATAGATGCAATAACAGCCAGGACTGCCCAAAATTGGGCAGAGTGAAATACTTAACCCTCTTCTATGCGGATGACACATTGATATTGTCATCGACTCCACAGGGCATAAGAACACCCCTTAGGATCTTTGAAGCCAAGTGTAAAGATCTGCAGCTGGAAATAAATATAGGGAAAATAAAAGTGATGGTGTTCCGCCCAAAGCACACTTTGTCCGCTCCCAAGACACATGGAGGGAGTTTTGTTTGAACAAGTTCGGCTTTTGATTATCCTGGTATCCGCTTCAAGGAGAATGGCGAATGGATAGTGTAGATTGAGAGGTCCAACTCAAGTCTGAACAAACATTGTGGCCCATTGAGAACGTTGTTTTACAAATTTGGGTGTGGAGCCATTGCGCCAATGTTACAGCTGCACAGTGCCTGATCCATTCCAGCCTCATCGTATGGGACTGAACTGTGGGGTTACGGAAATTTAAGAGCTTTGAATATCACAGAATTCAAGTTTTAAAAAATCTGTTGGCCCTTCCTTTGTGTGCCCCCTCTGTGTGTGTACGTTTGGAGTTAGACATGCTTCCACTTGGCGATTCCATTGCACTGAAGCCTTTGTTATACTGGCTCAGGTTATGGCATGCAGAGGGTTTGGAAGCCCAAAGAGAAGGGTTGATGGAGTTGATGTCATTAGAAGGGGGAAAAGTGTGAAGTGTGTTTCTCATGTGGAAGGATTAACTGTTTTGGGTGAATCTCTGTGGGAAACCCTGCTGTGTATAAACGCTCAAGCTCCGATCAGAATAAAAGACGCAATGAAAGTATCCACATCGTGCTGCTTGTTAGAAGGTCTAAAAGAGCTACAAGTGGGCCCAGATCTCTTACATAAGTCTTCACTGGGGTATGAGAGCTACCTTGACCAATTTTGCCCAATGCGCGAGAGGGGCCTGTTCTTGCGGTTTAGGCTTAGGATACTACTTGACAGTGATGATTGTCCAATGTGTGGTGTCGCAAAAGAAACAATTATTCACTTTTTTCTGCTTTGCCCCAAGACCCTTAGGTTCAGATGCCAATACTTATGTCCAATATTTAGAGCAGAGACCGCCACCGTCTGACCAGCGAAGCAGTGAGCTTTTGCAAACATGCAAGCTATCCACATGTGGTGTTTGCCACATCCCGTTATATTTTTAGAAGCGCTGGAATTTGAGGATTAAGTGGTTGAAAATGTAATGATTCTGTAAGCTTGTGGATATAGTTATTATTTATCACAGTTTAAGCTTTGAATTGAATATTCCTTTAATGTGAAACAAATGCATATTTTATTTATTTCATGCAACAGTGTGTATTTGTATGTATATGCTTTTATGACACTGTCGAAATAAAGCTGTTTCGATTGATTGAGATTTGTTAAGAACTTGATAAACACGAATTTTGAGGTACTACATTTTATATATGAAAGTTGCTTCTATTTATTTTAAAATTTGTATTCACTTCTTTGTGAAATTTTTCTCTGTCGAATATGGTACACAGTAGTTTGCCCTGTCTCCACAATTCTATGCCCTTTGCTCAAACTACCACTATAGCCTCAGCAATGACGTAAATCATCCCCTCCCATCTTAGATTTATTTTACTTTTCAAGCTTTTTATCTGTTGGCCCTCATCTCTTCCCTCTCCATCTTTTGTAGCTCATACTTAATTTAGAAGGTAACCCGGTATTCAATTCTAGCAACTAAAATAAATTAAGAAAAGGCAGTCCCAACTCAAGCTATAAGGTATCAGTACACTTCTTACATTTGAACTTAGAGATGTGCAAAGGTGAAAAACCATTAGTACCCCCAAGGAGGGATATGACAATGTCTCATTGGTTAAACTTTGAGATTTACTTCCTGATTGAGACTGGAGTTTCTGCCATTTCACAATCCTCCCACTGCCACATCTCACCACACTGCATAGGCTACCATGCCACTACTACGCTGCCGGTTCTTGCTCTGCTTCCATTCCCTCCCCTCGCTCTGTTTTGCCATCTTTCATTTATGGCTCTTGCATTGGCAACTTCATTAGCTCCTTCCTTTTCCTGCAGGACAGCCTGCCGCTTCCTGTGTGCATCGTCGACTCAGTTAACAGTGCCAGAGACACCACTACAGCCATGCCTCTCTTCCCACTGTTATTTGTCCTGGGCCTGCTGCAACACACACAGCATGCTGCAGTGGTGTACTAATTGCTTTCTATCCCTCCTGTTTGGGCTACCACCATTAATAATTTAGACAAAGACATCAGCACATGTATATAGCAGTATTAACTGGGGCCAACTTTTCCAGTTCCTGCACCAGCGCCCACATTAAGAGACCCTCGCTTCACTTGGGCCCTTAACATGGGTAGCGGGCCGTTACCTTGAGAGTCAATTTATATGCATGATTGATTTTGCCTCATTATACTAAGCTCCAAGTGCCTAAATTCTGCATCTAGGAATCTCTTAGAGATTTGTGTTGTGGGCGTTTGACGTATTTATTTCCAGAAGGGAGCCTTTTGTGGCAAAAATGTGAGGGTGTGTATGTAGGGAGTGTGTTGTACACATTGGTGGGAGAGAAGTAGAGTTCTGCTGATTGTAGTGTGTGTTTGTGTATGTTGGGAGTGTGCGCAATTTCTGTTCGTGGGTGGCCTAGTGGATGTCTATAGTATAATGTGGTAAGCAGAGTTTGTGCGTGTTAGTAAGAGAAACTGGTGTCAATACCCCACTGGACATTTGGAGTATCCTATCCGATGTAGCCGTGCCAACATCCTCATAGGCGTAGATCAAAGACACTATGGGGAAATCACAAAACATCACAATAGGGAAAACACCTAGTACAGATTATAGGGGAACACGTTCAAATCGCTGTAGGGAAACAAATGGTAGCAAATTGCAGTGGGCTAATGCGTAGAAGAAATCACTCCGCGGCTCCCCATTTGTGAAGTTATACTGTGTTTACCAAGGTGGCTGGGGCTTTCCCCGAGCTAGTAGATTATGACCACTGGGTTGATACGTGGAGAGGATCCCCCTGATCATCCTCACTTAGCCACCATCACTGGTCAGTTGACCGTCACATGCTGGACAAAAGTGCTGCTAGCGCTTTAAGGGCCTTGCCAGGAGACCCGCAACCTGCCGCAAGACAGTGCACTCTTTGCCAACCTAGGCTCAACAAGAGGCAGGCTGTACACACTTTACATTTGAGACTTAGGTTGTGCAAAGGGTTAAATACCATTAGTACCCCGAGGAAGTGACATGACTGGCCATCATTGGCTAAACTCTGAGCTTCATTTCCTGAAAGACCCTGTATTTCTGCCACATCACACTCCTCCCCAGGGGCAGAACTCCCTGCATTTCTAGGCCGTCAATCCTCTTCTCCGCTTCTGCATTCACGCTCCCATCTCTCTGTTCCTCAGTGATTAAGCTATTGTGCAGGAACTCCACTGACTGCTTTCTCTTAATGCTGTGCAGCCCATCTCTCCCTGTGCACGTTGTCGACTCAGTTGACAATGCCGTCGATACCAATACAGCCCTCTCTCTCCTCTAAATGTAAGTACCCCTAGATCTGCTATGGCACATGAAGTCATTTCTAAGAGTTACTAATAGCTTTGTATCCCTTATGCTACAACAGGTTTTAATGCTGGGTTCGAAATTGAGGGGCGCTGGGAGCTATTTAGCTCCTGCATGTAGCGAAGAGGAGCCTGACTAGGTTTACACCAACAGCTACCAGGAGCTGGTTGTGGGTCCCCAAGCCAACTGATGCTGAACACACACATCTATTTAAATTTAACTGTACATTTGGGATAATATCTATAAGACATTTAAAACATAAGGGGTTATAAGTTTGCATCTTGTATGCAAGTTACATTTGGAAAACGCGATGTACTAGCTCCTAGTTCCCCAGTAGTAGCTCCTGGTCACTGGTTAAAGCTGCTTTTTGCACTTGCTTTTCCAACCTTGATTTTGATCCCTGTAATGGGATCTGCTGACGGGCAGATGTCACAGGCCTCTATTCTGCTCATGTGCTGACTCCCCATGAAAAGGTAATCTATCCTGGTGCCATGGACTGCGGAGTAGAAGGTGTATCCACTACGTCTAGGGTGCAGCTGTCTCCATATGTTTACCAATCCCTGCTCCCACATTAATTCCCGCAACCCGCCACGAGGATCCGCTCCTCTGTTGCCTGATGTGGCCGAACTCCCCCTATGATCCAGCTCTCGATCTGCCCACATATTGAAATCGCCGCCCAGGATCAAGAGCCCTTCTGTTTTAGCCATCACCTCCTCCAAGGCCACTTGAGCAAATTCCCTCTGGCCCACGTTAGGGCAGTATATCACTGCTAGGCTGGCTCTGGAGTTGTGTAGGTTGCCGGACACTACCAAGGCTCTTCCATCCTCCCTCTCCCACCGGGACACCTCTGTCAGTTTCTGGTTCCTTTGGAGTAGGATGCCCACTCCGCCTTTCTTTACATGACCTGATGCCCAAAAGGTCTGACCAGCGTGAGATCCTGCGATGGCCCTCTCCTCCCCCCCTCACTGTTCTAGTTTCTTGAACAAACAGGATATCCACCTTTCCATTTTTCATTTCCCTCCCGAGAAGGGAGCGCTTCGTCGGCGAGTTGAGCCCCTTGACGTTGAGCAAGCCCACCCTGAGTGACTGAGTGTGGTGGATATTGTGTCCCGAGCACCTGAACATCAATTCCCCCTCCCCTGCCTCCTCCCTCCTTTGTCCAAGACGCCTGCCAACGGGCAAGCCACCAGGGTATGTGCATGATCCTGCACCGCAGTTCTCTTGATAAACTGTGTCCCCAGCCGGGGTCGCCTACGAGCCAGACTTAATCTTTTCATTAAACTATCTTTACACTCCTAGTCCCCTTCAGCCTCTGACGTTGGCGTGTTAGGTTTCCTGAATTTTCTCCTGCCCTTTGTTTTCTTCTTCGTGGACCAGGGACCCGCCGGTTCTCTCACAGTATCGCCTGGTTCTTGGGTCTCCATCATATTTCCCCCTTGTGGGGCGTCCCCCTTGAGCACTTGTAGTACTTGTGAGGCTTCTTTGCCACTAATCACTCGATAGTCTACCCCGGCCCGTTCAAAGGAAAGGGCGAAGGGGAAGGACCATCTATATCTGATGTCTTGTGAGCCACTGGTTGAGTGGACGACAATCTCTTCTGCGGGTGAGCGTGAGGGAGGATAGGTCCTGGAATATCTTAATTGTGTCGCCTTCAAAGATAAAGCTCCCCAGTCTTTTTGCCTTCTCCAAGACCTCCATTTTCTCTCTATAACGGAGGAACCCTACAACAATGGACCTCGGTCCCCCACCCGCACACCCTCCACCTCGATGCACTCTTTTCAGCTGGACTTCCTTGCCGCCCTCCAGAGTAAAAAGCTGATTTATCAGGCCCTGGACCTTCCTCCCCACGTCCGCCGCAGTTTCACCTCTCTTGAGTCACACCCATGATGCGCAGGTTGTTTCGGCGTTCTCTGTTTTCAAGATCGTCCATCTTCAAAATTATGTCCTCCTCTCTCATTTCCAAGTCCGTTAGCCTAGCCTCGTATTTCATCTCGAGCAGGTCTGCCTGGAGGTGATTATTTTCCATGCCTTCCATTTTATCCTCCAACCAAGGAGAAGGCCCCTAGGTGGCTCGTCCACTCGATTGTCCCTGCCCTCCCCCCCACGTTCTCCTCACCTCTAACTGCTCCCCGTCACTGTGCTGGGCTCCGCCAGGTAGGCCAAGGCGCTTCTGGGGCGTCCACGGGGCCGATGCCGGTCGCAGGGGCCTCCGTGCGCTGGGTGTGGGCCAGGAACGAGCTCAAGGCCCCAGTATATTGGGGGGCACCCCTCTGTGCTGCATCGGTTCCAATGCGCTGATAGCGGACGGGAAGCCTGGGCCGTGTCCTTGGCTCTCGTAGGATTCACTGTGTCCGTGGGGGCTGCGTCCGTATGCGCCCCACTGCAGGTCCCCCACGGTGCGGTGCGTCCCTCAGCACACCTCCGCTAAATATACTTCTGGGATAGGGGTGTGGGGGGCCTCTTCACGGGGGCAGCAGCATCTGGTGTCGCTGGTCCACGCAGGTGCCCCCTGCTCGTGTGCACTTTCTCAGGACACCTCTATAGCCCGGGCCCTGGGCCACGCCGCGACGGGTCTCAGTGGCGGGTCCCCCGGTACTCTCAGGGTAGGGCCCTCTGATCAGGGGACAGGTCTTCTCTGGCTCAGTCTCGTACTCCAGGCTGGGGACTAGGAAAGTCCACTAGGCCCTGCGTTGCTTTCAGGAGCGCGATGCTTACACGTCCTTCATGCTCTGCGCCCCCTGGTGGTCCTTTTCCTTCATTTTTAAATGCTGACCGAGCCTATAGCACCCGCATATAGTGCTCATGTTAATTGCGATATTAACTGGGCCTGGGGGGCTGACCCTGCCAGTAACTCAACCAGTTAACTCAACCAGTACGTGTGTTAAGGGACCCTCACTTTGCTCGAGCAATTAAAAAGGGTGGCGGACCATTACCTGCAGGGTTGGTCTGTGAGCCCAATGAATATCGCCTGATTATAAGATGTGATTTTTGGCGATCCATTTTAAACAGTGGGTCACAAGATTGAGGTTTCTCTCCCAACATTCTATCTCGAGGAACAGTTTCTCATTAGCCAACATCCCACCAGGACACTGCTCACTGGAAAGTTCTGCGCACCAGTTCCAACAGTTTTTTTTCTTTTGTTTCTAACCGCTTTCTAACCTCTTTTTGTTATAATATGACATTACAGCTTTCGGGCCATTACTTGGGTGTGGTCTGATAACCTCTTTAAACCCCCGGGTTGTATTGTAACCTTAATCGGTGCTTTGCGGGGTGGAGGTTTGGCATGTAACCGCCCGCTAGCAGGAGCGATGATGCGTGCAATGAATCCAGGGCATTCACAAGGGCTTGGGACTATTAACAGCCCCAAAGCTTTGAATAATGCTGTAAGCTAGGAGTGGAATGTGGGGCAGTGGGAAGAAACACATGGTGGCAAAGGGGGAGTGGCGCACAAGACTGGAATCGAACACAGGCTTTTAACAGCAGTGCAAGTGAAGTTTCTTTCTCCAGCATGGGGTCTGTCATGGATTCACATGCTCGTGAATATCTCACGTCGTCAGGCTGGGATCCTCGGTAAAAGAAAAAAGTTTCACTTTCACTTGGAAACTGTATTTCTCCTCTAAACCAATCACTGTCTTCAGGGTCGGCCTCATCCAATGACAGTCCTCTGCTTAAGCCACTCCTCTGGCAGCTATCTTCAGATTTCTACTGCATGCTTCAGTGTTGAGTCCTCGCGTTTGCTCTCTGTCGTGTCTTCGATGGAAAAAGTTCTAGTTTTGTTTCAAAGGGGCCTGTGTGCTCTTTCTCCACCTGCCGATAGCAGGGACACGTTGTCTGTGAATTTTCAGCGCCCCTCAAGGGTGAAGATTGACCAAGATACTAGAAGGCCATCAGGCCTACTTTTGCACCCTCCGACCATGACGGAGGAGGAGGAGGGAAGGTCCCTCCTCAGGCCCTTCACCAAATGCAGGCTACAGAATGTGTTTGTGGAAGACAAGCACCTTCAATGCCTCTACTGTCTGCACCCGGACCACAAGGAGGTGGAGTGCAAACTATGCCTCGGTTTCTCCAAGAAGATGACGAGGGACAGGCACAGTAGATTGGCGGAGTGGCTATCTTAATGCCAAGCCTCTGACCTGTGCTCCAAGCAGCAGCATGCCTCACCCAGGACCGGCCAGTCCGAAGAGCGGTCTTTGAAGTCCTTTGAGGGTGCCTCATCCGTGGGGGCCCAAGACAAGGCCAAGAACTGCAGGTCCGAGTCCACCAGGATTGTCACGGAAGCAGGTCACAAGGTGGATAGGGCGCAATCAACATCTTCTGCCTCCATTGCCAGCCGGCAATCTAGCTCCTTCTTGAAAAGGAAATCTACCCCGGCTAAACTATGTGAGAAATTCAAAAAGCCGCGGACGGAGAAGAAGGGCCGAACAGCCCAAGCAGGCACAATCGGCACAGGCTAAGACTTCATCAGTGACAGAATCGACTGCTATGACAGCTAAGGGCGCTGACCCTGTAAAAGTAGCCCCTGCACCACAGGAGGTGTCCCTACTCCCAAGGCATGACACCGCTGCAGTGACTTTGGCAAAGACTGCTGGCTCAGGACCCGGTTCGAGGCCCTCGGGGGGGAAAAAAGGGGGAGTGAGGAGGGTCAGAACTGCCCTCCCATGCCGTAGCCCAAGCCATGGAGGTCTCGTCCACGGACGACGAAGACCAGGAGTCCTCGCGCATGGTCCGCAAGGATGTTTAAGAGGACGACGATGGCGCAGGGCCTAATTTTCCGGTCCTGCCATCTCAGCCGTACATTTCCTTGGATATTCTGTCAACCCTGCACAGCTTGGTGTCAGAGATCCAGAACGATGCCCCTGGGCATAGTTCTGGTGGCCCTCTCAGGTCCCCGATAAGCCTCAGCGAAGAAAGGAAGCGTCATGCGACGCCCACATTTCAACCTCTGCCACCACGTTGGGTCCCTTCTCCCGCAGCAGACCCAGACACGGGGACGGATACTGCCACGACAGATGACGACGAGGATATCGTTGCAGCGGACTGAGTCACTGCATTTCTATTGTCCACATCGGGTGTCCCCACCGGATGAAGTGGGATCGTTCCACTCCATGATCTCCAGAGCATCTGAGCTATTCCAGCTAGTGCCCAAGGAAACTGAGGTGGGTTTCTTGTACCAGAGGCGCTAGTCCAAGAGGAAGACTATCATGGCGGTACCCCTTCTGGATGATGTTTGGGAAGTGGGCCTGGCCCTCATGAAGAACCCTTGCATGACTGCAGCCAAACGGGATAGACTGGAGAAGTAGCGGGTGCCAGACTCCACACACAAGTGCCTGAGGTCGCAGCCATCGCTGGAATCGGTGGTATCAGCAGCAGCAAGGAAACGGTTGGCCAAACCGCCGTCTTCATCTTTGGTCCATCTGGACAACGAGGGGAAGAAGATGGATGCAGTGGTAAATAAGGTGATTTACACAGTGGCGTCCACTATCAAGGTGGCCAACGCACTGGTGATCCTAGCCAGGTCCGACAGGGAGGTGTGGTACAAGCTTGGGCCTATTCTGGAGTTCCTACCCGACAAGACGATGGAGGCAATCGCTCTCTTCCAGGAAAAAGAGGTAGCATCTGATCATACCATCACAGTTGCATTGGATGTCGCAGACATGGGGTCCAGCAGATGGGGAACAGTGTCTGCCTTCGTCGCCAAGGCTGGATGAAGGCCACAAATTTGCACCAGGAGGTCCAAGCGAAGATGCTAGACATGCCCTTCGACAGAGACAATTTATTTGGAAAGGTCGTTGACGATTCCCTCCATGCCATCAAAGTGAATACAGAGACGTCCCATTCCCTAGACACTCTCCAGCAGCAGCACTCTTCTTTTTCTCCTCCACAGGAAAGTCGAGCAGGTCTTCCAAAGGTTTTTCCTCATTGTACCGTCAGCCTTCCAGAGAAACAACTTGGGAAGCCTACAGAGGCCGTTCCCAGGCCTACAGTAGCAGAGGATAGCATCGCTGTTGCCAGCAGGGCAGGAGGCTGGCAACGAAGTAAGCCTGGGACGTCGGCCTCCCACTCGTGCACCACAATGGGAGGCCGGCTGACTAAATTTGTCAGCGAGTGGAAGATAATCACCACCGACAGATGGGTGCTGGACGCTCTCGCCCAGGGACACACTGATGAAGTTTCAACACAGGTGTCCGCGGATCCCTCAGTTTACCCTTCAGGAGCAGCACATCCATCAGCTCCTGGAAGAGGTACGGGCCATGCTGCGAAAAAGGGCGATAGAGCTAGTTCCCCACCAGCCCTGTGGCTCCAGAGTCTATTCCAGAAATGTTCTGGTCAGAAAGAATACCGGGGGCTGGAGGCCCATCCTAGACCTACGACGTCTGAACAAATGCCTAAAGTCCCCAAAGTTCAGGATGCTCACGTTGCAGCATGTGCTCGGCCACCTGGAAAAAGGAGGCTTCTTGAAGTTGTTGGACCTGGAGGATGCCTACTTTGAAGTTTCTACGTTTTGTAGTGCAGTGACAGCACTACCAGTTAAAGACTCTACCTTTCGGCTTGAAGTCGGCCCCCAAGGTGTTCACAAAATGCCTGCACCAGTGGCTGCCCATTTACGTCTACAGAGCATACATGTATACCCGCACCTGGACTACTGGCTGATTCGCTCGCGGGAGCTGGCCATTGTTCACACAGAGACAACCGTCCAGCTACTGACTCTGTGATTCTCCATCAACTATCTAAAGTCCTGCTTAACGCCATCGCAGAACGCGCTGTTCCTAGGTGCCAGAATCAATACAGTGATTTTCCTGGCATTGCCCTCAGAGGAGAGGGTAGCAGCCATTCAAGGAAAGGTGCAGCAACTGTCGACGAAGACACACAGTGCAGGTCATCAAGTCGTTACTGGGCATGTCATCCTGCATCTACCTCATCCGGCTCTGCAGGTTGCAAATGAAGACCCCTTAGGGAGTTCCTGGACGGTAGCTGGATAAAGGTGTCCGGAACCTTCGTAGACAAGATCCCTCTCTACGACGAGTTGCGTCGGTCAGTAGGATGGTGGGGCATCGGCTCCAACATCGCCCAGGTCATGGGATTTCAGAACCCCCCATACCAGGAGACTGTCACCACAGACGCTTCACTGGAAGGCTGGGGACCCCACACCAGATGTCTACACGCCGGAGGCCTGTGGCTGCTGGAGAAGAAGGATCTCCATATCAACATCCTGGAGTTACGGGCAGTGTTTGTTCCTTCCATCTCTGAAGAGCAAGGTGGTGAGGATCTTCACGGACACCATCCCCACGTTCTATATCAGGAAACGGGGGGGGGCACTCGATCCCCAGCGCTTTCCAAGGAAGCGCAGGACTTGTGGCGCTGGGCCGTCGGACAAGGGATGTTCCTCGTCCCTCTTCACCTAGCGTGAGCCAAGATCCCCATCACAGTCTCCCTCAGCAGGGAATTGCGCTCCTGCCATAAGTGGGGACTTCAACAGGATCAGATGGACCGCATCTTCGTCAAGTGGGGCAGGCCCCAGATTGATCTGTTTGCGATGGCGGTGAACTCCAAATGCCAGAAGTTTGCCAGCAGATTCCACCAACCGAAGAGCCTGCAAGGGAACATTCTCCTTCCTGTGGGAAGGGCTGTTTCTGGACACATTTCCTCCATTCCCTCTCCTGCTACGAGTCATCAACACACTCAGACAGTGCCAATACAGGATGATACTCATAGCAGCGGCGTGGCTGAGGCAGATTTGGTACCCGGACCAGCGTTGCCTTGGGTCAAGCTGCCAGTGGTTCTGGATCTTCTCACCATAGGAGGCACAATCCTGCATCACACCCCAGGATTGCTGAAATTGAGGGCTTGGCTCCTGCAGCCCTAGAGTTTGGAGGATATGAGTAACCAGGGGACTACAGGGTGGTCCTCGACAAAAAAGCTAGGGCGTTGTCGACCTTGAAGTGCTACGGCCACAAGTGGAAGTGTTTCGCTATGTTGTGCCGATCACAGAAGATTACCCCTTTGAGGGTCATAGATCCTGCCATACTTGCTATCCTTGGCCAAGACCAGACTGGCACGCCTCCATCAAGGTACATCTGGCGGCTATCTCCAGCTGCACCAGGTCACCAACAATATCTTCACTTTGGTCCCACCGACTCGTCAAGGAGTTTCTCAAAGGACTTTTCAGATATTTCCTGCCGGTGAAGGCTCCTGCCCTGGCTTGGGAACTCAACATGGTTCTCACGAGGCTCATGGGGGCCCTCTGCAAGCCTATGCATCATGCCCCTCTCAAGTTTCTCTTGTGGAATACAGCTTTTCTTGTGGCCATCACCTCTGCCAGAAGGGTAAGTGAGATCCAGGCCCTATCCTGCAAGCAACCGTACATGGATTTCCACAAATCGAGGGTGGTGCTACATACCCACCCCTCCTTCATGCGGAAGGTTCTGTCGGAATTCCACCTCGAGTCTTTGGTGTTACCTTTCTTTTTTTCCCGAATTCTTCGTCGCCGGCGGAAAGATCCTTGCCTTCACTGGATGTTGCTTGTGCCCTAAAGTTCTATGTGACACGCACAAAGAGTTTTCGGACGATTTCACAGCGGTCCTATGAACCATGGGAAGGCCTTGTCCAAGGCTTCCATTTCAAGATTGCTCTCCAGCTGCATCACGTACTGTCATAAGTTGGCTAACGACCGCTGCCCGGCTATCCAAGAGCCCACTTCACCAGAGCGATCTCTGCAACGATGACGTTCCTGTCTGGTGTGCCCTTGCTCAACATCTGCAGTGCTGCTACGTGGAGGTGCACAAACACCTTCACAAAATTCTACTGCTTCGACAGGGATTCCAGAGAGAAGTCCAGAGTCGGCCAAGCAGTGCTAAGCAACCTGTTTGCTTGCGGTGAGCCTGTTCCAGGGGTATGTGTAATTGCTTCTATTGAGCCTTGCCACTTCCTGTAGTTGTGAAATATTTAACTGATATGTATTTGTTAGAGAAGGTTTGTTACCTACCTGTAACTATTGTTCTCGAGCATTGGTCTGGCATGGATTCACATGCAAACCCTCCCTCCATCCCCTCTGTGGCTCTTCTTGGCCATACTGCCACTTTACGTGCTTACCAAATATGACGATGGCTGCCAGAGGAGGGGCTTAGGTGAGGGGGGACTGTCATTGGATGAGGGCAGTATGACCCAGAGGACAGTGATTGGTTTAGGGGAAAAATAGTTTTTAAGTGAAAGTGACAGTTTTTTTCTTTTACCGAGGATTCCCAGACTGACGACGGAGAATATTCATGAGCATGTGAATCCATGCCAGACCCATGCTGGAGAGCAATAGTTACAGGTAGCCAACTTGGACCATCCTACTGATATAGTTGGTACAATTCCCCTGGTTGCAAATGCCTAATTTGTGTTCATCCTTCATTATAGAGTTCTTACAATTCCAATACAAATAGCTTTAAATTTCTCATGTGTAGTCAGCCAGATACAAGCATAACTATGACCTATTTATCCATTGTCTTGAATCCATATCACAAGAAGAAAATCAGTATTTTTGGTTAGGGATGTGTTGTGCAAATACAAAACTGTTCACCCTTTTTTTGTGTATTATTACATATGCTTGCATTTAAGACCCTTCAGCCCTTTTCATGCGGAGCTCTGCCGCCATTTGTACCATCTCTCGGCACTTTGGTACTTGCAAGAGAGGCTTTTGGGCTTGGTTAGCACAGACCGCAAAATACGATATAGCCTGGTAGTTGTGTTGGTGTGTGCAGGTTTGAAGTACCCAGTAATTTATGTTGATGGCAAATGAGGAATTCGTAATCAGAAGGGATCCTCCATGTGTGCCAAAAGTGTGATGGCGTTGGTAAGGAGTGTGTTGTACCGTTTGGTGGGAAAGAGCTGGTTCTAGTCTGTTTGTGTGATATGATATGATAAGTTATTTTTAGCACGCCTGTACATAAGGGTTTCTGGTAGGGTGTACGATTTGTGTATGGGGGTGGCTTTGTTTTTTTAATAACTTTATTTGTTTTACAATAACAAGTAATTTGTAAACAATCACTACACAGTGGTTGTAAAATCGGCTCATCCGGACCACTGCCCTGAGTTACATACAGTATTACTATCTGGATCCTAAAATAAATACTTGTACGTCACGTCCCCTTTCCTCCATACTTGTTGGACATTCCGTCCTTCTGGACGGGGCCGGTGCACTTTTGACAAAAAGCATCAAAAATTACATTTTTTTTGTCCTTCTATTTTTACACGGGGTACTGCATGCGGCAGTAACCCCGCCCTCCTGAGCTCTGCCCCGCGCATCGCCCTTCTGTCCTTTTCTCTGCACGATCGAAGTTGGACGCACTAGCATTACTGGGAATATTTTTGTTCCCGTTGTCCTTTCTTCTCGCTCCGGTTCCTAGGTCATCTAGTCCTCCGTCTATGCCGGAGCCTCTGGGATTCTTCTCCTGTTCTTCCTGCGAACGTCGCTTTGCTTGGGCGGATCCACGCTTCCTTTGCTTGGAGAACATAGTTGGGATTCGTGCTTCTACTGCGACTCCCTCTCCGTCCGGGCACTCCAGCGTCGTCTTGTTCGGTGGGAGGGGGTGTTTAGAACATTCCTCCACCTAATTTCCAGCTTTTCATCGATGAAAAGAAGAAACACCCGGTAAGTTCCTTACTTTTTAGGGCGTCCCGGCCAGGGGACTCATTCCCGGGGTCTTCCAGGTCCGGGAGGGGCTTGTGTAGCTCTGTCACCAGGGATTCTCCTGAGGTGCCCCAAGGGCCTAATAGGCGTACCAGAGTTTTCTCAGAGGGTTCCTAAAGTGGACCTGCCATTACCGGACATCGTTCTGAGGTTCCCCATTTGGGGGCTAAGGTTAAGCCCAGTTTGTCTGTGGCGCTGGATACCAGGGTTTGCCCTAGGGTCTCCATTTCTGGAGCTTTCCACACAGTCACTGGGTTATGCCCTGAGGTCTCAGTTTCTGGAGCTTTCCATACCGAGTCTCAGCTCGAGCCCCCTCTCGTGGGAGCTTTACATACCGGGTTAAAACCCGAGGCTCCTCTTATTGAGGCTAAGGTCAGCACCGACAGACCCGAGAGACCCTCTTTGAAGGTCTTATCGTTGAGGTGCATTCCTTAACCGTCCCACGCTCAGGGTCGTGGTGGTACTGGTTCTGTCGAGGGGACAAGGAGGGCGGTCACTGACCATTACTCCTCCACTACCGGCTTCGCTGAGGTTCCTCCACGGGAGGCTAAGTTTGTGGCGGGTTCTAAGATGTCCAGTAAACATCCAAGACCACTCAGTGCCAAGGATCCTTGTGTCAAGGCTAAAGTGTTGTTGAAGTCCCCTGACTCACCTGAGGAGACAAATGCCTCATCTCAACATGTGACTTAGTTCGCTTCAGGTGTCGACAAAATGGCGGTCCAACCTCCATAGTCTACAGCAGTCATTTTGGATACCTCCCTTACGCCGACATTCACGCCGTCTGGTACTGGGAGCATTTCTTTTGGGGCTGAGCAGCATTTTCCACTTCGGGTGGACAGCAAAAATCTGTTCCATGCATCGATTGACTGGCGTGCCCGGACACCGCTGCCGTATACAGTCTTGCTACCTCCTGCTTCTGCTCCACTGGTTTACGTGGACCCGGCCGGTGGTCGGCCTTCATGGCAAGCGTCCTCCTTGTGTTCATGGGGGTATGCCCCTCACGAGCGGCTTCTGCCTGTGCCTACACCAAAGTCTTCGGCTGAGGGCGAGTTCTTTGAGAAATCTCAGATGCTCATGCACTCTGACCCTATGAAGGCGTACTTCAAGCGTCTTTTCAGGGAAATATACCTTGAGCCTCCTGGCCTGCCTTCGGCCCCAGCCGTTCCGTTGCAGGTTCCAGTGGTGCCACCTCCTCCACCTCTTCCTTCTGGACCTCCACCGCCTCTTCCTCCCTTGCCCCCCTTGTCTCCTATAGAGAAGACACCAGCGGACCGGGATAGCACTTTAAAACTTGAGGCAGTACGTTTGCCGGACCAGCCTTCTGCTCCCGCCTCGTTGGAGGAGCCACAAGCGGATCAGGACAGAGATGAGCAGACCCGCTCAGTGAGAGCATTTCATGAACGGGTTCTGGGTATGATGGCCCTTCTTGACATTCCAGTACCTGAGGAGGGTGCTTTCGGGAGCCTTTACCCTGTCACCTCAAGAGCGTACCAGCCTGTTCCTCCAGAAGGACGTCTTGCTGAGGCCTGCAAGGTTTGGGAAAAACCCCCACACTGGGCTACACATCAACAAGAGAATTGACGCTCGATACAAGCTTCGCACCTCTGAGCAGATGGCCTAATCGGCTTGTCCGCTCCTATCCTCAACGGTGGTGGCTGCGGCCACCTTTCAGTCCAAGCCGGCCTCTGCATCTTCAACGGCGGCAACTCAAATCCTATCCCAGGAGGATAAACTATTGGACTCCCTAGCAAGGTGGTTTTGCCAATTCAGCGCTACAGCTTCGTCAAGCGAACACTAAGCTCATCCTGGCAGCAGCCAATCAGAGGCTGTGGAGAGAGTTGGCCGATTTCCAAGAGTGCATTCCTGCAGATAGGCTAGAGGACTTTAAAGCTGGGTTGTCGGACACCAGAGTACTGGTGCAGGATCTACTGGATGCTGCGGCACACCACGTGGATACCTCAGCTCAAGGCCTTATGGGAGGGGTTGACACCTCTCGGCAGGCGTGGCTTCACGCGCCAAAGTTTTCAAAGGAAGTGCAGGATAAAGTTCTGGACCTTCCTTTTGACGGCAAGGAGTTGTTTCATTCTTCTACCGATGAGTAGCTCATAAATACCAAAGCGAGCACCCAAACTGCTAAATCTCTATCGGTATTGGCTAAAGCTCCTGCAAAGGCCCCTTATACTCGGAGGTTGGGGATCCCAGACTCGGTCCTTCTCTGGCTTCTGGGAGTTTCAGGATAGTCATATGCGCCGGTCTTATGCAGCTGCTGGCGGTACTCGCTGGAAGCAGCAACGGCAGGGTGGTCGGTTTTTCTCTCGCCCATCAGCCTCTTCTCCAGGGGCAGGTAGTCTCCCAGCCGACAAATCAGCAAAACTGTATTTTTTGTCGGTCGCACGAGACTCCGTTGGGAGGACGAATCTCGTCTCATCTGGATGCGTGGCACACCATTATCGAAGACCGGTGGGTTTTTTGTCCTCCCTCAGAGCCGAGGTACAGAAACTTCTAGACCTCCAGGCGGTGGAACCTGTTCCCCTTGGGGAGCAAGGGGAGGGCTTCTACTCTAGTCTGTTCAGTGCCCAAACCCAACCAGGCTGGCTTGCTCACTATCCTCGATCTTTCTCAGTTCAATCTTTCTCTTCCTCAAGAGAAATTCAAGATGATCACGCCTTGCCAAACAAAGTCCTCTCTTGGGAAGAGTGACTGGCTCAGTGTAGTGGACCTTCAGGACACTTGTACGCACATCATGATTAAGGGGGCTGAATCGAAAATATCTGCGGTTCTCCCTTGGAGGGGAGCATTTCCAGTTCTGTGTAGTCCCGTTTGGATTCAGCTCGGCGCTGCGTGTCTTTACGAAGATGTCAGTCATCGCAGCTTTTCTTCGGCTACAGGGTGTTCATGTATATCCATATATACAGATGACCCTCCCAGGTCCAACTTGGGTCCTTCCTTTCATCTATCTTCCTCTCTATCTGTGGTGTTCCCCAGGGGTCTAACCTCTCCCCCTGGCTTTTCAACCAATAACTGGCAACTCTTGCCCACTGCATTGCCATTTTCTGCTCAAATTTCCAGTGCTACGCTGACGACACAACTCATTTTCAGGCTGCCCTCTGCCACCTCCTCTCCCTCTCTCATCTCTGATTGCCTAATTGCCATTCAAGATTGGTATGCCGCCAATGATCTTTGTCTGAATGTCAGCAAGATGGAGATCCTCCTCATCGGCACACCTTCACCATCCTTTCCCCTCACTCTCTGGCTGGCCTCCCTTGGCCCTCCTCCTACCCCCCTCCCCCCCTGCGAGGCTAAGAACCTCAGGGTCATCTTGGACTCCACTCTTTCCTTCTCTGCCCACATCTGAGGTCTCTAAAAAGTCAGATTTCCGACTGCACCTCCTCAGAGGTTCTCTGCCTTTCCTCTACTTCCCCCAGAAGCTCATGGTATCTCAAGCTCTGGTTCTCTCTAGCTTGGACTGTTGTAACAGCCTCTATCTAAATCTACCTGCCTCTACTCTCCGCCCTCTGCAACTAATCCAGAACAGTGCTGCGAGACTTGTCCTTAGCCTCGAGCCCTGGGATCGTATCTCTCCAGCTCTGAAATCTCTCCACTGGCTCCCAGTGGATGCAAGGATTAAATTCAAAACCCTCTGCATTGCCCACAAGGCTTTCTGGAGCCTGGGTCCAAAATACCTTCAGCTATCCCTCTGCAAATACCTCCCCTCTCGAGCTCTTCACTCCTCTACTTCCAACTCACTCAGGGTCAGTCGTTTTTCTAAGAAACGAGCTGGGGTAGATCTCTGTCTTCGGCCTCCCTCTGGGACAGCCTCCCTGCCACTAAAACTTGAGGAGAACCATCTCCGGTTCCGGAAGCACCTCAAGACCTTCCTCTTTTCTTCTGCCTTCGCTCCTCCTCTCTCCTGCTGATCTGTTCTCTCTTGGCACCGTGCACCTGGCCACCCTCTGTCTTTTGGGCCCAGGTACCTGCTCATCCTGCCACCCTCCCGCACTGCCTCCGGGCCCCCCCTTGTACTGGGGTCTGTATCTGTACCCATACAGCCCCCTTTTTCTTCCTGCACTTATCAAACCTAACCTGTCTGCTGCCTTAAACCTAGCACTTGCAAATTGCCGGCTGCATTACCACTGTTTGTTGCCTTTATTATTTATTTGTTATTTATCTGTTTCTCCTCTGCTTCGCACTTTCCACCTCTCCCCCCTTCCATGCACTTTTCCCCTCCCCCTCTCCCATGCACTTGCGTGTTCTCAATGTCACTGGGCCTAGTAAAATCGCTGTTTTTGTTCTCACCTATTCCCCTCCCTTGCCTTGTCGCGCTATTAAACACTTGTGTACGAGCGCGTTACAAATAAAATATCAATCATATTTGGACGACTGGCTTCAACGCAGCCCTTGTCCACTGATGGCTTCGAGCAATCTCCAGTCTCTCCTCCAGCTCCTGTTGCATATTGGGCTGTCGGTGAACTGGCAGAAATCTTCCATGACGGTCTCCCAAAACATGATTTTCCTGGGTTTCCGTTGGAACATGGTTGATTCCAGGGTGTACTTAACGGCAGACTGGATTGCGGATGTATTTGCCACGTGCCAGCTCTTCATCCAGTCAGCGCACACGACGGCTTGGTGGTTTCAAAGACTTCTGGTTGTCATGGCTTCGTGTGTACCTGCTCTTCCTCTTGCACGTCTGAAAATGAGGCGTACTCGGCTGGCTCTTCCGAGCTCTTGCTGTCTGGCTTTGGACTCGGATTCCAAGATGATCCCAGTTCCATCCTGCATGAAGGTGGAACTGCTATGGTGGTCTTCGACCAACAATCTTACCGTGGGGGCCTCCTTCAGGAGCCCTGCCCACAAGTGAGGATTACCACGGACTCGTCCCTTCTGGGGTGGGGCGCGACGCTGGATCACCTCCAGGTTTTTGATCTATGGATGCTGCAGGACCGGCAGTTTCATATGAATTATTTGGAACTCCTGGCTGTATTTCTGGCGCGGAAAGCTTTTCAACAGTCCATCACAAACAGGGTGGTCCGCATCTGCACTGACAACTCTGTGGCGATGTTTTATATCAACAAGCAGGGTGGCACCAAATCACCACCTCTTGTGGACATCGCCATTCAGATTTGGGAATGGGCCATCCAGCACAGCATTTGGCTACTAGCGGTACACATTCCGGTTCAATTCAATCTGACTGCAGACTCACTCAGCCGACAAACAGCAGCCAGCTACGAGTGGGAACTGAACACAGAGGTCCTCTCCACCATTTTTCGCCAATGGGGCTCTCCAGAAGTGGACCTATTTGCGACTTCTACAAACAGGAAACTCCCTCTTTATGCATCCAGGAACAGTCTTGGGGCCTCCTCCCTAGGGGACTCTCTCGAAATTCTGTGGCACAACATGAAGACCTATGCTTTCCTGCCTCTATCTCTGTTTCATCGGTCACTCTGCAAGCTCAGGAATACATTGAATTGCACTTGTTCATAGCTCCGTGGCAGTGGCGGCTGCTATGATAGGGCGGCCGGGCGCCGGCCCCCCAGAAAAAAAGAGAGAAGCTAAGAGATTCAATCAGAGAACTTCTCTGATTGAATCTCTTTTAGCCTAAGATGCTGCTGCATATCCTTTGCCAACAGTGCGGGGGCGCTGTGGCAAGGAAACAATAGTCACTAGTGTACTATGGCCGGCCCGGCAGCGGGGCGCGTCCCAATTTAGTATAATTTATTTTATAGTAGAGTGCGTGGAGCTCGTAACTCCACGCACTCTACGTAGCCCCTTTTATTAGAAGCCTGGCGGGGCGCTTCAGGGCTGGCCCCGCCAGTATTAAAATGTGCGCAAACAGCGCACTTATATTCCCTCCCCTGCCATAGATACAGTAATGTCATTGGCTGGCAAACAGCCAATGACATTACTGTATCTATGTGTATGACTCGCGGCGCAGGGTGTGTGCGTGCGCCTGCGCCGCCTTCACACCCGTCTTTCTTTCAGCCGGAGTCAACAACACACACGAGTCGACGAGTGCTGCAGCTGCACCAGGCCACCAGCCCAGCGGCGCCACGGTAAGTACCCCAGCATTGTGCGTTGTTTAACTTTCTTCTTGGGCCCGGGGACTCGGGAGTGTTGTTACACTTACTCCCCTCCCCGGGCCCAAACTATGTGGTCCACCACGCGGCCCAGGCCCAGTCAACACTGAACGACGTGTAGGCCAGGGGGCCTACACGTCGTTCAGTGTTGCTGCCGAGCCTGCTGTCAACTTGGGGCGAGCCGCCTTGGTGGTAGCGGGCTGCCCGCTACCACAAAGGCGGGAGCCGCCTGGGCCTGCTTTGTTTAGCCCCGGTCCGTGCTGTGGCCCAAGGGCCTTGCCTTGGGCCACGCCGGACCGGTACGCAAGGCCCAGGGCACTGGCAGGCGTGCGCTGGCGCTGCTAGGCCCATACTGGGCAGCGCTAGCGCACGCCTGCCTGCCAGTGCCCTGGCCTGGGCCTTGAGTACCGTCCGGCGTGGCCCAAGGCAAGACCCTTGGGCCACGGCACGGACCGGGATGTTCATCCTTGCATGAGGATGATGGCTGGAACTAGTAAGCTAGGAAAGTTTTGCGAAATGTCGCAAAGTTGTGTTTTGGAAAATGTTGGTACTGGCGGCAAACGTCTGTCTTGTCTGTGCTCTGAAGGGCTCGTCGTTATTGCTGTGGATTGGCTGCACGGCTCGTTACCGACAAACGTGTAATATAGTGGGGTTGTTTTTCTGAGCAGATGAATTATTCTAAGTACTGGCCTGGTTCTATACAGAATGTTATGGGTGGCACTGTTCTCACAGCTTCATCCATAAGCGGCTTGCTGCAGCAGTTGCCAGATAGTGTGCCATGATTTGGGGTTGGAGTTCCTTGAGACACCCCTGCACGGGCACAGAGGGGTGCCAATTTGCATGGTAACATAACCTTTCCCTCCCCTGTGAAAAGAAATGCCTCTACCAATTAATTAGCAGCATCGACTCATTCCCAGGCGCTCAAGCTGGGAATGTTCACAGACTCTCCTTCTGCGGCAGCATTGTAAGAGGAGTAACATTCTCCTCAAATGTGTGCCGATGCCGAATTCCTGTAGCAGCACAGGCTGGTCAGAGAGTGCTTGGAATATGTCCGTCTGCTCACTGGGAAGTACTGGTGAAACGCAGCCGCGGCCCGCGAGTCCCGACCCTCCCGCATCATGCTAATTGTGCCGTTTTATATTTTCGGCATTTTTTGTCGAAAAATGCCGAAAATATAAAACGGCACAATTAGCATGATGCGGGAGTGGTCGGCCGCGGCTTAGCATCACCATGGTCTCTGAATTAGCATCATTTTCACCGTCAGAGGAATCAAATGAAGGGGAAAGACGAGCTATCTGCAGGGGAGGAGGTGTGACTGGGCTGCCTGAGGTTTCAAAAATGAGATAATTTTCCCCTGAACAGGCGAGCGGAGACCTTTCTTCTCCTTAATACTATTAGCAATAACCTCAGTCACATGTTTTATTTGCAATTTCTTTTTTTTTTCTTAATTAAATTGCTGGTTGCCATAGCACATTTGCTAGCCATTCGGTCAGAACTGCATAATTGATATTTCGTACTTATGGATGGCATTTTGAATGACTTTCAGCAAAAACAAGTAATAGGCATTTACTTGCTGTAGATCGAAAAGGAAAAAGTTCCAGCATCAGGAACAGCTTCCCAATTTAGATTATTTATAAATGAAGGTGCTCCACCCCTACCACCACCGGCCCCAGCAGACCACAGTAAACCACTTTACTGCCACTTGCCGTGCTAGAATGATGCTAAGTAGTGGTAGTCTGCAGTTCAGTTTAGAAAGGGCTCGCCTCTAACAATAGAAACAATGAAAATCCCTTGTGCCTGGGATGCCGTTATCTCCCCACACTAAACAACTTTACTGAAAGGGATTATAAAGATACAAGCAGTTTTAGCAGCACGGGCCACGTGGTATGGTCTCTATCCAATCTTTCTTCAGTTTGTAAATCAACCAACCACTTTAAGCCAGAAGAATGAAAATATAATAGTGGAGGGGCAGCAGGAACGTACAAAGGTATTCTTACTAGGCTGATCGCAGGGAGCCATTCCATAAATTAGTCTAGGGCCCCATTTGCATCTGAGATATAAGAACACAATACCATCTTTATCCATGTGAGCACCTCCCAAATTAACTTCAGGTATACCATTTGCAGCATCCTTTGTCGGTTCAAATAACTCACCACATGCTTTCGCCCCAAAGGCAATTCAATGTCCATGCTTAGAAACCTCTGGTATTCAGCACTTTATAAATAACCAATTACAATTACGCAGTCTGAAAAACAATATCGCATTATGTTATTAGTGGGGATTTATAGCGAACTTACTGGTCTATTTCTCCCACTCAATGCGCTGGATTCGGGGATCGAACCCATATTGCATTGTTGAATCACTTTTTACACCTGGGAAGACTTGTTTGCTAGGTATCTCTTTGTCTGCTGTTTGGAGCAAGAATGTGGAACACTGGATGGGCCTTTCCATTTATTGGGCAGCTTTAACTTGTAGTCCAATTGGCTGATATGTTTGATTATAACAAAAGGAAATAGGAACCGAGGAGACAACTTTTGGGAGGTTTTATCTATCGATCTATCTTTATGCATACACCATAGTACCAGCTATTCCCAATACAAGCTGCTGTAAAATACACCATCACACTTGCACACGTAAGAATAGTGTACCACCATTAATATGTAAAACCGAATGCTTTTTTCATATTTCGGTGGGTTTTTTGGACAGTAAATTGCACATTTTGTAGGCCATTTTTCCAAACATTTCGCAGGGGGAGAGCCCCCCTGCACCCCCCTTGGGGGAGTGGGCTCACGCGCTGCACGCGCTCGCTACTATATTCGCCCGGGGAAATTTACGCCCCACCAGCTTTCAAACTCACCAGCCGCCACTGCTCCGTGGTGGCCAGCCAGATTCTGGTTCTCGGAACTTCAGCATCTGTCGATTCTTCCTCTGATCAGATTGCCGTTGATTCCCAACCTGCTTCACCAGTGCGATCAGCAGATGTGGCACCCCTCCCCACAATCATTCAGCTTTGCGGCCTGGTGCCTGAATTCAAATCCTTAGCACAGTTTAACTTCTCCAAGGACAATATGCACATTATCCAAGCAGCCAGGAATCCTCTAGGAGGTCTCAGTATAGTAGCAAGTGGCTGTGTTTCTGTCACTGGTGCTTGGCTAAACCGCTGGACCCCAGACACGCTACGCTACGATTGACACTGTCCTTTTGTTCATATCTCATCTGGCAGCTTAGGGCATCCATGTCTTGTAGGACTTGCTTGTCTATTGCCGCCTACATGTCCACTGACACCTGTTCCTTTTCATTGACGAACCCAGTAATTAAAAGGCATTTTGCGGGTCTATTACATCTTTTTCCACCGGTACCAATGCTCATCCAAAATGGGATTTAAATGTGGTCCTCACCGCCTTATGCCATGAACCATTTGAACCCATGGCTACTACTGATCTCAAATACCTTTCCTGGAAGGTCACGTTTTTGATTGCAGTGACATCAGCAAGGTGAGTAAGCAAGCTTCAAGCTTTGTCTGTGGGACATCCGTTCCTCACCTTTCATAAGGATAAGGTTGTGCTCCGCACTCATCCTTTTTTCCTGCCTAAAGTAGTTACTGATTTTCATTTGAATCAATCTCATTCCATGCCCATCTTGTACATGACAAAGCGGCGACTGTTGCCTTCCAAAAGTATGTTCCCTGGGAAACAATTGTCAAGGCGGCTACGTGGGCTTCCCCAACAGCTTTTTGTAAACATTACTGCTTGAACCTGAGCTCCTGGGCCGATACCTAATATGCAAGGCTGTTCTTAAGAACCTATTTCAGTAAGGAGTTTCCATCACCCGTATTACCTGTGAGGAGTGCTTGGGAATCTCCCACAAGTATGGAGGAAAGGGGACGGGACGTAGGAGTATAACAAAGTTACTAACTGTAGTTACTACCTTACTCCTAGTCCCCTTTCCTCTATACGCCCGCCCGTCGTCCCCTTTAAGTATCCTCTATTGCTTAAAGGGTTGCAGACCTGGCGATAGAAAAGGACTGCAGGGCGATGCACTGGGCAGAGCGCCAGAGGGTGGGGTTACGGCCGCGTGCGGTACCCCGCATAAAAATAGGACAACAAGTTGTCATTTTTTGATGCTTTTTGACAAAAGTGCTCCAGTCCCGTTCCGAAGGACAGAATGTCCCACAAGTATGGGGGAAAGGGGACTATGGACTAGGAGTAACGTAGTCACTACGGTGAGTAGCTTTGTTATTGCTCCCCGGTCATCACCCCCCTTGCACCCCCCAAAGCTACCTTGGTGAAGTGATACAGATTTTTCCTCTCTGACATGCTCATTCAACACTCCCCCATTTGTCCCAGATCTTAGCAAATGTATAGTTCTATAAATTCATTCTTACATCGCCTTGCAGTTATCCATTTCCGATACACATTTAGACAGTCTAGGTACCTCTCAAGCTCCCCATAACATGGCTATGTTCCTCTTCGCGATAATCAGTGCATTAGCTATTAATATTTTTTACCATGAGTGCTCCACCGCCCCCAAATTCCCAACAAGGACAGTTTCGGGTCGACCAGATTCTGTTGCGAAACTGTTGCGGACACTCTTCTTTTACTACCCCAGCAACATTGGGTTTTGGGACATACCCATATTGTATGAAAGAACTTCCCCTCCCCGTATAACATTGTACACAGTTAGAATCCATTTCTCGATCCCATCTAAATAACAGTTCCCTGGTGTGATACATTCTATACAGCATTTGTAATTGTGTGGGTCTACATCGGGCCGGGAAAGCAACCTCCCTCAGGGCCATTAAGGCTGCTTGCCACTCTTCTGTCTCCAATGGACCTGCGTCCATTTCCGTTGGAGATTCTGCAGTGGACACGCTGTGTAATTAGCCAGTGTCTGATATAGGGTTGAAATCACCTTTCTGGTAAGGAGCTATGTATGCGTAGTAGCCTCAACCGGGATCTGCTCTGGGCACTCATAGTTCCCCCAGAATTGGGACCACATGGCATGTCTGAATCGGGTATTGCGATAATCATTTGTCAATAACAGCTGAAATTTCTGCTGCATCTCTTGGAATGAACGTTGCCGGCCCACCACTAACACGTCGTACATTGCCCTTATATTTTTCCCATGCCATGGAGTCGCAAAGAGCAGTTTCATCAATTGTGGCAGGTCCCAGTTGTGCCATAGCGGGGCATTCAGGTAACTACCCCCTCCCAACCCGCCTCTTTAGTAATTGTCTTACACACTCAGTACCTGGTGCGACATTTGGGGTAACCCTGCCATTTTATCCTTTCCTGCCTCTCATCCCATCCCGTTTTGGGCTGTGAATGCCTCCAGGGCAGCCTCCTCAGAGTGCTTTCAATCATCTGAAATGTCTGCTCTGGGACCCTGACCAGGGTGTTGTGAAGCACGTACAAGAATGTAGGCAGCAGCAGCATTTCAAACTTTGCTGCCCTCCCCATCAGGGACACCAGCAGCTTGTGTTGGAACACAGGAGAAAATCACAATAGGGGAACAAATGGGGGCAGCTCTTTGTGCTAAATCATAGACTGAAAAATCACCTCACTAGAAGTCCCCTACTTACTCCGGTTACTGTGACAGAGTAAGGGGCTTGACTCAGTCGGGGATGGGGGGCAACCACTCAAAGCCTGGGGCAGGAGGTCTACCAGGGTTTTAGCAGAGTTGTTCTGCCCCAGAGGTGGGTTGAGGGAAGGCTCTAGTCTCTGCCACCCCTGTACGTGCTGTGTTGAAGGAATATGGTGCCACTGTCTTTTACGCCATATATTTCCTTTCCAATGCCAGCCCAAGTTATTGTTCCACTACAGAAATACCAGCAATCCCAGCCGCCACCACTGAATGCAGCGACTTGAGGGAAGAAACCGATAGTCCTCATGAAGTCTCAGAAGCAGCTGTGCGCCATGCTGAATCAAATATGCTTACCATGGGGTCAGAGTGAACAAAGCATTTTCCCCAAATGCTAACTTGAATTCACTGTCATGTGAAAAAGCCAAAAGGGGCTGATCAAGCTTTGTAATGAGAAATTACACCCCAGGGGGTGGGGAAGGAAGAGTAGCTGTAGATTAGGCTGTAGGATCGAAGTGAGATATCAGGATATCGGACCAATGGAAGTTACAAGGGTCGGAACGGAAAAGAGAAGAGTATAAAAGGCTGTCCCAATGAAATCAGAGTAGTTGGTTTTCGAGTTAGGTCAGGAGGGGTGGAAGTGGACCGAGAGAATAGGTGGCAAAGGACGGTTGTGCCCATCATTGAGGAGATTGTTTTGGAGATTATTACAGGTGTGGTGCTGGTAGCGAGAGAGAGTGGTACCAGAGAGAGGTGCTGAGTGAGCAAAGTGTTTGGTGGGTTGAGGTACAAACTAGTGCGGGAGAAGGGGGGGGGATAGGAGGGGGAAACAGAAGGAAGGGGGAAGGGAAGATGAAGGGGAGGGGAGAGAACGGGGAGGGAAGGAGAAAACAGGGGAATGGGGAGAGGAGGGAAGGAAAAGACTTGCATCCCATAATTTTGCCTAATGTGAGTGTTAGAATGGAGCCAGGCAGATGAGGCTATTGCCTTTAAGCCCTTCCCATAGCCAGGTTTTAGATCGTAAGGGCTACCTATTGCTAGTTACCACTCTGGCTGTAAGGAAGCCTGAGCTGTGGAGGTCAGAGCCCTGGAAGAAGAGGGAGTGATTCCATTAGTGTGCTACAATACCAGCTAAATTAACAATCTGTCTGAACAGTTTTTTTTATATCACAATACAAACGCTCAACCTCACTGTGCAATCTGGGAGTTTGTAAGGTAACCTGTGACATGATTCTGGGTTGTTTAAGGGGGCCAGGGACAACCCAAAGCTAGTAGATTAGGGCACTGAGCCAATATGGGGAGAATCCCATGGCCACCGTCACTGGTCATTTGACGTTCACATGCCAGACAAAAGTGCTACCTGCCCATTGAAGACCTTGGCAGGAGACCCGTGATCTCACATGGGACAGCACACTCCGTCCCCAAACCAGTCTGCCTTCACCAGAAGCAATTATGGTAGCTACAGAACTGATGATGCTTAGCACAGATCCAGCTGCACCTCTCCTGTGGGCTGCGCACACTGGCATGCATGCCACGTACAAATCTGAGATGGCAGACAGCCTTCATAAAACCGCAGTCCAGCTGCCTCTCCATTCACTCCAAAGATAAACGGTATACCTGACAGGGGAAAAGCAGTTCCACATTAACCAATCACATAACAGCACTAATAAGGATACACATTCTCAGGTCTTAATACCCAGATTGGCTCCAGGGGTGTGGACCCTCTGGAAAATAAAAATGGTGTCCCTGAAACGGAGAGGAGGGCATTTGGAGAAGGTTGTGGCAGGAGTTTGGAGCTTGTTGGTAATTCAGTAAGGAGGTTCTTGAGGGACTTGCGTGAGAGACTGGGAAGAGTGGAGGAAGCTGAAGAGAAGAGACATCAAGCTGTGGTAGGAGGAAGTCATTTGAAGGGAATTGGTGGAAGACATCCGAGGTGTTTGGGAACCAAGAGGGTGGACAAAGTCCTAGCAAGGTGGTAGTTAGTGAGAGCTAGAAGGAACAATATACCATGTGTAGCCCAAGACAGAGGGTACGGGTGAGACTGACCATCGGAGGGGGCCAAACCCAAGGTTGGAGGAAGAACGAGCGCATGCCATGGCATCAACGAGGTCAGGACCAGAGGAGGAGAACAAAGGTTATACAGAGGGAAGGAATTGGAAATCTTGGAAATCAGATAAGGCTCGCTTAAGCTCCTCTGTGGGGGCTGCGGCAGGCTCTGTCTGCAAATGGAAGACCCATTCCAGCTGTATCTCCAACTTGTGATGGATACACAGTGAAGTCTACAGGGCCCCTCAAGTAAGATGTGAGGTAGGTTTTTCCCACCATTAACAGGATACAAGCCAGAGGACGTTTGGAGGAAGTCATCTGGAGGTTCCCCTGAAATCTTGTGATCTTTAGAAGAAGACCCTTAAACTAGTGGAACTGTTGACAAGACTGTCCTGCCACTTTGTTTGACCAGAAGAGGAGGAGTGAGTTTGAAATAAAATGTGTTTTTATCGAAGATGGTGTGTGGACATTTTGTGGACCCACTCGACTAGTTATTTATATTATAGAGTGAAGTTGTCATCTGAATTTTGTTGGATGTGTGGTAGTCATCAAAGGGGCTGGGTGCTGCCACAAGCAAGGCTATGCTGGTAGGCGGGGGACAATCCACTGGTTACCCTCAAAATGACCTGCGCAGAATTGAGGGGGTTGACACATTCAGAGACTAAACAATGATTGTCTTAGGGCGTCCACTTGCCGAGGTGTCCAAAGGGCTGACGGAGCTAAGGGCCCATGCTATTATCTTTTCCGTTTGTTCATTCTTTGCTTCCTGTTAGCCCGTTTGCCACTGCTTTCCACAAAATATGCCTCATACAAAGCGCACACATCATATTGAAATAACTCCAACACAACACTCCACTAAAACTACTAATTGCATAGACCTGCATTCTTCTCAACGGCCACTCTGCACCTGCCCCAGACACATGAAATCAATCAATCAATCAACTGATTAGCACCCACTCTCCAGATATACCTTTCCTTACACAACCATGTCACAAACCCACCACACACCTATTATTCCTGATAAGCTTCCCCTGCAGTATCCCATCCACCACAAAGACTACCCACACAAACCAGTCAGAGGGTTTGCCATCATACATAGTCACTCACACTTAACCCCCATTACACATCGTTTGATGAGCACTCTCATGTGCTCCCCACCTTTCTCTACCTCATTTACCACCTCCAACACACAATCCCAACTTCCACACCACTGCACTGACTTCACAACTAACAACCACAGCTCCCGCTGCATCAATATCTACAGTGGTGGCTGCAACCCTGTCATTTCCCATCCTGATAAGTATCCTCACTCCACTCGCCCCTGTATGGCTTTCCAAAACTCATCACCCCCCCCCCCCCCACACACACAGCTGGAAACTCTTGTGTCTGTAAAAAAAGAAAACAATTGGGGTGTCATGCTCAGGCCACTTTGCTATCCCTTTCACCCATACTCTACCACACAAGATCCCCCCCACCTGCCACGCATTCCCCTACCCCCTAGCTAGACAAACCAAGCACATTACAGGCACAGCCTTAGTACCACTCATACCACTCCCCTCATCCACACAGTCACATCCCTTCACTCTCCTCAACAATTACACCATCATCACACAGCCACTCGACAAAAGTTGCCCCCCTCAAATCACAAAAACCCTGCATCCACCACCATAAACCATGGTTCAAAAGCTCCCTCCTCTCTATCAAGCAGGGAGCCAGACCCTAGAAAGAACCAGGCAAATAACAACCCAGGCCCTCTCCAGAGAGCACCACCTAAACTCTGCCCAAAATAGCCATACACAATGCCAAAGCAACCCGTTACCTCAGAGAACTCCAATCCGCCACCAATCATACACAGAAAGTAGTCAACATCCCTATCCGAGGGCTATGTTCCTTGCTCACTTAAGCGAGCAGTGGTAAAACCGCTATTAAAAAAGCCCAAGTTTGACACCATGATACTAAAAGATTACCGTCCTGTGGCTAATCTATGCTGGCCCACTAAATTCCTTGAAAAAATTGTTTGTAACCAATTCCAGCAGTTCGTCGACAGTAGACATCCTGGACGAACACCAATCAGGATTTCGCCCGAATCATGGGACAGAGACTGCCTTACTGGCAGTCCAGGATGATAGTCAAGGATGATCTACTAGAAGCTGTGGACAGAGGAAACAACACAATATTGTTGATGCTCGATTTGTCGGCAGCATTCGACACAATCAACCACAAAATTATACTCCAACGGATTGGAAGTATAGGCAGGGCAGCTAAAGTTGTGGTGGATTGGTTCGATTCCTTCCTACAAGACAGATCTCAACAGGTGGCCCTGGGAGCCTTCCTCTCAGAGTTAATACAACTGAGATGTGGCGTCCCCTAGGGCTCAGCGCTTTCACCTCTGATTTTCAACCTATATATTCGACCACTGTTTGACATCCTGAGGAAACACGGTCTACGGATACGCAGATCTATGTGGAGACAGATAATCTGCCGGAGGCATTTGAAAGGATAGACCGGTGTATGTCAAATAATGGATGGCTTGCAACCAGTTACAGCTCAATGCAGCCAAAACGGAGGTAATCCTGTTCAGATCAGAGAACAAAAATAGAGAGGAAGGAACCCACTTAACTCCGCAGATCTTAGGTGAAAACATCCTGTTTTCTAGGAACGTAAAAAAATCTTGGTTAAATCTGGCAAGAAAACTTGGACAGTGAAGCACAAGTTGGGGCAAAAATAAAAGCAGTATATTATGCCCTGCGCCTGCTTAGGAACGTACTTCCTTTTTTAACACCCCAAGATCAGCCAGTGGTGGTGGGAGCCTTGGTAAATGCTCATCTTGACTATTGTAACAGTCCCATGACAAGGATTCCTATGAAACAAATGTCAAGACTACAAAAGGCCCAGAATGCGGCAGTGAGGTTTACTGCACACCTGGGCAAAAGAGACCACGTTTCCACATCTCGGAAAGCATTCCACTGGCTGATGGTGGAGGACCGTATTAAATTCAAGGTGGCGTGTCTGGTCTATAAATGTTACCACAAACTCTCACCCAGATACCTGAACACGAGAATCCACCAGTATTATCCTACCAGAGACCTATGTTCAGGAGACAAACTCCTGCTATGTGTCCCTCGGACAAAATACACCTCTAAAGGAGACAGGAGGTTCTCTGTGTTCAGCCCCAAGCTGTGGAATCAGCTGCCTTTTGGCATTCGTTCATGTACTACACTGGCAACGTTCAGAAAATAATTAAAAACATTCCAAAGAGAGGCACCAGCCGAGGAGAGAGACCTGCCCTCCCCTTCACTCTCTGTTTGGAGAAGCGTTTGAAGAGCAGAGAGTAGGTATTAGAGGAGCAGAGGGCTCTAGCAGGGATGTATTTAGGTAGGGAAAGTTGGAGATGGCATGGTCCCAGGCCCGAGAAAGCATTGTGGATGATGCAGAGGGTTTCGAATTTGTTCCTTGCAGCCACTGGGAGCCAGTGGAGAGATCTTAGGGCTGGAGAAATATGGTCCCTTGGCTTGAGGCCAAGGCTGTGTCTTGCAGCCCTGTACTGGATTAGCTGAAGTGGAAGTAGGAATGAAAGGTTGAGATTGAGGAAGAGGCTGTTGCAATCTTAGAGTCTGGAGAGGACCAGAGCTCTGGAGACTTTGAGCTTCTGGGTAAAGGAAGAATGCCTCTATGGAATTGAAGCTCGAAGTGAGCCTTCCTGGCAAGGTCCTGGATGTGAGGGTTGAAGGAGAGAAAGGTTTTCGACCTCACAGAATGTAGAGGGTAGAGGGCCCATGGAAGGCGATCAGAGGGTAGGAGGGAAACGGGGCTCAGGTGTCCCAATGAGAAGGATCTCCCTCTTACTGGCATTAAGACAGAGGTCGTTAGCCGCACACCATGCCTGGATAGCGGTCAGACAATCTGGGATGAGAGAGGAGGTAGGAGAAGGACGTTTGAAGGAAAGTTGTGTGTCATCTGCATAACATTGGAAATGAGAGAAAGAGGAGATAAAACGAGCAAGAGGGGCGAGATAGATATTGAAAAGCCGAGGCGATGAGATAGAGCCCTGGGGGGCGCCGCAGGTAGCGAGTGAGGTGGTGGAGGAGAAAGGGCCCTGCTGCAACTGGGAAGGGCGGTTAGTGAGGAAAGAGGTCAGCCAATCCAGTGCCCGGTCTATGATGCTGAGGGTATCACAGAGCTGTTTGATGAGGATAGAATGGTTGACAGTTTCAAAGGCAGAGGAGAGATTGAGAAGGGTGAGAACAGCAGGAGAGCTAGAGTCCAGATTAGCAGGAAGTCTTCACGATGCTTGGAATCCAGATTGATGGTCATGGAGGCAAGTTGACCATGAAGGATCAGTTGGGGAATGGTTAACTTCTCCAAGAGGTTACTCAGGAAGGGGTAGTTGAGATGGGGCGATTGTTAGCCGGACAGGAGGGGTCAGCAGACAGCTTTTTTAGGAGTGGGTGCACAAGGGAGTGCTTGAGGGATAGAGGGAAAGAGCCAGTGGTGAAGGAGTGGTTACAGAACTCGGCAATAGCAGAGGCAAGAGAGGAGATGTCCTTAAAGCTTTTAGAAGAGCAGTGGCTTGGAAGATACCTTCATAGAGGGGACAACTTTAGAGACCTCAGCAGGTGCTATGGGCAGGAGGAAGGGGGTGGAGGGAGGTTAGCCAAGGAGGCAGGGGATCAGGAGCGGGAGTGGAGGTGAGTGGGGTGGAGAGAGAGGGCAGGATGTCCTTTGTTTTTGATGTGAAATGGGAGGCCAAAGTGGTGCAAAGAGCCGGAGGAGGGAGGTAGACTGCAGTTGAATTGGCGAGTTCCTTGCAGATTTTGAAAAGTTCAGCCATGATGTTAGTGGCTTCAGAGATGCAGGCTTGGATGTGGGCCCTCTTCTTGGTGCGGACAAGAAACAATATTGCCTTTGGAGCAGGCAACAGGCCAGTTTGTCAGGGTATGAACCAAAAGTCTTCCACTTCCGTTCAGAAACTCTGCACTTACGTTTCGGAGTTTAGACGTTGAACTAGACTGGTTTTGTACATTAGGGATGCCAGAGAACCATTCTCGCACCAGCAAGTGGAATGTCCACTCTCCTGACGACTAGGGGACTAAGTCCCCTCTTCTTTAGTTGGACCTTGTTTTTTAATATTGGCAAAGATGTATGTAAGACAGTCAATAACACTGGTAGGTATTAAAGTTCTGATACTAGAGCAGCACCACCCAGTAGAGCAATTCTTCCGTAAGAAATCGGTTTACAAATTATATTACCGTTGGGTTGTTGTATTTCTTTCCCACTTTTTCCCAGTCTCTACATCCCCCAATATTGCTGTTCTCTTCAGCGTTAATGAATATTATTGACAAACGTATTGATAGTCCTTGTTCTGTCATGAGCATCTTTATTAAAACAATAAAGGCCTAGGCCAGGAAAAGGGGTGAAGGGGAAAAAAATGGTCCTTCCCTATGCAGTATGGGAAAATAAATAGATCCTGTCACTCTGGTGGATGCTGACAAGCAACAGCAGCCTGGCTGCCTTAAAGTGACAGTCATAAATGTTTCCCTGTTTTTTCTTCTTCTCTTGTTACTTGAGACTGGCACACATCTGTACATTAGCACTGATGTTTGTCGGGAGTGAACATAATGAAAAAATACATATTTGTTTGATTGGTCTTCGTTTTATTGAGCAAGTTGCCTAATATAAAGTGTTTGAGGACCTGTAGAAGATATTCAGTAGTAATGAATTTTATGATGCCCACAGCGAGAACTAGAACTATAATTAAGTCAGTTTTCCTCTGTTTTTAGTTGGGAACGGAAGACTCCCCTACTTATACTATACCTCTCTCCTTCCTCCCTGCTATTTTTAAAAATATTTTTTAAACAATTTGGAATCCAACCACAATGTACCAGAAAAAAATCAAGTGTTGGAATTAATTGACCCACCTGAGGTTTTTAATGCGAAATGTGATCTTAAATGGGCTATTGTGTTCTTGTATTGCAGGGTCCAGAGCATCCCAATCCTGGAAGACCGTACACAGCCAGAGGCTTCCCCCGGCATTGCTACATTCCAGAAAATAGTAGGGGTAAAAAGGTAAGTGTGTTATAACTCTCCTTATAGTTTATGGTAATAGCATTGTTCTTTTAGCATTCAAGGTACATTCACAGTTTAGATTCCTTAGTTTGAGTTTTTGTTTAAGTGTTTTACATAGCACTAAGATGCAACTTTAAAGGCCTTTCACAGCACCATGAGGCACAGTAGCAAATTGAAATGCAAAATTAATATTGTGATTCAGATAGTCACATTAAATAGTTTGAGCATTGTAGATCAATATATATAGGTAAGTTGAGTCTCTGATGCATGTGCTTTGTGGATCTTGGAAGCACTTTCTATTCATCATTTATCAAAGAAAATGGGGCAGTAGCAAAAACCAAGGAAATAGTACTTTTTTATTTTTTATTATTGATTTAGCTGAAATTCATCAACCTTTCAATATAAGTTAGTCAAGGTTCTAAAAAATGTATTAATTCATTAACATTTTCACTTGGAAAATAGATATAAGGTCCTATCAACATACATTAAACAATCAGCAATCATTTGATATAAAAATTACAAAGTATGATATAATGAAAGATACAATATTAATTCAATCAATCGCTCTTAGAGCAGCAGTTGTATGTACGTAGTCAGTAATTACAGAAATCCAAGTGCATTCACCTTTAACCTCCCACTGTCACAGATGTTATACATGCGACATGGTAATTTGATGTATGAGTATTAGACATATAATCTAACAGTACTTTCATATCGCCACCTGTTGCTGTATCTAGATACCCGCTTTAGTAACTAACTTTCTCCAGCATGGGGGCTGGCATGGATTCACATGCTCATGAATATTCCCCGTCGTCAGGCTGGGAATCCTCGGTAAAGAAAAAATCAGTCTGTTTCGTTTCTGAACTGCCTTTCTACTAATAACTTGCCTCTGGGTCATACTGTACCCAGCCAATGACTGCCCTCTACCTAGGCCCCTCCTCTGGCAGCCCTCTTCAGATTTTTACCAGACGTTCAAGTGTTGGGAGTCCTCGTGCTGTAGCTCTCAAGCTTTTACTGCGTGTTGCGTTTTTTCGAAGTTTACTCTTATTTTTTCGGTCAATTCGAGCCTCAAGCTCAACAGATTCTTCTTCCGATCAACGGGGACCCGTTTCAGAATTTTCTACGCCCCTCAAGGGTGGATTTTGGTCGAATTACACTTTTTGGAGGATTCCAGAAGACCTTTGAGGCCTACCCCAAATGGACAAGGCCCAGGACAAGGGAGATTCTACACCTGCTGGATCCAAACTGTTAAGGAACTGCCCAGGATGTGGATTACAGAATGTCTTCAAGGAAGATGAGCACTCCCGGTGCCTCTACTGCCTTCACGCCGACAAGTCGCACGCGGAGGACTGTGCGCTCTGTAAGAACATGTCCGTCTGGACAATGAAGGACCGTCGTACTCGGCTGGCCAACTGGCTGGAGGGGAAGAGCCCAGCAGGAGGGGAGAAAAAGAGGTCAGAGCGGTCTTCTAAGACCTTTGAGGGCGCTCCGGCAACAGGGGACCAACAAAAGGCAAAGCACTGCGAGTCCACGGTCACCGGGAGCGCCGTTGGTTCGGGCTCCTTGGCTGCCAGGCAGGGTGTGATGTCACTGACGCCATCAACCACGAGCCAACACTCTGGCTCGGGGAAAAGGAAGTCAGAGAACCCGGGTAGGCTTCGGGAGAAGCCCCGGTCGATCCCGATGGAGAACGCCAAAGGGGGACGAGGCAGTGACCCTCCCCCTAAGGTGAAGGCCTCAGACGCTCCCAAGGTCATGAAAACCCTGATTCACCCGGCGAAGGCCTCAATTGAATGAGTCGTGTCGGCCCTGGCAAAGCCTGTGGAGGTTACCCCAGTGGAGACGACTTCCGGGCCTAGAGTTTCCCTGCCACCCCGGAGGGAATAATCTTTCCAGCTGATTGAGAAGACCCCTGTGAAACCTGGGAGGAGAAAGAGGGGGGGGGCGCACAGTAGCCATAACGGACACGGATACCACCTCCGAGGATGAGCTGGCTGGCGTCAAAACTATCCTGGACAGGAAGTTTGAAGCCTACAGGAGGGATCCCGACGAGAGTGACGTAGAGAGCAACGGTGGAGCCGACGAGGAGCCGCGGCCCATGGAGGAAACACAGGACACTGTGCCCCAGCCGTCGCCCCTGTCGCAACCGATGCCTACGCCTCAGAACAATTCAGGAGCAATCTTGATGGCCTTGCAAACCCTGTGTACAGAGATAAGGACAAGGTTGCCCTTACCCCCAGTGGACAATCCAACAGCGCCTGGACCGTCGGGGAACCCACCGAGCAAGTGCAGGCGAATCCAGCCTCCCCCTCCTTTCCAGCCTTCACCTCCATCCCCTCAACCGAGGGATGAGATGGGAACAGAGACGACGACGGGGACGGATGACAACAGTGGTGACGACGGGATGGATCTCCCGCGACAAGGGTAAGAAACTGGATGCCATGGGACGACGGGTCATCTCATCGGCAGTGACGACCATCAAAGCGGCCAAAGCCCTCGCGATAGTGGCACGCTATGACAGGGAGCTGTGGTTAAAGATCGCTCCCCTGCTAGACTTCCTCCCGGACAACGAGAGGGCAGAAGCCCTTGAAATCCTGCAGGAAGGCGAGGTGGCTTTGGAGCATGCCATCACGGTGGCCATGGACTTTCAGCCAGATGGGCAACAGCGTTTGCCTGAGCCACGGCGGTTGGCTCAAGGCCACCGATTTTCCGTCAGGACGTGTATACCAGGGAACTGGACATGCCCTTCGATGGTAACAACGTGTTCGGGAAAGCGGTTGACGAGTGGCTACAGGCCATCAAAGCGGACACTGAGACGGCCCGTGCCCTAGGCACTCCATCGACGGCCGTCCTTTCGGACCTCCGGAGGCAAATCTGAGGGTGCCTCCAAAGGATTCGGCAGCAGTTCGTCTTACCGCCAAGCTGCCTGTTCCTCGTAGCAGGAAGCCTACAGAGACCGCAACAAGACCGGTGGATACCGTCGTCGCCAAGGAGCCCAGGGTGGCAAGGCCTCTGCGAAGGATTGAACCGGCCGTGAAGTCGGGCCCCCACCTAAGCACTTCAGTGGGAGGCCGGCTGGCGAACTTAGTCGGCGTGTGGGAGTTCATCTCCACCGACCGTTGGGTGCTGGAAGCCCCTGCCCATGGGCACACTCTGGAGTTTCAAAGAAAGTGCCCCCATTTCCCTCCTGTGGCCAGGAAAGAAAACCACGTTCCACAGCTGCTTCTTGAGCTACGAGCCATTCTGAGAAAGGGTGTGATAGAGCTCGTCCCAAAGAGTCTGCGGGGCTCTGGAGTAAACTTGCGGTACTTCCTCGTCCGAAAGAAGACGGCGGCTGGCAACCCATCCTGGACCTTCGGTGCCTCAACAAATACATCGAAGCCTAGAAGTTCCGGATGGTTACCCTCCAGCACGTGCTGGGACAGCTGGAGGAAGGCGACTTCCTATCGCCGCTGGACTTGGAGGATGTTTACTTCCACATCCCCATATACAAAGGACATCGAAAGTTCCTATGTTTCGTGGTCCAAGGGCGACACTACCAGTTCACGGCCGTGCCCTTCGGGTTGAAGTCGGCCCCAAGGGTCTTTACTAAGTGCCCTATTTGGATGATTGGCTCATCCCAGCAAAGTCAAGAGAACTCGCCGTCGACCACACAGCGAAGACCATCCGCCTGCTCACGGAACTGGGATTCTTGATCAATTTTGCAAAGTCCCACTTAGTACCGTCGCAGGACGCCCTGTTCCTGGGAGCCAGACTCGAAACAGTGGCACGATTGGCATCACAGTCGGAGGAGAGGACGAAGGCCATTCTAGGCAAGGTTCAACGGCTGTTGACCATGGAAGTGGCCAGGGTGAGGTCCATCAAGTCCCTGCTCTGCATGTTATCTTGCATCTACCTTGTGCACTTGTGCAGGCTGAAGATGCAACCACTGCAGGAGTTCCTCGACGCCCGTTGATGCAAGTGGCGGGGAGCTTCGAAGACCAGATCTCCCTCAACAAGACTTTCCATCAGGTGATCCAGTGGTGAAGCACCCGCACGCATATCGAGGCGGACATGGACTTCCAGACCCCAACACACCAGGAAACGGTGACGACGGACGCCTCCATGGAGGGATGGGGAGCACACACAGGAGATCTCCACGCACGAGGCCTTTGGCTCCCGGGGAAGAGTTCCCTGCATATCAACGTCCTGGAGCTCCGAGCCATGTTCTGGGCCCTCAGGTCTTTCCTTCCGTCCCTCAAGGACAAAGTGGTACAGATCTTTAACGACAACACCACCACAATGTTCTACATTTGGAAGCAGGGGAGGCACCAGATTGCCACGAGTGGCAGCCTCGGCAGGATCAAGTGGTTCTCCTATTCAGACGATGGGGCAGTCTCCAGATCGACCTGTCGCGACGGCGGCGAACACCAAGTGCCGGAGGTTCGCCAACAGGTTTATCCAGCCGGGGAGCATGGCCGATGCATTCTCCTTCCCCTGGGACGGCCTGTTCCTGTACGCATTCCCACCGTTGCTTCTGCGACTCATCGGTCAACTCAGACGGTCCTGGTGCAGGATGATCCTCGTCGCACCGGCGTGGCCGAGGCAGATATGGTTCCCGGACCTTCTGGATTTATCAGCGTCCCCACCAGTCAAACTGCCGACGGACGCGGATCTTCTTGCTAGGGAAGGAGACGCCATCCTACATCACGACCCGGGATCGCTGAACCTGCTGGCCTGGTTCCTGCAGCACTAGATTTCGGAGGCTACGATATCCCGGCGGACTGCAAGGAGGTACTTGCAAAGGCCAGGGCGTCCTCGACTCTTAAGTGCTATGGACATAAGTGGAAGAGGTTCTCTGTCTGGTGGCATGCACAGATCAACCCTCTATGGATTACGGCCCCTCAAGCGCTGCCGTACTTGCTGTCGCTGGCCAAGGCGGGGCTGGCGCATGCTTACATCAAGATCCACCTGGCGGCTATCTCCCGCTACACCAGAACTCCGGGTCGGTCGTCGCTGTGGTCTCACCGCCTGGTGAAGGAGTTCATGAAAGGACTGTTCCACTGTTCCCACCGGTAAAGGCTCCGGCCCGGCGTGGGAGCTCAACGTGAATCCATGCCAGAACAGCAGTTACAAGTAAGTAACTTGTTCCTTTTGGGGGCGCTGTTGCATGGCTGGAAAATGGCTGGTGCCTGAGACGGCTCCGACGAAGGCTAACATATCCTCTGCATTAATCCTGCGTTTCTGTGGTACCTATGATCCTGGTCCTGTGACGTGACTCCCTATAGGAGGGTGATGGCGACTTGAGGTGAGCAGGGATCTGCGCCTGGAATTTCGACCTCACTGCACGGATCTTCCACCCTGGTGCCGCAGCGCATCGTACACAGCGAGGGGTTACCCTGCTGCGGTTGGACTCGTCATCACGGTCGGGTGCGCCTTAGGGCTCTGTCGGACCCCATAACTGAGTGATGGTCATATCTGCCGCACTGCAGCCTGCATGCCTAGTGAGGAGCTCGACATCCAGAATTTCCGGAGCGGCTGAAAGGACCGTGCCGCTATACTGCACTGAGCCCCCGGCAGGCTGTGCTTGGCTCATCTGCATGCTAATGAAGTAGGTGTATGAGCTTGCAGAGGGTACCCCTTGGGCCACCTTGCAGAGCACTGCCTCCCTGGGCTATCGAACATTGCCTGTTGCGAGCTTGCAGCCCGCACTCCTCGGGTGAGGAGCCGACATCTGGGGTGCTCGATGCGGATGTGAGGACCGTGCCAGGATGCCGTACTGAGTCACCTGTAAATTCCATCGCTGCCCACGGGTAAGGTGGGTGTTGGGGGTGGGGGGGCCCATGTTTGTTGAGTCTCCCCAGACCATGCATGGGCCTCCCCTGGCTAATGAACAAGGCCCTCCTTTCCTGGGCTAATTATCTGTTGAATATTTGTGATTGTAGCCTATCATGGTCCTTTGTTGCATTATATGTGGGATCTTGGGGGCATTGCATGGGCTTGGATGATCCGCCTTTACCTGCACACAGGCCCTTATATAACATAGTAACTGGTGGGACTTACCTCCTGGGAATCTCTGGCTCACAAGGTGGTTTCCTAATAAGCACCAACCAGTGAGTTGCTGCGTGGACTGGAGCTGTGCTCAGAGCGACCATGCCCATGGTGCTGTGGGCTCTAGGCCTTTCAGTGGCCATTGGAGTGGGAGCGATGTTGGAGGATTGCGGGGAGTACTGCTGTCTGGCACTCCAATATGGATAAACCTATTAAACAGGCCAAAATTGACCAGTTCGCTAAGGCCGATCAGGCGCCACCCCCTCCTGTTTTGATGCCTGACCTATCTCAGCTGGAAGTTTCGGCCTTGATTCTGACATTACTGGCCCTGAAGAACAGTACCGATAACCTTGGGGCCAAAATAGATACCCTGACATGCAAAGTGGATGTATCTGCAGTTCAAATTGATAAGCTCTGTGGCCGCATGTCGGAGGTAGAGCAGAGGATTGGCGATGGGGAGGATACGGTGGCAGTTTTGCAATGTGAGGTAGCTACTCTCCAGCAAACGATAAAGATGGTGGTAGCTGGCCCTCTCTGACATGCCCGAATGCACACCAATTGAAAGAAATATTGTACTAGATCGCGTGGATGTGAAAATAACCTCCATAACGTACAGCACGCACTCCTCATTTGCAACAACAGCCCTCAATAGTCTGAAAGCCAAATTGGAAAAAGACGTCAGCATGATACAACCTGAGGAAGGGACTGCAGTCCTAATGCACCCCATAGAGGTTGCCATTTCTGCCAGAATCAGGCTAGTACAGCTCAAAATATTACATAGAATATACTACCGAATGGTGGCCCTGTACCAATGGGGGAAAACAGACCCCAATTGCCTGAAACGCACACAAGAGGAGAGAACCTTCTACCATATCTTGTGGGAATGCCCACAAATCCAACCTTTCTGGCGAAAATGCTGTGACAGACTCCCGTTGGTGATGGGCCGAGTGATAACAATGGACCCTAAATTGTTGATACTGGGAGTGGAGGAGGACACGGAGATGTCTCGGTGCAAAAAACAAATGTTCTCGACGGCAATAGGGCTGGCCAAAAGGAACGTGGCGCAACTATGGGGCTCAAATATCGCCCCGCACTATGAACAGTGGGTGACAGATGTGGATGCGTGTATTGTAATGGAAAATAGGGTATATACAGCCAGAGGATGCCACGGAAAGGTGAATAAAATTTGGCACAGATGGGAAGAGATTTAGAGAAATGCACAGGAGCGTCGAGTCAATTAGCAAACCGCAAGCGTTCCGGAAGTAAACCAAATAAGCAACGCACCACAACTGATCGAAACATGTTGAAATACCCAAACATTGTACTAAACCTGTGACCTGTGATTTATGTTTCTGTATCTGTATGATTGTTCTGTATTGTGTTATTTTTATAAAACCAATAAAATTGTTGTATTAAAAAAAAGAAAGTGGTAGCTAAAAATGACGACCTCGAGTGCAGATGCAGAAGAAACCATATCCGTATAACAGGAGTGGCTGAATCCATGCCTGTGGACAACATGGAATCATTCATAGACAAACTACTCATGGAGGTCCCAGAAAACCCATCTGTCACAAGCATGTTTATAGTGGAGCGTGCACATATATCTCTGGTGGCTAGACCTCTGTTCCGAGGAGTACTCCCTGATGATCACCTAATGTTTAGTTGGGGTTTTTCTGTCATGTTTTAAGTGTTATGATATTCTATCTGTTGGGGACTGGGTGTCCCCCCGCAGGTAGACCAAGGACTACGGGTCCCATTTGAAATTGGTCACAAAGCAAAATATATTGTAATATGCCTTGCGTCACAAGGAGCTAATCCAGCCGCCGCTAGCTCCCCATGCCCGTTTGGATTCAAGGTGTTGAGCTATGTCGAGCAGCAGCACAGGCAAGTACTATTGACTCCCGAGGGGAGCAGAGGCAACCTTTCCCTCCAGATAGATGTCTACGAGGTTAAAGGGCTCTATATGAGCACTGAGTGGGATTTAATAACTGGTCACTATATGGGGATCTCTAAAGTCGATAGAGAGCCAAGCCTGAATGTTTGATTGTTAACCTGGAACATACAGGGGTTCACCAATTGCAAGAAAGTACGCCTGATTGCAAATTATGCAAAGAATCACAATGTAAATATTTTGTCTGCAAGAAATGCATCAGGCATGGGATGGTAAACTTCCCAATCTCGCAGGGTGTGGTATACACAGGCATTGCTCCTCCTTTAGTACACACACAACGTGGGTTGACTACGTACATCCACCAATCATTACAATTTAAACTCCATGATCAAATTGTGGACAATGAAGGACTTTACCTATTGTTGGCAGGTGAGATTGCGGGGTGGCGGGTCCTTATCTTGAATATATGCGCTCCGAATAATGACAGCCCAGACTTCTTCCAACGCTGTGCCAATCACCTGCGTACATTCCCGAACTATGACGTTGTGTGGGCAAGCAATTTCAATGTTGCTATTTCCCTGGATCTGAACAGACCTGCTACAGCCCAGCTTACCCTTCCTAGGCAGCCCAGAAGTGGCCCGCCATAGCTTAATATCACAATCTCTATGCCGCTTGGTGCATCCTACAGCTAAGGAATATTCCTTCTACTCAGGAGTGCACAGTAGTTCCTCCAGAATAGATTACGTCATAGTATCATCAGACCTGGCTCGATATTATGAGGGCAGTGATGCTCCCTGGACCCTCTTTGACCACTCCTCGGTGTTGGTGCACTTCCTGGGCCTAAGCTGACCTCCTAAGCATTTGCTCTGGCGTTTCATGGCCCGTGCCCTAGAAGATGCGATTTTCAGGGAAGAAATGGAACAAGATATTTAGACTTTTTTTTTCCAGCTATACATGGGTTCGGTGCCGGATCCCAGGGTTGTATGGGAAGCCTTTAAGATATATATTAGGTGGTGTTTCATGGCTAAGCAAGGTGGGGGTCTTGAAGGTCGTACGTAGATCCATATTCATACTTGAGCAGGAAATAAAGGGCTTAGAGTTGCAGCAGAAGCTCTTTGACTCCCCAGATGTTCGGGCTCGACTACGGGTGAAGAGGGAGAAAATGGTTCTCCTGGCAGCTAGATTGAGAAAATGAACGTATTCTGTGACTTTTGCGATCAGCGATATACCTCCCAAATGACTCAGAGGTATGATTCTCTTAGGCACTACTTGGCCAGGGTCACTCTGGGCTGGCTAGACTCGACTCAACGGGTGTGCCTGAATGAACCCCCCCACCCCCCCCCTTCCAACGAGGAGTTCCTTAGTGATCCTTTCTCTTCCTAATGGTAAAGCACTGTGTGACAATATTGTTGAAACCTACTAAGGATGCCCGGAAGTGTTCCTCGTACAGGCTGTTATATCCAATTAATATGGACAAAAAGATCCTAGCCAAGATTCTGGCTGACAGTCTCCTTCCTTATATGCCCGTCCTGGTCCTCCCTGTCCAAGCAGGCTTTAGCCCTGGTTGCTCTACCCAGAATAACCTGAGACGTCTCTCTTATGCATAACGTGAACTCTGAGATCCCGATTGCTTTAGCCGCTCTGGGCGCACAGAAGGCTTTCGATTCTGTGGAATGGCCATTCCTGTTCGAGGTTCTTCAGCGGTTGGGTATCAGATCTCCAATGGGTGCAGCTATTGTACACAGCGCCCAGGGCGACGGTGTATACTAATCGTATGCTGTCCGATTATAGCAACCCAATGCGGGGTACTAGGCAGGGATGTCCTCTGTCCCCTATCCTTTTTTGCCCTGACGGTTGAACCATTAGCCTGCACCTTACGGGACTACCATGCGCACAAGGTGGTAACAATCTATTCCCATCTCACCATAATTTCCCTCTACACAGACATGTTGCTATATGTGAAGCACCCCAAACAGAATTTACAACCACTGGTACAAGAGATCTGCCGGTTCGGGACCTCTTGGGTTTGAGGATTAACTGGGCTAAATCGGAGCTGCTCCCGTTAACTGCCAGTGTTGCTCAGTCTGACATCGGTGAGGCCTTCGGTTGGTGCCCACAGGGTATTCGCTATTTAGGAATTCTGGTGTCCCCTCCCTGACAGACTTGTATTGGGGAAATTATGTGACGGTGCTCGAGAAACTGGAACATAGGATTGAAGCGTGGATCCTCCTTCCTATTTTCCAGGCTGCCCGAAAATCATTGGCTAAAATGGTGATCCTTCAGAAGCTTTTGTACATATTTAAAAATGTCCCCTCTTGGCCCCCAGTAGGTTTTTTTGTCCCGCCTTAAGAGTTTGATGGTCCAGCTGGTAAGCAAGCCAGAATATCATGTAGCACTTTCACCTTGCCATATGAACAGGGATGCCTAGATTACCCTGATCTGTATATTTCTTTCTTAGCTGCACAGATGCAATATTCTGTCTGGTGGTAGTCCCCTTCTGCTGAACTCCCACACATCCTCTTTCGGAAAAAGTAACTACACACCCGAATATCGTGAGATGGTTGCTTTGGGGTTGCCCGGGAAGAGGTGTGCGAACAGAGATACAATCAGTGGCAATCACTTGCAAGGCCTGGGGTCAGTTGTGATGGGTGGTGGGCCTGGAGGTGTCACTCCCCCGTGCTCGCCATATACCAGGTCTCCGGAATACAACTTACTCACAAGAAAATATTTCAGAATCACTTTGAAAGGTTGGTGGTCCTCACCCTGGGGGATCTCATTCAGAACGGGAGCTTCATTACATGGAAGGCCCTGAAGGACAGAGGGGAATGAACGGCAGTGACTATGCTGTTGTATTTCCGGTTGAGAGAGGCTTTTAAGTCCAAATGGCTGAACTTCCCGCGTGCACTTACAGCTTCTCCAATACTTCAATATGTCTCGGCACCTCTGACCACTAAGAAGCTGGTATCCTCTATTAATAGTTATTAGATCACAGAAGGTAATACAATGGGGGGTGATCTGTAGGCAGACGCACAATTTGTCTTTGAACATTCGCCTCCGATTGATGCATTTTAAATTTCTGCGTCAAGTGTACTATTCCCCTGCACGCTAGATGGGTTTAACCCCAATAAACCCCACTCACTGCATTAGGTGTGGGTTCAACCCGGATGATTTCTTTTCACGTGTCCTGGAGCTGTCCGTAGATTTCACCATGTTGGGTTAAAATTGAGGAGGCTGTTTCACAGATGCTTTATGCCCAAAGACAATATCCCCCAGAGCTGTGGTTACTGGCCCTGATAGAGGGCGGGTCTCGGGCCGAACAGAAATTGATGGGGATGGCATCAGTAGTAGCCAGATCCCTAATAGCCAGTGCATCGGGGAGGCGAAGGGCTCCATGTTTTCGGGAATGAGTGAACAGTAAGAGTATGTTTGAGAAAAAGGAAACACAATATTCCATGTCTCTATCTAGCCGCAGCAGCCCACTGGATTATTGGAGCCCTTTCAGAATTTATGTCTGAGGTTGCGGAAGACCCCAGCCTTCCCTCCTCCTCAAGAGGTGAAACCGGGAGCACGGTGTAGCCTTTGTTTGTACAGGAATCGAGGAGGTGAGAAGATCATAGCCAAATTTTGCTTAGTGTTGATTCTCCTTTTGTGTCTTTATCGGGAGGTTGTGAGGTTTGGGGCATGGAGGTGTTCTCCGGGTTGCCATCAGTGAACACTACATATTCAAGATGCCGCTTTTAACTCACAAATGTTTGTATATAACTTGTTCGTAAGTACTGTGCTATTTCGACTTGTTTGTGGGGGGCATGTGCAGTTGTTATTTCAGCAGTGTTTGTATCCTTGAAGGTAGTGCAAAAATAATAATAAAGAAATATCTGTAAACAAAAGAAAAAGTAACTCCCTTTCACTTTCACAACTTGAGGGCTCATTCTGATTTGTAGGTTCAATAAATAACATAATACCAATTACAGGCATTTTGGATTCCTTTCACCTTGCTTCTATACTGCCCCCTTCTTGCCCAAATTTGCTACGTTTTTTTATTCTCGTCATTTAGAAATTGTTGCCTTCTCCTGCTTCCAAGCAAAGACTGAATCCAAGTTTTGCATCCAAGACCCACTCTGCACTTCCCTAACACCAAAGTCCCCTTTCTAATTCTTGTTCCACATCTTAAGCTGAATGACCTTTTACAAAAGCTATGGGCAGGTTGGGGCCCACAGGAAGCGGGCCACGTTCCCGAGAAACATAGCTGAGTAGGCATGGCTTTACCCTGCAATGAAACCCTATCATCTTCTTAAACCAAAATGTATACACATAGTGAAATTCTAGCACCTACTGTGTTAGGAATGCTGTGGTATCAATGGTGATCTACCTCCTCCCATGTACTTTTGCCTTTGAGATTGGAATGCATTACATTATTACCCATACTTGATACAGATGCAAGTATTATGCTTCACTTTCTTTACTGAAATCTCTTTAACATTGTAACTTAATATTCAATCCTGAGCCACAAGTCCTATGCCACCTCCTCCATTCCTAGAGACTTCCTCTTTGTTTATCCATGGGTACCAAACAATAGAAATTGACTCCTGACTTACATCCTTGAATCACAGTCCACCACAGGATAAGAAGTAGTCACTACCCTTGGAAACAAAAGCGTAGATAAACAATGGTCCATCATACATTTCATTGATCAGAGTGAGCTCCATGGGCACATTGGGCACATCTCAAAAAGATAAGTTCGGGACCTAGGACCAACAACAATATTTACTATTGTGAGAGCAATGTAGGCAATAATGAAATAAGTAAATCATCAGCGTTAGCCATCAATGGCTGGAATAATATTAGTCTCCATACCTTTACTAGAATTCAAACTCCCTTCTACTATCTAGTATGTACCAGGCCTCAAAATGTGCCCTCTCCACTTAACATTCGCTAGTGACAATTGACTCTTGCAAAGTAAGTAATTGCGACCGTGTGCATGTGGCGAATTGAGATTGCTAGTGACTTTTCAAGCCTAGCTAGGAGCTTGCAACTTAAAATATTAACCCCTTGTATCGATCTATTTGCTACTGCAAGACCTGGAGGCGAGCATTATGCTTGTCAAAACGTACCCCTCCCCAAATGTTGCTACCCACTGGTTTATTGCAGACTGAGTCTCCTGACTCATCAGCCAATCGCATAATATCCTTCAGACAAGCACCTACACTAAATGCTGTGGGTGACATATCACCTCAGGACAAGTGAACGCCAAATACTGAGATATCGATACCTGTGCGATAACTCATCTCAACCATGTGCCCTCTAGAAGACTGAGAACTGCGTTAACATCCCATAAAGACCAATATTGAGATGCAGGGTGCCAAAGTAACTTAATATCTCTTTGAAGACATCAGACTACAGGATGTTCTCCTACAGGCTCGCCACCCATGATGTCCGGTTCTGCCAATAGTGCAGACATGTAAATGCCTTTAGGACAGTAGGCCTTCTTTTCATCTGCCAGAGATTCAAAGACATTCAAAACTTACACTGAAGATGCCTCAACCCGATGGCAGTCCCTTTCCAGACTCGAGCAACACCAGGCTGCCTCATACTTTCTCAAGCTGAAGGGGGCACACTAGTCTTTTGATGAGGCCAACAGCCGAAGCAAAGGTCTGGGAGGTAACGGTGCACCACAAAATAGTCAAACCTACTAGAGGCAGAGTCCTCTTCAGCACTTGGGGATCAAATGACCCCATTGGATCCATCAAAATGCCCCAACTCCGGGGAAGTAGGAATGGAAAATTCATAGAAGATTCCTGAAGAGTCGAAAGCTATACTTGAATCGTCCACCAAGCAGTTATTAAGAATAGGGATGCCTCCTCCGTATGTGCCTTGTCCAAGACTCCCGCTTTCATGACAAATGGGGTAAAAACATCTGTCACCAAGGTGAGAGTCCACTCTCCAGCTAAAAAATTGGGGGAAGGTAGGTGTTGAGAGGTACACAAGTGTCGGCTCGCATAGCACCCCTCAACACTTAAGGTTTGCATAGACCAACTAATCAAACCTTCAGTTTTTGAGAGCCCTTCGGTATCTAGAGTGCAGGCAGTAATCACGTTGAAGCGTACTGGCAGATACTTGACTATCGTTAAAATCCTCTTATGAATGCAATACTGACAAAAGTACTCAGCCAGCTTTGCTAGGACTCTCGGGTGGTTGATGTAGTGAACCACTGTACATTTGGCTGTCCTGAGCAGTATAATAACATCTACGTGAGAGCCTTTCAGGGACCTTATCACAGAAGAACCAGCAAGGAGTTCCAGGTGACCACCCACCCACTCATCGAGATATTGCCAGACCGATCCCCCACTCCCCCCCTTCCACCCCACCCGAACCCTACCTGATTACATCCAATTCTGTTTTCAGATCAAGTGTTTTTCAGAATTTGGGATGCCTTTTCCAAGCATCCATTTGGTCCAACCGCCATTAGTTTTGATAGAACCTCAGTGTTCAGATGTACTATCTGAGAATGGGACAAGCCTGGTCTTTAGATGCAGAAGCACACAGTAGTTGAGTGGTTGCTGAAATATGGCCTGTGGATGATGCTGAAAGGCTGACCATTCAGCTTCGTTCCCTGAGAAGTACTGAACACTTCCTTGACAGAGCAGATTTCTTTCTTGATGTCTTTTGTGAGCGGGCAATAGTGAGCTGGCGAATATAGTGTGTATGCGGAAGCCCAGGAACTCCAGCAGCTGAGTCAGAGTGTGTTCCAGTTCTGTCAGTTTGGGGAAACTGATGCTCTGCAATAAGATCGCCGTCTGAACCTGCCCTGATAAGGCAGCCATCTTGCGACATGAAAATCATGTTGTCCAGGTACATAACCATGCAAATCTCTTGGCTCTTGACGACTTCTACCATTGGTTTCATGCGCTTTGAGAAAGATCGGAGTTAGGAGGGGTGTCGATCTGGTAATTCGCAGTCCTCCACTTGGGGAGAATACCCCTTTACAGCAAAACTGAAAGAACCTCCTGTGAGACTAAAAATTGGCAATGCAAGGTACACATTGAGATCTAGGTGAACTGGCCTGTATCCGGTCAGCATATGCATGCCCACCATCAAGTCGTGGTGAATACATTTCATTTGTTCCAGGAACAGGTTGCTGAGAGCACTCCTTTTATTGTAAGGAATAAGCGACTGTGGTTGTTTTGTTTACCAATGACCACATTACCCTTTCCATCAGTGCCATTTCGAATTGATTGTGTCCTCCAACGTATTCCTCATCTTTGACATGTAGTGTCCACAGCTCGCTGCTTTGGCGATTTTTCGGCAGAGGATGCCCTGCGTCGATGGCGTTGTGTTGATGTCCCTCTGAGGCCTCTGTCGAGGGTGACGTCATCGGATGTTATGAGTAGCACGCACAGCGCCTGTAGCCTCAGTTCCGTTTTTACCGCAAACGTGAAACTCAACATGCCTTGTGCTTTCTGCTGTTGCTATGACGATTTTCTTCGACATGTCTTCATATTCCACTCCGACACCTTGGTCCGGGTTCAAGAAATGCAGAGACTGCGGATACAATGTGTCCATAACGAATCTGCACCCTGTCTGCCTATGGTGCCTCGGCGGGGACATGACACGGATAAGTCCTGCAAGTGCCAGTCGATGACTGGAAAGGCCTTGCAGGAACGAAAGGTAGGCAAGGTTTCCAAGCCCCATAAATCCCCGACCTGCTGGGCCTTTGACCGATGAGTTGAGAGGTGACTCCTCTGAGGAAGAAGGCCAAGCGCTCAAGGTCCAGGAGTGGTTCCCTCCACTCCTCCTCGTCGAGGCACTCGAGGAGAAGGCACCGCCGGCCGCCTTCCTCGTCTTCTTCAGGTGGCACCCCCAAGAGGGTGAGTTGCCTGTCCCAAACACTCAACGCCCGCGGAGTGGGGCGCTTTCCGGGTGAAAATGCTTGACATTTTCGACAAATAGGGCCAAACCCTGTCCGCGCCTTCTGGTGAAGCCGGCAGGGAACGTTCTCTGGTGGATACTCGCGCGCCCTCGATCCCAGGTAAATGGCACGATCCTCATCGGGAGCCTTCGAGGCCTCGTTCGGACAAGGTGCATCAGGATCGCTCGAGGCATGAGAGGTCGTGGTCTTTGTCTCCTACTAAACTGTCCAAATCCTCAATTCCATGGAAGCCTTCGAAGCCGTCGATGCCTTTGGCGCCACGTCTGCCTATAGTGCCGGTCGGGCCCTCCACCCTGATCAGGCCCTCAATGCCTTTGGAGCCGTTGTCGACGCCGTTGGGGCCAATGTTACCAGTTCAGCCCCTGGCCTAAGAAGGCGTTGGCAAAGTCCAAGTCGACTTAGAAGCCTCTGGCTGTGGTCCCAGAGAAAAGCTTTACTCCACTGTCAAAGGACGTTTTAAGTCCCTCACCTCCGATTTTTAGGAAGAGGACCATTCTGATGAGGGCGTGGATCCTTTTGGTCTCCAGTTTGGGACCCCTAATGTGCCAAAATGCCTCATCTCGGAAGAGAGTCGTCTGCAGGATCTTTGTGAATTGCATGCAGGCTATACACGTTTGAGACTGTGCCCATGTTTTCTGGCATGTGTATAGCAATTGCTCTTTTTGGCAAATGGACTGGTGTGAGAAGGTGCACAGTTGTCAATGACATTAGTGTATTTAGATATTATTCCGTTTTACATCTGGATTGTGATATGCAATTATCATGGGTATTGTTGGGCTGTGCTATTGAAATGTTGGTGCGCTTGCATCGTCAACAGCCCTTCTTTCACAAATGAGGGTGGGGGACTTGTGTCTGTGTCTAGTGGTTTGCAGCTTTACATTTTGTACCATGCCCTCATCTGTTTCGTGGTCTGGGTCTTATGGACTTTCTGGATAGCTGCAATCTGATCCTGGGCCACATTAATTATTTTATATAATGCCCAAACCCTGAAGTATCACAGTGTTCATTACATTGCAGAGTTTTGGATACATACATTTATTGTTAATCATACTTATTGAAAAGCCATGTTTTTACACGTTTTTTGAAAACTTGGTATGTTTGCTCGTTTCTGATGTTCATTGGGAGGGTGTTCCAGAGGGTGGGTGCGGTGACCCCAAATTCTTCAGCCACGTGCCCTTTTATTTCTGAAATGGGGGTGACCAGTGGAATGCTAGCGTTTGGTCTGAGGGTTCTAACTCTGTGTTCTTGGGCGAGTCAGTCATTTAGGTAGGTGGGTGCTACTTTGTAGATATATTTGTGTGTGAGGGAGAGTGTTTTGAAATCAATCTGAGCTTTTACTGGCAGCCACTGTACCTCTTCTAATGGAGGAGATGCAGTTTGTGCGCTTGATTCCTAGAGCGGCACGCAGCGCTTTGTTCCGGAGAAGCTGCAGTTTAGCTAGGTTAGTTGCAGATGTTCCCATAAGCAGCACGTTTCAGTAGTGCATTTTCGAGAGGATTAATGCACGTGTTAGGGTGAGGCAGTTAGTTGGTGTCAGAAATTGTTTGTTTCTCAGTGAGATGAGCTGAGAGGTATAAGCCGTAGAGGATAGTGCATTTGTGTTTTGTCATGGTCAGTTCGGCATCAAGATATGTACTCCTGGGGGCTTTACAATCTTCAGGACAGAGATGGAGGTGCCATCTATTCAAATGGAGGAGAAGGAAGGGTCTACGTGTTTTAGGCAGTGGGTGGAGCCGGCAATAAGGAGCTCGGTTTTCTCATCATTCAAGCATAAATTGTGTGTGGCCAACCAGTTTTGAATAGTGCTGTACACTGAGTTCATGGTGTTAGAATCACGAGAAAAGTTGCCTGTGATGGGAATACGTATTTGGGTGTCATCTGCAAAATTGGTGTTGATTCCAGGTGGTCGAATAGGGGCTTTGTATATGTTTTTTAAAGAGTGGGTGAGAGGTGGGAACCCTGTGGAACACCTAGTGGGGCTTGGATGGGGTCAGCGGCTGCTTCCCCCTCTAGTGGTTCTGTCACTAAGGAACGAATTTATACAGGCGACGGCCTTGGATGAGAAGGGGGAATGCTGGCTTAGATGTTGGCAGAGTGTGCAGTGGTCGACTAAGTCGAAGGCCGCGGAAAAGCATCTAAGAGGAGGAGAATACCGAGATGGCCTAAGTCCTTGATGTTGTCTATTTGATTTTTGAGGTCCAGTAGTGCAGTCGCAGTGCTGCGTTTGTGGCGCAAGCCTGATTTTCTTTTACCAAGTAGGTGGTTGTGTTCGAGCAAACACTGCACTTGAACGTAGGACCTCCTTTCCAGGATTTGGAGGAGAAAGGGCACAGTAGTGATTGGACTGTAGTAGTTGATGGGAATTGTAGGTTTGAGGCTAGGTTTTTTTAGGACATGAGTGATGCATGTAATTTTAATGTTGGGAGGTACTTCCTTGGTTAGGAAGGAGGTATTGATAAAACTCATGATGATGGGGGCCAGGGTGTACGTACAGTTTCACTACATGGGCTGGGCAGGGGTCTCCTTTGCAATTGGATGGTTTGTGGGTGTGGATAGCTGCAAGCATTTCATCTAGTGAGACCATGTTAAACTTAAATGTTGGCAGGGTTGACCATAGGTGGCAGGGTTCGGGGAGATGGTGGCGGGTACCTTGGTGGATAGTTTGGCTTTCTTGGTGCTGATTTTAGCTTGCAGGGTCGTGATTTTGTGCGCTAATGCATCTTGGATAGTGGTACACCCATATTTGTCAGCAAGGGTGGGCTCTGGGAATGGGGCTTTCAAGCTCTCTCAGGGTGATAGAGTGCTTCTGTATTTGAGCCTGCATTATTAATGTGCTCATTAAAGATATTGGCTTTGGTGGGGTTGACAATTGATTTGTATTTGGAGATGACAGTGGCAAGGGCGGTTTTGATATCGGAGGAGGGCTTTTTTCGTGGAAGTGTTCTAAGGCTCTTTTCTTCCTGCGCAGGGCGATAAGGTCATTGTTAAATCAACTGTTGATTGTCTTACAGAGTTTGAGTTTTTACCTTGCATAGAGCATGTTTTTCCATGGTGGTGAGGAGACAATTATGGTAGTGGTTAGCGATGTTGGTAAGATTCAGGTTGGACAAATGGGAGGTCCACTTGCAGAATAGCTGTCAAGGTGGGTTTCAGGGACTCATGTGATAGTTTACTAGTTTTCCTGACCAATATAGATTTTGACTTGGTAGTTTGGGTGGTGATGGGGGCAGAGGCGGCAAGGTCAAAGAGAATCGGGCAGTAGTCAGACAATGCGATTTAATTTATGGCGGTAATGTCCACAGTTACATTGGAAGTGAGTAGCCAGTCGAGTGTCCGGCCTTTGTTATGGGTGGGGGCGTCAATTAGTTGTGTGAATTTCAAGTCTTCCAGAGCAAGGGTGAGGGCTGTTGCTTTGGTGTTAGCCATGTCCTTGAATCCCAGGTTGATAATCACCTAAGATGATACATTTTGTGCAAGGTTTAAAGAATGAGGTGACCAGTAAGGGAATGTCTAAGTTAGGGTGACTGGAATTGTTAGGTTGACAGTCCATATGGAGTATGATTATTGTAGTTTTAGGACAATTTAGTTAATAGTATTTGGTAACCCTGTGTGTCGAGGATGGGGCAAGCTCTAAACTGGAGTGAGGATCCAGTGATGAGAGCCACTTCGCCGCCGGAGACCTTGAGGTGATCAGCCCGGTTGGTTGGGATGGCCAGGGATAGGAGTGGGCCTGATGCTTCATGGAGCCATGATTTTGTGATGGCAAAGATGTCAAGTTGGTGTTAGAGTATGAGGTTGTGGATGTCTATGGCGTGGGCTCCCAGTGAGTGGACGTTCAATAGGGCACCTTTGAGGCCATTGAGTTGTTTGAGTGCTGGTTGTGACTCTTTTGTGGTTGAGGGTGAGGGATATTTAGTGCAGCGAGGGATGTTTAGGCCAGGCATGGTTGGGATGCACCTTGATTACCAAGTGGTAGGAGTGCATACATGCTGTGCGGGATGTGTAGTGTGGGAGGGAGGAGTGGAAGGGCTTTGGTGTCCCCTTTGTCGTTTGAGGGTGGGGTGGTGTGGATGTGAGGTTGTTCTGAGTCGTGCTAGTCGCAGTTCGCCCAGGCATGGTTGGGATGCACCTTTATTTCCAAGTGGGAGGAGTGGATACAGGCTGTGAAACTGTATGGCTGTTCTACTTCCAAGACTTGCAAGATGGGTTACCCCTGTGCAAGGTATGGTCTCTGGTGTGAGAGTGGTGGGTGAAAAGGTGAGGTGACACTGTGAGGTGATTTGGAGGGGAGGCAGGAATAGTGTGGGCCAACGGAGTAGGGTGGTAATAGTATGGATTTGCACATGTGGATGGTAGTTGGGGGTGGTCGTTGTGCATGTGGGTTTAGGTTTCACCAGACTGGTTGTCTGCATGGAGGCCTCCAGGGCGTGAGTAGGTTCACGGTTCCTCAGGCTGTCATTAATGGGTGAGGGGTTCATATGCAGGTTGTTTGCAGGGACAATGCGCAGTATAATTGTGTGTAATAGAGCTGTGGTATCTTTGTTAGGCCTTGTTTGAATAGGAGGGCAGTTTGAAGACAGTCATCGGGCTAGTGGGGTAGTAGCAGTTGTCCATTGGGCAACCAGGTGGTTCAGGCATGCGCGTAGGCATGTATCGGACAGTGCTACCGCATTACTACGGTGAGCCGACGAGCATATGGTCACAGTCTTTGCAGAAGGTGGTGATGGGCATGGGGGGGTGTTTGTGAGTGGAATTGTTTGATGCAGGGAGGGAGACGCTAGGGCTTACATCTAGGTCGGTATTGTGCGTGCTTTGGTATACCGATACAAGTTTCATCCAGTTCAGATAGCTAGGCATGGCAGTGGTACTAACATCTGATATTAGGATGTGAGTGGATAAACATTCAGCAATACAGGGGGCTGTGGGAGCACGAACAATAGGTGGGTCATCATATGAATGCAGACATTTTTCAGTATACACATCATTAGCATCAAGGTGTACGGGAGGGCACTTGGTGGCATGGGCGTACATAGTATCAGGGCCAGTGAGACCAATGCAAAGTGTAGCGTTTAGGTCATCATCCGAATACAGACATTTTACAGTATACCCATCATTAGCATCAAGGTGCACAGGCCGGCATTTGGTGGCTTGGGCATACATTGTCTGGGCCAGTGGGGCCAATGCAAAGAGTAGCATGTAAGTCGTCATGGCAGGTAGTGGGACATGCTGTGATGCCATTGTGTTCATCGTGGGGTCATAATGGCAGTCGCATGTGCAACCGCGGAGACACCAACTGTATTTGGATGCCTTCTGTTGGCTGTAATGCCTTTGGCAGCAAGTGTGACAGGGACCAAGTTAGTGGGTAAGTTGTAGAACGAGAGACATAGCAGGATCGCATTGGTAGGCATTGGAATAGGTGGCGTTGTCGGCATCTTGGTGTTATTCCATCAGCCTGATGGCAGTGAAAAATGGGATAGGCGGCAATCGGGGCTTGTTGGTGGTGACGGCAGATGAGCAGGTAGAGGCTTAGTAAAGAGTATGCCGGTAGTTGGGGGAGGCTCTTATCTATGGGTAGGCAGCAACTTAGGGCATCCTGCAGCAATGCAATTGTAATGGGAGGCGATGCAGGTTTGGAGCTCCGAAGCCGATAGGCACTTTAAGCCTGCCATGTCAAGACAGGCTGATAATTTCAATGGCTTGCAGCCAGTCGGTGAGGCTCGCAGCAGCCATAGGGATGGCTGCAGTCGGGGGACAGTCACAGGTCGCATTCTGGTGGATTTTGAAGCCCAGGGCGGCTGCCATCTTTAGAGGGAGCTTGTGCTCCCGATTTGTTATTGTAAGCAGCATCAGCCTGCTCCTGGAGTGTGGGGATCAGCAAGAGGGGCAGGAATGCCGGACTGTTAGATGTGGAAGTCTCTTTCCCATGCTTAAATCTCATGGCCCAGTTATCAGACATGGGGCAGACACAACTGTAATTTGTCTTTAGATGCCTTCTGACCCTTTTCAGCAAGCGCTTTCAACCAAATAAGTGAGTCTTCCTAACAAGCATCCAAGGAGGGGGGAGATAGGAGCAGATCATCTATGTTTTGCACCAGCGTCGACCCTCCTGGAAACTGAACCAAATCAAGATGAACAAGTTACTACTTACCTGGTAACGTTCTTTCGATGGGATGTTCCTCCGACTTATTCCTTATCTTGATATATCATCTCCAGCTTGCTGGCCTTGGAAATTTTTTTTCAGTAGGGGGCGCTGCGCGCCGATGTCCCTCAAGCCGATGTCCCTCGACAGCCTCCTTATCAGCGCCAACGTTATCATGCGTTTAAATAGACTTGCGCAGCGTCCGTTGCTCAGTTCTGTTTTGACGTTAACAGTTGTTTTACATGAATTGCTTATTGACCCAGAAGGAGCGTAAGCTGTAACAACAAGGGAAGTTTTACTGAGGGGATGGATGGGAGGGGCGATAAGGAATACGTCGGAGGAACATCCCATCGAAAGAACGTTACCAGGTAAGAAGTAAATTGATCTTCGAAGGGATTGTGTCCTCCGACGTATTCCTTATCTTGATAGACTCCCATAGCAGTGGTGTGTAACTGGAGGTGGGAGTAAAATTGCCATGTTTTCCTTCAAGAATGAACAGAGTGCAACACAGCTTTGCCAAATCTAGTCTCTTGGCTAGAGGAGGAATCCAGGTTGTAAAATCGTGTGAAGGTATGTGCAGTCGCACATATGTCTCGAGTCGGTACCCCTCTTTGGAGGGCGAAGAGACTGCGATACCCCTGGTTGAATGAGCCCTAAGATTTAGAGGAGGCTCTTTCCCTGCCAGTTTGTAACATTCCAGAATGGCTAAAATAATCCATCTGGAAATGGTCGGTTTTGTTATCGGTAAACCCAATTTGTGCCCTGAGTAACCTACGAACAGTTGGTCTGCTTGCCTAATCCTAGCAAGTCTGCTGATGTAAAAGCTCAAAGCCCACCTTGGGTCCAGCCTATGCAGTCTTTCTTCCTCCTTCCCCGGATGGGGAGGGGGATAAAATGAAGGTAAGGTAATCTTCCGAGTGATGTGGAATTCAGAAAACACCTTTGGGAGAAAATTAGGCTTCACTTGTAAGACAACTTTGTCTTTATAAAAAATTATGAGGGGCTTTACAAGATAGAGCTTGTAATTCGTTCACCCTCCTAGCAGATGTCAATGCCACTAATAAGACAGTTTTAAGGGTGAGAAACCTTAGTGAACAAGAGTGGAGAGGTTCAAAAGGAGTACCCATGAGGAAATTTAAGACTAAATTTAAGTTCCATAAGGGAACTTGGAATGGTCTTGGAGGATAGACATTGGTTAATCCCTTCAGAAATTGTTTTACTAAGGGTGACTTAAAATACGATGGTTCCTCTGCAGTGCGCTTGAAGATCAATAGCGCTGAAGGCCCGAATTTGCCAAATAAGAGTAGAAAAGATAACACTGTTGGTGTACCACATGAAAAGGAGTCGATATTCTTTTCTCTACACCAGCTGTAAAATGTGTTCCAACGGCAGCGGTATGAAGTTTTTGTTGCTGGCCTTCTTGCCGAAAGCAACCCCTCCATGACGTCATCTGGGAGGTCCCAATCCTTGTATCTCAACCTTTCAGAGTCCAAGCGTGAAGGTTGAGAATTCTGATGTCTGGATGGAGAACCTGACCTCCCTTCTGCAAGAGAAGATTCTCCTTGAGTGGAAGACGAATTGGAGGGTAGATGGACATGTCCAGAAGGTCCGGGTACCACGTTCTCCTGGCCCAGTCCACGGCAATTAGGATCATGGCTTTCCAGAACCTTCTCAACCTCTTGATCATTTGAGGTATGACAGGGACTGGAGGAAACGCGTACAGAAGTGGAAACTCCAAGTCCACTACGAACGCGTCCCGTAGAGCTCCTCTGAGGGGAAATTCCCTTGAACAAAACTGATAACACTTCCTGTTGGTGCTGGTGGCGAACAGATCCACTTGAGGCGTTCCCCAAAGGGTGAAGATCTGTTGAAGGACTTCCTGAGCTAGTTCCCACTCGTGGGAGACTGTACTCTGCCTGCTCAGAGCGTCTGCTGTCAAGTTTTTCTCTCCGGCTAAGTGAACTGCCGATAGAGAGATTCCTTCTTGGAATGCCCAAAACCAGTGATCCTACGCCTCCTCTTTTGTTGCAGTAGTGCATGGCCACTGTGTTGTCCGTCATTATCAGGACATTTTTTCCCTTGTACAGATGGCAGAAAAGCCTTCAGCGCTAGTCTGATTGCTCTCAGCTCTAACAGGTTAATATGTAGTCTGGACTCCGATGGAGACCAATGACCGCTGATGGTCAAGTCGTTGGCATGGGCTCCCCACCCCGTGATTGAGGCATCTGTGACTACTGTTATCTCCGGCCATGGTTGCCAAAACAGTTCTCCTTTCAAGATGTTCTCCTGGCAGGCCCACCACTGAAGGTCTCGAGCCACCTTGTCCGGAACCTGAAGGAGATCTGTCATTCTCCATGAGAATTGCAACCACTGGGTTCTCAGTGCCCACTGAAGAGATCTCATTCTCAGGCGAGCCTCTGGCACAAGGAAGATGCAGCATGCCATGAGGCCTAGCAACCTCAAAAAGTCGAAGGCTGGGAGACGTTGGGCATTTTGAAACTTGGGGACCATCTGCAGAATATCTTGAGCCCTCACCTCTGGTGGCGAGGTTTTCCCAGGGAAGTGTCCAGGACCGCTCCAATGAACTGGAGTCTCTGTGATGGTATCATCTGTGACTTCTTTAAATTGAGGGAGAAGCCCAGTTTGTGAAGGAAGTGGCAGACATAATCTACCTGGATCTGAGCTTGTTCCGGAGATACAGCTCTGATCAGCCAATCGTCCAGGTAGGGGTAGACGTGAATCCCTTCCTTCCTTAGACTTGCAGCCACTACCAACATTAGCTTGGTGAAGACCCTCGCGGCGGAGGTCAGCCCAAATGGCAGAATTCGAAATTGATAATGAGAGCCGCCAATTGCGAACCTCAGGTATTTCCTGTGTTTGGGATGGATTGGCACATGAAAATAAGCATCCTGAAGGTCTAGAGATACCAGCCAGTCCTGGAGCTGGAGGGCCTGAAGGATCTGAGAAAGAGTTACCATCTTGAACTTGTCCTTCCTGAGGAACTTGTTCAATTCTCGTAAGCCAAGATAGGTCTGTCCTCCGTCCTTCTTCGGTATTAGGAAGTAGGGGGGAGTACCAGCCCTTGTTCCTCTCCGCTACAGGTACTGGTTCTATGGCACCTTTCTCCAGCAGGTCTACAATTTCCTGCAGGAGGAGCGGATCTGGAACTTTCCGAGAGCTGTTCCCTGGTGGATGACTCTGAGGAATGCGTAGAAAAGGCAGGCAGTAACCTTGGGCAACTGTCTCCAATGCCCAAGCATCTGAAGTAATAGCCTGCCATTCCGTCAGATGTTGAGTTAGCCTGCCCCCTACTGGTGTCTTGTGAGGAGAGGCCTCAGAGTGATTTAGAGGCGGCTGATGCAGGTGCCGAGGGTAAAGAGGCACCTGCTGCTGCGGCTTTTGTATTTTTACCCCGTCCACCTTTTTTGACCTCTTTGAAACGACTGTCCTCTGCCTTTTCTGAATGTCGAATAAAAGTGAAAGGACTTACCTCTCCAAGAGGTTCCTGAGATGCGATATGGCGTTTGACGGATTGCAGCTCCCAGGGATTTTGCTGCTGCTTTGGATGTCTGTAACTTTTCTAGGCTGTCATCGGCCTTCTTACCAAACAAAGAAGAGCCGTCAAAGGGCATATTTAAAAGTCTGGCTTGTACATCTGGAGCAAACCCAGACTTTCACAACCACGCAAATCTGCGGGTTGTAGTACTTGCCGCCATGGCCCTACTAATGCTGTCAGCAGAATCTATGCCAGTTTGAAGGGATTCGCACATTGCGTCTTTACCATCCTTAATGATGTTTAGAAACGCTTCCCTTTCTTCTCCCTCTGGGAGGCAGTCAGCCTGTATGGCTGAACCTTGCGAGCGTACAAATAGCGTTAATAGATTTCAACGCCATTGTACATGCAGAAAAAACTTTCTTAGCCATAGAGTCGTATCTTTTGTCATCTCTGTCCTGTGGAACAGTAGGGTATGCCGATCTACTGCCTGATGCAGTTGCTGCTTGAACAACCAGACTCTCTGGAGTTGGATGTTTAGACAAAAATTCAGGGCCAGTAGTAGATAACCTGTTTGGCTGATAACTTCTTGTTAACCGCCGGGATAACCTCAGGAGTTTCCCAGTTAGCCAATATTTTTCTTTGTAATGCAGCGTGAAATGGAACCACAGGATCCTCCTGTGGGCCTTTAGCTAACATGTCTGTAAGGCCATCCTGTTGGAATGCAGGTGAAGGTGTAGACCAACCCATGAATTCTATAATTCTTGCCATTAAATTTCTGTAAGGGGTCTCAGCATGTTCCCCTGGGTCTGGTTTGGCAAATTCTATTTCTGGGGAAGTATCTAACCCACTTGCCTCATGTAAGGATTCTCGAAGGTCCTTCAACCTATTTTCCTCAGAGGTAAATTCCTCTGGTTCTGGTGTTGCAGATCTCTGCAACCCAAAGGGTCTTTCTTGATCCGAATCCTCCCCTTCCTCATAAATTGAAGACAAAGGTCTGAAATGATCAGACCTTGGAAATGGCTTAAATCCCATTTCCAGAGCAGAAGGGGCTAAATTTGTCATTATTGGTTGGGAAAACGTCAACGTCGTCGACGCGGACGTTAAAGGCTTCGAAAACACAGAAAAAGATGTTGACGATTGGAAGTGGCCTCGAAGAACTCGAGAGGATCGGGATCCTAATCAAGGTTGTCGATTACCTCGAAGTCATGTTAGAGGCCCTGGGGATGACCACTGGCTGTGAGGTAGTGACGGCCGTGGGTTTACTCTTTTTCGTCGTTGGCGTCGAAGACGGCGTCGATTCGATCAACCTATGCGTCGATGAGCCCTTCGATAATGGCATTGATGATGCAGATGTATGCGTCGAAGGGACCTTCGAGGATGGCGTCGATGGCACAGTGCCTTTGCTCGAGGGTTCGTGACGCTCTCGAGTAGTTTCTTTCGTCGGGTGCAACGACTCGCGGCGTTTAGATTTTTCGGGTCTTTGCTGTCTTCGAGGGGGTCGAGGCCGCTTTCTCGAAGACGCTAAGCATCGTTTTACGGAATTCCTCCCACTCAGCCTGAGAGCTTTGTTTTGTGTGGCAGGTAACTCTTTCCAGAGAAACGGAAGAAGATGACGAGGAAGGGGATCTTCGACGTCTCTTACTTGAATGCTTGGATCTCGAAGAGTGGTGGGAACTGCTTCGAGACCTAGAACGAGAATGTTTCCTGTGTCGGCAAGGAGCCGAATGTCTCGACTCTGCCGAGAAAACTTTCGAAGGAGTTTTAACTCTTACCTCTCTCAACCTTCCCCTTACGCTCCTTCAAGGCTTTTGCCGTCATGGACATGCAGTCCTCGCACTCCGAACATTGGTGCTCCGATCCCAGGCACCACAAACAGATCCTGTGAGGATCTGTCAACATTTTCTTTCCGCAGTCTCGACATTCTTTGAAGCCAGACCCTGGAGTCGTCGGTTCGGATGAGGAAGCCATCAACTAAGAGTTGGTATTCTCGAGGAATAATGAAGAATATATTTTCTGACTAACGAACTGAGCAACGCGATTCCGAGGCCCACGAAGCACAGAAAAAACGGAACTGAGGAACGGACGCTGCGTGAGTCTATTTATACGCATGATGACGTTGGCGCCGATACAGAGGCTGTCGAGGGACATCGGCTCGAGGGACATCGACGCGCAGCGCCCTCTACTGAAAACATTTTTCCGAGGCCAACAAGCTGGAGATCTATCAAGATAAGGAATACGTCGGAGGACACAATCCCTTCGAAATTTATTTACAATTTTGGAAAACAGAGTAGGACTTTCTACGTATCCCATTGGAAGCCTAGTGAAAGTATTCTGAGTGGATTTATGGGTAAATGCAACCAGGTACTGGCTGTCGGGATGAATGGGTATGGAGAAAAATGCTTAAAACAAAACTACAAAAGTGAAATACTTGGCTGAGTAGGAAACACATGACAAAAAGGTAGCTGGATTATGTACAACTGGTAAAACCGGTAACATGGCAGCATTGACTGCGCGCAAATCCTGAATAAAACGGTAAACCTCTTTACCTGTCTTCTTGGTGGGCAAAATAGGAGTATTGCAGGTGCTCAGGGTTCGTACAATAATGCCTTGTTAGAGAAGGGATTCTATTACAGGACGAATACCTTATTCAGCCTGTTGGGAAATAATATACGGAGGTACACGTGGCAGGTGTTTGGCAGGATTCAGAGTAATTTTAACTGTGTTAGCATTAAACATATAACCAGTATAATTTGCAATAGTTGACCATAATTTGACTGGGACTTGGTCCAACTGTCTCTGCCCCGAACAGAGATTGTCGGCCCAGTCTCCAGGATTCTAATGGGTAATTTCCTGTAATACTGCCAGCGCCTCATTCTCTCTATGAGCAGGAATATCTTTGTTTCTGAGGCTTGTGGAATCTGCTTAGATCACATGCTGTGCATAGGCCGACATCTAGTGGAAGCTGCGGAGTATTACAGTTTGTTTTTCGAAACTCGAAAATGGGCGTCGACACAGGCGTGCCAGTAATACTATCCCTAGTGTGACGTCCACTGTACCCAAGATCCCTCACGCGTCTGGGATCCTCAGATTGTTTTTTTCCGCCATACTGGTCGGAAGCATCTTGCGGAGTCCCCTGGCCTTAGCCATACTTTTGCTATTATATTGCAATTTAAAATTATTTATTTACATCCTTCCCCACCCCAACGTCGACCATCGATCTCGACGACGGCTGGAGAAGACATCGACCGTCGGCTGCTGCACGACGGATCTGGGCCTAGGAAGGCCGCTGGCTTCGGCCCGGGCCTAGTTGGCCGCTGGCCTCGGCCCTGCAAGTAGGGAGAGTGGGGGGTGGTACATACTCTTCACTCTTGGTATATAGGTACACCTTATATATTTCCTACACTTATCAGCCCGCTGCCTCAAGGTGCGTATGGAGGGTACCCCTTTCCAATTCTGCCCCAAGTGCAATCGCAAATACCCTTGGGTCGACAGGCACGCCACGTGCAATCTCTGCTTGCCGAGGGACCACCCCGAAGCGAACTGCAGAGCGTGTAGTAGGTTTAAACCTAAGACACTTAAGGACCGTTCGACAAAGCGTTGGGCCCACCACGCCAGGCAGGCAGCCATGGCAGCGGAGGGCGCCTTCAGCGATGGCAGCGACGCCGTACTTTCGGACGGCGAGGGCATTACGGCGTCGAAAGACTGCCGAGCGCAGGTCCCCGACCTCGGAAGGTTGCCCGACAGGGTGGCTATGGGGAAGACCCCCGGCGACGCAAGCGCTACACCTACACACACTAAGCACACTAAGTCCAACCGAACCTCGACGACGTCGACTTCTCGGAAAGAGGCACGGATAGAACGGTCCGACTCGGTGTCCTCTGGGCGCTCTCGATCGAGATCGCCTCATGACGCAAGGCAATCATCCACTCTTGCCAAGAGTGCCTCGCTCCCTAGATTAACGGAAGTTCCGTCGTCAGAAGACGAAGACGACTTCCACCCCCAGGCCGCGCTCCAAGAGACCGAGAGCGCAGTTAATACCAGCGAGGCCCCACGCTCGAAACAAAATACCTCTCCAGACCCTCGGCGCCAGGCGTCGAAGGTCTCTGGGGCCTCTAAGGGGCAGGGAAAACATTTTTCCACGCACGGGGAGGGAGGGAAACAGCGGAAAGCTCAGCCTTCCACTCCTGTAAGACCATCCTTCCACCCCAAGCAGACAGATAAACATAAATCTACTGGGACAGCAACATCCAGCAAGGGTACCCTTAATAAGTCCTCTAAGTTGCCTACTAAACTCATACCCTGTTCCAAAGAATGGTCCAGTGAGGACATAGACAGGGTCATGTCAAGAATGTCTTCCTTAGCGGATTTTTATGACAAAAACCCAGAGCATTTCCTTTCGTATGACCCTCAAGGGGCCACACCCTCAGGCTCCTCTGATCCTATCCCCCTAAGTAAAAAGGCCCGGGTCGAAAGACCTGACCCCTTCGAGGTGCAGCCTTACTCTACTCCATACTCTACTCCTCACCCCAGATACCAAGGACAACCTTTCCCTGAAGGGGACCAGGAGTTTTCAATTATGGAGGAACAAACCGGGTCAGAATACTATGCGGAGGATAAGGATCTGGAGGAGGTAGAAGATGAGGAAATTTACAGAGTAGATTCCCCGGTAGAGAGCGAAGCCCCAGTTACCGACTCGCCAGTTGATAACCAACCCTTCCTTAATGAAGTTCTCGCTCGCGCAGCAGAACATTTTCACATCGACACCCACGGTGTACAGGAGGAAAGGGACTTCGCAGAAGAGTTGGTGGGAGAGAGGAGGCCGGTCGCTCAGACCATCCCTATCCTTAAATCCATCCAACGTAGAATAGATCCATCCCTGGTGAATCCTAACCTCACCAGAGCCGTCAACCCCAGAGTCGAAAAACTTTTTCGGGCAGCCCAGTCTGACCCTCTTTATATAAGAGGTCATCTTAAACCAGACTCCCTAGTGGTCACCAACACTCGGAAGAGGGCTGGGACACCCTTATCGTCGTCAGAAGCTCCTCCCGACAAGGAGAGCAACAGACTGTACGGGTTTGGCAGGAAGGTAGCCTCAACGTCCGCCTACCAAGCAAGGATTGCTAACTCCACCACCCTGTTGGCAAGTTACAACTGCCATCAATGGGAAGAGGTCGCGGCGCTCATAGCCTCTGCTCCTGAACCGTTATAGGGCCAGTTGGCTCGGATCTCGGCAGAAGGGAGAGCCGTGTCTGGTTGCATTTTAAAAGCAACTTTCGACGCTGCAGACAACGCAGGAAGATTGATAGCAGAAGGTACTGTTATCAAGAGACATGCGTGGTTGCGGCAGTCGGGGTTCAAGACAGAAACGCAGGCGTCATTAATAGACAAGCCGGTGGAACCCGATCTATTGTTTGGGAAAGCGGTCGAAGACGCACTTAAAAATGCCAAGGACGAGTACGAGACTCTCAAATCCCTTGGCCAGCTTACCAACAAACCCCCGAACCAGAGGGGGAACAGTAATTTTCGTCGCCCACGCGGCCAAAATTCACAAAGAGGCAACTATGCCCAAGGACAGGGTACACAATGGAACAACAACCAGCAGTCTACCCAAAGTTACAGTAAAGGTAACAAGAGAGGTCGTGGTAGAGGCAGAGGCAGCCCCAACAAGGGAGGTGGCACGCCTCCGCCAAAGCAGTGACGCTCAGTTCAGGGTCCCTTCTCACGCAACCCCAGTAAGGGGACGCATTTCCAACTTCACCCAGGCTTGGGAAGGGATCACCTCAGACAGATGGGTGCTGTCAACAGTGTCCGCAGGATACTGTATAGAATTACTGCAGTGTCCCCGGAACCACCCTCCACGACAAAGAATACACTCCTTAGAACATCAGAAGATCCTTCTAGAGGAGATCGCCATTCTGCTAGAAAAGGACGCGATAGAACTCGTCCCAGGACACCAGGTAAACAAGGGTATCTATTCAACTTACTTCCTTGTGCCAAAGAAAGATTTGACAATGCGCCCAGTATTGGACTTACGGCCTGCCAACAAGTATGTCAAGCCCCAAAAATTCCGTATGACCACGCTACAAGAGGTAATCCCCCTCCTAAAAAAGGGGGATTACATGGCAACCTTGGATATGAAAGATGCTTATTTTCATATTTCCATGCTCCCAGCGCACAGAAAGTACTTGCGCTTCAAGGTGGACAGTCGCCACTACCAATTCAAGGTACTGCCCTTCGGGATAGCTTCAGCACCAAGGGTATTCACCAAGGTACTGGCGGTGGCAGCTGCACACCTACGCAGGGAGGCAATCCCAGTGTACCCTTATCTGGACGACTGGCTCATAACGGGGGAAACCCCAGGAATTTGCAGGTCAAACATTCAGAGGACTATCGACCTCCTCCACGAATTAGGCTTCTCTATCAACGAGAAGAAGTCAAGTCTGGTGCCAAGCACCTCAAAACAGTTCCTAGGAGCAATCCTAGATACTTAGAAAGGGTTGACCTTCCCTTCGGAAGAGAGAATTCGGAATATACTACTGCAAATTCCACATTATCAGTCAGGTCAACAAATAACGGTACGCAAAGCTATGCGGTTACTGGGCATGATGGCGTCATGCATTTACCTGGTCCCCCACGCGCGTCTGCGTCCCATGCAGGAATGGTTGGCGAAACAGTGGTCTCAGGCAAGTGGTCAGTGGGACGATCTAGTGGTCGTTTCGCCAACACTCGTACAGAGCTTACACTGGTGGACAAGAGAGAATCTCTCAAGGGGAAAACCCTTTTACGATGCCGAAGTACAAGCAGTGGTGACTACAGATGCATGCCTGACTGGGTGGGGAGCTCACCATCTCCACCACACAGCTCAGGGTCTCTGGTCTCACTCAGTAGCCAAGAACCACATCAACCTGCTAGAGCTTCTGGCAGTATTCCGAGCGCTTCGGGCGTTCGAGCCCCATCTGCTAAACTTGTCGGTGCAGATCCAGACGGACAGCACGACAGCCATGTTCTATCTGAACAAACAAGAAGGGACTCGTTCGCCAAATCTGTCCAAGCTTGCCCAGAAAATCTGGATATGGGCACTCAGACGGAACATCTTCCTGTCATCACAATATGTTCCAGGGGAGCTCAATTCCCTAGCGGATGCCCTAAGCAGAGACTCCCTCCCAAAAGAACACGAATGGGTCCTTCACAGAGATATCGTAGAAGATCTCTTCTCTCAGTGGGGTTTCCCCACTATAGACCTATTCGCCACAAGCGAAAACAAACAATGCCCAGGATTTGCATCCAGGTTCCCCCAGCCAGACTCCCAGGGGAACGCCCTGTGGATGAACTGGTCAGGGATGTTTGTGTACGCTTTTCCACCAACCCCTCTCATCAGAAAGGTGGTGTACAAGATGAACAAGGAATCAATGACGCTCATCCTAGTTGCTCCCATGTGGGCGAGACAACCATGGTTTCCACACCTACGCAGGATGGCGCTGTGCGAGCCCATCAAACTCCCAGCCTGGTACAATCTACTGTCCCAGCAACAAGGTCTAACAGTGCACCAGGAACCCAACTCAATGAACCTAGCAGCATGGCTCCTGAGGTCATAGAGTTTGGCCATCTCAATTTACCACAGAGGTGTATGGACATCCTAAAAGAATCCAGGAAACCAAACACAAGGCACTTTTACTTTGACAAGTGGAAAAGATTCGTTATTTGGTGCCAGAATAAACAAATCAACCCTGTTGATTGCACTCCTTCCAACGTGGTAACATACATGCTCCACCTGCTGGATGCAGGGTTGGTTTTTAACTCTCTGAAAGTACACCTGGCAGCCCTCTCTGCTTACACCACATCCCATAACAAGGTATCGTGGTGGAAAGTACCAGTAGTTAAAGCCTTTATGGAAGGAGTAAAGAGACTTCACCCTCCTATTTCGAACCCACCGCCAGGATGGGACCTCAATGTGGTGCTAGCTAAGCTCATGGGGCCCCCTTTCGAACCCATGCATAAAAGTAGTCTCAAACACCTGACTTACAAAACTGCCTTCTTAGTAGCCATTACCTCCATAAGAAGGGTCAGTGAAATTCAGGCTCTGTCAGTGCAAGATCCTTTCTTTATTATCCACAAAGACAAACTAGTTTTACGCACACACCCTAGGTTCTCACCTAAAGTTATATCTAAATTCCATGTAAACCAGTCCATCGAGCTTCCGGCTTTCTTCCAGAACCCGCAAAGCTCGGCTGAGGTGAAACTACACACCCTTGATGTGCGTAGGGCGGTCCTCTACTATGTAAATAAGACCAGACCGCTAAGAAAAACAGATCAACTGTTTGTCTCCGTAGCTACAGGCAGAGAGGGGGATCGCGTCTCTAAAGGCGCGATCTCGAAGTGGATTATCAACTGTATACAGCTGTGTTACTCTCTTTCTGAAAGAACTCTGCCTTTTACGCCAAGGGCCCATTCTACTAGAGGCATTGGTGCCACTCTGGCTTTCATTGCAAATGTTCCCCTCGACACCATTTGCAAAGCAGCTACTTGGAGCTCCATTCACACTTTTACTCAGCATTACTGCATTGACACTCATTCCAAGACAGATACACAAGTGGGACAAGCGGTTCTAAGACACCTGTTTGCTCATGACCCTTCTCACATCCCACCTCCTTCTTCGGGTACTGCTCGCTAATCTATGCACAGCATGTGATCTAAGCAGATTCCACAAGCCTCAGAAGGGATACATTACTCACCGTAATCGTATTTCTGATGCTTGTATCTGCTTAGATTCACATGCGACCCACCCTTCCTCCCCTCCGAGAGAAGGCGCATGATTGCTTGTAGTCTTACCTTTCTGTCTATCTGCTTGGATTATCTGTACTCACGCTACTCCTCATGCTTCCTCATGTCAGAAAAAATACAATCTGAGGATCCCAGACGCGTGAGGGATCTTGGGTACAGTGGACGTCACACTAGGGATAGTATTACTGGCACGCCTGTGTCGACGCCCATTTTCGAGTTTCGAAAAACAAACTGTAATACTCCGCAGCTTCCACTAGATGTCGGCCTATGCACAGCATGTGAATCTAAGCAGATACAAGCATCAGAAATACGATTACGGTGAGTAATGTATCCCATACACTATTAGGGGAACAGTACATGGAGCAATTTAGATTCTCCAACATGGGGTCTGGCATGGATTCACATGCTCATGAATATTCCCCGTCGTCAGGCTGGGAATCCTCGGTAAAGAAAAAATCAGTTTAGTTTCTGAACTGGCTTTCTTACTAGTAACCAATCACTGGTTTTTGGGTCATACTGCCCCCAGCCAATGACTGCCCTCTCCCTAAACCCCTCCCCTGGGAGCCATCCTCAGATTTTTACCGCACGTTCAAGTGTTGGGAGTCCTCGTGCTATAGCTTGAGCTTTTACTGCGTTTTGTGATTTTTCAAGGAGTTTTATCTCATTTCTTTGGTCAGTCGAGCCTCAAGCTCCACCGTTTCTACTTCCGATCAACAGGGACCCGTTTCGGAATTCTCTACGCCCCTCAAGGGCGAAGTTCTTGTTGAGTTATGCTTTTGGAGGATTCCAGAACACCTTGAGGCCTACCTCGTGGACATGGCCCAGGACAAAGGAAGCTCAATGCCCGGATCCAAGCTGTTCAGGAACTGCCCTGGATGCGGATTGCAGAATATATTCGAGGACGAACATTCTAGATGCCTTTACTGCCTGCACGAAGACAAAACGCACGTGGAGAAGGACTGTGCGTTTTGCAAGAACTTGTCGGAACGGACCATGAAGGATGGCGTATCCGCCTCACCAACTGGCTGGAAGGAGGTGAGAAGAAGAAGAGGTCAGAGCTGTCTTCTAAATCCTTTGAGGGCGCTCCGGCAACGCGGGCCCAACAGAAGGCTAAGCACTGCGAGTCCGTGGGCACCGGGAGCACCGAACGGTCGAGCTCCTCGGCTGCCAGGCAGGGCACGCTTTCACCGACGCCATCAACCACGAGCCAGCGCTCTGGCTCGGGAAAGAGGAAGTCGGAGAACCCCGGTTAAGCTTCTGGAGAAGCCCCGCTGGATCCCGACGGAAACAGCCGAGGGGGAGCGATGCAGTGACCCTCCCCCCAAGATGAAGGCCTCAGGCACACCTAAGGTCGTTAAGGCCCTGATTCACCCGGCGAAGGCCTCTATCGAGGGAGTCGTGGCGGCCCTGGTGAAGCCTGTGGAGGCGACCTCGGGGCCCATAGTTTCCCTGCCACTGGCGAGGGAATCCTCTTTTCAGCCCATCGATAAGACCCCCGTGAGAACCTCGGTGGAAAAAAAGGGGGGGCGGTGGCTATCACGGACACGGATTCAGCCTCTCAGGAGGAGCTGGCTGGGGGTCATAAAGGTGCTCAACAAGAAGTTCGAGGAGGCCCGGTCGAAGCGGACAAAGAGAGCGAGAGTGGCGCCGACGAGGTTCCCGTGGAGGCGGAGGATTCCACTCCCCAACAGTCACGCCCGTCGCAGCCGGTACCCAAGCCCCAGGACAACTCGAGAGCCATCTTGATGGCGATCCAGGCCTTATGTACGGAGATGAGGACCAGGTTGCCTGTACCCCCGACGGAAGATCCGGCGAAACCTGGCCCGTTGGAGAGCCCTCCAAACAAGCGTAGAAGAGTTAATTCATCCCCACCCTTCCAGCCTACGCGGTCTCGCAACCTTTATCCCCTTCCCCTGATCTCAGGGAGGACACGGGAACGGAGACGGCCATGACAGGGACGGATGACGACGGTGGTGAGGACGGGATGGACCTTCCATCACCATCACCTCCTCGGGCCTCCCCGCCCGACGAAATTGGCTCTTTCCATGCCATGATTGCCAGGGCATCCAAACTTTTCTTGCTCTGCCCCAAAGAACAGAAGGAAGGTTTCCTTCATCAACGGCGTGAGGCCAAAAGGAAGACGGTCCTCTCAGTCCCGTTACTAGATGACATCTGGGACCAGAGGCTATCGCTCCTGAAGAACCCGTCCACGACTCCTGCCAAGAGAGACCGGTACGAGAAGTAGTACCGGGTCCCTGATTCCGCCCCTCTGTGCCTTAGGGGTTAGCCAAACCCGGATTATGTCGCGTCTGCAGCGGCCAAGAAGAAGGCGGCAGGGGCTACAGCTTCGTCTTCCACCTCCCCCCGGACGGCGAGCGGAAGAAACTGGATGCCATGGGGCAACAGGTCATCTCGTCTGCAGCAACGACGATTAAAGCAGCCAACGCCTTAGCGATGGTGGCCAGTTACGACAGGGAACTTTGGTTTAAGATAGCTCCTCTGCTGGACTTTCTCCCAGACGACAAGAGGGCGGAGGCCCTAAGGATCCTGCAGAAGGGCGAGGTGGCATCGGACCACGCCATAATGGTGGCCACAGACATTGCTGACACTGGTTTCCACCAGTTGGGCAACGGTATTTGTCTTCAACGGCGTGGTTGGCTCAAGGCAACAGATTTCCGTCAGGATGTGCAAACCAGAGTTTTGGACATGCCCTTTGACGGGAATAACCTCTTTGGAAAGACAGTGGACGAATCGCTGCAGGTTATCAAGACCGACACGGAGACGGCCCTAAAATGATCAGCCAAAGGAATACAAATGGTTTTTACAGTTGTGATTTAGAAGTTGAACAAACAAATCAAAAATCGTAACACGTAAGCACACCAATTTAAAGTAACTTTTTACAATACACACAAAATGAACACCTCAGCTATGTACTATAAATTCGATGTGCCCAATGACCATGTGCGCCTTTTGTAATAGTATTAAAAGTAAGAACAGTGATGGAGTCCCATTCTTGGTTCTAGTTCTGTGATAATTGGGTGTGGGTGCCTCCGCAGGCTAGCAGGATTAGTAGGGGGAGGATTCCTTGTTCCCCCCGTCCCCCCTAACCTCCACTTGGTTACCATCTTAGGACAGGGACAGTCGCATGAGGCCACATAAGGACACCATCCCTTTTAAAGAGGCAGACCTTACAGCTGGGTAACTTAAGCCATATAGAATTGGGGATATCAAGGCCTCTCCAAAGAAAAGTGTTGTATGTGACCCTGAAGCTGTTCAAGTTCTAACTACTGTCCCTTTAGGGCAATTGAGCTTCCAAAACAAAAGAAAATCTGTAGTGCAGGAATATATGTATTTATTTTGCCATTTGTAGAGCACGCCAAACCCAAAAGCATTGAGGTGCTGGTTACAGTAAGCGCAGCTTTTTAAGTCGGATATGGTAAGAACAGACATACTGTTCATGAGGAGAGCAGTTGCAAACTTAAGACACATGATAAAAACATTGTACTAAACTTAGGCTATAAATCTTGTGAAAAGAGCCAGGTTTTGAGGCATTTGTGGAAGGTCCAGAATGACGGTCCCGATCTTAATGGTAGCGATAGGGCATTCCATTGTTTAGCAGCCACGACCAGGAAGCTGCAATCCTCTGCTCTTTGCATTTTGAATCTGGGGATGGTGAGGTGGATCGGTGAGGAGGATCAAGGAGGATCGATTGGGTGGCCCGGATGCTTCTGATGGATTGTGATTTAGTAAATTTTCTTTATAATTAATTAGGTGCTGTATTTGAAAGACATTTGTGAGTTAGTGGGAGAATTTTAAACAGAATGCGCTTGTGGATGGGCAACCAGGGAACATTTATTCTTGCCAGTGATATGTGGTCTGTTTTAGGAATGTTCAAGGCTGCACTTAGTGCATTGTTTTGTATGATCTGTAACCGATACCATGACTGAACCTATTATTACTTCCCATCATCCTTCAGCCCATGGTATAGAAGTGGGCTTGGTCTTGGATTGGTGTAGGTGAGTTTGTAGGCGCATTGCGTAGAAAAGTGAAAGCAAACAGGTATCAAGGAGAGGAAGGCACATTATAAGGAAAAGATCAGGCAAGAGGGAAGAAGGTGGGTGAAGGAAAGCTGAAGACTAGAGGAAAGAAAGAGAGTGGTGCATATAAGAAGGGAATGATCAGACTGATGGACTTAAAACATGAACAGGAAAATGTAAAGAGGAAAGCAGGACTGAGGAGTGAAAGAGAGGGAGTAACAGCAGCAGGAAATGTGTCCAAGGGGGTGATGGAAGAGAAGGCCCCTTGAAGCAACCCAGCATTGGCCAAGGCAAAAAGGCCAACAGTTAGGAGGACCATGCAGTGGACGGCGGACCTTGTGCTTGTGGGTCCTAGGTTATGTTAACTTGATGTATACTGCCCACTGCTGCCCTTTTCATGGTCTACAAGCGCTCACGTGGCTCTGTAAGAAAAAGTGGATTGAGTTGGTTAGTGAGAGAGGGGGATAGATGGTGTGCTAATCTCTTGATGCATGCAGAACCAGGAGAAACTGGCGTCTGTGCATGTAAGCTTCTTGGATGTGCTTTTTGTGCACTGGGCTTCTTGTGTCCGGAAGGGAGCGGCATCCAGTGTTTGACTTCTTTGTCGGGGGTGATTTGGTTTGTGATGTGCGGTTTGTTTAGTGGGTTCATTCACTAGCACTTTAAGCATGTTTTGTAGGTGCGGAGTGTGGGTTGTGTGACAGAAGTGGTTAGTGGGTACTGGGTGATTTCTGGTTATTTATAGATATGATCTTGTTTTCCATTCTGAATGTATCCCTGGTTTTTCTCGTTTATAGTTTGTAGAAACAAGGATTTTATGGTTTTGGCCGTCCGTTCATTGGGTGGTTGTTAAAAGGTTGATCAGTGTTTCTCAGCGAGTTGAAAAGCCAGGTTTTTCTGAGTGTGGTGGTCTTCTGTTATTTCCTTAGGGATCAAGTTCCATAGTTTGGCTATCAGATAGGAAACGCAGGTTCCTCTGAATGTATCCTCCTGTAGTGTCTTGGTACTGGATCTTAATTCTCTTCTCAGATGGTATCGGGTGATTTTTGTTTGGGTATATTTGACTCCTTATTCCTGTAGTGATTTATGTGCAATGCAGAAGGTTTTTAAAGTTGATGCATTTCTTGATGTGGTCTCTTCTATTTAGTCTTGGGAGAAGTCTTGCTGTAGTATTTTTGATGCATTGTAGTTTTTTGGTGAGGCGTTCGGGCATTCCCAGGTATAGATTATTTGCGTAGTCTATCCTTGATAATACCAAGGAGATGATTGCAAGGGGTTCTGTGTGCAAAACTGAGGTTAGTGAGGGGATCCCTCTTATTAATTGGAGGAGATTGAAGCATTTTTTAGCTATTGCGTTCACTTGTGGTTCCAAAGTGAGGCCGTTGTCCATGAGGATTCACAGATTTGTCATCACTGGTTGGGTTCCCATGGTCCCAGGCCATGTGAGGGATGTCTGTGTTGGACTGTTTTCTTGGGGGGGGAAAGGGTGCGATTTTTGTTTTGATTAGTTTTAGTTTGAGGTTGTTTACCATCCAAGTGTTTGTCGGTGAGGCATTTGAGGGCTTTGTCTGGGTCATTGTCATTAATTATCTTGAAAATGACAAATGATATCCATTTGACCTCTGTGTTTGTGTGTTGGTACACTTAAATGTAACAAACTAAAGGAACAATGTAAAGAGGTGGTATATTTTAAACGCAATATATGTAAATGAAATTGTATGTTGAAAACACATTTCAAAGTTTATCTGTATATTTTATATTGCTATTCTACTGAGATGTTTGCTGTCATGGCTAATTTGCCGAAATAAAGATACCATTGATTGAAAAGCAGCGTTAACTAAATCAGTACAATTATCGTGTGGCTAAACGCAAAAGCCGAGGGAATCAAGTCAGTACAGTTCTAGTGTATCTAAATTCAAAAGTAGCATGAAGTAAATCAGTAGAGTTATGGTGTGACTAAATTCAAAAGCAGGGGGTACCAAACTTGTTTGAATTAAGTTGCAGACTCCCTTACCCTCTTTGCTGTATTCCTCTGGATAGGGGAGGCTGCAGTACAGGCTGTCAGGCCAACAGGAATCAACCCTTTCCCCTGCCCTTTGCCAGCTGCCTGGGCAAGGCTGCCCTAAGACTCAGTCAAGGCTGTACCGGGTTGCTGGCAAAGGTCACGGCAGCTAATCAGGGGTGTGGAGGGTGGTGCAAGGGGATCGAAAAGGGGGAGAGGGGAAAAGGGAGATTGAACACTGATTGGCCTTACTGAGGTCTTTGTTTGATGCTGAGGCTGGTCTGCTGCATTGCAGCTTGGAAGGAAGCTTCCCATTTGTGGAGACTGTGTGCTGGTGTGTTCCTGGACGGTTCTGGGTCATGGCAACCAATCAGGGTTGCGGAGGGAGGTGCGAGCGGCTGGGATGGGAAGTAGGGAGAGGGGAGAGAGAGACTGAGCACGGATTGAGCTTTTTGGATAAAAATTTTAGGCAAGTAAAGGGGGTTTGTGTACCTCCCCAAGCCAGTTGATGGGGCACATGTCAGTCACAGAACAACCTGCTGTGTAACCCTTTCCCCAACTGTGAGAGCCTAAAGCTCTGTGGACAGACCCAAACTCCTAGACAGACAAAAAAAATTATTTGTTTCAGAAGTAGTCTTTCATCCACAGTATACATGTAGCGTTTGTCCTGCTACTGTTAACAGTGAATCAATCGCCTGTAACAGGAAAGTTAATTCAAAGACCCAGGGAGAAGTTTTCAAAATCCACTTTAGATCTACTGTTGCTAGTTTGCGTTTTTCTGATCATAGGCCACAAGTGAGTTTTCTTGCATAGAATACAAAGTTGCAAGTTGACCATGAACTAGTATTCCAAACACTTTCAGAACAGTTAAAAATCTTAAAAAGAGCTATTCCAGTTCATGCTGAGGGAATTGGAGACCTGAGTCTTTCCCAGAGAGTGCAAGACATTAACAAGAAAGGCAAAGCGATTCCCATGATGATGAGCAGGCAGGCCTGATAAAGGCTCGGTCTGGCCTCCCAAGCTCAGAGAAAGAAGCCCTGGTGATCCCGGAGAAGGCTGTATTGAGTTATGTACGCAATTGCAGAACACTGGTGCAGCCACTCACCAAGCTTCCAACCAAGGAGAAGGGAACCCATGAGGTGTGCTTGAGTCAAAAGTGGGATAAGAGACAGTAGGAAGTGATAACATCAGGAAGTGGTGATGGTACAAAGGAGTAGATGGTAACATGAGGTGATGAATATAGTACAAAGGAGAAGGTGGTAACATAAGGAGGTGAATTTGGTACAGAGGTGGTGGGACAAGGAGGTCGCAAAATTTGGAGGTGAAGGAGGCACTACTGAAGGGGGTAAGAACAGTCAGGAAGAGGAAGATTGTATGAGGTTTTAATCGGGCATCATGACATTTTTCCGCACGGACGGTGTCGGACCTGGCAGCTAGGCGCAGAGACTATTTTAACTTTCCGCTTGATCCCCATCCTTGTCTTTTTGAATCTTCTTCACCTCCCTTCTGTGCCTTTGCCTCGAAGGTGCATGTTGGCTGCCGGAGGCATTACATATGCAGCGCTCAGTCCCCAGGCCTTGAAGAATAGACTCCATGACCCCACGTCAAGACGAGGCAGGCCCTTTGTTTAGTATGGCTCCTCAGCACAGAGACTCCTTCCTGGGGGTTTCCACAGCAAAGGGTACCTTGCATTCTGGTTCTGGCAGACCCAAGGCTTTTAAGGCTACTGGCTCCCAAGCTGAGGGGCTCTTCCGTGTGCTCCATCAACAGACCCAAGGCTACCAGCTCCCAAGCCGAGGGGCTTAGCAGCTCTACTGGGCGGTCCACCGAGGGGCGATCAAGTTCATCCTCTTCAGCCCCAGTGGGCAAGGGATTGCTGTATTCTACCTCCAAGAGTCAGTCCATAGCACAATCCAACATGACTACCAGCTATGTAGCTGTGGGCGCCCAGCCTACTAGAGCCACCTCCAAGGTCGTGGTATAGGGCGATTCGACTACCGGCCAGCAGGTCGAGGCTCAGAGCCTACTGCAGCCATCTCTGAGGTTGACGCTTCTGATTCAGGTTAGAAGGCAATGTCGTCCATGTCTGATCCAGCACGTGGCACAGGGCCTTCGCACCCTCCCACCACCCTCCTCCCCCCCCTCCTCCCCCCCACTCCCCCTGCCCAGGGTGCAGTGCAAGGCCCAAGATTCCGGACAAGCAGGTGGCTGAGCCTGCTAGGCCAGCAGCCATCTTGGATTCAGATCCTTCACCAACAGAGTGGGCCATGCAAGAGGCTCTGGTCCGGTGGACTTTACGGAACATGTGGTTGCTCTTTGCTGCGTTACATCTGCCCCTCTGTCTTCTGGCTACGCACCACAGGCGCCTAGGTGCTAAGATCAGGAAAGGAGGCACAGCTCTGTGGGCAGTGCCACTTGGGATTCGGCGGCTTGCAAGGATTGCTTATTCGAGCGCTTCCTCATGAGTTCCCTGCAAATGACAGGGCTCCTCAAGGGTTTAGTCAAGGAAGTGCCTCCTAGGCCTCCTACTGTGCCGTTACCTGTTTTCCCTCCGGTCCAGGCCCTGCCAGTACTTCATACCCCTACGCCGCCTCCTGTACTACCAACCCCTCCCCACAGCAAGTAATGGATCCACAGCTATCTTCCTGTCCAGATCGGGGTTGGGGGTGGGCCCACTGGCTCCGGTGTCACCAGGACCAAGACTCCCCTCTGTCTGGAAAAAGGGGGGGCGATGACGGCGATAACGAACGACACCCAGGACGACAAACACTCAGCATCTGTAAAGGCTTTTCATGACTGCCTTGAGGGCCTTGCAGAGTTCTGGGGGGGGGGTCCCTCAGCCAGAGGAAGCACCCAAGGAGTTGGGAGCGCTTGCAGAGTTTTTGGCCAGGCCCAACACGAGCCGCTCGGGCATTACGCTCCAGAAGGATGCCCAGCAGGTGGCGAGAAAGGTCTGGGAGAAACCCAGGTCCAACGCTCAGATGAACAAGAAATTGGACAACTGGTTCAGGCTCCTGGATGGGGAGCCAGTCCTCCAGGCCTCCCACCCTCAGCCCCACTCTTCAGTGGTGGCAGCCCCTTCCTTGTGTTCTAAACCATCAACTTTGTTGTCTTCCTCTGCAGGGGCCGCCTCCAGTTGTCTGCCCAAAGAGGACAAAGCCCCTGAGTCTTTTGGCAAACGTTGCTACGTCGTCTCAGGACTGCATTTGTGGCAGGCTAATGCTGATCCCTCCTAGCCGCAGCGAACCAGAAGCTGTGGCGAGAGCTTGAGGAGTTCCTGCCTGACCTCCCTCTGGAGAGGCAGGCCTCCTTTAAGGCTGGCCTGGGGGAAACACGGGCGTTTGCACAGGACCTCAAGGCGTCTTCGATCTCCCACATCTACACATCCAGCATACGGCTGTGTCTGGGTGTCGAGATGAGACAGACGTAATGGATTTACGCCACTAAATTCTTATCTGTGATGTGCAAGAGAGTCATGGATCTTCTTGGATCTTTTTCATTCATCCAGCAATGACAAGTTGACTATAAAGAAGACTTCTACACAGACCGCCAAGTCCTTGGCCATCCTGATTAAGCCAGGGCAGAAGTCCTTTCCTCAGTCTCAGGGCAGGACTGACTTCAAACCCTGCGCTTTCACCGGCTTCAAGGGGTTTCGGGATTGTGGTGCACGGAGGCCTGACAGGTGCCCAATGACTACAGGAGGAAGCAGCAGAGGACTTTGCACTGTTGTTTCTGCTCCCCCTCCTCTGCTTCTGCCTCACATGCCAAAAAAGCTCTGAGGTCATGGTCAGGGAACACAGCTCGCCTGTAGGGGGCTGGCTGGCCCTCTTCCAACAACAGCTGGAAGTGTTGTTTCAAGAGTCCTTGGATCCTTGCTATAGTCGCCACAGGCTTCAGTCTTCCTCTTCCTATTCTCTACCATCCTCTCCTCCTATGCTTCAGATAAGGTCCCCAGCCCTTTTATGGGAGATCCTTTCTCTTTTGGAAATGCAGGCAGTGGAACAGTTCCTCCGACAGGGGCTACGACTTCTACTTCAGGATTTTTGCAGTACCCAATGTGAGAGAGGCATGCTATCACTGACACAAGAACTGCAAGTTTCAAAACCTTTATTGATATTTTAAAAGGGGTTGGAAAACTCCTATTTTTCCCTATGACTAAGATGCAAGTATTCTCAACCATAAAACAAAAAGAAAATACAGTCCTAGTCGGTCCTTATTCAAAATAAAATGGCCTATACTAATAAACCCAATGCCTGCCCTCTTTCTAATAGAATAAGTGTGTAAAAGGAATGTATAATGCAAAAAGGAAAATCAGTGTTCGAAAGAATTGTCAGTATGGCTGAATAAACTCCCTTCCCCATGTTTTGTAGCAATGGGTAAGGTGTCCCACTTGGACCTTTGTAACACACTTTGGCTTCTCGAACACAAGGATGTGTCAGGGGTATTGACCCACGTTTGGACTATTATGGTGCAACATTTGGTGCTGTGGGCTTAGGAAATCCAAGAGGGCGGAAAAGCCCACATTTGCGCCAGAATCCTGGAGAACCGCGCAGTGAAATGTGTGCCAAAGGAAAAATAGCAGTGCCGGTTGGCTCAAAAAGCGCTTTGAAATCACCTTTGTTTCTTTGAAATGCAAGCTAAAAATGCCTATTTTAAACATTGCAAGATATTCAAAAATCTCACTGAACACCAGCAGACATTTGTCAGAATGTATTCTTGTGTGCATGCAAAATCTGGAAAGATGAAGAGCCCAAAACAATGTTTATAAAAAAAACTGGCTGAGCTGTGGATGTCAGCAGCTGAAGTGAAATTGGACTGAAAGACACTAAAATCTAAATGTTTAAAATAAATGAGTGACCTACTGTTGAGTGTCACATAGTTTGCAACTGTAAAATGTCATATTTTTGAACTTAGAATCAACGTTCTAGCTGCATGTGTAAAAATTGTAAGTTTGATTTGGATGAAGAAAAACTGAGAACCAAAGTGACATTTAGCTGAAGCCTGGCTTAAGAGAGTGAATTCTGCCCGGCAACTACCCCCGACAGGAGTTGAAACTTGATCAGCAGCTGTGTTCCCAGGCCTGGCTGCATTCTGCTGCCCCTGCCAAAAGGAGATGACACCTCTCTGATTGAATTAGGGGAGTGGCACCTGGGGACTACAGGAAACTAAACAAAGCACTGTCCTTGGCCCAGGCAAATGTTAAATTAGGGGGGTCGTAAATGGCTTCCTCTTGGAATGAAATGGGGATGGGCACTGCATCTGTGAGCAAGCTGAGCTTGGGGGAAGTGGACAAACCAGAAATTCCACCATGTGCTTTGGAAAACCACACCCCTTTGGGGCCAGAGCATAATTTTAAAAAGATGGATAATTCGTAGTGCGGACTTGTAAAAATTATATAAATAATATAATTCTTGTGATTTTTCTGTGCACATTTTAAGAGGTGTTAGGACTCTGTGGTATGTTCTTGGGGATAGTAGCCGAAAAAAGGTTGTTACTCCAAATGTATGCATGTTAAAAATCTGACACTTTATCATCTGAAACCCATATCCCTGGTGCACATTTGTGTAAAATCTGGAAAGGTTTAGAGGTCGTTATCTGGATGAAAAGGGCAGACTTCTGTCATAAGTGGACACAACATCTTACAAAGACGGGGATCGGATGGTTTGGTGCTACAGATAATGTTAACTGGACATATAATATTAGAAAAATGGTACATAGATAAATATGTATTTGGATCAGAAATAGATTTGTGTGCAATTTGACAAGGGGAGGATCCTATGACCATAAACCTACCTCATCACTCTGACTCACAACTCAGTTCCCCCAATCAAGGGAGAGAGGAGAACTGGGCCAATGATAAGTTGAGAGGGTTGGGCAGGCAGAATGAGCCGACCCACCCACTTTCGAGCTGTTTGAATTCTTTGCCAAGAACTTTTGCAAGAACCGGTAGCAGACCGAGAAGGCAGAATTATCCAGAGAGACCAGACCCAGACCAGATCGCTGAGAGCTGACCCAAATCGCTGTACGCAGAACCAGTAGCCAGTGGCGAGAGAACCGCAGCCAATCCTGAACCGATCCGTGACAAAGTCGCATTCCTGTCCAAAATATAGTGTGAGTCCTCAGCCAGAACTGTGCAAAACCAATCTTAGTTTAAAATAATCTAATTCAAACTATTTTAACCTATTGAGAACTACACCATAGCATTGTGTGTCCTTCTGTGACTTTAAAGCTGCAAAACTGTCATCTGTCATTCTGAAACTTTAAAATTTAATTTCTGAAAATCTACCTCCACAAAATCGTCCGTATCTCTTGAACCGTTTGTGATAGGAATGAAATTTTTCATCTTAAAGCTAAGATTCTAAGCTTTCCAATGAGCCTAAAAAGTCATTCTACTCCTTATACTTCCTCTGTAATTGCGCTCGACGTACGCGACTAAATTGCCACGATTTGACATTTTGCTTCATTTCAGCCACGTGTAAAAATATTAGTCTTTTGCTTCCATTACGGAATACCGTTTCAACCTGGTAAACCATCCCTGAATCATTGATAGGGCTGGCCTGAACTAATTTAAAGTAGCTATCATTCACCCTGAACCTCTAGAGGGAATTAAAATCATTTTAGCATATTTTTCCCTTCTTTGCATACCACCTTTAAAGTACTTTGCCTGTGTTTAAAATCATCCCTGTTTCTCTAAGCTTGCTAGGGGGGAACTGAATTCGTACTGTACTGTGATTGTATTCCTGAGAACTGTGTGCTCTCCCTTCCATCTTCTATTGCATGAGGGGGGTGGGGTGAGTTGCCAAAAGGGGAAAAGTGATTCTATTACCTTTTGCTGAAATCATACCAAGTTTATTCCTGTGTTGCTTCTTTTCCACCTTGTATTTCCTTGTACCATATAAAGCATTCTCAGCTACCTTATCCTCTATACTACTCCTAAGCAATTAAACCAGTGTGCTAGTATCACATCATCCATTGTTGATCACTCACTGTCACATGTCTAAGTGTGATATCAAATATTAATTTATTATAAAAGTGTGATATATATCTATTGTTTAATTTTTCAAATCTTTTAATTTGCAAAACAAACCTACTTCTTGGCTCGGTGGGGTCAGGGGGGATTCTAAGAGAGGGACGTTATACAAGGGTTCATCATCCAGATTATAACTTGTCATAAAAATATATAAATAAGGGCTTCCCTTGAGCAATCCCATACAAGGCACTGACTTAGTGGGACTGCTTGATTGGAGTCATTAACAGAGTGGGGGCTCGTAGCCGGGGATTCTGGATTAGATCTATCACTTGTGCAGATTAATACAGTGTGCCAGCTGACAGGATACATATCCGGTTAGATCACCACGCTGTGTTACGCTGTAAAGCACTCCTCAAAGGAACGCTCTAAGGAAACGGTCTGTTTTGCAAAATAAAATACAAACGTCTGTAAGTCAGGAAGGAAATCAATCTCCAGAATGACGACCTTGGTAGATATGAAGATAGCTAGGGAGCACCTCTTACATAAACTGTTTGTGAGAGGTGAATGGTCTGACCAGGACCAAAATGTATGGTTGCAGGCGATCACACAACAGGTCACTACAACTGGGTCAGATATGTGGAGAGATCAGGGTCCCTTACATATGGCCCTGAGTGAACTATTTATGGCTCCTAAAGCCAAAGATGAACACAATAAGATTGCCAGGATAGCGGCATATTTGTATTTATATATGGGAGCCATGCAGGACAAATGTGCTGAAGTCCAAGATCTGGCAAATAGGCAACAGATGGCGTTCGAAAAGGCCCAATCTGACCTGGTCTCTTCTGAGCACAGGCTGCACAGAAGCCAGGAGTCAGAAAACGATAGTAGACAATGCATCATTAAAATGAAGGAGGATATGGATATCCTGCAACAGGAAAAGGCTGACCAGGATACCAGAATTCTGGCTTTGCAGAAGAAGCACCAAGACAGTTTGGACTCCTTACTGCAGTGCCAGAAAAAGCTGGAGCAACAGATCAATTTCAACAGGGCATGCACAGAGCAGGTAGCCACCCTGCAAATCCAACTAGACAGAGAGAAAGAGGAAAGCAATAAAATGATTTTGAAAGACCTGGATACCCAGGCAGAGTTTGATGAAGAGCGCCAGAAAGCTGGTGCCCTTCAACGGCAGAGGGACGACCTGGCGGCACAGATGCAGGCTCTTAGTCAGGAAAGGGACACCTTAGGCCAGGAAGTCTGCCAATTAAAAGAAAAAATTGAAGGAAATCACCTGGCCCTCCAGGGGCTGGGCGACCTCCAAAAAGAGCACCAGAACTTATTATAGCACACCAGGAGGGTGGAAGATTCTCTGGCAAGAAAGGAGCAGGCCAGTAGGGATGGGACACGGGAGGTAACCCTCCTGCAGCAAAGACTGGCCCAGTATTCCAGGACCAATCAGGAGGCACAGAGAGAGAATGAGGCTCTCTGTCAGCACATTGATAGGCTCCAGCAACAGGTAGCCATGCAGGAGAGACTGATAGTCTAGTAAGGCCTTAACTGAGGAACTGAAAGCACAGGCTCTTGCATCGCAACAGGGAGCAGGGGCTGATAGAGATGAAGTTCGCTGGGAAAGGGAAACACCTGAGCATAACCTCAGGAGCCCTAGTACCAGAGGCCTTCATCTCTCCCAGTCCTTGGACTCTGCCACCCCCATGTCCCCTAGCGCACATGAGCACAGGGCCACAGGGAGGGCAGATTACTATCCGGCCAAAGGTATGGGGTTCATAGGCCAGTACCTCCCAGGAATGGATGGGCGGGCATCCGGGCATGGGCACCTAAGCACAGTGCAATTTAGTGGGGAACCCCAGGAGAGTAGGCCCACTAAGGGCATCCTGAAAACCTCTGCCCAGTTAGGTCAGTGGGGGGGCGGGTACCCAGCAAATACTGGTAGCAAGGAGGGATCTGAACACTCCTCTGAGCGTCACAGGACACAGGAGACCAGGTCCCCACATTCTGCCAGCCATTCCCAGGCTCGCAGAATCCGGGAAAACCTGGAAGATCAGACGGGCACCTCTGGGAGCAGTCGGAGGATGAATGGACCAGGGTTACCCGAACCAGAAAGGCCAATAAGGCAAAAAAGGGCCTTGATTAAGGACCCCTTAAAACAGATTAAGGCAATCGGGAGTGTCATCACACCTTATCACAAGAACTCCAAGTATTCTATGTGGGAACACTTGGAGCTCTTTGAGCAAATGATGGAGACCTTCCATTTGAAGGAGAGCAGTAGCTGCATCCAGTACGTCAAATGGACATTCTCCCCAGAATACTCCAGTTTCTTTGTGGGGCTGCAGGACCAAAACCATTCAAGATGGTCCAGGCATAGGGCGGCCATCTTGAAAAAAAATTCTGTTCACCGGAATCTCCAAGAGGCTCGCAAGGCAGCCTACAATTTGCAATGTGGGGAGGATCAGGCCCCACAAGAATTTGTGCAAGAATTGAAGCGTGCCTTTGCGCATACCACCAGAAGGGGGCGCACGGACAGCAGAGAATTCATCAACACATTTTTCCATGCACTCCCCAAATACATAATGACCCAGCACATGAGAGATTTTCACGAGAAAAGATCTTTAGACTGGGTCATTGAGCAAGCCACCCGCATCTATGAGGTGCAGAAACCGGTGGAAAATAAGAATCAGCCCAAAAACCCCAAAACCAACAGCACCCCTGCTGCTGCCAAGGTGGCAGAGGTAAAGGTTGCCCCGTTTTAGATTTGGAGATGGGGGGACCTAAAAACCTGCCTGCACCGAACAATTCACAGCCCAAAAGGCCCTCGGGCCAGTCACAGACAGGGAGTCAAGGAGGTAGTCCCACAAATGGGGTCCCCCGCTCTCCTGACTATGTAAGTCCCCGCTATAAGGAGAACAGACCAAACCTGGGTTATGTGTGGACTCCTCCAGCCCAAGGGGGGGATCAAGCCAAGCACCTGACCCAGGGAACTTCCCTCCTAACTTCCCACAGGAGGGCAGAAATTCCCCAAACACTGGGCAGAACTTTTTTCCCAGGTATCCACCCAATTTCCAACCCCAAAACCATCCATCCTTCTTTCCCCAATTCCCTGAGCCCAGACAACCTAATCCGGGAGAGGGGAGGCCAAGGGTGGAGGGGTACCCAAACCTTCCCTACCCAGGGTATTACCAGAGAAGGGATAGCTACCCTTCCCGGGATCAGCCCAGTGGAGAAAACAGAACCCCGTATCAGCCTGAGCGGGTTTCCCAACTTGAGCGCCAGGTCCAAAATATGGCCCGGGATCTGGGTCACATACTGAGGGCTCAACAGAACCCTCAGATGAGTATGCCACCGCAGAATGCCCCAAACTCTGGGCCTGGTGCTCCAGAACAATGACGGGGCAGCACCCTGATAACCCACCGGTTCCCAGGGAGGAGGCACAAGGGGAAGGGGGGTGTAAAGCCTTGGAGGAAACTTCCTTCCCAACTTGTAAACAACCCCTGGAAAACCAGGAACCGGAAACAAAATCTCCTACCCCTGGAAGTCTGCCACCCAAGGAGCAGAGAGGAGGTAGGAGAAACAAAGTACCCAAACAGACCCATTTTGTGGAGGAGGTACAGGTCTTCCAATTTGAGGGAAAGGGATCCCAAGAGGATCCTGGGGAAAGGATCTTCTCCTTCAGAGATGGAAGAACTCTTCCCAAGGAAAAATGGCTCCCAAGGGATTCCAATCCAGACTGGGTAGATGTGGGGATTGAGCTGTCGCCGCCCATCATTCTATCCCAGAACCAACAAGACCGAAAACCCATGGGTCAAACCCCTCCTGATGACTGCCTCCAGAAGGGGGAGGGCGGCCCAGAACCCGAAACCATTTCCAGTTGCCAACTTTTTCTTTCAGATTCCCAAGGCTCTCCACAGAATTCTGCCCAAATTTCTTCTCTCTCAATGTCCAAAACCAGAAAAATAGCCCACCAGTTGTCCAAAAATGTGCATTATCGGTGCCCCCTTGAGGAGAAGGAGGGAAGATACTATGCTGCGGTACAAGTACAGGGGCGGGGTACAATTGTGGCACTGGTGGACACTGGATCTCAAGCTACCCTTCTGTCCAGAAGGGCCTTTGATGATCTAAATGCAGGAAGGGGGAGAATTACCGTATTCCTCTCAACTCTCTTCCTGGACAACTCCAGAACTTTGACAGGAAGGAAATTCCCATCGAGGGGACTGCAGATTTGGACATCAAAATTGGGCGACACAAGGTGAAACACCCGGTCATAGTAGTGGCTCCAGAGGGCACCCCTTGTTTACTAGGGAATGACCTCCTGAGAAGGTTGTCACCCCTCATAGATTGCGTAAACAAGGTCCTCTGAACCCAGACTAGCTGACCAATAAAATTAAAACAGAGCGTCAACCATGTTAGTTTAAACGGCACCAGCCACATGGTTGAACAAAAATCTGACCAAGTAGAATTTCACTTCCAGAACAACCAAATTCCAGACGTGACAGTAATAGCAGTAGGACAACAGACTGGTGATGGGGGGTCCTCTCTATTTCTGAAAATCAACCTTCCTTCCAGTTTAAGGTGGTATTCCACACTGGAAGGAAATACTCTGAAATTCTTTACTAATCCACAATCAGACATTCCCACTCCGATAGTCCAGAAAGATGTGAAATCAGCTCAGAGCCTGGCTGATATTCAGCAAATTGGAGAGCAGTTGTTCATCCCTGTTCAGTTAAATGATGGGAAGGACTCTGTTCTCGCTCGAGTGTGTGTGAACAACGGTAAGAGCTTCATCAGCGAAGCCATGTTCCGCCAACTCCCAAAAGATCCAGCCATTCCCACATTCAAACTGATAGACAAATGGGAAATGGATATGGAAACACCCAATTCGAAACATCTCCTGCCAAGCAGGTGTATGCTCAAAATCTCCATTGGCAACAAGAGCATAGTCCATAATTGTTGGGTCGTGCGAGACGTCGCTGCCGCCTTTTACTTAGGCAGTGACATTCTCAATCGCTTTGCCATTAGTTTGGACCTAATAAACTTCAAAGCTTGATCCCGATTAGCGGATAATCCCATGGGCTTTGATGATCCAGAAAAAAGCATTTAGGTCAGCTCAATTGCTACCTTATGCAGTTGAAATTCAGATTAAAGAGGAAGTCACCATCCCAGAAAGGACTCGACAATTCTCCCTGGAAGTGAAAGTTAAAAGGGGACAAAAATTGAAAAACACTGATGCGTATATTCATCTAAATGCTTCTCTCCAACAGCAAGGGTTGGGGGTAAACCCAACACCATTAGTCAACATAGAACATGACACCATTCCAATAGAGGTGGATAACGGCGACTTACAGAGTATTACTCTAGCCGCAGGCACCATTATTGGAATGGCGGTTGATGACCGACATTTCTCCATTGATTTAGGAAATGAACTGTTAGGACCAATCCCCAAGGACTGTTTTGACAGTGACAGTGATGACAATACAACACCAGACAGGATCTTTACCTGGCATGGGGGGAACTTATGGTAAGGAAGATGTGACTTGTGACTTCAGGAGGGATGAGGTGATTTTCCAGGTCCATGAGGGCTGCCTTTCCTACCTGAAGCCACCAGTCCAAATCAGCACTCTGACCAGGGACTTCTCCACCCAGCCGGAGGAGGCCGCTGAGATAGCGAAACCAGAAGTCTTTCCAGGCTTCAGGCAGATGGTGGAAGAGAGAGTCAACCTAGCTGATGCCTGTGTGACTCTGGAACAGAAGCAAAAGTTGAAACAAGTTTTCTTGGATTTCCAAGATCTCTTTGCGGTAGACTCATATGACTGTGGTCGCACTGACATCCACACAACAACAATTCCCACGGACCCTGGCATGACTCCAGTGTTTGTGAAGCAATATCGTTTGCCTCTCGCATCCATGGAGTCCCTTACTGAAATAATTAAGAACCTTGAGTCCCGGGGGATAATCCGTCCAGTACACAGCATCTTCAATAATCCGGTGCTGGGAATATTGAAGCCAAACGGCCAGTGGAGACTCTGCGCCGACCTAAGGGAGCTCAACAAACGGGTCCATACTTCCCGATGGCCTCTGCCCTACATTGACCAAGGGCTGGCCCAGATTCAGGGGTCACAGGTATTCACTGCAATAGACCTGACCAATGGATACTGGACCGTGCCTGTCAGTAGGGAGGACCAATACAAACTGGCTTTTACCTTTGGGGGCCAGCAGTACACATGGACCCGGACTCCCTTCAGATACCTCAACTCCGGCAATGAATTCAACATTTTCCTACACAAGGCCATGCCCGACCTGGGTGTGAGGGGTAACCTGGCTTATGTAGATGATGTCCTCATCAAAAGTTCATCTGTGGAGGAACACATAGCGGAGATCCGTTATGTTCTGACACAGTTGAGGGCCGCCGGAGCAAAACTTTCCTTTGAGAAAGCACAGTGGTGTAGAACCCGTGTTAATTTCTTGGGGCATGAGATTACTCCTCAGGGTCTCTGTCCCCAGGAAAAGAAAGTGGAAGCACTTCAGAAACTAAAAGACCCCACAACTCTGCGGGAACTAAGGAGCCTCCTTGGACTGACTAATTACAGCAGAAAGTTTATTGAAGGCTACGCAGAGATCACTAGACCCCTGATTCATCTTTTGAAGGGGGGGGGTCAAGTGGGAATGGGGTCCAGAACAATCCGAGGCAGTAAGACAGCTCAAAAGAAGCCTCTCACAAGCACCTTGCCTAGCTTACCCTGTCAGAAACAAGGAGTTCTTCCTGGAGACAGGGTTCTCTAATACGTGCTTGACGGCAGTATTATACCAAAAGCAAGACAAGGTCAATAAAGTAATCTCCTATGCGAGCAAAACTTTATCCTCCGTGGAGGAAAAATTCAACGATTGTGAGAAGGCACTCCTGGCAACAGTGTGGGCATTGAAGAATTACCGCCCGTTCATCCAGGGGGAACACATCATAGTGGAGACTCCACACCAGCCTCTGCAATACCTCCAAAGTGACAGATTCCGGGCCGGAAATGTGAGTAATTCCCGAATTACTTCCTGGATTCTGTCAATGCAAGGCTTTCCTGTGGAGGTCAGATATGGCCAAAACAAGAAGAGTCCCCTTGCGCAAGGTCTGGTTGACTTGCATGATTGTGCCAGAGTAAACTGTCTCGAGGACGAAAGCCTAAAAATCAAGGACAACATGGAGGCATACCTTAATTCCCCACACAAAGTCTTTGAAGAAGACAAGTGTGAGGGAATGCCCACTGTCTATGTGGATGGATGCTCTTACCATGTTGACAACAACGGGGAAAAAGAACTGGTGGCCGGCGTAGGGAATGCATGGGTGAAGGAGTCCCCAGAACACTCCCCTGGGTACAAAATCGGTCCTGAAGTAGTCAAGTAGCAGAGTCGATGGCTGTGCATCAAGCCATCCTCACTGCTGTCCAACATCAACTCCACGAACTGGTCGTAATCACAGATTCAGATTATGTACGGAACGGGTTCGTGGAGCACCTGGTTAATTGGAAAACCAGAGGCATGCTATGCGCTAATAACAAACCCCTGAAACATGGGAAGTTAATCCAAAACATTGATGATCTGGTCACATCGAATGGGATGACCATCTACTGGAAAAAGATCAAGGGTCATTCCAAAGTAGAGGGACCAGACAAAACTGGAAATGACTTAGCTGATCAGCTGGCCAAAACCGGGGCCATCCAAGGGGATCTAATAGAAATAGAGTCCCTGTTGGGGGAAATCCAGGTCACTGCTCTCACTAGGTCCCAGACTAAGGCTCACAATGATCTTTCAACTGCACAATGGAGTAAGGAGACCCCTGATGCTGATTTAATTACGGCTCAGAAGGGGGATCCAATAATTGGTAAGTTTTACCAACACACTGAGGATCCTGAGAACTTTCCCCTGACGGATACTGACTATGTTGGGAAAGAGGACCTAAGAGTGTTGATGAAATTTCCAAAAATGTTTCGAATCCAAGACGGTTTGTTGGTAAGGAAATCCCAAGCTGGCCATGATCAGTGGGTGGTTCCTACCTCATTCCGAAGCCTGATGTTAAGTCATGCCCATGATGCGGCTACCGCCGGTCATAGGGGGTTTCATACAACACTTGAGATCTTAAGAGAGGTTGCATACTGGCCACACATGGGGCAGAACCTCGACCAATACTTGAAGGGGTGTCTGGTGTGTGAACAATTTCAGCCATCATCCCTCACACACCGTGCGCCTCTCCAAAAGAGGGGCATGACACTGCCTTGGTCAGATTTGCAAACCGACTTCGTAGGCCCTGTGATTCGCTCGTCTAGAGGAAACAAGTACATGTTGACGGTCACATGCTTGTTTACCGAGTGGGTGGAATGTCTCCCGGCCCCAAACTGCAAGGCAGAAACAGCAGCTGCCCTGATGATTAACCACATCTTTTCCCGTTTTGGTCTACCTCAAAGGATTGAGTCAGACAGAGGTTGCCACTTCACTAGTGAAGTGATGACAAAGATGTGGGAGATACTGGGGGGTCAAAAGGAAGCTACATATTGCTTACCAGCCAGCTTCTTCTGGGGCAGTAGAACGCTATAACCGAACCATTGTGAGCATATTAAAAAATTGTGGCAGATTCTGGGCCAAGTTGGGATATCCGATTACCTCTGGTCCTAATGGCCATCAGATCTACCCCTTCAACTGCAACTAAAATGTCACCATTTGAGCTGATTAATGGACGCAAGATGGTGCTTCCCCAGAATTTGCTCTAGAGGACCCAAGAGCAGACGTTGATCAATGCCTCCACAACTCATGAGTATGTGGAGAATTTGAGGAAACACCTCCAACATGCTTTTGCCTATGCTCAGCGGAATCTAGAAAGATCAGCTGATAGCATGAAGACCCATTACGATTTGAAAACTTCCAGGAAAGTATATAATGTGGGATACCGTGTCTATCTATACAATTTCCAAAGAAACCAGGCCAAACGGCGAAAATGTTTGCCTACAGGGAAAGGACCGTTTGAAATTATAGACAAGGTCTCCCCAGTAGCTTATAAGATCCGCATCCCCAAAGGTAGCCTGGCGGAAGGGGAAGACAAGTGGGTACATATAAATCAGCTAAAGTGTTGCCATCCCAGGCATACTCTGCAGCAACTGGAGGAATCCTCTGGAATCCCAGAGGGGGCCGATCCAGAGTAATTCAGTTCCAACCGTAAAATATCCCGCATATAGTCTCTAAAATATCATGATTCTGGTATGAAAATGTTTCCTGTTATATCTTGTTTTTTAAAATAAGACTGCAAAATGTATCCGGATGTATAAAATGTATATGTTTGCCACACCATTAATAGTGGTGGAAAAATGTCTAGGAATGTGTATTGCCGCTTTGCTTTATCATCCTAGGAGAGATGAAACCATGGAGACTGACCAAGGAGAACGACCCGGGGACCGGGAGCAAAGATCCGAGGGGCCCGGGGTACCGCCCAATATTCCCATCAGGACAGGCGAGGAGAACCGATCAATCCAACCGGATGGAGGAAAAGATGCTGAACTGTGCCATCTACGGAATTGGAAGAAGATGATGCGGACATACCAGCGCGTGGATCAAAACATCCTTTGCACCCGACTCCCCCTCGACTCGAAATCAAAGCGCAGTCGGGCAGGGGGGCTTGTCAGGGGTATTGTCCCACGTTTGGACTATTATGCTGCAACATTTGGTGCTGTGGGCTTAGGAAATCCAAGAGGGCGGAAAAGCCCACATTTGTGCCAGAATCCTGGAGAACCGCGCAGTCTTTGCGCACAATAAAATGGTCGCCTGACCTGCCACCCACCAGTGGGAGCGTGAGGGGCCAGGAGTGCCATGAGTGAAATGTGTGCCAAAGGAAAAACAGCAGTGCCGGTTGGCTCAAAAAGCGCTTTGAAATCACCTTTGTTTCTCTGAAATGCAAGCTAAAAATGCCCATTTTAAACATTGCAGGATATTCAAAAATCTCACTGAACACCAGCAGACATTTGGCAGAATGTATTCTTGTGTGCATACAAAATCTGGAAAGATGAAGAGCCCAAAACAATGTTTATAACAAAACTGGCTGAGCTGTGGATGTCAGCAGCTGAAGTGAAATTGGACTGAAAGACACTAAAATCTAAATGTTTAAAATAAATGAGTGACCTACTGTTGAGTCACATAGTTTGCAACTGTTAAATGTCATAGTTTGAACTTAGAATCAGCGTTCTAGCTGCATGTGTAAAAAATTGTAAGTTTGATTTGGATGAAGAAAAACTGAGAACCAAAGTGACATTTAGCTGAAGCCTGGTTAAAGAGAGTGAATTCTGCCCGGCAACTACCCCCGACAGGAGTTGAAACTTGATCAGCAGCTGTGTTCCCAGGCCTGGCTGCATTCTGCTGCCCCTGCCAAAAGGAGATGACACCTCTCTGATTGAATTAGGGGAGTGGCACCTGGGGACTACAGGAAACTAAACAAAGCACTGTCCTTTGCCCAGGCAAATGTTAAATTAGGGGGGTCGTAAATGGCTTCCTCTTGGAATGAAACGGGGAGGGGCACTGCATCTGTGAGCAAGCTGAGCTTGGGGGAAGTGGACAAACCAGAAATTCCACCATGTGCTTTGGAAAACCACACCCCTTTGGGGCCAGAGCATAATTTTAAAAAGATGGATAATTCATAGTGCGGACTTGTAAAAATTATATAAATAATATAATTCTTGTGATTTTTCTGTGCACATTTTAAGAGGTGTTAGGACTCTGTGGTATGTTCTTGGGGATAGTAGCCGAAAAAAGGTTGTTACTCCAAATGTATGCATGTTAAAAATCTGACACTTTATCATCTGAAACCCATATCCCTGGTGCACATTTGTGTAAAATCTGGAAAGGTTTAGAGGTCGTTATCTGGATGAAAAGGGCAGAATTCTGTCATAAGTGGACACGACATCTTACAAAGACAGGGATCGGATGGTTTGGTGCTACAGAAAATATATTAACTGGACATATAATATTAGAAAAATGGTACATAGATAAATATGTATTTGGATCAGAAATAGATTTGTGTGCAATTTGACAAGGGGAGGATCCTCTGACCGTAAACCTACCTCATCACTCTGACTCACAACTCAGTTCCCCCAATCCAGGGAGAGAGGAGAACTGGGCCCATGATAAGTTAGGAGGGTTGGGCATGCAGAATGAGCCGACCCACCCACTTTCTAAACACATAAAAGGAGACTGTGCAGGACAGGTAGGGACATTCAATTTCCATTTCCTTGTGGAGCACGCTGACAGACGACTTCACATCCAGAGATCCGGACTGACTCCAGCAAGACAGAGACGAGAACTTAGAACTCTGACTCCAGAACTCAAAGCAAAGGCCTAACCTACAAGCGGAGTTCTCTTCAGCAGGCCTCAAAACCTAACCAAACTATTCACAGCCGGGCGAGCTGTTTGAATTCTTTGCCAAGAATTTTTGCCAGAACCGGTAGCAGACCCAGAAGGCAGAATTATCCAGAGAGACCCGAGATCCAGAGAGACCAGACCCAGACCAGATCGCTGAGAGCTGACCCAAATCGCTGTGCGCAGAACCAGTACCCAGTGGCGAGAGAACCGCAGCCAATCCTGACCCGATCCGTGACGAAGTCGCATTCCTGTCCAAACTATAGTGTGAGTACTCAGCCAGAACTGTGCAAAACCAATCTCTTAGTTTAAAATAATCTAATTCAAACTATTTTAACCTATTGAGAATTACACCATAGCATTGTGTGTCCTTTGTGATAGGAACAGAATTTAACTTTCATCTTAAAGCTAAGATTCTAAGCTTTCCAAGGAGCCTAATACCGTCATTCTACTCCATATACTTCCTCCGTAATTGCACTCGACGCACGCGACTAAATTGCCGCTATTTGACATTTTGCTTCATTTCAGCCACGTGTAAAAATATTCGTCTTTTGCTTCCATTACGGAATTCCATTTTCAACCTGGTAACCATCCCCGAATCATTGATAGGGCTGGCCTGAACTAATTTAAAGTAGCTATCACTCACCCTGAACCTCTAGAGGGAATTAAAATCATTTTAGCATATTTTTCCCTTCTTTGCATACCACCTTTAAAGTACTTTGCCTGTGTTTAAAATCATCCCTGTTTCTCTAAGCTTGCTAGGGGGGAACTGAATTCATACTGTACTGTGATTGTATTCCTGAGAACTGTGTGCTCTCCCTTCCATCTTCTATTGCATAAGGGGGGGGGGTGAGTTGCCAAAAGGGGAAAAGTGATTCTATGATTCTATTACCTTTTGCTGAAATCATACCAAGTTTATTCCTGTGTTGCTTCTTTTCCACCTTGCATTTCCTTGTACCATTATAAAGCATTCTCAGCTACCTTATCCTCTATACTACTCCTAATAAGCAATTAAACCAGTGTGCTAGTATCACATCATCCATTGTTGATCACTCACTGTCATATGTCTAAGTGTGATATCAAATATTAATTTATTATAAAAGTGTGATATAAATCTATTGTTTAATTTTTCAAATAAATCTTTTAATTTGCAAAACAAACCTGCTTCTTGGCTCAGTGGGGTCAGGGGGGATTCTAAGAGAGGGGTGTTATACAAGGGTTCATCATCCAGATTATAACTTGTCATAAAAATATATAAATAAGGGCTTCCCTTGAGCAATCCCAGACAAGGCACTGACTTAGTGGGACTGCTTGATTGGAGTCATTAACAGAGTGGGGGCTCGTAGCCGGGGATTCTGGATTAGATCTATCACTTGGCTGGGCTGAGAGGTAAAACAAAGGTGTTAAGGAGAATTCTCAGAAATGTTCTAATTCCTTCCACCTTAGTGACCCCCAGCAACTTTGCTGGATTTTGAGGACTTGATTTTTTTTTACCTGGAGAGAGTGAGACCCTTTTCATCCCACTCTCTCATGTATTTTAATGTGATTTTGAATTCTGTTTCTTTTGGTTATGGAGTCTGACAAACTCCATAGGCATCATATTTTACATAGTGTCAAACAACACCTTCAGTGCAGTGGCACAGGGAAGTCTTTCACATTTCCCAAAGGTTTCAATACCTCCTCTTGGATAAACTACTGTTTCCAAGAGCAGTAAAGTGAAATTTACTTTACTTACATTTGTAACTTTCTAGACCAAGCACACACTATCTTACACTAGGGTGCTGGAGGGGTTACTTTGTCTAGCTTCTCATGCAACAATGTTATGTTACCCTTTCCTCACTGAATGGCTGTTGGCAGTGGTTTACTTTTAACTACTGTGGTGTGCATTTACCGCGGGCTGCGGTCGCAGCTGCAGTAAAGCACCCAAGGGTGCCATTTTTGTCAAAATGGTCCCGGTATTCTTTTTTCACCATTTCTTTTTGGAAAGGTCCTTCTTGAGATTTACTCTGCATGCCAAACCAGGTTTGGTCCCTTTGTTCGCTTTGCCTTTGACGGGATTCACGAGTGAAGCCCGCCTCTGGCTCCAAGGTGTCTGGTGGGGGCAGGAAGTGAGGGAGGTGCCCGAAACTCCCTGCGCGTAGTCTCCTAGGAGACCCAAATGCATTCTGTGATTGGCCGGCTGACTGTCCAGCAACGACAGCCACCCTGCTGGGTACTTGACAGCTAGGCTGGAATGAATGGGAGAAAACTGAATAAAAGTTGAGGCTTTTTGCTTGGAAGGCAGAGTCGGCCACTGGATGAAGGAACCTAAGCAGAACTTGAAGAGGATGTCTGCTGCAACTCCTGGACTTGGTTTGCCCGGTGAAGCCCTGCTGTTGAGCTGAAACTTCAATTTTGTATCAACAGAGAAGCCCCTGCAAGGACTTCTCCCTTTGAGTTGGTGGGACCAATCAACTCCAAAGTAAGCCACCTGGACATTCTCTTTGAGCTGGTTGCATTTCCACAGAGTTGCTGCTGCAAACCGAAACGCCAGGGAGAGGAACACCAGATTGTGTGTGTTGCTTTTAAGTTGGCCAAGAGCTCCAGGAAGATCCTCCGGACTCCCAGGAAACAGGACTGACCAAGCCTGACCCACCTCAACAGAGTGCTGGACCCCAGATGCAAGGAAAGCCCATCTTGACAGAAAGAAACCACAGTGTTGCTATTTGTGGTAGACGGGAGGAGCTAAAAACACTGAACTGCCACTTGTTTGAAGTTTGCCGGTTGCGAGCAGTGACTGTCCCATTGCAGTGCAGGAGTCCCCAGACTTCCTCCCTCTTGTCCCCACGACTGAGGCCCAGGAGCAGTGAGATCTGCAGAGCTGCACAGGAACAGAAGTCCTCTTCTGCACTTTTCCCTCAACCTAAAGGTGCTGTAAAGTCTAAGAGAACTTACCTCTTGTTGTGTAGCTACTTGTCCTCGTTGGCAACTTGCTTGGTTGCATGTGTATAGTTGCTTGTAGCATCTTTACTTCACAAGCCTAAACAGCTTGTGGCCCTACTTTGAATTCTTCTGCCTACAAAGACTTTTAAAACATTGTGCAAGACTTTTTACCTACCTCTTAGAAGTGCTTCAATTTCACTTAGACTTTTGCTCAATTGACTTTGGCTTAGCCTGCCTCCCTGAATGACTCTTCTTCCTTTTTCCGAATGTGTTTGGTCTTCCTTCCAGGAAAGGGTTAACTATATTTGCATTGGGGTGTTTACAAAAGTACTTACCTACTTTGAGAAATATTTGTGAGATCTCTTGTTGTGTCATAATAACCTTGACAAACTCTTTGATCTGATTCTAAATGCAACAGTGATATATTAATGTCCCCAGCATCCTAATTAGTGAAGTCACCTGAGGGTGTAGGTAGTGTCTGTGGGCCATCCCAAAAGGGTACTTACTGATTTAGAAATATTAAGAGTGTGTATTTTTTAAGTGTATTTGAGTGCTTAGTCTAACTGACTGATAAATTAATAATTGTTTATGCAAGAAACCTTGTGTGTAAGTGTTTATTTGAATACTTGTCTTGTGAATCTGTGTAACTCCCCTACAGCTCACTTGACCCCTCTGGAGATAAGCTTAGCTGCTCAAAACGCTACCAACCTGTGTAGTACAAGCTTATACCAAAGGTTGGGTTCCTACTGCCAGGAGGTCAGGGTTGTTGTGGTGCACCCAAAGGGTGCTGCATACAATCTTGACTAACCGAAGAAACAGCTCCTGACCCTATAATTAAGGTGGTCCATAGACACTTTTAGATATTTGGGTATAGTTGTGTACCACAACGTCCGATTAGAGCATGAACGTAATACGCAAGGTACCTTGGACCGACTAACATGGTCAATGGATTTTGTTGGCGGTGGTCAGAGCTGCATTTTTAGAAATGGTGGCCTTGCCTTGGTTGCTATATTTTTACAGACCTGCCATATAATATTCCTCTGCAATTCTTTTGGAAACCTAGACATAATGCTTAGGGGTATTCTTGTGGAGGGGAAGCAGACATAGGATCGCTCTTAGCACACTCCAAAGGGCTTACAAGGTTGGAGGGATTAAAGTAACACAATTTGAATCACATTTTCTGGCTGGGTAACTGCAATTCATGGTAGGATGGCTGGCAGATGAACCAATGCTAGACATGTCACTCTTACAACCTACCATAGGACGCCATTATATGAAAGAAATCATGTGGGTGCTGTGAGAAACCGGAGGGTGTTCTCCCAAGAAGATCCCGAGAACCCCTTATTCTGGTGGCCACAAAAGGACTGCCCCTTTCTTATCCCAACCCTGAAGGCAAACTAGCAGGAAAAGATCACCTGGGTAGGGGAACCCATAGTTATGCTCAGGAGATTGCCCAAAGGGAGACACAGTAGGTTACTGAGGAAGGAGAAGAGCAGGGTGAAATCTTTGAGACCTTTATGGGCTGTGCCACGACTGCCCCCCTTCATCCCAATAAATCTTTTACATAGATCCAATGACCCCTCCGTACATAAACAATCCCATAAGTTTTCAAACCCTCTTGCACCCGAAGATTATCCATCCCAGGATCCCTGTTTGTTTGTTCCCTACCCGAATACTCCCAGTCATTGACCTTCCCATTCTTCTTCACGTTCTTCTAATTATTCTTCCCCCAAAACTCCAGTATACTGCATTTACAGAACACTTCGATTCCCACAGTCCCCTCCGTTCATTCCATGATCCCAGTTACTCTCATTTGCTTCATTAACCCTACCAATCCCATCCCTCCGATTGTCCTCTTTTGAAACCCCAATCTATTATGACAGAATACTACCGGTCTCACAATCCCCCATATTCTGTTCTCCATCCTGGTCATTCTCGTCCATTTCGCAAACCTTCCCAATCATATCCCATAGGACAATCCGACACTCCAACCCCTCCCTTTTCCACCCTGACCACTTCCTCACATTGTGACAGACAACAGACTTATAATGAACATGTTGTCACCTGACATGACCCAACCCCACCGCCCGGCAAAATCAGGTAATTAACCTGTATTACACACATCAGAGTTCCATTCTTTTTCCCCACAGGGATAAAAGGTGGAGCAAGAGAGCACAAGACAAGCAAGGAGAGCACTGCAGACAGCACAACGAGACAGCTAATCAGCCGCAGCAGTTTAAGAGAAAGGAGAAAGGCGGCAGGAATCGAGAGGGTGGCGAGGAGAGAATTGACTCAGCCCTTTTCATCACAGACCTGCAGAACCTTCGAGGAAGAAAGCCTTAAACTGCGAACAATAGCATAAGTGTCTTGCAGCAGATGTCCACGGTACACGGGACATGCCTACGCTGATAAGCAGGAGCGAGGGAAGCTCCCGCGACCGTGGTACTGGCCTTGACTCTAGAGTAGCCGAAAGCCAATCAGTTCATCACAGCCGGTGAATCGAGGAGAGAACCAATAAGAATGTGTTCATTGAGGATCGCAACATGACAAGTTTTAACCAAGTTCAATGAACTAACAAAGAACTGTAAAAGTGTTAAGGGGAGACGAGCTGCAGAGGGAAACCAGCATCACGTGGGTGCTAATTCAAGAGACTCTGGTCGATCCCCATTGGAGGGGAACTACAGAAATCAAGAGGCCATAGGAAGGCTACCAAAATAGGTCGAATTGATCATACTGAGGATCAAGCAAAATCCCTGTACAATCGAAAGACTTTGATCTACAAACTGTGTGAAAGAAAGGGAAGTGAATCCAGCTAAAGAGAAGAGGGGCCTGAGCCCGACAGAGGGAGATCCAGGGGTGAAGCCATCACCCAAGTACTGGCAGTCAAGAGGCAGTCCGAGCCTGAGCGAGGGAGATCCAGGGGTGAAGCTATCTTCCAAACTTCATTTGGGAAAAGGACTGAAATTTCTCCAGCATGGGGTCTGGCATGGATTCACATGCTCATGAATATTCCCCGTCAGGCCGGCAATCCTCGGTATAGAAAAAATCAGTATCAGTTTCGTTTCTGATCTGTCTTTCTTAGTAGTAACTAATCATTGGTCTCTGGGTCATACTGCTCCCAGCCAATGACTGCCCTCTCCCTAAGCCCCGCTTCTGGCAGCCATCCTCAGATTTTTACCGCACGTTCAAGTGTTGGGAGTCCTCGTGATGTAGCTCTGGAGCTTTTGCCGCGTTTTCGCGCTTTTTCAGGAGATTTTTCTCATTTTTCCGTTAAATAGAGCCTCAAGCTCCACCGTTTCTACATCCGATCAACGGGGATCCGTTTCGGAGTTTTCTACGCCCCTCAAGGGTGAAGATTTCGTCGAGTTACGCTTTTGGAGGATTCCAGAAGTTCCGAGGCCTACACCGGACATGGCCCAGGAGAAAGGAAGCTCGACGCCCGGGAAGCTGTTCAGGACCTGCCCTGGATGCCAGCTTCAGAATGTTTTCAAGGAGGATGAGCATTTGTTATGCCTCTACTGTCTCCATGAGGACAAGACGCACAAGGAGAAGGACTGTGCGTTTTGTGGGAACATGTCAGAGCAGACCATGAAGGATCGCCACCTCCGTCTCGCCAACTGGCTGGAAGGGAAGAGTCCGTCAGGCGAGAAGAAGAAAAAGAAGTCCGAGCGGTCTTCCAAGTCCTGTGAGGGTGCCCCGGCGACGGGGGCCCAACAAAAGGCTAAGCACCGCGAGTCCGGGAGCGCCGAACGGTCGGGCTCCTTGGCTGCCAGGCAGGGCGCATCCTCCCCGGCGCCATCAACCACGAGCCAACGCTCTGGCTCGGGTAAGAGGAAGTCAGAGAACCCGGCAAAGCTTCTGGAGAGGCCCCGTTCGATCTCGAAGATTCCGGCAGAGGGGGAGCGAGGCTCGGACCCTCCCCCCAAGGTGAAGGCCCCAGGCGTCCAGAAGGTGGCGATGGCCTTAATTCACCCTGCTAAGACCTCGATTGAGGATGTCACCGCGGCCCTGGCTCAGCCTGTGGAGGCTACACCAGTGGAGGCGCCCTCAGGACCCAGAGTCTCCCTGCCACCGCGGAGGTAGTCGTCTTTCAGGCCCATTGAGAAGACCCCCACGAAGTCCTCGTTGGAAAAGGTGGGGGAGGGGCTGATGGCCATCGTGGATACGGACACGACCTCTGCAGAAGAGCTCATCGAAATCGTGGAAGAGGCCCAGCCCATCGGGAGGGATCCCGACGAGGGCGACGGTGTCGCCGACAAGGCTCCTCAAGAGCCCTCGCGCCCGTCGTTTCCGGCGCCGCAGGACACCTCAGCGGCCATTTTGTCAGCGATTCAGTCCTTGCTCGGAGATAAGGACAAGGTTGCCCCTTCCCCCGACGGAGGTGCCTGAGCCAGACCCGACAGGGGAACCGAAGCCAGGACCTTCAGAGAGTCCACCGCATAAGAGGAGGAGGACGCATCCTACGCCACCTCTCCCACCTCTGCGGCCTGCTATGCCTTCCCCCCCGGTCTACGACCCATGGGGATGATACAGGCACGGACACGGCTACGACAGGTACAGATGACGACGGAGGCGATGACGGGATGTGTCCCCCGTCGCCCCCTACTCGGGCGTCCCCGCCCAACGAGATTGGATCCTTTCATGCCATGATTTCCAGGGCATCCGAGCTTTTTCAGCTCTGCCCAGAAGAAAAGAAGAAAGAAGGGTTCCTTTACCAACGGCGCGAGGCTAAAAGGAAGACGGTCCTCGCCGTACCGCTTCTTGATGACATCTGGGATGAGGGGCGGCCCTCCTCAAGAACCCTGCCACGGCGCCGGCAAAGAGGGACCGGTATGAGAAGTAGTACCGGGTCCCCGACGCTGCCCCCTTGTGGCTTCGGGCACAACCTACCCCAGATTCGGTCGTCTCGGCGACGGCAAAGAAGAAAGCTGGGGGGGCATCAGCCTCGACATCAACTTCCCCGCCGGACGGCGAGGGCAGGAAGTTGGACACGATGGGACGACGGATCATCTCATCCGCAGCGACGACTATCAAGGCGACCAACGCCCTGGCTATCGTAGCCGGCTACGACAGGGAGTTGTGGTTCAAAATCGCCCCTCTGCTAGACTTCCTTCCGGACGCCAAAAGGGCTGAGGCCCTCGAAATTCTACAGGAGGGGGAGATCGCTTCGAACCACGCCATCACGGTGGCAACGGACATCGCCGACACCGGTTTCCGTCAGTTGGGCAACAGCGTTTGCTTGAGACGACGAGGATGGCTCAAGGCCATGGATTTCCGCCAGGACGTACAAACCAAGGTCTTGGACATGCCCTTCGACAGGAACAACCTCGAGCTCGTCCCAAAGAGGCTCCGGGGCTCCGGAGTTTACTCAAGATACTTCCTCGTAAAAAAAAAGACAGGAGGATGGCGCCCCATCCTGGACCTGCGACGTCTGAACAAGTACATCAAGGCACAGAAGTTCCGTATGGTCACCCTCCAGCATCTGCTGGGACAGCTGGAGGAGGGCGATTTCCTGTCGTCGTTGGACTTGGAGGATGCGTACTTCCACATCCCCATTCTAAAAAGACACCGAAAGTTCCTCAGGTTCGTAGTCCAAGGGCGGCACTACCAGTTCAAGGCCCTCCCGTTCGGATTGAAGTCGGCACCCAGGGTGTTCACCAAGTGCCTCGCACCGGTGGCGGCGCGGCTGCGCCTACAGGGGATCCACGTCTACCCCTACCTGGACGACTGGCTCATCCTGGCAAGGACAAAGGAACTCGCCGTGGAGCACACTGCGAAGACCGTCCAGCTGCTCACGGACCTGAGATTCTCCATCAACTTTCCGAAATCCCACCTGGTTCCGTCGCAAGTCGCCCTGTTTCTGGGAGCCAAGCTCGACACAGTGGCGCGGCTGGCCTCGCCGTCGGAGGAAAGGACCAGGACCATTCTGGGCAAGTTGCAGCGTCTGCTGGCCACGGACATGGCCAGGGTAAGATCTATCAAGTCCCTCCTCGGGATGATGTCCTCCTGCATTTATCTGGTGCGCCTTTGCAGGCTTCGGATGAGACAATTACAGGAGTTCATCGACGCCCGCTCGATCCAGTCGACGGGCAGCTTGAAGGACAGGATCCTTCTCAATGAGACGTTCCGTCAGGCGATCCGGTGGTGGGGTACCCGCTCCCATCTGTCGGCGGGCACAGAGTTTCAGACCCCAGCTCACCAGGTGACGGTGACGACGGACGCCCCCTTGGAAGGTTGGGGAGCACACTCCGGAGATCATCACGCGAGAGATCATCCCTGAGAAGTCTCTCCACATCAACATCTTGGAGCTCCACGCGGTGTTCTGGGCCCCCAGGTCCTTTCTTCCCTCCCTCAAGGGCAAGGTGGTGAGGATCTTCACTGACAACACCACCACGATGTTCTACATCCGGACGCAGGGCGGAACCAGGTCCCCAGCCCTATCCAAGGAAGCCCAGGATCTGTGGCATTGGGCCGTCGCCCAAGGGATGTTTCTGGTGCCTCTTCATCTGGCAGGAATAAAAAACACGATCGCTGACTCACTCAGCAGGGAGCTGCGCTTGTGCCACGAGTAGGAACTACGCTAGGATCAAGTGGATCGACTTTTCCGACGATGGCGTGAACCCCAAATCGATCTCTTCGTGACGGCGGCAAATTCCAAGTGCCGGTGGTTCGCCAGCAGGTTCCCCCACCCGAGGAGCATGGGCGATGCTTTCTTGTTCTCCTGGGACGGCCTTTTTCTTTATGCGTTCCCTCCGCTGCCGTTGCTGCTCCGGCTCATCAACCAGCTCAAGAGGTCCCGGTGCAGGATGATCCTCGTCGCACCGGCATGGCCGAGACAGATCTGGTTCCCGGACCTTCTGGACTTGTCAACGTCCCCACCAGTCAAGCTGCCGACGGACGCAGACCTTCTCTCCAGAGAAGGAGGTTCCATTCTTCACCACAACCCGGAGTCACTGAATTTGCAGGCCTAGCTCCTGCAGCACTAGAGTTTGGAGGGTACGACATCCCGGCCAACTGCAGAGAGGTTCTTGCAAAGGCCAGGGCGTCCTCAACTCTCAAGTGCTACGGACATAAATGGAAGAGGTTCTCTGTCTGGTGCCGTGCACAGAAGATTAACCCTCTGCGGATTACAGCCCCTGTCGCTGGCCAAACCTGGACTGGCTCACGCCTCCATCAAAATACATCTGGCTGCAATCTCCCGATATACCAGGACGACGGGTCGGGCGTCCTTGTGGTCTCATCGCCTGGTGAAAGAATTCATGAAGGGAGTATTCCGATCATTCCCGCCAGTGAAGGCTCCTGCCCCGGCGTGGGAACTTAATGTGGTGCTGACCAAGCTCCTGGGGGCCCCATTCAAGCCTATGCATTCAGCGCCTTTGAAGTTCCTGTCATGGAAGACAGCTTTCCTCGTGGCCATCACCTCCGCACGACGAGTGGGAGAGATCCAGGCCCTATCTTGCAAGCCTCCATACTTGACTTTTCATGACACGAGGGTGGTGCTGAGGACACACCCACCCTTTATGCCCAAGGTGCCGTCGGACTTCCACCTCAACGATCCCTTGGTGTTGCCAGTTATGTTCCCGTCACCTTCGTCGCCGGCCGAGAGGACTTTGCACTCGCTGGATGTAGCTAGAGCGCTGAAGTTCTACGTGGACCGCACGAAGAGTTTTCGGAAGACGTCACAGCTGTTTGTGAACTTTGGGACTGTGAATCAAGGGAAGGCTCTCTCGAAGACTTCCATTTCCAGATGGCTCTCCGGCTGCATCATGCAATGTCACCGGTTGGCAAACCGGCAGCTGCCCGACCGTCCGAGAGCCCATTCGACCAGAGCGATTACTGCTACCACGGCGTTCCTGTCTGGTGTGCCCCTGCTGGACATCTGCAGGGCTGCGACGTGGAGGTTGACGCACACCTTCACAAGATTCTACTGCGTCGATCGGGACTCCAGGGAGGAGTCCAGGGTCGGCCAAGCAGTGCTGTGCAACCTGTTCGCCTAAGGTGAGCCTGGTGAGGAGGTAAGAGTTGCTTAATGTTGAGTTGTTGTATTGCTTAATGTTGAGCCTGTTGCCACCTCCCGTGGTTGTGCATGTGTGTACTGCTATGTATTCTCTTATTCATGAGCATGTGAATCCATGCCAGACCCCATGCTGGAGAAGGAACAAGTTACTTACCTGTAACTGTTGTTCTCCAGCATGGGTCTGGCATGGATTCACATGCGAACCCTCCCGCCTACCCCTCTGCGGCTCTTCACTTGGTCATACTGCCACTTTACGTGCTACCAAATCTGAGGATGGCTGCCAGAGGCGGGGCTTGGGGAGAGGGCAGCCATTGGCTGGGGGCAGTATGACCCAGAGACCAGTCATTGGTTACTACGAAGAAAGACAGATCAGAAACGAAACTGATACTGATTTTTCCTATACCGAGGATTCCCGGCCTGACGACTGGGAATATTCATGAGCATGTGAATCCATGCCAGACCCATGCTGGAGAACAACAGTTACAGGTAAGTAACAGGTAAGTAACTTGTTCCATATAATTGTGGGATACGATGCTAGATACAAGACTTGGCCATCGACGGTCCTGAGAGCTGCCGTTGGAACTGTCATCTCGTGCTGGAGATACTGTGCTCCAAGCTCCCATTTTACCCTGTGCCCAAAACGTGGGGAAGGGAGACCCAGGCTACCTCATTGTGACATATTATTTGAGAACACTTCTTTCTTTTCTTGAGAACTATCCCACACCCCTTTTTGTATTAGTTGTGAGGTTTGGCAATAGATTTCTTAGTAAAGGGCCCTTGACATGACACCACTAAGACTGCCTTATTTTACAGTCAGCGTTTTTCCAACCTGCCTACAGCATTCATTGTTTAATAAACACCCTTGAACTGTGATCACTTGTGTCTGTGTTGCTTGTTGTCACCATAAGTTCCTTACATATCGTGACGCTCACATAAAGCCAACCCCACACCTTTTTATTTTGGGCAAACCCTCTTACTCTACCTTTTCTCACTTTCTCACTTTCCCCCAGCGGCTCACTGTCCCCAGAGCCCTAGTTCTCTCTAGGCTGGACTACTGAAACAGCCTCTTCCTCAACCTCCCTGCGTCTGCCCTGCGCCCTCTGCAACTCATCCAGAACAGAACCGCAAGACTTATCCTTTGCCTCAGGCCCAGAGACTGCATCTCTCCGGCGATGAAATCCCTTCACTGGCTCCCCGTGGCTGCAAGGATCAAGTTCAAGACCCTCTGCATTGTCCACAAGGCTTTCTGAGGCCTGGGACCTACCTACCTGCAATACTGCCTCCCTAGATACTTTTCCTCACAAGCCCTCCGCTCATCTTCCTCCAACCTTCTGCGAGTCAGCCGGTCCTCCAAGCAGAGATTTGGAGGGAGATCCTTATCCTCAGCAGGTGCCTCCCTGTGGAACAGCCTCCCTGCCGCCCTCCGTCTTGAGCCTGATCTTCTTAAGTTCTGGAAACTCCTCAAGACCTTCCTCGTCTCTTCTTCTGCCCTGCTAACCTAGCTCTCTTCCTCTCTCCCCTACAGCTTGCAGACTGGCTGCCCGGTTTACCTCAGATTTTCATGGTGCCAAGCACCCCCGCCAGAGTGGCTCTCTCTGCACTTACCCCAGTCTCCACTGACTGGGTGCACTTGGACCTCTCCCTTCCTGTGCCGTCTGTGCACTTGCACGATCCTAATGCACTTCGCCTGAAGATCGTCTGTCTGTCCCACTTGTCTTCATCCCTAAATGCACTTGTTAAAAACTGCAGAATCGCTGTTGAGCCCTATTTGCTGTGTCCCAACTGTTAAATGTAATATACGCTCTTACTCTGCCTGTGCAGACTATTATCGTATCAGAATTTCAAGGGCTCTGAGCGACTGTTGTTTTTCCCCATGTTTCCACCCTCATTGAGCGCTTTGAAACACTTTCCTGTGTATAGGCGCTTTAAAAATAAACATGACCATTACCAAACACATGTGGCGAGGGGCTTTTAAAATGCTGGGTATGGGTGATCCCTCCTCTCTCAACGGATCCCTCTGGCGGCCATACTGCAGACAGGCTGCAATATGTATTAAATATCTGCGAATACTGTGAGAGCAATGGCAAAGTGACCTGCTCCGAGGGGGTAAGGTGTCTGACTTTGAGACGCTTGTCGAGCAGCTTGGCCTACACAAAGGATGATTTCTGTTATACCACAATTTAGTGCACACAGGTGTACGTAGGTGGCCTGAGCTTCGGGAGGGCTTTGTAGAGAATGCGGAACTGGAGGCAATATACAATATGACAGAGGGGGTCACGTTGTGTCCAGACTCTATTAATTACTCCTGTGTGGTTTAGGTTCCTCAGACCTGCGAATACGTGCCAAATTGGAAGCAGACCTGGGGAGGCCATTCTCGGACGCAGAATGGTCCAGAGAACTGCTGCATCCAAGACGAGCCTCGAGAAACGCCAAGTTGAAAATTATGCAACTGTATGTGGCCCACAGAGTGTACCTGGCCCCCTGTAAAATCTCCCAATTTAAAGGCGCAGATGAGCAATACTGTTCCAGAAGCATGGAGAAAAATGCTGGTATGATTGACCTGTTTTAGTCATGTCGGAAAATACAGTTATATTGGTCAGAAATTGTGCAGAGAGTATCGAGAGGAGGGATATATTTGGATATAGCGTCCCCGGAGGTATGTCTATTGGGAATGTATGCAAGGAAACGTAGCTATGAGCACATTGTGAAAATTAAATATCTTATATATGTACTGGACAAATGAAGAATTGCAATGTCTTGGAAATCTGCAGATGCCCCTGCAAAGATGGTTGATGGCTGAGACTGTGGTCTGGCACCAGGCTGTGTAGCAGGGTTTCAGGGAGTTTAGTGAAAATGTCACCTTGTGGAATGCACTCACACAAATGTTTGCACCTCTAGGTGACACACCAACAGAGACTTGTTAACTCTATCTATTAGTAACCCATTGGAACAGAGGACAATGGCACTTAACATACCCACGTACTGTGGGTCTGGTCAGGACATTAAGGCAGTTGTTTAGGTTGGGGAGGTAGGAGGGGTGGGAATGTTCACAAAGTTTCGGCGCGCTGTACTTTTATTTCACGTCTGATGCGCTATTGGTACACAGTAATGAAAACGGTAAATAATAAAACATTGGGCCTCATTACAAATCGCCCGGCATGGAAATAACAGTGGCGGTAAACCCGCCGCCACCGTTGTTTCCATGCCGGGCGATCACAACTCCTGCAGGCAGGAGGTGATGTTCCCGCCAGGTCTGACCTGGCGGGTTTAACACCGCCCGCCTGCAGGCGGACGAGGAAACACCGGCAGCATTACGAGATGCTGCCGGTGTTTCCATGATCCCCATTCCCATCGAGTCCCATAGGACTCGATGGGAATGGGGATTAACACCATTCCGCCTCCGTGATTCCCAGAAAACCGGGGTTGTAATGCCCCGGTAATTCCGGGAATCACGGAGGCGGAATGGTAATACGAGTCCGGCAGTAACCAGGCGGTTTTACCGCCGGACTCGTAATGAGGCCCATTGTCTTTGCGTTTTAAGACGGTTCCTATTTGCAAGACGAGAACACATTTTGAGTTTTACATGGTTACGCCAGAAGGGTAGCAACCCCCTTGACTGTATAGGAATTGTTTTTAAGAGCTCAAGTTTTGCCAAGCATATATATTGAGTTTCCTTGGAAGATGCCCCCCGCCGAACAGTGAAATTATAACCAATGGCTATGACCTTGAAAATACATTAAGGAAGACCGTTCCAATCCATGCTACTGTGACTCTTTTCTCAGTCACCTTTGCTACCAACACATTTCCACGATGTTTGCCAGAATCTAACTACTTATTGTTTAAAGCCTGGACTTTCGGTCTGCTGCTTAATTTGTTTAAAATTGACTGTATTGTTTTTGTTTTATATTTGTCTTGCAGTACTTTCATGGCTCAATGCCGGAAAAAAAGTTATTGATGATGTTCAGTATGAGGGTTATGGTTGAATGGTAAGTGAGGGGAGTGCAGATGTTCCTGATATTAAGCAGGATAATCATGGCTACAGTAGCGGTAGTAGTAATAAAGCAATGATGGTTGAGATTGCTGTCAAAAGGGAGTTCAGGGTCTAAACCCACATACAAAGGGGCGACTTTGCGGAAGGCAACAACAAAGGGCTCCAATGCACCCCTCAGTCCCCCACCAAGGTCAGTCTTCTGCCTCCCCCTGTACATTTTGCGAAGGTCTCCCACCTCCCGTTGTGCTGCCCCGCCTCCACACTCCCCTTCCCCACCCTCCTTCATTTACCTCCAGAGCACTCTACTAGCTTTCCTCCAGGCTGCACCCCTTAAAGACCTATATGCTGGTGGTGGCCTTCTGTACGCAGCGTTCTGTACGTTGGTCTTTAGTGCCACAAAGGAGATGACTTGTGTCGTTGTCTGCAAAAAAGGAGATCGCAGAACCGAAAGGAAAGGAGAGGAGTTGACCCATGGAGCAGGTATAGGGGGCCAAGAACCAAACTTTCTGAAACACTGACAGGTAGGAAGGTCAGGTCAGAGGAGTCCATGTTCCAGGCAATGGAAAATTAATAATCTGAAAGTAGGAAGCAGTCCAGTCGAGAGCAGTGACATGGATTTTAAAGTTGGAAAGGGTCAGGGGGAGTGGTAGACAGGTGGTCTACTTGGTATTAGCATACCTGATCGCAGGCCAAATTGACCTGTTCAATTTGTCCACGATTATTTGATAGAATTTCGGTCAAATTAAATTAAATATATAAGTGGGATGGGGTAAGGGAATACGTTATGGTGGGCGGGGGTCTCTACCTGCATTTTCGGACAAAAAATGACCAAAACAAATTTGGCCAAATTGGAAAAGGTCAATTTCTTTCGGTCAACCAGACCTAAACCGTCTACTGTGTCGAAGGCAGCAGATGCATGAAGCAGGATTAGTGGAGAGGAGATTTGCAATGGTGTGCAGAGGCCCGAAAATTGGAGCTATGAGTAAGGGTTGTTTCTGTTGCATGATGTTGGTGAAATCTGGACTTCAGCAGGTTGGGGGAGGGAGGTCACAAAGGTAATTGGTGTACAGTTAGGAGAAGATCATGTTAAGATGTCTTTTAAGGTTTTTAGACTAGTGGCGAAGGATAGAGATGGGCCGACAGTTAACAAGGTTGTTGGGGTTTGCTGATGGCAGCTTGAAGAGTGGCAAGACAGTAGGTACCTTGAGGCAGGCGTGAAAGATTCCAGACAGTGAAATTTAAAGGGAGGAGAAATAGGAGGAAGTGAGGGGTGAGAGAGTTTCTTGACAGCAAGGGTAACATTGTCGAGTTGAAAGCTACTAACCAGGCATTTTCCACATGCACACAGCGCACCTTTTCATACTCGCCAAGAGACAATTATCATTCACCAGTGGTGAGTGCACCTTTTAAGGCCTGCCTGTGAGGCTGTGTGGTAATCGGTCAACAGGGCACAAGAAAGGCTGGCTGGCCTCCGCATGGGTGCCAATTCAGTGGGAGATGTTGGAGAGAAAGATTGGTGGGAGGTGAGAGAAAGCTGGGCGGAAAAGAGGAAGGCTATCAGGGTAACAGATTTTCACCTTCTTAAGTATCATGTAGCGTGCACTGTTAACATCCAATAGGAAAGAGTATATGCCATGGGGGGGTTGTCGGCATAGCTTGTAGAGTGGATAAGAATTTATGGTGAAAGAAGCAAAGAGTCGTAATAAGATGAGTATAGTGGGAGAGTTTGGCATTAAGTGCTGCCATGAAGGGCATTGTTGTAGGTGAGGAAAATGGGCATGGGCCTTCAGCTATCTGGAAAGGTGGTGTTTCATGTCCAGCTCGAGGAGGCAGGTCTATGGGGTGAACCAGGATTGGTGGAGAGTGATAAAGGGAGTGAAGGTATGAGAGGCCTAGTGGTGTTTGGAAGGGAGTGAAGAGCTAGGTTAAAGTCTTGGAATGTCTGCACAATGGAGGAGACATGAAGAGGAAAAAGAGAGGGTCCACCAAGTCCAGTTTGACTGCCACGTGCATCCCATGTCAATGAGGACTCATTCCTTCAGAAACCTTGTTACAGAGCTCAACCGGAGCCGACCACAAATTGTATTTTAACTTTGTCACAAAGAGCTGGGGGCGTGGCTACGAAGCTATGGACTAGGCTACAGGATTTGTGGACTCCCGAGATCCGACGCAGATCTGTGACATAAAAAACTAGAAATATGCAGCTCCGGCAGTAAAAAAATCATACTCATGGGTCCATGAATGTGCCGAGCACACTCTGAGCACAGTGCGCAAGCAGAGAAAGACTCCTATTAGAAGCTACGGACACAGAGATGCGAGACTCACAGGATGGGAAAATGGCACCAGCGAGGAGCCAGAAGAAAGGGCATTGAGACAGAGGTGCCCCTGCGGATTAGAGAGCTGGAGGAAGGCCGACAGGGCTGGCGCTGCGGTACGCGTACACGGCACGGTGGCCCAGTGCATTGTTCAAGCCTACTGATGTGCCCGGCATGGAGGAACGAAGCCTGCTGCTACATCACAGCGGCCGCAGTACTTCTGAGTGGAGAAGCTAACTGGCTGAGACATTGTAAATGCTACGGTGCTTCAACGTGAAAGAGCATGCAGTGAAAACGGCTGTTGTCGGGAGGAACCGGACAGGCAGTGAGGCAGGCCATGAGATTGTTGAAGCAAGATCTTAACAATAGTGGCCTCTCACACACACACACATAGAAGTAGGTGAACAACATGGGTAATACTGCAAGAGGTGGAGCGCAAGTTGGCGCGTGAAGGTTATGTGAACAAAGGATCCGTGAGAACCTGACGAACACATGGTGTCCCCCTGCTGGTGATACATTGTGGGCAAGGGAGTGCAGTGGAAAACCAAGAGCTACTGCACGACACGGGGGGCCCTGAGAGCAGTGCAAGCGTCTGTCTTGGGAGACAAGTGATTGGGAGCGGAGACCCGGAATAAGACATGGGCTTGGGCTTCATGACCTGTGGTGATAGTGCCTGGAACTGACAATGACAGACCTTCATCAGAAGGCGGACAGCAGCCCGGAAAGAGAAAACCCCCAATGACATATGTGAGGCAGAGTTAGCTAGCTCCACACGTGCAAAGTGAAGAGGGACTCCAGCCACCAAGACTGGCTTACACGCAAGCAAGACTAGAAGACACATGGTGGAGGTGAATGGTGAGGAGAGAGAACAACCTTTGTGAAGCTAATAATACCAACACAAGTGGTACAAAGACCTGCACAGTCGGCCGGAGTGGAGCAAAAATGGAGAGCTAGAGTCCGTATACTGGATAAGGAGCGCCCAGCCTTGATACACGGTCCAGGCACCTGGAAGCCTGCCACGGGTGAGGGGAGCCCAGTACCAACGAGGGCAGACATGGCGGCCAAAGGAGCCAAGCCAAAAGGTAAACGGGCAACGATGAGAACTTCACCAAAGCATCACCAGGGGGAAAGGGGGGGTTTGACTTAAGAAATCAGAGGCGCAGGGAGAGACAGCCCACTCGAGAAGTGATCAATAAATCCTTGACACCATCGTTGAGCTCAAGACGTCGTGGGAGAGCAAACTCGAAACGGCCATGGCGGAATTGAGGACTTCGCTTGAAGCAAAAATCGATACGGTCAGCATAGATGTCAACCTCTTGCGGCAAGATGTCAGGAAGCTAGGGGAACGCACAAGTGGGCTGGAAGTGGTTATGAAAACGAAAGTTGGCACCGCAAATGCCGAGGAGGTTGCTATCCTGAAGCAACAAGTGCGCAACTTAGAAAACAGGGCAGAATAAGCGGAAGGGCATGCACGGAGAAACAACATCCGCATTGTGGGACTTCCAGAAGCGGAGGAGGGCTCGGACCTGACCAATTATGTGGAAAATATGCTGCTGCAGGAGATAAGCGAAGGAGCACTCGCCCAAGGATTGGCAGTGGAAAGAGCGCACAGAGCTCAAACTAGGCGGCCATGTCCAGGTTCCCCTCCTAGACCACTAATTACAAAAATATTGAATTACAGAGATAGAGAGAAGATCCTGGAGCATTTCCACAAAGGGGGGGGGCATAAACAGGGGAATTGCAAAGGTCACGGCATACCCGGACTACACCTTTTTGGTGCAACGGCAGCGGCTGAACTATATGTCCATCAAGGGGAGGCTGCGTGAAGCCGGATACGAATACATGCTACTATGCCCAGCGAAGCTGAAAGTGTTACACAACAGGAAAGCATACTTCTTTGATACCCTGAGGAAGCAGAGCTATGGCTAGACCAGCATAATTGCCCAGCAGGAACAACAGATCAGACGGGAGACAGAATGGAAAAGTGAACAAAGCCTCCACAGAGAAGTAATGGGACCGGAGGGAGGGGGTAATGATTGTTTGGTGAATTGGACTACTGACTAGATTATAGTGATCTCTGCGAGGAGCCAGAGAATGTAGACATTGAGCCTACTGATGCCTAGAAGTTAAATAAGGAGTTAACAAAGGAATGTGCTAGCAACCCCAGTAGTTAGTTTAGTTAGATACTGCTAGGTCGGTATCTTCCCCGCGGATTTCTGAGTATCGGCTAGACCTGAGGAAAGGACTAGATGTGGGGGGGGCCTGAGATCCAGGGATGGAGCTGGGCAAAAGTTTGGGGGGAGGGGAGTAACGGGGAATGGGACAGTTGGGGAACAACAGTTTGGGGAAGTTGGGGGGGTTGGAGGGGAGAGGGCAACAGTTGGGAGTTGGGGAGTTTGAGTTTGGGCTGGGTCGGGTTGGGGGCGGGAAAGGAGTTGGAGGTTTTGGTGGGATAACAGTCAGGGGACAAGCTTACACCTACACTCTATTGCGCATGGAACGGATGACAAGGAAGGAAAAGAATGGCACTGGATATGGATAAGATGGGAGATCTGAAGATAGTTATCTGGAACGTCAGGGGGCTCAATAGTTACTTGAAAAGAAATAAGGTAATGATGTATTTAAAATGACAGATGATTGATATCGCCCTGTTACAGGAGAGTCACCTAACGAAGGAGAAGCAGGAAACAATGGGGAGGAAATGGAGAGGCATCACCATAGGAGCGACATACTACGCGTACACCAGGGGAGTTATCACATGGATAGCATCACATGTCCCCTTTAAGCTATTACAGACCACCATAGGGCTGGATGGGAGGATGGTATTGATAAGGGGCCTGATGGAAAATGGAGAACTGAGTATCATCAACACGTATACCCCCAACCAGGACACAGTAGGTTATATTAAAAACTTATATAGCCAGATTAGCCCATACATCGGAGGGGCAGTCATATGGGTGGGAGACTTCAATTGTACGTTGGATCCCAAGGTGGATAGATCAGATAGGAAGGTATTGAAGCCCGCCCCAGCAGTGGATAAGCTACTACGAACCCTATTAGGAGATTTTCACCTAATAGACTTATGGAGGATGCACCACCCACAGGACAGGCAATATTCCCACTACGCGGCACCACAGGCCCTGTATACACGACTGGACTATATGTTTGCCACATCAGAGCTGACGGGAGAGCTAGGGCGCTCAGAATACAAGGCAAGAGGCCTGTCGGACCACTCGCCATTAATCGTGTAGTGGCAGTATTCTCCTCCCAGAGCACGAATCCCGACATGGAGACTTAGAGCGGAGGCCTTGAAAGATGCAATGTTTAGAGAGGACCTGAAGAAAGAGATAGTCGAATACAATAGTGTGGTCTCAGCTGGCACTTTATGGGAGGCATTCAAGGTAGTGGTGAGGGGAGCAGCAATATCTAAATCTAAAGGGCTGCAGGGCGAGATCCCCAGAGAATTACATGAAGCTGAGAAGAAATTAGAGGAAATTATGCACAAGGGAGGGCACTCCCCGGAGGAGGTTGGGACTATTAGATGGTTGCAACAAGATTGCGAGGGATACTGGGGGAGATTGTGTAACTTGAACTACAAAAATTATGTAGAAAGACAGCATGCAGGGGGGGGGGGGATAAGCCGGGCACGCTTCTGGCTTGGTTATACAAATGTGAGACACCCAGACAGAAAGTTAGAGCCATATGGGACAAAAACGGGCAAACACTCGATACTCAACGGGAGGTGAACAATAGATTTGTAGAATTTTACCAGCAACGGTATGCATATACTGGCGGGGAGACAGAGGCGGATATAATTGACACACTGGAAGACATCGGCCTTCCCAAACTGGAGAAATTGGAATGGGAGAACCTAGAGGTCCCAATTACCTTAGAGGAACTGGAGGCAGTGATCAAGCTTTTACCCACCAGTAGGGTTCTGGGGGTAGGCGGACTCCCTAGTGAGTTTTATAAAGCATACAGGGTAGAACAGCTCCCCCCGATGCCGGCGATGCTGAATAAAGCGCTGGAAAAAGGAGTATTGCCGGTATCCCTGAGGGAGGCGATTAACATCCCGTTCCTTAAGCCTGATAAGCCAAGCATAGATTGCGGGTCATACTGACCGCTATCCATAATTAACCAATACAGCAAGATACTTACCGCAGTTTTGGCAAACAGGTTGAGACCTGTCATTATTAGACTCATACATCCTGATCAGACAGGGTATGTCCCGCACAAGAACATATCGGATTACCTTAGGAGACCATCACATTATTGAACAAACGGAACAAGACTCACAAGAGTGCAATCATTTCATTAGATGCGGTGAAGGTCTTCGACTCTGTTAAGTGGCCTTGGTTGATGGCGGCCTTAAAAGGATATGGGATTGGGCGGGTGTATTTGAGGTGGGTGCAGCTGCTATATAGCGCGCCACTGGGTCGAGTTAAGACTGGGGCGAGCATTTCTGACCAGTGGCAGCTTGGTAGGGGCACCAGGCAGGGATGCCCGTGGTCCCCGATGTTTATTCTGGCCCTGGAGCCCCAGGTGATTTATTTGAGGCATCATTTTGGACAAGTGGGAATTTCTACAAAGGGAGGGCTTCATCTGATATCAATGTATGCAGATGATATGCTGTTATATCTGAGATACCCTGAGGAGAATCTAGAATACGTATTAGAAGTGATGGATAGATACGCTGCTTTTTCTGAAATAACAGTGAACCCCAAGAGGTCATGTATATTTCCCCTGGGTAGGTACAAAGGGATACCGCGTGAGGAGCTGCCAGTACTCCAAATGGGAGACTGTGACATTTAGATACCTGGGGATTGATGTATACCATACGACGAGGTTGAATGTAAACAAGAAGTCGGTGGCAAACATCGAACGCAGTATGAAGTTCTGGGCCAAGCACCCCTTGACCATGATGGGGAGAGTGGCATTGTTAAAAAATGGTGGTGTTACCTAGGTTGGTACACTTCTTCAGTAACATACCTCACACGATACCCAAGGGATTATTTAGTAAGCTTGAAAGCTTTTGCAGGGGATTTACATGGCACAATTCTAGAAATAGGATTGCACTGTGGAAATTGCAAAACACATATGACGGGGGGCATCAAGTTGCCAAACTTTGAGATTTATTTCCTAACCAGTCAATTGCAGTATATGACCAGGTGATTATCGGATGACTCAACACCGAAGTCCAGATTATTGAAGACTGAATGTACCCCGTACTTTCTGAAAGAATGGATTTGGTTGCCAAAGCCACGACAAAGGGGGTGCACGAGAATGGTAGAATTGGGTGGAAGAGTATGGCAGAGAGCTTGCCAGGTTATTGAGAACCCTGCCCCATGTTCCGCACAGATGCCGTTAGTGGCACTGTCTGGGGTGGATGAGCAACTGAGTAAGATAATCCGGAAACATTGGGAACTGAATGGCCTTGCAACACTATAGGATATATGGCAGGACGGGATGGCGGTGGAATTCGACACGCTAGTAGAAAACACTGGCCTGTACCGGGAACATTCTATCCCTTACACAAGATTGGTGTCAATGGTAAAAGATACATGGACAGATACAGTGCTGGAGGGTCCACCTGACACGGTCATAGAAACAATCTGACGTGTCAGACGGAGGCCACAAGGTCTCCCGGATTTATGAACTACTCATGTCCAGGGTGGGTAAAGAAGTACTCCAGTTGAGGCAGGACTGGGAAGAGGAAGCCGGGGAACCTATGGGTGACGTGTTGTGGGTGAGAGCCCAACGGTATCACAAAAAGGTGTCTAGAAATGTGAGACTGCAGCAAATTCAATTGTATACTACTCATAGGGCGTACATGACCCCTCATAGGATTGCGCGATTCAAGAATGCAGGGATACAATCATGTCCTAAATGTGGAGAGGTGAATGTGGGCATGATACACATGTTCTGGGCATGCCCTGAAATACTGAGATTCTGGAGGGAGGAGGCCCATCGACTGAATGAGAAAGGGATCAAACTGGAAGTGGAATCTTTGTGGGCATGCATGGTAGGGGGGTTTCCCAGGCCGCGAAAGATGAAACATGTAAGTAAATTGAAGGATTTGGCCTACATACTGGCCAAGCGCAGAATTGCCATGGGCTGGAAAGCTAACAGAACGAGGGTGGAAGTGTGGTGGCGCGACCTTCAGAAATGTGTGGATGCTGAAACGGCAGTGTGGAGCGAAGCAGTTAACAGAGGAAGGGAAGACCTAGGTGAGACATTGATGGCCTGGAGGCCCTTGGTGGCCACACTATTTGAGTCGGCCGAGACCGACTCTGTTTCCAGAGACTCCTTGACAGGCGCAGGAGGGATTACACCCTTAGAGGATATGATGGTGAATAGTGAAGTGGAATAAGCTCAGAGGGTGGGGGGGAGTTAATGAGAAAACAATGAACAGATCGTGCGATTGTTACACTAATGACTGTTGTTTAATGTTTGGTTATTTGGTGGTTTCTGTTGTTAAAATCAATACAAAATATATATTTTTTTAAACTTGATCACAAAGAGCCAACCCTGACAAACTGGTGTTTGAGCCTTTTGGATATTCCCTGCACATATTTCTCTTCTTACACTTACATTGTTTTAAGGAATGTATCCTGTCTTGATTATGCCTTTTTACTCCTTTGTTCAACTCAGTAAATCTGTTGAACTGCCTCTCCAGTCCTCTATCGAGCCTGTCTCTATGGCAGTTCACCCCTGTTATCAGCAAGTTTGTACATTGCCCATACGCTGTAAGGAAGACATGGTATCAACAGTAAGGCAGACCTAAGTGACCTCAGTTCAAGGGTGTTTCTTGAACTTCAAAAAGGATTTGAAAAACGCCTATCTAATCCTTAATATACAGATGGGAGCAAGCTACGACCATCAAATAATAACAGTCCTAGTGTTGTCTTGTCAAAATTAAAGGGCCTATACTAATAAAACTATTGCCAATCCTTACCTCTAAATACAAATAGTGTGGGAAACAGTGTTAAGAAAAAGAAAGAAGTGTTCACAAAATAATATGTCAGGATGTTCAGGCCGTTGGCCTCCCTTTCCCACGTTTCCAGCATGGGACAAGGCAGTTCAATTAACCGTAGCACAATATCTAACTTCTTTAGCATGAGGATACAGTTCAAGCACTGATAACAGGGCCTTCTGTGCCCAAGTCTCTTTCCCCATCAAAGTCGCTTCTTTCAGAGGGCCTGATGCGACAAAACAAATACATTTTTTTCCTCTTTCAGATCTTCACAAGTACTCAATTCGGGCAATTCACTATCCACCCCGGATCCCCCTAAATCGGGCTTGCATCCATTTTAGCACAATTAGTCTCCCTCAGCCGGGCTCCGACCAATTTCAATTTACTTCAAGTATCAAAGACTTTCGAATGTGCACAGGGTTTGGCTTGACCCATTGCAGGACCACTTCGATCTTACAATTTCTTCCTTTAACCTCTGTCACCTCTCGGTTGGATACCTAACAGACTTTTGAATGAACACCCGCATGGTGCCGGACCACTCTATTTATGGTATCAAACCTTAGCTTTAAAGTTCAATCACTCATCTGCTGTTTTAGCTATATTCACGCTGCTTTCCACATACGCTTCACACATTGTTCTCTTCAGTTTTCTCTATACAATTCTGCCACTTTCAACCTTGGCTTCAAAACAGGCCATTCTGGTATTAGTCTCCCAAACTCACTGGCTGTGCTGACTTCCCTGGCGCTGCTTTGTTGTAGGAGCACAGGACAGTACCACAGCGGTGAACGATCCTCTCAGCCTTGGCTATGGACGGGCGAGAGCCCCGGGTACCTCTGACACAGCATGCAGATTTCTTAAGCTTTGATTCCGGGTCTTATGTTTCTTATTCTCAAAGGCTCATGAAAGTAAGTCTTTCTCTGAAAAGGTCAGAGCACTTCCCTCCTTGTAACCCTCTTCGGTCTTGCCGTCTTTCTCCTTGTATTAAGCTGCCATCTCGGAACTGCTGCTTCCTCGTGTGTTTTACCTTGCTCAGATTGTGCTTTTGTGCTGTGCCTTTTATCCGTGTGGGGGAAGTGTGATAGAAGTCAGGTGTGTGTAATGATCTGTAATTGCCTGACCATTGTATTGGGACTTCTCGGGTATGCGGCTTGGGTAGATGTTGGTTTTCTCTCACAGTGAGCTGTCCGGGAGAAAGTGTTTGTGTTGGGAAAGGGTGGGGTTGAGTTCCTAAGTATCCTATCTGGTAGGATGGGGTAAATGTGTTACAGGTAAGGGGATACCGCGTATCGCCATCCGGTGTCCCACTCTCCAAGGTGATCCTCCCGCACTGGTCCACCCCCAGATTTTTTAATATTTTATTGGCATTTAGCAAAGACATTTTGCGTTACATGAGGTTGATTAGGATCATGCAGTAATGCCAGTTTTTAAACAATAACTGTCAAACAAACAGAACAAAACAAGTGAAGCGGTTGTTTACTACAATCTTGGCATGTGGGGTCATAGGGCCGAGCGGACATCACGGCATCCGGATTGCTGTTCTTGCCCTTTTCTTCGAGGTATCCCCCCCGAGTCACACATGGGGGGGGGGGGCAGCTTGCCGCCTGGGCGTGGGGGGGGCTGCTCTATATGGTGTCCAGTTCGTTCATGGGGGTTTATCATCGGATGGGTGAAACATGTCCCATACCATTGTTTTCCAAGCGACCCATTTGTCGTTACCATCCAGCCCTGATCTGTTAACCACCTCCATCCATACCTTAGACTCAGCCTCTGCCCATCTCTCGATTTCCCTGTGCCAGTGTTGGTATTGCGCCCCCCCCTCCCCCAGCCCTCTTCCATGACATGGCAATGGTTCTCTTGGTCAGGATACATGCGAGGTCCCTGAATTTATGCACATGTTTAGGTTTGCTGATCCTGGGGTAAGTTCCAAGCAGACTCTTTTGGTGACCACTCGTACCGGATCACGCCGGCTGCTCTGCAAGCTTCTATTCGTGACCAGAGATCCCTCACTCGCTCACAGCCCCAGAACATATGTATCATGTCGGCCTCCTCCCTCCCGCATCATGGGCATCCTGAGCTAGCATCCTTATTGAAGGTAGCTATACTGTGTGCGGTCATTTAAGTGCGGAACAGCACATTTATCTATATCAGTTTGAACTGATGGTTCCGTGACACTGCTTTCGGGTAGCTCAGCGCCCTCTCCCAGTCCCGTTCTGTTAGTGTCGTGCCCAGGTCTTCCTCTTATTGTTCTTTCAGCGCTGCGCTCTTGGGGTTAAGTGTATCTATGAACATGCTATATAGACTGGGCGCCAGCCATCGCCAAGGCTGTACATCAGGGTGAGAAATGGTTCAGCCTGCGGCTTCTCCGGCCAGCCATTTCTAGCCACCTTTCAAACCCGTTGATGCCACAGGAACTGCCCACCGGGGACCCCTTCCCGTTCCTGTATAGAGCTGAACTCCCTGAAGGCCCCTTCGTCATACAACAATCCCCACGTTTATATCCAGTACCCCTCCGTTCTTCGCAGCGCCGTCAAGTCCGTGCTGTCCCGGCGTTGCACCTGCCGCTATTGGTATTTCTGGGGAGTAAGGGTGCGTGACCTTTAGTACAGCTCGTGCCCTCTTCCATATCTTCCGCCCCAGAGTTACCACCATTGGAGTGTGTTCTGCCACCCCAAGAGTTCTCCAGCATGGGGTCTGGCATGGATTCACATGCTCATGAATATTCCCCGTCGTCAGGCTGGGAATCCTCGGTAAAGAAAAAACCAGTATCAGTTTCGTTTCTGATCTGTCTTTCGTAGTAGTAACCAATCACTGGTCTCTGCGTCATACTGACCACAGCCAATGACTGCCCTCTACCTAAGCACCGCCTCTGGCAGCCATCTTCAGATTTTTACCGCACGTTCATGTGTTGGGATCCTCGTGCTATTGCTCTCGAGCGTTAGTGCTATTTTTTTCACGTTTTTTCTCAAAAACTTTGTTTTTTCGGTCAAAAGAGCCTCAAGCTCCACCGACTCTCCATCCGATCAACGGGGACCCGTGTCGGATTCGTCTGCGCCCCTCAAGGGTGAAGATTTCGTCGAGCTACGCTTTTGGAGGACTCCAGAAGTTTCTCAGGCCCGGTCATGGCCCAGGAGAAGGGAAGCTCGACGCCCGGAAAGCTGTTCAGGGTCTTCAAGGAGGACGAACACTCTTTTTGTCTTTACTGCCTACATGAGGACGAGACGCACGTGGAGAAGGACTGTGCGTTTTGCGGCAACATGTCGGAGCGGACCATGAAGGACCGCCATCGACGTCTCGCCAACTGGCTGGAAGGGAAGAGCCCGTCCGGCGAGAAGAAGAGGAAGAAATCCGAGCGGTCTTCTAAGACCTTTGAGGACGCCCCGGCGACGGGGGTCCAACATAAGGCCAAGCACCGCGAGTCCGCTGGCACCGGGAGCGCCGAACGGTCGGGCTCTACGGGCGCCAGGCTGGGCGCACCCTCCCCGGCACCATCAACCACGAGCCAACGCTCTGGGTCGGGTAAGAGGAAGGCCGAGCACCCGGCGAGGCTCCTAGAGAGGCCCCGGTCGAGCTCGAAGGCGGAGGGGGAGCGAGGCACTGTCCCCCCCCTCAAGGATAGGGCGGTGTGCGCACCTAAGGTGGTGAAGGCCTTAATCCATCCGGCCAAGCCCTCTATCGAGTCTGTCGCGGCGGCCCTGGATCAGCCTGTGGAGGCTACGCCAGTGGTGGCGACCTCGGGGCTCAGAGTCTCCCTGCCACCTCGGAGGGAGTCCTCTTTTGTGCCCATCGATAGGACCCCTGTGAAATCCCCCGTGGGGAAGAAAAAGGGGGGGCAGGGCGTCTTCGTAGATTCGGCCTCAACCTCGGAGGAGGAGCTGGTCGAAGTCTTAAGCCACGGCCTCGGCGTGGAAGAAGACCGGCCCGTCGGGATGGATCCCGACGCAGGTGACGACGACATCGTCGAGGGTACCGACGGGGCCCCTGATCGCCCGTCGGATTCCCCTCTGCCAGCGCCGCGAGACAGCTCGGCGGCCATTTTGTTGGCTATACAGTCCTTATGCTCAGAGATAAGGACGAGAATACCGTTGCCGACGGAACCTCTCCCGTCAGGGGACCCAGAACCGGGACCTTCTGGGGTTCCCCCTACCAAGAAAAGAAGGATCCACCCTCCTCCTCCTTTTCAGCCGTCGCGCCCCTTCCAGCCCTCCTCCCCGTCCACCCGAGGGGATGATACGGGGACTGACACGGCAGCGACGGGTACGGACGACGAGGTATACGACGAGGATGTACCGTCGTCGCCTCCCACCAGGGCTTCTCCGCCCGACGAGATTGGATCGTTCCACTCCATGATCGCCAGGGCATCCGAGCTTTTCCAACTCTGCCCTGAGGAGAAGAAGAAGGAGGGCTTCCTTTATCAGCGGCGCGAGGCCAAGAGGAAGACGGTCCTCGCAGTGCCTCTATTGGACGACATTTGGGATGAGGGCCTCACCCTCCTCAAGAACCCTTCCACGACGCCAGCTAGAAGAGACCGGTACGAGAAAAAGTACCGGGTCCCGGACACGGCCCCCCTGTGCCTCCGGGCGCAGCCTACCCCGGACTCCGTCGTCTCCGCGGCGGCCAGGAAAAAAGCGGCGGGGGGTGCGGCCTCCACATCGACTTCCCCACCGGACGGCGAGGGAAAGAAATTGGACGCTATGGGACGCAGAGTCATCTCGTCTGCAGCGACGACGATTAAAGCTGCCAACACCTTGGCTATCGTGGCCCGATACGACAGGGAGCTCTGGTACAAACTGGCTCCCCTGCTGGACTTCTTGCCGGACGACAAGAGGGCAGAGGCCCTGGAGATCCTGCAGGAAGGTGAGGTGGCTTCGGACCACGCCATTACCGTTGCGACGGACATCGCCGACACTGGGTTCCGCCAGTTGGGCAACGGCGTTTGCCTTAGGCGGCGTGGATGGCTCAAGGCTACGGACTTCCGTCAAGACGTTCAGACCAGAGTCCTGGACATGCCCTTCGATGGGAACAACCTGTTTGGGAAAACAGTGGACGATTCCCTTCAGGCCATTAAAGCGGACAACGAGACGGCCCGGGCCCTTGGAGTTCTGCAACAACGACGGACGCCCTTTCGGAGCAGCGGAGGCAAGGGCGCTTCCAAAGGTTCCGGCGGCGGTTTCTCCTCCTACCGTCAAGTGGCCCGCTCGTCGTCTCAGGAGGCCTACAGAGGACGAGGCAAGTCTGGCGGACCCCGCCGTCGTCGCCAAGGACAAGGCGGCAAAGCCTCGTCGAAGCAGGATTGAACCGGCCGTGGGGTCGGGCCCCCACCGAAGCACCCCGGTGGGAGGCCGGCTGGCGAGCTTCGTCAGCGTGTGGGAGTCCATCTCCACCGACCGTTGGGTGCTGGACGCCTTGGCCCGGGGCCACGCGCTCGAGTTTCAAAGAAAGTGTCCGCGCGTCCCCCCCGTGGCCAGGAAAGAACTTCACGTCCCTCAACTTCTCCTGGAGGTAAAGGCGATGCTCAGGAAGGGCGCCATCGAACTCGTCCCAAAGAGGCTTCGGGGCTCCGGAGTTTACTCGAGATACTTCCTCGTGAAGAAGAAGACGGGGGGATGGCGCCCCATCCTGGACCTGCGACGTCTGAACAAGTTCATCAAGGCGCAAAAGTTCCGGATGGTCACCCTCCAGCACGTCCTGGGTCAGCTGGAGGAAGGAGACTTCCTGTCGTCGTTGGATTTGGAGGATGCCTACTTCCATATTCCCATCCTGAAGGGGCACCGAAAATTCCTCAGGTTTGTGGTCCAAGGGCGTCATTACCAGTTCAAAGCCCTCCCCTTCGGACTACGGTCGGCACCCAAGGTGTTCACCAAGTGCCTCGCACCGGTGGCGGCGCAGCTGCGCCGCGAAGGGATCCACGTCTACCCCTACCTGGACGACTGGCTCATCCGAGCCAAGACAAGGGAGCTCGCCGTGGTTCACACGGCAAGGACCGTCCAACTTCTCACGGACCTGGGATTCTCCGTGAACTACGCCAAATCCCACCTGGTACCCGCGCAAGACGCTCTGTTTCTGGGAGCGAGGCTCAACACAGTGTCCCTTCTGGCCTCCCCGTCGGAGGAGAGGACCAGGACCATCCTGAGCAAGGTGCAGCGGATGTTGGTGACCGACGCGGCCAAGGTGAGGTCCATCAAGTCCCTCCTCGAAATGATGTCTTCCTGCATCTACCTCATTCCCATGTGCAGGCTCCGGATGCGCCCGTTGCCGGAGTTCCTGGACGCGCGCTGGATCCAAACGACGGGCAGCTTCGAGGAAAGGATCACACTCGACGAGAGTTTCCGACGAGCGATCCGGTGGTGGGGCACCCGCGCGCATCTGACGGCGGGCATGGACTTCCAGACCCCAGCCCACCAGGAGACAGTGACCACGGTTGCCTCCCTGGAAGGGTGGGGAGCGCACACCGAAAATCTGCACGCAAGAGGCCTTTGGCTGCCGACGGAGAAACCCTTACATATCAACGTCCTGGAGCTCCGTGCAGTGTTTTGGGCCCTCAGGTCCTTCCTTCCGTCCCTCAAGGGCAAGGTGGTGAGGATCTTCACCGACAACACCACCACCATGTTTTACATCAGGAAACAGGGCGGAACCAGGTCCCCAGCACTGTCCAAGGAGGCGCAGGACCTGTGGCATTGGGCAGTCGCCCAAGGGATGTTTCTGGTGCCGTTTCATCTGGCAGGGATAAAAAACACCATAGCCGACTCACTCAGCAGGGAGCTGCGCTCGTGCCACGAGTGGGAACTACGGCAGGATCTAGTGGATCGCCTCTTCCGACGGCGGGGCACTCCCCAGATCGACCTGTTCGCGACGGCGACGAACTCCAAGTGCCGGAGGTTCACCAGCAGGTGTCCCCAGGCGAGGAGCATGGGCGATGCTTTCTCGTTCCCCTGGGAGGGCCTGTTCCTCTACGCGTTCCCTCCTTTGCCACTGCTAATCCGGCTCGTCAACCAGCTCAAGAGGTCACGGTGCAGGATGATCCTCGTCGCACCTGCGTGGCCGAGGCAGATATGGTTCCCGAACCTTCTGGACTTGTCAGCGTCCCCGCCAATCAAGCTGCCGGTGGACGCGGATCTGCTCTCCAGGGAAGGAGGCGCCATCCTCCACCACGACCCGAAATCGCTGAACTTGCAGGCCTGGCTCCTGCAGCGCTAGAGTTTGGAGGATACGACATACCGGCCGACTGCAGAGAGGTTCTTGCAAAGGCCAGGGCGTCCTCGACTCTTAAATGCTAGGGACACAAATGGAAGAGGTTCTCTGTCTGGTGCCACGCACAGAAGATTAACCCTCTACGGATTACGGCTCCCCAAGTACTGCCGTACCTGCTGACGCTGGCCAAAGCTGGACTGGCACACGCGTCCATCAAGATTCATCTTGCTGCGATCTCCCGATACACCAGAACCACGGGGCGGACGTCCTTGTGGTCTCATCGTCTGGTGAAAGAGTTCATGAAGGGACTGTTCAGATCGTTCCCGCCGGTGAAGGCTCCAGCCCCGGCGTGGGAGCTCAACGTGGTGCTGACCAAGCTCATGGGACCTCCGTTCGAGCCTCTGCACTCGGCCCCGTTGAAGTTTCTGTCGTGGAAAACAGCGTTTCTTGTGGCCATCACCTCCGCACGACGGGTGGGAGAGATCCAGGCCCTTTCCTGCAAGGCCCCGTACTTGACTTTTCACGACACGAGGGTAGTGCTCATGACGCACCCCTCCTTCATGCCCAAGGTACCGTCGGACTTCCACCTCAACAAACCCTTGGTGTTGCCTGTATTCTTCCCGTCGCCTTCGTCGCCGGCTGAGAGAACTTTGCACTCGCTGGATGTGGCTAGAGCGCTGAAGCTCTATGTGGACCGCACGAAGTGTTTTCGGAAGACGTCACAACTCTTTGTGAACTTTGGACCTGTCAATCAGGGGAAGGCTCTCTCGAAGGCTTCCATTTCCAGATGGCTCTCCGGCTGTATCATGTACTGTCATCGGTTGGCAAACCGACCGCTGCCTGGCCGTCCGAGAGCCCATTCCACCAGAGCGATCGCAGCTACCACGGCGTTCCTTTCTGGTGTGCCCCTGCTGGACATCTGCAGGGCTGCTACGTGGAGGTCGACGCACACCTTCACGAAGTTCTACTGCGTCGATCGGGATTCCAGGGAGGAGTCCAGGGTCGGCCAAGCAGTGCTGCGCAACCTGTTCGCCTGAGGTGAGCCTGGTGGGGAGGTAAGATGCTTAATGTTGAGTTTGATGCAATGCTTAATGTTGAGCCTTTGCCACCTCCCGTGGTTGTGCATGTGTGTACTGCTATGCATTCTTTATTCATGAGCATGTGAATCCATGCCAGACCCCATGCTGGAGAAGGAACAAGTTACTTACCTGTAACTGTTGTTCTCCAGCATGGGTCTGGCATGGATTCAGATGCGAACCCTCCCGCCTACCCCTCTGCGGCTCTTCACTTGGTCATACTGCCACTTCACGTGCTTCCAAATCTGAAGATGGCTGCCAGAGGCGGTGCTTAGGTAGAGGGCAGTCATTGGCTGTGGTCAGTATGACGCAGAGACCAGTGATTGGTTACTACTACCAAAGACAGATCAGAAAAGAAACTGATACTGTTTTTTTCTTTACCGAGGATTCCCAGCCTGACGACGGGGAATATTCATGAGCATGTGAATCCATGCCAGACCCATGCTGGAGAACAACAGTTACAGGTAAGTAACTTGTTCCTTACCCAGAGTGTTTCTTTTAGTGTAGTGGGCCCGACCAACTGTTGTAGCAAAATAGTCTCCGAGGTGGGGTCATCGGACAGCCATTTGACCACTGGCTAAGTTGGGCTGCCAGGTAGTACTTTTCTGACTTGGCAGTTTCACTCCCCCTCCTCCCCCCTGGTCATATGGCAGGTATAATGTTTTTAGTGAGAGTCTGTGGCGAGCAGCGCCCCAAAGGAACCCCTGGATCAGCTTTTCCAGTATGCGAAAGAAGGAAGCCTTGATGTAGTAATGCACATTATTAAAGAAGTATAAGAAACTCGGGAGGATGATCATCTTGGTGATGGCCACTCTGCCTAGTAATGATAGCGGTAGCTTGGCCCAGAACTTCATGGAGTTCCTCATGTCGTGCAGCGCTCTAGCCGTCTTATGTTCGTGTATCTGTTCAGGTGTGTGTTTGATGTTGACCCCCAGGTACTTAAACGAGACAGTTTCCCATCTGAGGCCAACTGCGGGCAGCGTGCTGGGGTCTCTCACCCTCAGTCCGGCTATTGGGAATATGCAGGATTTGGATCTGCTAAAGCTGATTCCGGACACCTTGGCGTAATTGTCCAGTATATCTAGGATCACTGGGACGTTTAAGTGTGGGTCCTTGACATATAGAAGAACGTTGTCCGTGTAGATCGATAGTAGGTGCCCCACTTCCCCAACCCAGATACCTGCGTCTAAGTACTGTTTCCTAAGGTATATCGCTATGGGTTCAAGACCCAGGACATACAACGTTGGGGAGAGCGGGCAGCCCTGTCTAGTCCCCCTCTCAATAGCCCAGATTGCGGACACCAACCTCCCTGTTTTAACCCTGGCCTTGGGATTAGTGTATAGGATGCGAACCCAGCGAGTGAAGGCCTCCCCAAATCCAAACCCCTTCAGTGCCGCCAGCAACCACTCCCAGTAGATTGAGTGGAACGCTTTGATAGCGTCCAAGGAGAGTATAGCGTATTCCTTTTGGGATCCCTCGTTCTACACCAGAATGTGTTGCAGTCTACGCAGGTTTAGTGCGGTGCTGCGCCCAGGTATAAAGCCTGTTTGATCGCTGTGTATTATGTCCCCAATTATTCTATTCAGGAGTTTGGCAAGGATTGTGGTGAGGATTTTGACGTCATAGTTTAGCATCGCCAAGGGGCGTTATGAGTCACAGCTTTCAGTCGGTTTCCCGGGTTTAGGTATTGGGACAATTAGCGTTTCCCTCATAGACCCCAGTAGTACCCTGTTGGTAAATGCTTCTTGATAGACCTCGAGCAATACCAGCATGAAGACATCACCATATGCTTTGTAGAACTCTGGGGGGAGTCCGTCGCTACCCAGTGTTTTACCAGAGGCGAGGGAAGGGATTGCCTCAGTAATGTCCTCACCCGTTATTTCAGCATCTAGGGCCTCTCTGTGTTTCCTCTATTTTGGGAAGGCCTATTTCATCTAGTGTGTATGGTATGTCTGAGCTTGCCACTTGGTGGTTGTGGCTGTATAACTGGGAGTAAAAATCCCGGAATGTGTTGTTTGTCTTGTTGCGTTTTGTGTGACGTGCCTGTTTCGGCCCTGATTTCAGTTATTTGGTGTTGTGGATGTTCCCTCCGGCATAGCCATGCTAACAGCCTGCCTGGTCTGTCACCTTCAGTTTGTGATTTAGCTGTTTTCACTGTGAAATCAAATTTGGAGAGCCTACCCATGCCTCTAAGCAATTCACTCGCAGTAATGCTAGTTCTTCCCCCTTGTGTCCCTTTTGGTGTGGGTTTCCTTGTGTTTTATCTCCTCTTCAGTTTTTTCCAGTTCAGCCCTTAGTGTTTTCCGTATGCCTCCAGCGCCCGTGATGGCCTCCCCCCTGACAACCACCTTCATTGCTTCCCATACTGTGCCCCACTGTTCAACACTGCCCTCGTTTATTTCCAAGTACTCTCGCAGTTTGTCCCGTAACCCTTCCGCGAAAGCCTGGTCTGTGAGGGCGTCTGGTGACATACGCCATAGTGGTATAGGTGGTCTAGGGCCCCTCACTTTCCACATCACCTGCAGCGGGAAGTGGTCCGATATTCACCTTCCCAAGTATTGAGCCGAGTCCATTTGTGGCTGGTAGTGTTTGGGTACAAATATATAGTCTATTCTGGTGCGCTGGGCGTGGGGGGCAGAGAAGTACGAGTACTCTCTTTCCGTTGGGTGGATTTCTCGCCATACGTCGGCCAGGTGCAGGGTTTCTATCAGTGCGTTAAGCGCCCCAGTCGCCGCGTCATTTCTAGTTACTGGTGATTTGGATCTGTCCAATTCCCAGTCCCTTACACAATTAAAATTGCCCCCCCAAATGCAGAGGCTGTCTTGGCAGCTGGCTAGTTTGGCTCCCAGTGTGTCCAGGTGTTTTGGGATTCCGTAATTGGGGAAATATGAGTTTATAATGCTGATTTCAGTTTGTTCAATCCAGCCCCTCACCAACAGGTAATGTCCCTCCTGGTCCGCCTCCCATTTTGACACCCTGAATGGGACCGATGGGCTAATCCAGATGAGCACTCCCTGGTCCACCCCCAGGAACTGCATCCACAAGTGATAGCCCTGTCCTGGCCACCTGTATGACAGATCCCTGGGGACTAATGGGTAAGACACCTTACGGTTTCCCACAACACATTGAAACTACTTCTCAAAGCTGCTAACTTTAACTTAAGGTACAGTCAGAAAGTTTCTCTTTTGACTCCACTCCAAGATCTACCCTCTCCCATTCCTTACCTAACATCCTTCTTCAATATTTGTCTCTCTTCTGCTACCTTCCCCTCTGCCTTCAAGCATGCCACTATCATCCTTATTCTGAAGAAACCTTCTGCTAATCCTCATCTTGTATCCAATTTCCGTCCAATCTCTCTTCTTCCATTCCTCTCTAAATTACTTGAACGCATAGTCTACTCTCAGCTCTCTGTGTTTGTCACCAACTTTTCTCTCCTTTCCCCCTTTCAATCTGGCTTTCGCCCTTAACACTCCGCTGAGACTGCCCTCACCCAGGTCCTTAACACCCTCCTCACTGCTCGCTACTCTAAGCAATCCTCTGACCTTATCCTCCTTGATCTCTCTGCAGCCTTGGACACCGTTGATCACCCCTTACTGCTCAACACTCTTTCTTCTTTAGGTTTCAAAGACTCTGTCCTCAACTGGCTCTCTTCTTACCTCTCCCACCGCTCCTTTACTGTCTCCTTGGGTGGTCGTACCTCTTCTACGCTCCCCTGGACTATGGTGTACCCCAAGGCTCTGTCCTTGGCCCTTTTCTTTTCTCTCTTTACACCTCCCTTCTCGCCCCATCATCTCTTCCTTCAGTATTTCTCACCACTTCTACGCCGATGACACCCAGCTTTTCCTCTCATTCTCTTCCTTCACTCCTGACCTCCATCTTAAACTCTCTTCTTGTCTTACTGCCATTAAAAACTGGATGTCATCCCACTTTCTCTCTCTCAATACAGACAAGACTGAAGTCTTATTCTTTCCCTCCAACACTATTCCTCCTCCTTCTATTCACTTTCCTCCCGCTAATCTTCCTCTCTCTGCTCATGCTCGTAATCTAGGCATTTACTTTGACTCCTCCCTCTCCTTCACCCACCATATCTCTCATTTCCCGCGCATGTCGCTACCACCTTTTCAATATTCGCAAAGTACGTTCCTCTCTAACCTTCCACGCCACTAAACTTTTAATCTCCTCCCTTTTCTTCTCTCGTCTTTTCTACTGTTCTTCTCCCCTCTTCGGACTCCCTGCTTCTCATCTTGCCCCCCTCAAATCCCTCTACAACTCTGCCATTCGCACCCTCTGTCTTCTCTCTCCTCACGACTCCATCTCCTCCTCGCTCTCGCAGCTTGGCTGGCTTTCCTTTCATTCCCAACTCAAATTCCACTTCCTCTGTCTTGTCTTTAAATCTCTTCATGATCTTGCTCCCTCATATCTCTCCTCTCTCTCATTCTACACTCCCTCAGATCTGCAGATCACTTCCTTCTCCTTGTTCCCCCGTCCCCATGTGCCTCCTCATTTTCGCTCCTTTCAGATCCTTGCCCCCCTCCACTGGAACTCCCTTCCCTTCTCTATCCGTTCCATCCCCACTTCCTCCTTTCGTGTCTCCTTAAAATCTCTTCTTCTCCACTACCCTCCCTGATACTCTGATCCTCCTCCGCCGTTCCCTCTTCCCCCCTCTTTTATCCTCCTCATCTTGCCTCTCTCCCCTTGCCTTGTCTCCTCTTAGGTCCCCTCTCCTCCTCTCTCGCCTTCAGCTGATCTCACTTCCTGTTCCCCACTCCATTCCCCTCTCCACCCCTTCTTCCCTCATTTATCTCCACTGGCAAATTGTTCTAGTTGCTGTATTACTGGTTTGACTCATATGTTGTAATCGCTTCTACTGCTATTGTATTCTTGTTGTTATAATGTACAGCACTTTGGCGTAAAGCAATATATAAACACAATAAACATAAACATAAACACCACCATCAAATAGCCCATATTTGCCCTCCAATTCCTTTCCTTTAATTGATGGCTGTCAGCAGGTGTTGAAAACTGTGTGTTTGTAACAATGCAGAATGTAAGGACAAAGTTTATAGAAGTCACTAGGTAAGTAACCTTTCTTCACTATGACATTGGAATACAGCCAGTAGATCGAGTTCACTAGCGTAATGTGCTAATGGCTAAGGCTACAGTGATGCTCTAAATGAACAGGCTGGTGCATCGCTGTAGATGGGTTCTGTGCTCTGTCATACAAACAGTTCTTTTGTTGCCCGGTGTGATTTAAGATTCAAGCAATTTGCTTAGTTCAGTTAATACGGGTTGTACCATTTGTTAGAGAACATTAATTGAGGCTAGTAGCCAATTGAAGGAAACTTGCACTCACTGTTTTAATCCAGTATTGAGCATGCATCGCCCCCAGGAATCTTCTTATCTGTCTTGCCAATGTATTTGGAAAGTGTGTTGTAAAATGTATCATTTGTCCACAGGTCGTAAAACCTTTTGTGGAGCAACGAAGTTTACTTCGCAGAACCATCCAGTGGCACCTGGTGTTTAACATGTTCATAATATAATTTGGGTGTACGTCTATCCGTGTTTCTTGGGAACCTTCTACTAAGCCTATTGTGTGTTCGTCCATCCGCAGTTTTCCTTTATCTGGCTTTGGTGGGTCTAAGACCTTTAATCAAAGAAAATATGGTTTAGTTCTTGAACAGTTTTAAAGTTACTGAGCGATTATGACAGAATATGGGTGGGTTATTTTTTTTTTGGTCCATACAGAGCACATCATCGGTGGGCACAATACTCTTGTGGAACTCCGTAACTAAGCTGAGCCATGTCTCAACTGACACTTTCATTGTTAGTAGTGGGTATTGTACCCTTCTCTTGACTGTAAATACCTCTCTCCCTTTGAGATATTTGGTCACTCTGCGGCAGTGGAATTCTCGTGAGGTGGGGGTACCATTTTATATACACGGAGGCAGCTGCTTTGCCATCTTACCACAACTATACTTTCAAATTTCTTTGTATTTGCCCACTCCTACAGCATCCACGGCTAGATGTTGATAGATTTGCAAGTGGGCAATACATGATGGAACAATACGTATGTTCTCATAATGTGTTCCCCTTTTGATGGATCATCTCATCCCAGCTTCATCTAAACTTGTATTCCAGTCATTCCTGTGTTGCCTTGTCAGAAACTAGCACAGCTGGCACTTCAGGCCTTGCACATATTGGATATTGATCTACCTGTTTAAAATTACCATCATTGGGTTGTAGAAGATTTGGTAGACTCATTTCTTTTGAGCAACCTTAGTCAACCACCGCCTTTTCTTTCTGTTCTGCCCATCCCTATCATGCCCTTCCCTGGCCCATGCCACCTCGAAACGCCCCCAAACCCAAATAATAATGTGGCCGACTTGCTCAAAAGACTTGACCAACTATACAGCGACCTAAAGCAAGTTATTTTAACTACTGCTTACCATGGTGGTGTTGTGTTGGCAAGACAACGTTTCAAAACTGGCATTATGGGGGTCCTCATAGATGCATCCATAAGTAGTAATGTGTGATTGTAGAAAATTAGCAGAATACCTTTTATAGTGGGCATATATTTTGTAAGTAGCCAATATGTCATTGAGATTGAACTGCAATGCTCACGCTCTGCTGGTATAACCTGCTGCCTGCAACAGATGCTACTGAATCCTATTCAAGTGATGAGAGAACTCTTAGTGTTGTATTTTATGGTGTGATGGTCAGTTGGTCAGAACATCAACATGTTGCTGTGCTGTAACTAAATAGCTCTACTTTTTTCCCCGTCAGGTTCTGGAACTTTTAAAGGTGGCCTGGAACCGGCGTCTCATCTTCACAGTGGGTGTATCTAGTACCACCGGAGAGGGGGACACGGTAGTCTGGAATGAAATCCATCACAAGACTGAGATGTGTTCAAACATCAGTGGACATGGGTACCCCGATCCCAAATACTTGGACAATGTGCTGTCTGAGTTGGCAGCTCAGGGCGTTACTGAGGACTGCTTGCAGAAGTAACATGTGGTTATCAACGTTCAAAAGGCTGGTTGTTCACTCAAGTCTTTGGATCTTTTACCTATTGCCTTAAGCTTTTACATCATGTTAAAAGCAATAGCCAAGCATCTGAGAGCCATGCGTGGTTTGCATTCTCGCTGGATACTAAAATTAAAGGGGGAACTTCAGGGGACATGAATGACTTAATTGTGTACAGCTTTCTTCAAAAAAGTAAATGTTCACCTTAAGAAGCACTTAAGGCTCACTCTCTTAAATCCTGCCATATGCATTTCTCCGCGTTTCAGATTGCCCCGCATGTATATCTTGGCGGTGACTAATTGACTCTTTTCAGATTAAATATGGTTTCGCTATGTTGCAAGTGTCTGGGCGAAGTACCTGGATGGGCGAGTAGCAAGGGAAATGTTGTGCGTTTTACTTTGTAGTGGTTCTTTTTATGTGGGGCTTTACTATTTTGTACAACCACAACCCAAATTAGTTGGTAAAATAAAGAGATATATTAATTATTTAAAACAAAACAAGCTTTGTCCAAGAGAAATTGGTATGTAAAGTGGACATCATGTGATCACAACTGATTGGTTTAGCACATTTGATCATACCACTTGAGTTATAGTCCTGACTCATCAGTGTCAAGTTTTTTAGTGTGTATTCTTACATTAATGCACTCTTCTGACATGTTTGTTGATCTTGCTGCATGTTGCACAAAATACAAAACTATATCATAAAGCTATGTACAACGCATGATTACAAAACAACTAAAATTATACATGTTTAGTAATTCTAGAATGCAAAGCGTGTTAAACATAGCTGTAAACGCACAAGAGGTTTTCAAAAACGTGCACAATTGGGGTAGAGTCCGTAAAAGTGTTTAGCTTTTCTTGATTACTTGCATTCCCCAGTTCTATCCATCTGTAACTATTTTATTTTAATAAGTTATTCATATTCCTGAGTTCCCAGGCTTTCCATACGAAGCTGGCAACAGATATGTCCACTGCTGTGAACACTTAATGCACCTTACCCATCCTTGCATAGGTTGAAATATCTGGAAAGCAGACTTATTCAATAGGGACTTCAGGCACAACTTGATTTGGGTCTCTTGTAATTAGTGATCACAAAAGCAGAGATAATCGGTAAGATGCTTTTTTGCCACCTTCATTGGGAGGAAAATGTATGTAACATGTCAGGTACAACAGTCTCATGCCTGGTAGACCATGTCGTTCAGGTACACATCTCTTTCTCCAATGAGATTACATCTTGAGTACTCTGAAACTCTCTAATATGGCTGGGAAGTTCGGGGGGCTGATTGAACATGATCCAATCCACTGGCCCACCAGTAACTTGGTTTTACCTCGTTATACATTTTTTGGGACACCCTCTCTGGATGCTCTAATGCTGATGAGATATTCAATATGTTAAGCCATGACTTAACATGGTGTGGCCTAGGTACCTTATTTGCCCATTTTAGGACTCTAATTTCTGGCAAATGTATTCTGAAAAATTAGCCTTCAAGTAGCCCCATACCCTCAGCTACATCAACACTGTTCTCAGGGCAGCTTCCCTGTGGACACAACAGGTCCCCAAAACAGCCTTAGGGTGCACTCGTCAGGAAACCCACAGTCCCTTAAACACTTTTTCAGCAACCTCCAGGCAGTCGAAATCACCATATCACAGAGCTTGCTTACAGTTGACTTGCCTGCTATACCTTTTAGTGGAGCACTCTGTCATGCAAACTTCAGTAGTGCAGTATGTCATAAAGCGTGCAAGGATTACACATACAAAAATTATAGTGAAATCAGTTTCCCTCTTTATTAGGGTTGTTAGAAGGGCACATCAGTTCAGCAGCCTCATCCCAGGAATATGCACAAAACTAACTTAAATGCTCAGAATGGTTGTTCACCAGGATGTGGTCAGTTCTTCGGGTGAACTCCATGATCAGTGTCTCAAAAAAGAAAGTTCAAAGCACACGTTTTCAATAGTGTTAAGGTTTGGGTCCTGTTCCTCCCAGTGACTTAACACAACAAAACAAATCTGGGGTAGGTGCAGGTAGTCCCAAACAAAACACAGAATTCGGAGAAAATGTCTCACTATGTTACTTTTTGTTTCTTACCTTTTGTTTCAGTGTGTATGAAAATGATCAGTCTCTGGTTTTCATAGATCCTTGGCAATTTTCTTGTGCAGCTAGTGTATGTTATGGGAACCTCCTTATGGGGCTCTCGTCCATGCTGGAGACTGGTAGCTGGTTCTGTAGCCAACAACATTACGGGACTGGCCTCAAGCTGAGGCCCAGAGCTATAGGAAGACTAGAGGCCACACAGCCGTGTTTACAGGGTTCTTGCTAGGCTTCTTACTCCCCCCTTTGTCATGGTACTTGATCTGAAGCCACCTAAGCCAAATCTCTCTATCCCTGAGTACATTTCCCCAAGCTCCTATGTTGGAAAATGTCTTATCAGTCCTTGTGCTTCACGTGTACCTCCTTGTTGCTTCAAAACATGCTTATTTACCCACATGTCTAAAGCTCCCCTTTTTCAGAAGTAGAATTTGCTTCTCCCCAAATTTCTGTTTGAACTCTTTGGGGGTTTATCGTACTGCACTCTTGACGCCTTCCTTCTCTGTTCTCCGTCTCCTTCTTGTTCAACCCTTTTGAGGAATGTATGGTGAAGCTCTTCTTGCAGAAATACTTTTTTTCATGGCCTCTAATTGGCCTATGATCCTATTTAGAGTCCTGTCTAAGAGCACAACATTGTCTGCAAAGATCAGACCATTTGGTGTGTGTCGGCTCCAACGTTCATTTACTGGAAGGATAACTGTCCTTAGCAAAGTGGGGGCCACAGAGAGTCCAGAGACAATCCTGGGTAAAAACTGGTTTTATCAATCACAAAATGTTTCTGTTCTGGGTCAAACTGAAAACATAATGTATCAGGACAGTCTATGGTCAACAGTTCCAACAGTTCAGAGTCTCCTTTATTAAGTTCAAAAGATTCCATCCAAAATTCCCCCATTATTCCTCCTGCTGAGGGTGAGTTATGACCACCTCTGATCCTTCCTGTAGACCCCGTAGACTTCGCTGGGTCTCAGCCATGAGACAGAGCTGGGTTTATCTACCACTTTCGGACCACAACTGGGTTTGCATGCCCTAGTTTCCACAGAGGAGATTAAGGACCATAACACTTTGCTTTGCTAGAGTCCTGATTTCTTCCCTCTGCGGAACCTCTCAGCTCCACTTTTGGTCCCGATGTTTCTCAAATTCCCACCACTTGCTCATTCCTCTACCCACCCTGGGTTTGACCCTTTTCGATTGGGGGTGTCACCCCTAACCCACCCGCCTTGGGCTAATTCTGCCATCTTGTTCTTGGCGTTTGCTTGCTCCCGCCTCACCTGCCAGCCCTTAGCTTTCTCCTGACTTACAGCCTTCCCCTTATGACTTTCTGCTACCATTGCCTGATGGTTTCCGTTCCTCCCGCCTCAGTCTCCTTCCTACTGCCTCTGATGTCTCCTTCCTACCGCCTATGATTTCTCCTTCCTACCGCCTCTGATGTCTCCTTCCTACCACCCCAGTATCCTTTAACTTCCTCCTGGTGTGGCCCTGCTACATACAGCCTCTTGGTGTCCGCTTCCCACCACCTCCTGGTGTCTCGTCTTGCCCTCTTGTCTCCAGCTTACTCTGCTCTTCCAGGTCTGATTTCAAACTCCTTTCGCAGCCTTCTTCCTGAATCGCAAACAAGCTTCTGCCCTACATTCTGCAAACATCAACACCTCCCCTTCATGGGGCATCACTTTTATACTCTAGGGACTCCTCCACTAGTTTTGGTTTGGATGTAAAGGCCTGCGCATGTTTATTATTGGGATTGCTGGTGTGTGATTGGTTACTGTGAAATTGTGCCCCACCCCACCTGAGTTGTAACATATGTCTAGCCATGAGGTCCATATGGCAGCTGGACTGAAGCTTCAAAAAGCTGGTCCGGCGTCTTGAGTTCATTGTATGTGCGAGTTTGTATGTGTGCACCAGCAACCACAGGCAGTGTAGCCTGCGGTGAGCATTTGAAGGCTTCAAAGTTGTTAAAAAAAGCTTCTGGGGAGGTCGGACAGTCTGTCTTGATGAGCCTGCCCCACGTGACATTTCGGGTCCTTTAGCAAGGCTCTTAAAAGGCCAATCCTATTTTTATTCAGTATGCAACTATCCCTTGCTCAGTGACAGGGGCTAAGTGAGGGTGACCAGGGGATTACCCCCATAATGCTACTGAGGCCATCATCCACTAGCTTGGGGAAGTCCCATTACTCAGCCGCGAGATGTCCCCAGAATAAGAGCCGGGATTTACCATGTAGCCCAACGAGTTAAGCATTAATTGCCGAGATCTTTGTGATCTGCTGATCCTAGGTTTGAATCCTGGCAAAGCTGACGCAGCCTTTCATCCTCGCAGGATCAATAAAATGAGCATCACATTAGTTGGGTAATAATAGTTGTCTTTTAAAATGTTAGAAGTATAAAGTGCATTGGTTTAAGCGCTCTATAATCAGAATGATATGTAGGCCAGGACACACCCTTGTCGTTCCCCCATGGCAATTGTGAAGTTCTGTCCTCTCACCTCCTAGCTCCTACTGGACCCTGCCATCCGTTTCTTTATGGAGAAGGCCATTAGGGTGTGAACAGGCCCCTTGGTCAAACTCTTCCTTGCGGTTGTCACTCCATTTCTGCACCCCGGCACCTGAATCAAATACCAGCTTGATGCTGACCATCCCATGGGAAAAAGTAACCCCTTTTCAACCAAACCTATTTGATTTGCAGGGAGCATGTGCTGCAGGCATTGTTTAACTGTCATATTCCTGACAACCCTTCCCTGTATATCTTTAACAATTTGTCCTTCAATAAGCCAATTCTAGAAACCGCTGAGGAGGGCTTTGCAACATACATTGCAAACATGGCTTATAAATGAGGAGGGTCCATAGTTATTCGGGTCATCTATCAAAGCCTTTTTGAAAATCAGGACAATTTCCACAAACTATCATAAAATGGGCATATGCCTGTTAGTATGATTGTATTCTATATTTTGAGTAGAACTGGGCTCCAAATATGTGGTGAAGCGTGCAAGAGGTCCCCCAGCATCCTGTTGATATCCTCGGTCCTCTCTGTTTTTTTTAAATTGCTGAGTTTATCTCTTAAAAATATCTCAAAAACGTTCCCCAACTTCTAGAGTGATATTTCCAGATACAAACATTACACTTCAGGCAGGTATGTAGGCTATGACAATGGTTGGTACACCCCTTCTCAGACAGCAGGAAGGCTAGTGATGTTATTAGACTGTCAGGCCACGAAATCATTTGAATTCAAATTCACTCATTCTCAGTGCACTGGCATTCTTAGTCAGTATAGTGTCGCCTGAGTCGGCCCATGCCCAACTTTGGCCATCTAATTTCTTTTTTCGCATGTAGGGCCAGATACTCTGGCTGGTAAGAATTAAGCATTGTTCAATCCCCTCTGCCTGCCTTCAACCCACCAAATACCACACCCTCTAGGATCCAGAGTTCATGGATGCCTAACTGGCACTGCCTTTATGGGGTGCCATGAGTAGATTGCCACAAATTCAAGTGCCACCTTGCCTGCTCCTGGGATTATTCTGGATAATGCACTCCTGATTAGCATTGTATATACCTGAACCTATATTTTCCTGATATACTCGTGTGAGAAAAACATCTACATTTAGGGTGGCCAATCTCTGCTTATCATCGGCAGTTGAGCAACAGTGGGCAAGTCAATTTTTGGGCACATGTGTCCTCTAAAAAAAAAAAATAGAGCAAGTGCAAGGACTTAATGTAGGTGCCATCTTAGAATTGACTTGTATGTGGAACTTGCGGCTGCACCCTTCCACTCCTTTGCAGTCTGTCCTGCTGGTCGGGTCAGGGTAACTTTGGGAGTGTGCCCTTTCACTCTCTTCACTTCCCAGGTAAGCTCCCACTATGAATGATGAATGGCCCTTCAATATCAGTTTCCCAGTCTGTTGTTCATTCACCATCTGTATCCTGCCATGAGTCTGAGAGAACTGAATTTGTGGTATAGCTTTAGTCTTCTCCCAGTGGGGGGGTCACATAAATCTCTATAAGCCTTGTACAACAGCCGGTTTTGTAACTAACTCAGGTGGGACTCGAAGGGATTCAGAAGCGTTAGTCTTCTGGCATCCTGGGAGTCTGTTTGGCTCTTTCATCTCTGTCCCCATATGGGGGTGGGTTTCCATGGCATCCCATGTCTTGGGAGGTGTAGGGAACCTGCAGATCTCTGCACATCAGTATGGGTCTAGGCAGCACCATGCAAACTGCCTCCAGCATGCCATGTCCACTTCAGAAACATCAGAGCCTTCCAATATCTGCCATTTGCACCCTAACATGTTTGGGGCCAGAATTAAGGACCAGCATCAACACAGAAAGGTGCAAACCCCTTGTGCCCAACAAACTCCACATTTCTTCACTAATGAATGTGCAACATAGCCACTGAGTTCCTGGCGCACAATGCCACACACCCTGCAACCAGAGTCTTGAAGAAAGCAAAGCGACAAACTAAAAACAGGTTGGCACTGCACCCCCAATCTGCCTGGTACCAAACAGTCCACCAGTTTCGATGGATGCAAAGCAGCTGTTCTCCTTCTCACTGCCCCACCCCTGAAGTCCCAGAAGCCCATGAAACCTGGCAAAAAGACCAGTCTGGATTTCTCAGCCTGCCCTGTATCATATTTGGTATCCCTATTTCCGTATCTGCCATCAACTGTCATGTAATTTGATTCATCTGGCATTCTCCTTTTCACCACAGATCAACACTATTTTCTGTGCTAGACTCCCCCATGGCCCATCCAGAATAAACTGTACATTTTGTAGTCTATTCAAGGCTTTGGAGGACCTAACCACCTAACCTCAGTGTTGTAGGTATTGATGACGATTTAGATCGGACCTCTTGTAGGTGGGGTGGGAAGGTATAAAAATGTGGAATGCGTATCTATTGACCAGATTTCCTTTGAGATAATATTGGCTCTCTCCATGGTGGATGCTTAATCACTAACTCGTCGCCTGTAATCCTTCAGTGTTCCAGATACATAGCCTATTCTGCACTACTTGCCCTTTTTGGGTGTCCCCCAAATCAGTTATTTATCCCTCCTTTAGTGGTCAGTGTATTGTCCAAGGAGGGCGTCCCTGCTCGCCCCCAGATTGCTTCTGTCCATATGATGAATGCATGCAGTGACAAAGTGCCCTGCCTGACTCTGACGATAAGGGATTCAGTGAACATGGGGCTGGGTATCATGAATGGCTAATTGAAGCAGAACCTTGTGACAGTGTGGGGAGAATACCGTGATCTACGACGCCCATTTCTAGGTGCGTGGCAGGGACTAGTCTCAAACAATTGAACTCGGTCCATTTTGAGACATGCAGATAGACGATTTAACAGCAAGGGGACATCAAAGCAATGGCACTGAATGGCATCCATTTAGGCGTTTAAAATAGAGAAGTGCTGGTCAGACTGGTATTCACTAGCCCCACATGCAGGAAGCCCTGTTCTCCAGTGGCAGAACCTGTGAACTCAGAATTCGTAAAGTGTGCAACTCTGAAGAACGTATAGAACATGCGAATAGCAAATCAAAAATAACGTCACTCCCAGATATCTGCTTGGTTTGCAGAGCGACACACAAAAGGAGTAGGGGGTGTGCCTGCTGTGCCTTAAATTCAAATTAAAAAATCATATATGGCAAACAATTATTCCGCTCACCTCAGAGATATTGAAGGAGAGGTAACAGGAAGATGGACCTTGTGACTATAAAGGAGGCACAGTTCGGCAGAGGGATGTGGAAGTCTGGAGAGAACAGAGGTGTGGAGGAGAAAGTTGGAGCAGAAAGGAAGAGGCTAGTTTGGAAGTGGCTGGAGGAGAGAATGGGAGGTGGGCAAACAGGTAAAGGTGAAATTGTAGATAACCTTACTAGGAGAAGACTGTGAAACAGGGGGGCAAAGTATTGGAGGTGGTTGGATATCGGGGGAATGAAAGCCACCAAGAGGAGCTAGTGAAATAGGGAAGACATCACAGGGAAGGAGCTGTTAAAGGAACCAGAGGGGGCGGTGAGAGAATTTGAAGAAGAGGTGATGTAGAAATCCCCATTGCAAATCTAGAGGAGGAGGTGGTAAGAGCACAGTGAGAAGCGGTAAAGTTTCAGACGAGAGAAACGTAGGTATTGGAAACTAGCATGGGTAGGCTAAGCCAGAGAAAGAAGGTTCCCCCACCCCCACCCAACACACCCTGGTGGGCCTGTCTGGTGGACAGGAGGATGTATCTGCATGTAGCAAGCCAGGTAGGATTTGAGTGTGTAGAGAAGTATAATATTGGAGTAAAAGTGGAACAGAGCAGGGTTCGCTAGGTACCAGACTGTGTTGGAGGCATGCAGAGATTAGCCGGGGAGGGGGGTGCGGGGTCTTGGTATGATATTGCCCAGACCTGGGATAAAATAATCTTCCTGTTAGCGATTCAACCTGCTAAAGACCAGCAGGAGGTAGTGGGGCTTAAGCTTGTTGACCCCTAGCCGCCTTCCAGTGGTATATATTTATATTATTTATTTTATAAAAAATAGTGTAGGCCCTTTTATTTTGACAAGTCACCACTAGGACTGCGTTATTATTTGATGGTCCTAGCTTGCTCCCATCTGTAGATTTAGGATTAGATAGGCATTTGCCAAACCCTTTTTGAAGTTCAATTAACACTATTGAACTGTGGTCACTTGTGTCTGTCTTACTGTTGATGCCATGACTTCCTTAAACTCCGGTCTAGGTGTTCTCGTTTGTGATGCAATCCCGGTCTATGAACATCATCCCACGCCGATGGGCCATTGTTCATGACCAGGCATGCTCATACTGAGAACCACTACCACCTGAAACACCAATCACATGGAGCAACAGAGCCATCATGACACATCTGAGTGGACGATGTAGCTGGCATGTCTTACCTTATCAAACAGATGACACAAGTATGCATGTATCAAGTGCACAGACAGGTATGCGTCTGTGCGAGTGTACAGCACAATGATAAAAGGTGACGAGGCATGTGCATGTCATGTGTCAACTGACGGACACATACAGGCCTTTAATATCAGACAGGTTCTTCTAATTGTAAGTTGATTTATATATTTGAACTACTACCATGCACATTCATGGAATGGTATGCAGACAGACAGACTCATTGCCATTCATACTGCCCTTAACCTTTCACATGGGCCGTCTATGGACATGTCATTTTCAAACTGCAAAAAATGGAAACCTCTGCATCACGACCAACCATCAGCTATGGTTCACCATGTAGGGTATGGCGTAAACCATTCCACCTTACAAGTGTTATTGCATCAACATTATGCCTGTTACTCGAGGCAGTGGTCTGTGGGCACAGATGCACTGTCACTCTGGCCACACCACAGGGTGGGATGACAGACCGCTGTTATATGCATCATGACAAGGCATCCCATAGGAGCAGGTGACAATTTGAACATGCAACTTATCATGAAATAATGTGATTGGTCAACATCTATTGCATGTACTTGTTGGGCAGTGCAAAGTGGTATACTGCAAGAATGTAGCAAAAAATGTATGTATGTGTGTCATTTCTTGCCCATGAAATGGAGGAGTACCCTGCCGGTAATGTGTACTGTCACACCGACAAGTGCCACACATGTCCACCACAGAGAATAGTTCCAGAATGAAGGTCATGTGACATGGGTCTAAACGTTGCCAAAAATGCATTACCCTAGGATGTCAGACAGCTGCAGCTAGATGTACCACTACACATATATGTTGTCTTACGTGACTCACAGAACATATGATGCACAAGAAATGCCACTCACCAGATGTGTCCTCATAGTTCTCCAAGGCTCCCACGGCTTGCACCTGCTCAAGGAGGATGAATTGAGTGTCAGCTGTTCCGCCTCTTATGGCCCCCCTCCAGTGGCCAGTGCAGAGGCCAGGTTGACACTTGTGCTTGGTCCTACGTGTGAGATCATTCCACTGCTTCTGAACCTGTTCAGCAGTGCGCATCTCCACACCTAAGACGTTGATCTCGTCTGTGGCTCGCTGCCAATGCGCCATCCGTTGTATGGGTGCTCGCCACACACTGGCACATCTTACGATCGTGATTAATTAGGCAGTCGATGAGGATCTGAAGCTCCTCATCAGTGAAGCACCTCTTCCTCAGCAGACCCATTTCCTGTGCAGTGTCTTGGGTTGAAGCCTCAGTGGAATCTATGAGGCAGAACTATGTGGGGGCGTTGAACGCCATTTCTTCCATGTTCAGCCAGTACGAGAGGCAGCTGCTGGCAGCGGGCATGGGAGGCGCAAGTGATCGCGGCCATGGTGGCGCTCAGTCGGGCACGGAGGTGGGCTGCTATACTGGAGATGATTTGCAGGTCGGCACGGAATGCGGAACATCAGTTGTTGTCCACTCAGCAAGCCTCCAGGCAACAACAGAGGTCCGCCGGAGTGAGGACGTGGCCTGTGAATCGACCCTGGTTGACAGGTTGTCAGAGACTGGTGAGGACTAGCCCTCTGCCTTTGTATATAGTTGTTTAGGTATAGGTTTCATTTATGTTTTTTTCTTCTGCCCAGGACTTCAGTGACTTTCCTTCCCCGTTTCTCATGTATATAGTTCTTTAGATATAGGATTAATTTAACTTTTCTTCATTTACCCCAGACTTCTTGAACGTACCGTCCCCCTTTTTGTTGTATAAAGTTTTATTCAATACAGGTTCTATCTGAGTCCATTCCATGCTTCATGCAGTTCATTTGTGTGTCTGCACATTTGATTGTTTACATTTCACCCAGTGCCTCTCTTCATTGCAAGTCATGTGTATTGTGATGTGCCTGTCTGGGCCATGTTGTTGCTGCAGTATTTGTGGGTGGTGAGATGCACATGTGCCTGACATGTGGGGGTGTGGCCATCAGACAATTGGAGGCTGCACTGGATGTTAATTTTTCATTACATGTGCAGCATAACTGCATGTTTTGCGTCAGTGTGGTTGGCGTGTAGGCTTCTGGTGTGTTGTGTGTGTGTGTGATGATGTACATACGGGTATGGTTGCTGTGATGTGTGGATGTGTTATGTATTTTTTGGATGATTGTCATTATGAATGGAATGCCACATGTTCATGTGTATTTGCAGGCTTTCACATTGTTTTAATTTCAGGTCCACTATTGTTCATGCATCCCTTTTTCACATGCCTGGGATTGTGTGTTTACTGCAGTGTGTATTTAGCATTTTGGGTGCTGTTGTGGGAGGTAGGCTCACTGTGGATAGGCGGCCTAGACACATCACTTGCGCATTTGTTATTTCAATGCTGTGTCACTCCCATGCCATGTTCACACGCCCACCAGCATGTGCAGTCGCACACTACCTGCTCTCATGTCTTGCTCCACCTCTGACACTGTAATATTTTTGTGTCCCATGTTTGCTGTTTCGGTGTGGCAGCACACATTTCTTGTCTGACTGAGTCATGCACTCTGACTGACCTCCCATCACCCATGCACAAGCCTGTCATGTTGTCATCCCTGACAGGGACTTTGCACCCCTACCACCAGGTTACTTATGCCCAGGCTGTAACGCACATAGTCATTTTTTGTGGATATGCCCAATGTTTGATTCTGTTTGCTTCGGTCCTCAGCACACATTCAGTGTCTGTCTTTTGATGCCTTTGCGATGACCCATGGCCAATATGCACTTGCCACTTTGCATTGAAGTCACATGTGGATGGGGTGGACACAGGGTTGTTGGTGCAATATTGTGCTGTCCAGTTGAGGTGCTGCAGATTCAGTTCTGCCAAGGAGTGACAGTGGATGCTCTGGTCCTGGATTGATCTTTGGTGCTTCCAGTTGATCATGTTGGTGGTGGGGATGTTGGAGGTCTGCCTCGTGGTGGAGGCAGACCACAGAGGTTCAGGTGAGTTGCAGCCACACATTGGGTTGGAAGGGTGGGGGACTGTCAGGGGGCTGACTGGGGGTAATGACAGAGGTGAGGGTGGGTGGTGGGAGGACTTGAGGGGTTGACTGGGGGTGATGGCACAGGTGAGGGGGGCTGGTGGGTGGTGTTAGGACTTGAGGGGGCTGCCTTTGGTGATGGCAGTGGTGAGGGCCGTGTGGGGAGGGGTTTACTGTCAGGGGATTACTGGGGGGTGGTGGGTGGTGTGAAGGCTTGAGGGGGATGCCTGGGGGGTAGTGGCAGAGGTGAGGGCGGTGCAGGGACATGGGTGTACTGTCAGGGGGCTGCCTCAGGGTAGAGGCGGAGGTGTGGGGGGCTGATGGGTGATGTGAGAACATGAGGCGGCTGCCTGGGGTAGTAGCGCAGGTGAGGGGGGCTGGTGGGTGGTGTCTAGGCTTGAGGGGGCTGATGTGCAGCACGGGTGTATGCCGGCAGTTTGGTGCCTTCGGAGTAGGGTGGAGGGTTCGCAGTTTTGCAGGGGTGCAGACGTTATTTATAGTAGGCCTGAGCGCTTTTGCAGGGTGCAGTGTAGTCTTGACTTACGAGGGAGCTTGCGCGTTTTCGCAGGGGTGCTGTCTTGCCTTACAAGTAAACGCACGCATTGTCGCAGGGGTGAAACCTTGACTTACGAGAGAGCTTGCATGTTTTCGCAGGGGTGCAGTTTTGTTTTATGAGGGAGCTTGTGCGTTTTTGCCATGTTGCAGCCTTGACTAACGAGGGAGCTTGCATGTTTTTGCAGGGGTGCAACCTTGATTTATGAGGGGGCTTGTACAGTTTTGCCGGGGTCCAGTCTTGACTTACAAGGGAGCTTGCATGTTTTCGCAGGCGTGCATCCTTGACTTATGAAGGAGCTCATGTGTTTTCACAGGGGTGCAGCCTTGACTTGCGAGGGGGCTCGCATGGTTTTGCAGGGGTGAAGTCTTGACTTACAAGGGAGCTTGCGCGTTTTCCCAGGGGTGCAGCCTCGATTTACGAGGGAACTCGTGCGTTTTCGTAGGGGTGCAGCCTTGACTTACGAGGGGGCTCGCATGTTTTCACAGGGGTGCAGTCTTGACTTATGAGGGAGCTTGAGCATTTCATAGGGATTCAGCCTTGATTTACGAGGGAGCTCACAGGTTTTTGCAGTGGTGCAGCCTTGACATACGCGGGGGCTGGCACGTTTTTGCAGGGGTGAAGTCTTGACTTACAAGGGAGCTTGCATGTTTTCACAGGGGTGCAGCCTTGACTTACGAGGGAGCTTGTGCGTTTTCCCAGGGGTGCAGCCTTGAATAACGAGCGTGCTTGTGCGGTTTTGCAGGGGTGCTGGATGGTGGGTCAGGGATGGATGCAGAGGTTTGCGCAAAGGTTGTTCTCTTGCTATGTTTTTGGTTTGCGTAGGGGCGTATTGTGGGTGTTCCTCACGCAGCTCAGGTTTCTTTGCGGGTTGGGTTGGAATGCGCTTTGTAATCCATGAATATGCAGAGCACGCAGAGGGATGTTTGCGTGTAGGGCCGTGCAGAGTCGTTTGCGACACATGGAACTTTGCAGGATGTATGCATGAATTTCATTAATTGGGCCCTGTGAGTTGAAGTGTGCATTGACTTCAGTTTGTGTGGTGGTGCATGTAGGCCCATGTCTAAGTGTAATAAAGGAGGCATGTGGCTTTGCCAAGGCCACATGCCTCCCTCTGTTAGTGCGTGGTACACATTTCCTTTAAAACTATCACCACGGGAGTGTCCCCCTGGCACTCTGGCGGATCTGAAACAAAAGGGGGGTTAGGTTAGGGCATGTTAGTAGGACAAAGTTTGGAGAAGAGCAAGGGAGCTGTGAAGTACTGTTGGGAGCTTCCGTTCGGTCAACAGTGTTCGCTGAGCTTATTGTTGTGGTATTCGGTTCTGAGTCCGTCGTGTGCTGTTGTGTGGGGGTCTGTGTGGTGTGTTTGTTGGTGCTGTGTTGTAAAGTGCGTGCGGGTGTCCTGCACCGGCGAACCCTCCCGAGCGTCGTCCTCACCTGGGTCATCAGTGGAGCTGTCCTGGGTCTCTGACCGCTTCTTCCTTCTTGACCTTTTAGTTTCCTTGATCTTCTTTTCCTTAACCTTCTTTTCCTTCTTTTCGTGGAGGTAGGGACGAGCTCCCTCAGAGGCCACCTTGGCCTGGATTGGAACCCAAGCCAAAGGGAACCCCGAGGAGCAAGACCCCTAAAACAGGGGAAAAGCCTCCTCGCACAAGAAAACCCTGTGGATGTCCGTTGAGTAGGCTTGCAGAAGGGTAGTACTCCGAGGTGTGAACAATGACTGGTTGCTGATGGCTCAGTTGACTTGTTATGAAAGATGGACTGGAGAGCTGAGTCCTTGCACTTCCCAGGTAAGAGACTGTAGGAATTTCTGAGGAATAAGTCCCTCCCCAGAAGGAGAAATACTCTGCAAGTTGCAGAGCCCGTATTAACCAGGGCAACAAGACTAGTCTTGGTGAGAATCTGCTGTATGGTCAGAGGTGCAGCAGAAACCGATAAACAAGGTTCTGCCATCCGGGAGAGACACAGCAGGACAGTGGAATGAAAAAAGCACCTCGCGGGAACGAGTAGAGAGAGAGAGAGGAAATAAGCCAACTATCAGGTAAGAGTGAGGAGGCACCCGAAGGTGTAGAAGGAACACAAGGGAGCGAGACCAGTCTAGGACAGAATAGTTAGAAACCCAGCGTAAAGGGCTGGGATGAATACAAAGGGATGTGAAATGGAAAGTACAGCCCGCAAGCCAGGAAAGCAGAATCAAGCTGCAAAGATGCAGAAAAGAAACCCGACTGAAGAAAGTAGTCAGCGCGGAAACAGAGTGGAGAGGAGAGGCGAGTGGAGAGGCAAGATGGAAAGAGGGCTAGAAACCGGGGAAAAATGAGAAATACCGTCCGAACCACCGGAAAGGCTGGAGACTGTAGTAGAGAACTGACAAACTGCTAAAGGGGTAGCAGCAGCGGAGTTCAAAGGAGACGGATACAACGCGCCGTTCCTATGACAGTGCATAGATATACTTGAGGCAGCCATATTGGTTGAGGGCTAGACCGCAGTCTGCGGTTGCAGGAACTAAGTAATGGCCCTATGTTGGAACCTCCAACATTGCCAAAGCCTCCATGGCCGGAGCATGACAGTGGGTTGCTGCGGTTTTAAGAGGTGTGGTTGTGTTTGGTTAGAGTTTGAGGAGTGGTGAGGTTTTTAGAAGTTTTGTGGGGTTGGTTAGTAGCCTTGTTAGGAGAAATGCACACTCCTATTGTGTCTCCTTCGTGATTTAGAGAAGTATGTCTTCCTTTCAGTGAGTAAGTTTCAGCATGATTTTTTTTTTTAAACTTCTTTTTATTATTAGGCAGCATGGCAGCATAACAACAGGCGAACAGCGCCCAGCAAATATAGATTAGCATTACAGTTCATGATATAGTCACATAAAGATTACATACAATATGATACGGGCACAGAGATTCAATCCACATATGAGGGAAAGTAGTTAAACCAAACGATACGGGAGGAGCTCTCAGACCAGTGAGAAGGGGGGGGTGGTGGGGGATCCACCGGGAATATGCCAGACTAGTGAGAAGGAGCAGGCGGGGAAGCCACCGGAGAGGTGACGAAGTCGGACATGTAGGAACGGAACCTAAGCCAGACGTCCCTAGGCCTGGAGTGAGTGGGTTGCATGTGTGCCCAAGTTTCCTCGGTGTCAGAGGCCCAAGTGACCGCCCTCAGCCATTGGGCATGCGTGGGGGGAGAGGGGCGAAGCCAGCAGAGCAAGATGGACCGAACCGCTAAGAGCATGCAGAGGCCAGCCAGCTTCCTGGAGTTTCGAGGAAGGCCCGGGAGGTCGTGAAAAAGGCACAATGCAGGGGAAGGATCGATGGGGTGATCGAGCACAGCGGAAACCGTTGAACAAACCATACCCCAAAACTGTGAGAGGCGGGGGCAGGACCAGATCATGTGGATGTAGTCCGCATCAACATGCCCGCAGCGGGGGCAGCTAGATGAACGCCCGCTGGACATGCGATGCAGTCTGGCCGGGGTGTAGTGGAACCTGTGCAACACTTTAAACTGAATGAGTTTAAATCGGGAGTTAAAGGACACCCGGTGAGTGCGGTCGCATAAATGTGCCCAGCGATCGTCCGATATCTCTACCCCCAAGTCTTCCTCCCAAGACCCCCTAAGTTTAGCAAATCCTGGAAAGGATCTGGACTGTAGCATGGAGTACAACCTGGAGATTTTGCCTTTCATGGGTGAAGGGGAAGTGAGCTCCTCAATGGCCGGGTCGTCTGGTGGTAACGCAGGGAATGTTTGATAGTTGCGCTTAAGGGTCCTTCGGAGAGACGCGTATTGAAGCCAGACGCTCCGGTCACTTCTCAAGGGTAGGGGGAGATCAGCCCACTCAATGAATGTGCCCTGGTCAAACACGTCCCGCAACAGCTCGTAGCCTGCCTCGGCCCAGCGACGAACGGTAGATGGTGCAACCTGAGGAACCCCCGGGAGGAAGTTCCAGAGGGGAAGGTTGCCGTGGAAAGCCTGGGTTATTCCGAGCTTTTTTCCATGTTTTGGCCAATGCCAGGGATGTGCAGGCGACCGGACTCTGTGAGTCCAGTACCTGAGGAGCGGGTTGAATAAGTAAGGAGCGGATTTCGCGGTCACAGACCGCCAACTTCTCGAGCCGGACATGAGGGGGGGGGTCAGTTGTGTCGAACCAATAAGAGACATATTGAATTTGAGATACCAACCAATATCTGAGAAAATCCGGAGCCCCGAAGCCCCCCCTAGCCATGGAGGTGGACAAGGTCTCATATTTAAGTCGAACCGCCCCCGAGTGCCAGAGGAAGGAGGTAATTGTGCAAGTCAAGTCTCGGAAAAAGTCTGCGCCTGGCCACAAGGGTACGTTGGCAAACCTGTAGAGCAACTGAGGTAGCACCACCATTTTCAGTAGACCCATTCTGCCCGCAAGAGAAATCGGGAGCTTGTCCCAGGCTGCAACCTTAACGGACAGATGTGAAAGGTACTTCCGAAAGTTCTCTTCGAGGGTCAGTGTCTGTTGACGCGTCACCTCTACTCCCAGGTAGGTGAATGCAGATTGAGCCCAAGTGAATCCCAGAGTGTCAGGAGGGGGAAGAGTGCACTCCGTGAGTGGGAAGAGGGTGGATTTCGAGCAGTTCACCCTGAGGCCCGAGACCCGACCAAAGTAGATGATATCCTCAAGGACCGGAGACAAGTTAAGAGATGGGGAGCGGATGAACAGCAACGCGTCGTCCGCGTATAGGGAAACTATGTCTGCCTTCCCGGCAGAACGGAGGCCTCTGTGAGCATGGCGGTGACGAAGCATGTCCGCAAACGGCTCCATGGCAACCGCAAAAACCAAGGGAGAAAATGGACACCCCTGCCTTGTTCCCCTGGCGATCCCAAAGAGAGGAGAACAGTGGTCGCCCGTGCGGACTCTAGCCACAGGAAGCGAATAGAGTAGCCTGACCCAAGAGAGAAAGGAGGGACCAAATTTACAGTTTTCGAGAACCCGCCAGAGGAATTGCCATGATACCGAATCGAACGCCTTTTGCATATCCAACGTGGCCGCCACAGCCGAAGTCTCCGGGCTAATTCTGTCAATTATGTTGAATGGTTCAAGGAGGTAGACCGCCCCGGAACAAAGCCCGCTTGATCGGGGTGAATGATGGATGGAAGGATGGGAGCTAACCTTAGGGCCAGGGCTTTTGCGTATATTTTGGCGTCGCAATTTATGAGGGAGAGTGGGCGGTACGAACCACAACGTGAAGGGGGTTTACCAGCCTTTAACAATACAGTGATCGTGGCCTCACGCAGTGAGGGGGGGAACACGCCTGTCTCCACCGACTCCTCCCACACTGCCAACAAGTGGGGAAGGAGAAGTCCTTAGGACTTATAAAATTCAACTGGGATACCGTCCGACCCGGGAGCCTTCCCGGAGGATAGGGAATCGATAGCGTCGGAGAGCTCCTCCTGTGTAAGCGGAGAGTCGAGAGAGCCCGAGGCCTCAGGGGATAATGTTGCCAACGGAAGGGAGTCGAGAAAAGAGTCAATCTCCTCCACTGACACCTCGTCTGAGTTGGAGTATAGGGACCCGTAAAAGTTGAAAAATTCCGTGTTGACGTCCCGGGAGGAGACAGCCAAAGAGCCGTCCGGTCTCTCAATCCCGGGAATGTGTGGGGAACCTGTCTCGTGTCGGATCAACCTCGCGAGGAAGCGGCCAGGGCGTTCGCCCTCACCGTATTTCCGTGCGATGCCTGGGTTATCCAGAAACTTCTGTTCACGGTCGGCTAGGGAGCGAAACGTGTCCAGCTCCTCCCCGATGGCAGCTAGGTTACCCGTGGTAGAATCGAGTGAACATGCAGCCTCCAGTGACGACAACCTAGCTTCACTCAAGGCTATATCTCTCCGAATTGACTTAAGAACCCCGTTTTCCTTGGAGAGTGCAATCCCCCTGACATAGGCCTTAAAAGATTCCCACAGTGTGGCAAGCGATGATACCGAGCCCGTGTTCAGCTCAAAGAACTCCACGATTGAGTCCTCGAGCTCGGAGTGGAACTCTGGATCGAGCAGGGCTAGGGGTTTCAATCTCCAGCAGCGGGACCGGCCAGGATCAGGGGCCCAACTCACGGTGATGGTCACTGGAGAGTGGTCGGACAAGGTTCTGGGTAAAATCATTAGTTGTTTCACGTCCTTGACCAAGACATTGGAGATCACCCAGCGGTCAATGCGGGAGTATGAGTCGTGGACTGAGGAATAGAATGAGTAGATGCGGGAATCGGGGTAGAAGAATCTCCATGCATCCACCATGGCCAACCGGGGCAGGGATGATAATGCAGCATAGGCTGCCCTGGAAAGATGACGGGGCTTGGACCCAGATCTATCAAGGGCTACATCGAAAATAGTATTGAAGTCACCCCCCCAGAGAATTGGTACAAGGGGGAAGCCATCTAGGAGAGACGTGATCTGTCTGTAGAACTCCGGGTCATCGAGATTGGGGCCATAAATATTCAACAAGACCACCTCCCTCCCTTGAAGCGTAGCGTGTAACAGAACATACCTGCCCAGGGGGTCAATGTGTGAGGAGAAGAGAGTGAACCGGAGACTCTTATGAATGAGAGTCATGACCCCACAACTTTGAGTCGAGTAGTCGGTGAAGAATCTATGAGAGCCCCAGGTCCTGGCAAATCGGACGCATTGGGCTGATCTAGCGTGTGTCTCCTGCAAAAAGAGGATCTTGGACCCATGGCGCTCGGCCTGCAGCTGGAGTTGTCTCATCTTTCTATAATTCCCCAACCCCCGTACATTCCAACTCATAAAGGTTAAGTCCCCCTCAGCCATAGATGTGGTAGTGGTAGAGTCGAAAAAGGTGACCAGGACCAGTGGGTGTGTGCTGCGCCACGGTCCGCCTTCGCTGCCAGTGCCAATTTTCTAACAATAACACCCCTAACATGTCCCACCCCCACCCACATCCCCCTCCCAAACAGAGGAATGACAATCCCAAACCCCTTCAGCCAAAACCAAACTAGCGGCATCATCGCCTGGGGGCCTGCAGGCCGTGCTGACCGCAGCGCTCCGGGCTGCAGCGGAACCAGTATAGCTCGAGGTGCAACTGCAATAACTTATACAACTTAGGAAAGGCATTTTGCATTTAGCAGTATAGCACATAGTTGAGATAAGAGGAGAATCTTGAACAAGTCGAATCCGGGAAAGAGGATCAATGCGGCATCAGTACAGGGGGAAGGCCGGGCCCGGCCGCCCCCCAAACGGCCCAGAGGGGGAAGCTGCAAGACTGTAGATCGAAGGGGGAAGTCAACCTGGGAAGTGTTCATCCATAAATTTGGAAGCCTCCTCCGGGATCGTGAAAAAGAACACCTGGTTAGCATGTTCTATGCGCAGTTTAGCTGGGTAGAGCATGGCATATTTGATGGAATGATCTCGTAGCCTGCGCTTCACAGCTTGGAAAGTCTTACGTTCCCGTTGGACGGTAGTCGAGTAGTCGGGGTAAAGATGAATTCTCGCTCCCCCCAGTAGCAGCTCGCCCTTGACCCTCGCGGCTCTGAGTAGGGTGTCCCGGTCCCGGTAGTTCAGGACTCGAGCGATGATGGGGCGGGGTGGAGCCCCAGGCTTGGGTTTGGCGGAAAGGGCACGGTGTGCACGCTCGATAGCAAAATGAGGGGAGAGCTTGGGTGAGTCCAGAAGCGTCATTAACGTGTGCTCAACAAAGTCCTCCATTGGCTCATGGACTTCGTCCTCAGGGACCCCAATTATACGCAGGTTATTGCGCCTCGAGCGGGATTCCAAGTCTTCGTTCTTCTTCTCCACCTCGAGGACTCGGCCGGAGAGAGCGACAAACTCAGAGCGCAGTGCTCCCAATGCCTCCTCGGCAGAGCCGACCCGTGTCTCGACCTCAGACACGCGACCATCAGTCCTCTCCATGTGGGCCTTGATCGAGGATATTGTACCGTTCATGTCATCCAGTTTTGAGTGTAGGGCGGTGAAGCCCTCCCTGATGAAGTCCATCATGTTTTGGGGTTCAGGTGTCACCGCGGACGATGACGCAACAGGTGGCTGCTCAGTAGGGTCCTCCGGAGCTCTCACAGCCGCCCTCGCAAACATGTTAATGGAGCTTTGCTTCCTCGCGCCTCCCTTAGTCATTTTGACAAGGGTGATGGTAGTGTGGGGTAAAGAAGGGGGGGATCGCTAGCAGCCCCTAGTAGGAGACGGGGAGATCCCAGGCCGCGAGAGCCGATACTCCAGGTAGGGTGCGTAAGCGAGCGGGGAGCGGTCCCGAAGTGTAGGCCGCAAGGCTACAGCCCGACTGGGAGGGCGCTGAAAGCGGCGGCAGGGGGCCTTGAGGACGGGGGTGCCTAAAGATGGAGGGTAGGAAGCAGCGATGTTAGCGGCACCCTTTCGCCAAGTAACAATCCGGGTGTAGGGACAGCAGCTTCAAGGCGGCGAGGCGAGGAGAAACAAGCCCCCAGTGAACGGTAGGGTCGCTCAGGGCGTGGGATTCCAGACGTGCGAGGGCATTGAGGGCCCAGTGGCTTCCCAGCGGGGGGAGAGGGCCGCTGGGCCACAAGACAAGGAGCCACGAGAGTCAGGGCCCCCCAGGCGGATCCAGACGTCACCGACCGTGGGCCTCCAACAACGCCGCAGGGACGTCCCACCAGAGAGGGGCGACCCCGGAGCCACAAGGCAGGGAGGCAGGTATCCAGGCCCAACAGTCCACGAAGCCCCCCCTGCGCACCCCAGGAGGCCGCAGCGCTCCGGCAGCGAGGCGCGTGCAAGCTGGGGGGGAAGGGTCTCCACAACCCCCCCGCCGGATTCCACAGGAGAAGAAAGGAGATCCCACGGCGATTCACCAGGCTGGGGGGGGAGAGGCAGGCCAGGAACAGTGAGAATAAAAGCACGGCCCCCCCAGCCGAGCACAGATGCAGGGAGAGTTTGTGCGCCTTCCGCGGGGTCACCACAGGAAGGAGGAGCGGCCAGCAAGGAGCGAAGTTCCCCAGCAGCACGTACCTGAGAGCCGCGCTGCTCCAGCAGCGCGGCGTGTGCTGTCGGGGGGAAGAGGGGGCCCTGGGTCTTCACCACGGGCTGCGGAGCCGCGGGGGCGGCAGGGAGGCCCCGATGTAGCGCAGGCAGGCAGCGGATGCAGGCAGGGTGGACGCACCGTTGGGCCGACGTCCCTCCAGGGACCCGGGAGCAGCGACTCAGCAGGACCAGCGGCCTGGCCGGCGGGTCACGGTCCCAGGACTCCGACGACCCCGCCGCCAGGAAGGTCGAGGCGCGCCAGCTCCCACCGATGCCCGGCGAATGCGAGGAGGAGCGCGAGGAGGAGCGCAGCAGGCCCCCGGCGGGAACGACCACCCTCCGCCGGGGCTGGATTTCAGGCGCGGAGGAGCGCCGCAGGAAGGGGGATGGGCAGCGTGGAGTCGGGGATGCACTTCCCGGCTCCGATTCAAAGCGGGATCAAATCCCCAGGATCCCAGAAGCAGCGGGGGAAAAGTCGTGTGCTCCGCGCCCGGCTGTAATCCGTGGAAACCTCCTAAATCAGGATTTGGAGGTCCGCCCGCCTCGGAGCACACGTATCAGGCGGCCATCTTGCTCGGCGCCCAACAGCGCCCCCCAAGTTTCAGCATGATAAGGCTGTCTCCTCTCTGTCGTTATGCTAAGTCAGCTATTCTTTGTGTTTCTGTCTTTGTATTTGGCCACCCCCTATATCCCAGTGTGTCGTTGCTGCAACCCAGTCCTTTCGGATCGATTTACTTGCGACCTACGTCTGTACCCTACGCCCTTTCTGAGTGGGTAAGGTTGGTGGTAGTGCCTTTTGTTAGGCATATTTGCTATTGTTCTGTCCTCATGGGGTTATCGCTCGTGTTCTGTTCCACCTAGCATCGTCTTTCTTGTTCTTGCAGGAGTTTCCCTTAATCGGTCCTAGGTGTTGTCTGTGTCGTCATATATCCTGTCAGTCTGTTCTTTTGTGTTTCTTGTTTGATTGTTTGTTGTTTCCGTCTGGTTCTGTGGTGTTGAAGAGCCAGGTTCTTAGAAGTTTTCTAAATTTTAGGTGGTCTTTGGTGTTTCGTATTTCTTTCGGGAGGTTGTTCCAGGTTTTTGCTGCTAGGTGGGAGAAAGAGGAGCCCCCTAGTTTTTTTTTTCCTGGTATATGGTTTTGGTTCCAGGCAGATTTCATTGCTTGATCTGAGATGTCTCGCTGGCTTGTAGATTATTTTCTTTTGTAGGAATTCTGGTCCCTGTCCGCTGATTGACCTGTATGTTATGCACATTGTTTTGAACGCGATACGATGTTTGGTTGGAAGTCAATGTAGCATTTTTAGCGCTGGAGTGATGTGGTCTCTTCTGGATAGTTTGAGGAGTTGTCTTCAGGTGGTGTTCCGGCATCCCGAGGTAGAGGCTGTTTGCGTAGTCGATTCTTGTCACGATGAGGGTGACGATTGCCAGTGTTTTGTGGGTGAAGGAGAGGAAAGGTAGGACTGGTGTTTTTCTACGTGTTCTTGGGTTAGTTTGTATACGTATGTTTCTAGGAGATTTGATAGGTAGGGAATGTTTGAAATCGGTCTGTAGTTGGAGAGGTCTTCCACGTCGCCACTTGTGTTTTTTAGAAGTGGTTTAATATATGCTGATTTGAAGGATCGTGGTACAATTCCTGTTGCGAGCGACATATTCAGGAGATTTCTGTAGTATTCTGATGTCGTTCCTTGTGTGAGGATTGATTTGTAGATATCTGGGGGCAGGGATCCATGGGTGATCCTGCTTTTATGCTGTGTTTTACTAGCTTTACGAATGTGTCTACTGATTTTTCTGGGAAGTTTTGGAGTTTGTGCTGTGGCTCCTCGTCAGGTCCGGTTGGTTGAGTGTTAGGGTTGGTTGGTCTGTTTTGTATCATTTGTCGGATGTCGTTGATTTGGTTTTTGAAATGGTCTGCCAAGTTGTTGCATAGTTTCTGTGAGGGTATTGCAGTGTTGTTGCAACCTGGTGGGTTTCTAATTTCGTTTATGATGTTGAACATTTCTTTCTGTGTGTTGGTGGCCTTGGTGATTCTGTCATCATAATGTCTTTTCTTTTCCTTTTGAATTTCCTTCTTACACAATCGGATTTGTCTCTAGAACTGGTTTTTCTTATCTTGGTCATATTCTTTCCTCCATTCTAATTCCAGCTTCTTCTTGTTCTTTTTCATGGTGCTTAGTAGTGGGGTGAACCATTTTGTCATTGCTCTTTTTCTTGAGGGGGGTTGGGGGGGTAAATGGTTTTTCCGGGGAAATGATTTTGATTGTTTCAGCAATCCATTTGTGGAGTAGCTCCACTTTCCCATCTAGGTCAGCCTTCTCCAGTTCTGCTGTTGAAGGTTTGGTCAGCTCCAGTTGTTCTATTAGGTTGCTTGCTTTGACTGTTTTCCAGTTTCTTTTTGTGGTGGTTGGGAGCTTGAGGGGCTGGATGGTGACTTTGGTTGATAGTGTGATCACGAATGGAATGATGAGATGGTCGCTCCAAAGTACTTCTGTCAGTGGTGATACATTTTTTCTTGCCGAAGATTTTGTCATGGGTGTGTCCTGCCAAGTGTGTTGCCCCTTTGTCCAGCTGTTGTAGTTTCATGGTTGTTAGCTGCCTGATTAATGAGTTGTGAGAGTTGCTATGTTTTACTTTTAACCAAATGTTGAAGTCCCCCAGGATTTTCAGATGCTCGTGTTGAATGGCTTTGTTGGTGATGGCTTCTATGAAGTTGTCGACGAAGGTTGCATCATATGTCGGTGTTCTGTAACCCAGTATGAATTTAATGTTTGTTTTTGGATTTGCCGATGGTGTATGACCATTAATTCGCAGTTCATAATGTTTAGAGGTTCGTGTGTTTTTATTTTCAGGTGTTCTTTTAATGCTATTGCGACGCCATGTTTCTGTGATGAATGGGATGTCGATAATGTTGTCAAAGAGAAGGTCAAAGATCTTTTAACATGGATCTTGCGTTTATTAAGTTGCCATGGATTATTAAGGTATAGTTTGGTTTGTGCTTTGTCGGCGTTGTTTTCAGACTGGTGTTTTGGTTTTCTTCCAAGTCGATCTCTACTTGGGGTGGTGGTACAGTTGTGTCTGTGTCGTCGAATAGCTCTTCTAGGTTCAGTCTTGGGTTTTTGTTTTCATCTGGTTCATCTTCTAATTGTTGTGGCTGTTGGGGGGAGGCTCATCTTGTTTTGGTGATATAAGGGGTTAGGGTGTTCTTGTCACCTCTAGCTTTGACCATTCTTCTGCGTCGTTGTGTTTGGTTGTCGGTCGTTCTTGATTTGTACGTTGGGTGAGATTGTTCGGGTGGGTAGTTATTTGCGAGGTATGGTGTTAGGTATAGCGATTTCTCCAGCATGGGGTCTGGCATGGATTCACATGCTCATGAATATTCCCCGTCGTCAGGCTGGGAATCCTCGGTAAAGAAAAAATCAGTATCAGTTTCGTTTCTGATCTGTCTTTCTTAGTAGTAACCAATCACTGGTATCTGGGTCATACTGCCCCAAGCCAATGACTGCCCTCTCCCTAAGCCCCGCCTCTGGCAGCCATCTTCAGATTTTTACTGCACGTTCAAGTGTTGGGAGTCCTCGTACTTTAGCTCTCGAGCTTTGCTGCATTTTCGGACTTTTTTCAAAGAGTTTTTCTCATTTTCCAGTTAAACAGAGCCTCAAGCTCCGTTTCTCCATCCGATCAACGGGGACCCGTTTCGGATTTTTCTACGCCCCTCAAGGGTGAAGTTTTCATCGATTTACGCTTCTTGGAGGAGTCTAGAACTTTGAGGCCTACCCGGACATGGCCCAGGAGAAAAGAAGCTTGACGCCCGGAAAGCTGTTCAGGGTTTGTCCTGGATGCCTGCTACAGAATGTGATCAATGAGGACGAGCATTCGAAATGCCTCTACTGCCTTCATGAGGACAAAACGCACGTGGAGAAGGACTGTGTGTTTTGCGGGAACATGTCGGAGCGGACCATGAAGGATCGACATCTTCGCCTCTCCAACTGGCTGGAAGGAAAGAGCCCGTCAGGTGAGAAGAAGTAGTCTGAGCGGTCCTGTGAGGGTGCCCCAGCGACGGGGGCCCAACAGAAAGCAAAGCACCACGAGACCGGGAGCGCCAAACGGTCGGGCTCCTCGGCTGCCAGACAGGGCGCATCCTCTCCGGCGCCATCAACAACGAGCCAACGCTCTGGCTCGGGGAAGAGGAAAGCCGAGAACCCGGCGAAGTTTCTGGAGAGGCCCAGGTCGGGCTCCAAGGATCCAGCCGAGTGGGGAGCGAGGCGGTGACCCTCCACCCAAGGTGACAGCCACAGGCCCACAGAAGGTGTTGAAGGCCTTGACTCACCCGGCTAAGGCCTCTATCGAGGAAGTCGCGGCGGTCCTGACGCGGCCTGTGGATGCTACATCAGTGGAGGTGACCTCGGGACCCAGAGTTTCCCTGCCACCGCGGAGGGAAGCCTTTTCAGGCCCATCGAGAAGACCCTGGCGGAAAAAGAAATGGGGGCCGTTGGCCATCGTGGATACGGACACAGCCTCCGAGGAGGAGCTGGTTGAAGTATTGGAGGGCCTCGACGAGGGCGTTGAGGAGGCCCGGTCCCACGGGAAGGATCCCGACGAAGAGGACGAGAGCGACGGCGGCGCCGACGAGGTTCCAAGTCAACCGCCGCGTCTGACGCTGCCGGAGCCGCAGGACAACTCGGCTGCCGTTTTGTTGGCAATACAATTCTTATGTACGGCGATAAGGACGAGATTGCCCCTACCACCGATGGAGGAGCCGGAGCCAGGCCCGACGGAGGAGCCAGAACCAGGCCCATCGGGAAGTCCCCCAAGCAAGAGGAGACGGACCCATCCGGCCCCAACCTTTCAGCCCTCTCGGCCTGCTCAACCTTTGCCCCGTCCCTGGGGATGACACGGGAACGGACACGGCGGGCACGGATGACAACGGCGGTGACGACGGGACGGATCTCCATCGCCTCCGACTCGGGCCTCTACGCCCGACGAGATTGGGTCCTTCCACGCTATGATTGCCAGGGCATCCAAGCTTTTCCAGCTCTGCCCCGAAGAGAAGAAGGAGGGGTTCCTTTACCAACAGCGCGAGGCCAAGAAGAAGACGGTCCTCGCCGTGCCTCTGCTGGATGACATGTGGGACGAGGGACTCGCTCTTCTAAAGAACCCATCTACGACGCCTGCTAAGAGGGATCGGTACGAGAAGAAATACCGGGTCCCTGACGCAGCCCCCCTGTGCCTTAGGGTACAACCGACCCCTGACTCGGTCGTCTAGTGGCGGCCAAGAAGAAAGCGCGGGGGGGAGGGAGCATCAGCCTCAACGTCAACTTCCCCGCCAGACGGCGAAGGAAAGAAGCTGGATGCGATGGGACGACGAGTTATCACGGCGGCGGCAACGATTAAGGCAGCCAGCACCCTTGCGATCGTGGCCCGCTACGACAGGGAATTGTGGTACAAGATCGCCCCCCCTGTTGGACTTCCTACCGGATGACAAGAGGGCGGAGGCCCTGGAGATCTTGCAGGAAGGTGAGGTGGCATCGGACCACGCCATAACGGTGGCAACGGACATTGCCGACACCGGTTTCCGCCAGCTAGGCAACGGTGTTTGCCTTAGATGGCGTGGGTGGCTCAAGGCGACGGATTTCCACCAAGACGTACAAACCAAGGTGTTGGACATGCCCTTCGACGGGAACAACCTGTTTGGGAAAACAGTGGATGAGTCCCTCCAAGCCATCAAGGCGGACACGGAGACGGCCCAGGCCCTAGGAGTTCTCCAGCAACGACGGCCCTCCTTTCGGAACTCCAGAGGCAAGCAAGATGCCTCCAAGGGATTTGGCGGTGGCTCCTCTACGTACCGTCAGGCGGCCCGCTCCTCATCGCAAAAAGCCTATAGGGGACGAGGCAAGTCGGGTGGATCTCGCCGTCGTCGCCAGGGAGGCCAAGGCGGCAAGGCGTCCTCCAAGCAAGACTGAACCGACCGTGGTGTCGGGCCCCCACCAAAGCACCCCGGTGGGAGGCCGGCTGGCGAATTTCGTCAGCGTGTGGGAGTCCATCTCCACTGACCGTTGGGTGCTGGATGCCCTGGCCCAGGGGCACACCCTCGAGTTTCTAAAAAAGTGCCCCCACATTCCTCCCGTGGCCAGGAAGGAAAACCACGTCCCTCTACTACTAATGGAGGTAAGGGCGATGCTCAAGAAAGGTGCCATCGAGCTTGTCCCGAAGAGGCTCTGGGGCTCTGGAGTATACTCAAGGTACTTACTAGTGAAAAAGAAGACAGGTGGATGGCGGCCCATCCTGGACCTGCGACGACTAAACAAGTACATCAAGGCACAGAAGTTCTGGATGGTCAACCTCCAGCACGTGCTGGGACAGCTGGAGGAGGGCGATTTCCTGTCGTCGGATTTGGAGGATGCATACTTCCACATCCCCATTCTAAAAGGACACCGAAAGTTCCTCAGGTTCGTGGTCCAAGGACGGCACTATCAGTTCAAGGCCCTCCCTTTCGGATTGAAGTCGGCGCCCAGGGTTTTCACCAAGTGCCTCGCACCAGTGGCGGCGCGGCTGTGCCTGCAGGGGATCCACGTCTACCCCTACCTGGAAGATTGCCTCATCCGTGCAGGGACAAGGGAGCTTGCCGTAAAACACACAGCGAAGACCGTCCAGCTGCTCACGGACCTGGGGTTCTCCATCAACTTCCCGAACTCCCACCTGGTCCCCTCGCAAGTCGCACTGTTTCTGGGAGCCAAGCTCGACACAGTGGCGTGTCTGGCCTCGCCGTCAGAGGAAAGGACAAAGGCCATCCTGGACAAGGTGCAGCGTCTGCTGGCCACGGACGTGGCCAGTGTGAGGTCCATCAAGTCCCTCCTCGGGATGAAGTCCTCTTGCATATATCTCGTGCGCCTGTGCAGGCTTCAGATGTGCCCTCTACAGGAGTTCCTCGGCACCCACTGGATCCAAGCGACGGGCAGCTTCGAGGACAGGATCCCTCTCAACGAGAACTTCCGACGAGCAATCCGGTGGTGGGGCACCCACGCCCATCTGGCGGCAGGGACAGACTTTCAGACCCCAGCCCACCAGCTAACGGTGATGACGGATGCCTCCCTGGAGGGGTGTGGAGCGCACACCGGAGAGATTCACGCGAGAGGCCTCTGGCTTCCGGAGGAGAAGCCGCTCCACATCAACATCCTGGAGCTCCGTGCAGTGTTCTGGGCCCTCAGGTCCTTTATCCCGTCCCTCAAGGGCAAGGTGGTGAGGATCTTCACCGACAACACCACCACGATGTTCTACATTTGGAAGCAGGGCAGAACCAGATCCCCTGCCCTATCCAAGGAAGCCCAGGATCTGTGGCATTGGGCCGTTGCCCAAGGGATGTTTCTGGTGCCGTTTCATCTGGCAGGGATAAAAAACACCATCGCCGACTCACTCAGCAGAGAGCTGCGCTCGTGCCATGAGTGGGAACTACGCCAGGATCAAGTGGATCGACTCTTTCAGCGATGGGGCAAACCTCAGATCGACCTGTTCGCGACGGTGACAAACTCCAAATGCCAGAGGTTCGCCAGCAGGTTTCCCCAGCCGAGTAGCATGGGCGATGCCCTCTCGTTCCCCTGGGACGGCCTGTTCCTAAATGCAAGATGATCCTCGTTGCACCGGCGTGGCCGAGGCAAATCTGGTTCCCGGACCTTCTGGACTTGTCAGCATCCCCACCGGTCAAGCTGCCGACGGACGAAGATCTTCTTTCCAGAGAAGGAGGCGCCATCCTTCATCACGACCCGGAGTCGCTGAATTTGCAGGCCTGGCTCCTGCAGCACTAGAGTTTGGAGGGTACGATATCCCGACTGACTGCAGAGAGGTTCTTGCAAAGGCCAGGGCGTCCTCAACTCTCAAGTGCTACGGACAAGAGTGGAAGAGATTCTCTGTCTGGTGCCGTGCACAGAAGATCAACCCTCTACGGATTACGGCACCTCAAGTGCTACCATACCTACTGTCGCTGGCCAAGGCTGGACTAGCTCACGCCTCCATCAAGATACATCTGGCAGCGATCTCCCGATACACCAGAACTACAGGACGGCCGTCCTTGTGGTCTCATCGGCTGGTGAAGGAATTTATGAAAGGACTGTTCCGATCATTCCCGCCGGTGAAGGCTCCAGCCCCGACGTGGGCGCTCAACGTGGTGCTGACCAGGCTCATGGGGCCGCCATTCGAGCCTTTGCATTTGGCTCTTTTGAAGTTCCTGTTGTGGAAGACAGCATTCTCCAGCATGGGGTCTGGCATGGATTCACATGCTCATGAATATTCCCCGTTGTCAGGCCGGGAATCCTCGGTATAGAAAAAAATCAGTATCACTTTCGTTTCTGATCTGTCTTTCTTAGTAGTAACCAATCACTGGTCTCTGGGTCATACTGCCCCCAGCCAATTACTGCCCTCTCCCTAAGCCCCGCCCCTGGCAGCCATCCTCAGATTTTTACCGCACGTTCAAGTGTTCGGAGTCCTCGTGCTGTAGCCCTCAAGCTTTAGCTGTGTTTTCGCACTTTTTCAGGAGATTTTTCTCATTTTTCGGTTAAATAGAGCCTCAAGCTCCACCGTTTCTACATCCGATCAACGGGGATCCGTTTCGGAGTTTTCTACGCCTCTCAAGGGTGAAGTTTTCGTCGAGTTACGCTTTTGGAGGATTCCAGAAGTTCCGAGGCCTACCCCGGACATGGCCCAGGAGAAAGGAAGCTCGACGCCCGGGAAGCCGTTCACGACCTGCCCTGGATGCCAGCTTCAGAATGTTTTCAAGGAGGACGAGCATTTGTTATGCCTCTACTGTCTCCATGAGGACAAGACGCACACGGAGAAGGACTGTGCGTTTTGTGGGAACATGTCGGAGCGGACCATGAAGGATCGCCACCTCCGTCTCGCCAACTGGCTGGAAGGGAAGAGCCTGTCAGGCGGGAAGAAGAAAAAGAAGTCCGAGCGGTCTTCCAAGTCCTGTGAGGGCGCCCCGGCGATGGGGGCCCAACAAAAGGCTAAGCACCGTGAGTCCGCGGGCACCGGGAGCGCCGAACGGTCAGGCTCCTTGGCTGCCAGGCAGGGCGCATCCTCCCCGGCGCCATCAACCACGAGCCAACGCCCTGGCTCGGGTAAGAGGAAGTCCGAGAACCCGGCAAAGCTTCTGGAGAGGCCCCGGTTGATCTCGAAGATTCCGACAGAGGGGGGGGCGAGGATCGGACCCTCCCCCCAAGGTGAAGGCCCCAGGCGTCCAGAAGGTGACAATGGCCTTAATTCACCCTGCGAAGATCTCGATTGAGGATGTCGCCGCGGCCCTGGCTCAGTCTCTGGAGGCTACACCAGTGGAGGCGCCCTCAGGACCCAGAGTCTCCCTGCCACCATGGAGGGAGTCGTCTTTCAGGCCCATTGAGGAGACCCCCACGAAGTCCTCGTTGGAAAAGGTGGGGGAGGGGCTGGTGGCCATCATGGATACGGACACGACCTCTGAAGAAGAGCTCAACGAAGTCGTGGAAGAGGCCCAGCCCATCGGAAGGGATCCCGACAAGGGCGACGGTGTCGCCGACAAGGCTCCTCAAGAGCCCTCGTGCCCGTCATTTCCGGCGCCGCAGGACACTTCGGCGGCCATTTTGTCAGCGATTCAGTCCTTATGCTTGGAGATAAGGACAAGGTTGCCCCTTCCCCCGACGGAGGTACCTGAGCCAGACCCGACGAGGGAACCGGAGCCAGGACCTTCGGAAAGCCCACCGCATAAGAGGACGACGACACATCCTACGCCACCTCTCCCACCTCTGCGGCCTGCTCTGCCTTCCCCCGGTCTACTACCCACGGGGATGATACAGGCACGGACACGGCTACGACAGGTACAGATGACGACGCAGGCGACGACGGGACGTGTCCCCTGTCGCCCCCTGCTTGGGCGTCACCGCCCGACGAGATTGGATCCTTTCATGCCATGATTTCCAGGGCATCCGAGCTTTTCCAGCTCTGCCCAGAAGAGAAGAAAGAAGGGTTCCTTTACCAACAGCGCAAGGCTAAAAGGAAGACGGTCCTCGCCGTAGCGCTTCTTGATGACATCTGGGATGAGGGGCTCCGCCCTCCTCAAGAACCCTGCCACGGTGCTGGCAAAGAGGGACCGGTACGAGTAGAAGTACCGGGTCCCCGACGCTGCCCCCTTGTGCTTTCGGGCACAACCTACCCCGGATTCGATCGTCTCGGCAGCGGCAAAGAAGAAAGCTGGGGTGGCATCGGCCTCGACATCAACTTCCTCGCCGGACAGCGAGGACAGGAAGTTGGACACGATGGGACGACGGATCATCTCATCCTCAGCGACGACTATTAAGGCTACGACAGGGAGTTGTGGTTCAAAATCGCCCCTCTGTTAGATTTCCTTCCGGACGCCAAAAGGGCTGAGGCCCTTGAAATCCTAAAGGAGGGTGAGATTGCTTCGGACCACGCCATCACGATGGCAACGGACATCGCCGACACCGGTTTCCGTCAGTTGGGCAACGGCGTTTGCTTGAGACGAGGATGGCTCAAGGCCACGGATTTCCCCCAGGACGAACAAACCAAGGTTTTAGACATGCCCTTCGACGGGAACAACCTGTTTGGGAAGGCGGTTGATGAGTCCCTTCAGGCCATCAAGACAGACACGGAGACTGCCCGGGCACTGGGAGTGCTCCGACGATGGCCGTCCTTTCGGAGCTCCGGAGGCAGACAAGGTGCCTCCAAGGGATCCGGCAGTGGCTCCTCCACGTACCGCCAAGCGGCAAGATCTTCGTCCCAGGAAGCCTACAGGGGACGCGGCAAGTCAGGTGGTGCCTGTCGTCGTCGGCAAGGATGTCAAGGAGGCAAGGCAGCCTCCAAACAAGATTGAACCGACCGTGGGGTCGGGCCCCCGCCGAAGCACCCCGGTGGGAGGCCGGCTGGCGAGGTTCGTCAGCGTGTGGGAGTCCATCTCCATCAACCGTTGGGTGCTGGACGCCCTGGCCCAAGGGCACGCCCTCGAGTTTCAGAAGAAGTGCCCTCGCGTTCCACCCGTGGCCAGGAAGGAGAATCACGTCCCTCAACTACTGTTGAAAGTAAGGGTGATGCTCAAGAAGGGTGCCATCGAGCTCGTCCCAAAGAGGCTTCGGGGCTCCGGAGTTTACTCAAGGTACTTCCTCGTAAAAAGAAGACGGGAGGATGGCGCCCCATCCTGGACCTACGACGACTGAACAAGTACATCGCGGCGCAGAAGTTCCGTATGGTCACCCTCCAGCACGTGCTGGGACAGCTGGAGGAGGGCGATTTCCTGTTGTCGTTGGACTTGGAGTATGCGTACTTCCACATCCCCATTCTAAAAAGACACCGAAAGTTCCTCAGGTTCGTGGTCCAAGGGCGGCACTACCAGTTCAAGGCCCTCCCGTTCGGATTGAAGTCGGCACCCAGGGTGTTCACCAAGTGCCTCGCACCGGTGGCAGCGCGGCTGCGCCTACAGGGGATCCACGTCTACCCCTACCTGGACGACCGGGCAAGGACGAGGGAGCGCGCCGTGGAGCACACTGCGAAGACCGTCCAGCTGCTCACGGACCTGGGATTCTCCATCAACTTTCCAAAATCCCACCTGGTTCCGTCGCAAGTCGCCCTGTTTCTGGGAGCCAAGCTCGACACAGTGGCGTGGCTGGCCTCGCCGTCGGAGGACCAGGACCATTCTGGGCAAGGTGCAGCGTCTGCTGGCCACGGACATGGCCAGGGTAAGATCTATCAAGTCCCTCCTCGGGATGATGTCCTCCTGCATTTACCTGGTGCGCCTTTGCAGGCTTCGGATGTGCCCCTTACAAGAGTTCCTCGACGCCTGCTGGGTCCAGTCGATGGCAGCTTCGAGGACAGGATCCCTCTCAACGAGACGTTCCGTCAGGCGATCCGGTGGCGGGGTACCCGCTCCCATCTGTCGGCGGGCACGGACTTTCAGATCCCAGCTCACCAGGTGACGGTGACGACGGACGCCTCCCTGGAAGGTTGGGGAGCGCACTCCGGAGATCTTCACGCGAGAGGCCTTTGGCTCCCGGAGGAGAAGTCACTCCACATCACCATTTTGGAGCTCCGCACAGTGTTCTGGGCCCTCAGGTCCTTTCTTCCGTCCCTCAAGGGCAAGGTGGTGAGGATCTTCACCGACAACACCACCACGATGTTCTACATCCGGAAGCAGGGCGGAACCAGGCCCCCGGCCCTATCCAAGGAAGCCCAGGATCTGTGGCACTGGGCCGTCGCCCAACGGATGTTTCTGGTGCCTCTTCATCTGGCAGGAATAAAAAACACGATCGCCGACTCACTCAGCAGGGAGCTGCGCTCGTGCCACGAGTGGGAACTATGCCAGGATCAAGTGGATCGACTCTTCCGACGATGGGGCGAACCCCAAATCGATCTCTTCGCGACGGCGATGAATTCCAAGTGCTGGAGGTTCGCCAGCAGGTTCCCCCAGCCGTGGAGCATGGGCGATGCTTTCTCGTTCCCCTGGGACGGCCTATTTCTTTATGCATTCCCCCCGCTGCCGTTGCTGCTCCGGCTCATCAACCAGCTCAAGAGGTCCCGGTGCAGGATAATCCTCGTCGCACCGGCATGGCCGAGACAGATCTGGTTCCCGGACCTTCTGGACTTGTCAACGTCCACACTAGTCAAGCTGCCGACGGACGCAGACCTTCTCTCCAGAGAAGGATGCGCCATTCTTCACCACAGTCGCTGAACTTGCAGGCCTGGCTCCTGCAGCACTAGAGTTTGGTGGGTACGACAACCCGACTGCAGAGAGGTTCTTGCAAAGGCCAGGGCGTCCTCAACTCTCAAGTGCTACGGACATAAATGGAAGAGGTTCTCTGTCTGGTGCCGTGCACAGAAGATTAACCCTCTGCGGATTACGGCCCCTCAAGTACTGCCGTACCTACTGTCGCTGGCCAAAGCTGGACTGGCTCACGCCTTCATCAAAATACATCTGGCTGCAATCTCCCGATATACCAGGACTACAGGACGGGCGTCCTTGTGGTCTCATCGCCTGGTGAAAGAATTTATGAAGGGACTATTCCGATCATTCCTGCCGGTGAAGGCTCCTGCCCCGGCGTGGGAGCTTAATGTGGTGCTGACCAGGCTCATGGGGGCCCCATTCGAGCCTATGGATTCGGCGCCTCTGAAGTTTCTGTCATGGAAGACAGCTTTCCTTGTGGCCATCACCTCCGCAGGACGAGTGGGAGAGATCCAGGCCCTATCTTGCAAGCCTCCATACTTGACTTTTCATGACACGAGGGTGGTGCTGAGGACGCACCCCTCCTTTATACCCAAGGTGTCGTCGGACTTCCACCTCAACGAGCCCTTGGTGTTGCCAGTTTTCTTCCTGTCGCCTTTGTCGCTGGCCGAGAGGTCTTTGCACTCGCTGGATGTAGCTAGAGCGCTGAAGTTCTACGTGGACCGCACTATGAGTTTTCGGAAGACGTCACAGCTGTTTGTGAACTTTGGGACTGTGAATCAAGGGAAGGCTCTCTCGAAGACTTCCATTTCCAGATGGCTCTCCGGCTGCATCATGCACTGTCACCGGTTGGCAAACCGACCGCTGCCCGGCCGTCCGAGAGCCCATTCGACCAGAGCGATCGCTGCTACTACGGCGCTCTTCTCTGGTGTGCCCCTGCTGGACATCTGCAGGGCTGCTACGTGGAGGTTGATGCACACCTTCACGAGATTCTACTGCGTCGACCGGGATTCCAGGGAGGAGTCCAGAGTCGGCCAAGCAGTGCTTTGCAACCTGTTCGCCTGAAGGTGGGCCTGGTGGGGAGGTAAGAGTTGCTTAATGTTGAGTTTATGTAATGCTTAATGTTAAACCTTTTGCCACCTCCTGTGGTTGTGCATGTGTGTACTGCTATGTATTCTTATATTCATGAGCATGTGAATCCATGCCAGACCCCATGGTGGAGAAGGAAGAAGTTACTTACCTGTAACTGTTGTTCTCCAGCATAGGTCTGGCATGGATTCACATGCGAACCCTCCCTCCTACCCCTCTGCAGCTCTTCACTTGGTCATACTGCCACTTTATGTGCTACCAAATCTGAGGATGGCTGCCAGGAGCGGGGCTTAGGGTGAGGGCAGTCATTGGCTGGGGGCAGTATGACCCAGATATCAGTGATTGGTTACTACTAAGAAAGACAGATCAGAAACGAAACTGATACTGATTTTTTCTTTACCGAGGATTCCCAGCCTGACGACGGGGAATGTTCATGAGCATGTGAATCCATGCCAGACCCCTGCTGGAGAACAACAATTACAGGTAAGTAACTTGTTCCTTCTCTCTTCTCTCTACGCTGGTTCTGTTATTGTTCTCGTCAGTGGGAGTGTGTTCTACAGTTCTGAGTCTTCGGTGATGTTCAGTTGGGTTTGTTCTTTCTGCTCTTTCATTCCTTTTGGTCCAAATCATTTTCGCAGCATTTTGAGTTATTTAGCGTTTGCGTTCTTGGTAACGTGTTTGGGTTGTATTTCCTTTGGGTTTCCTTGTGCTTGAGGTTGCGCCTGCTGGTCCGTAGTCCTCGTGCAGTGCTTTGTTGACTGGCTCATTTTGTTATGATCATACTATTGCACACGTTTTTCTGGTTGATTTTGTTCAGTTTGTTGTTGGAGTCTGTCTTTTGTACTTTTGGTCCGGCTGTCTTGTGGTGTTGGTCTGGTTGTGGGGGGTTGTCCGATAAAAGCTAGGGTTCTGTCTGTTGGAGGTGGTCTAATTAGGTTATATTGCTTGGGTAATTCAGTTGCTGTCTCGAGCCTGGGGACGGTCAGTTGGGGAGGTCTAATAAGGGTTATATTGCTAGGGTATTTCAGTGGCTTTCCCTAATGTGGCTCTCCCTGGGTGAGACTTAGAGCAACAAACCATCTCTGGGGTGCGACACGGGCTACTGTTCACAGCACGATCTAGGAATGTCAGGGTCAGTAATCACAGTACCATCTCGGTGCAGCAGGGCTAATACTTACAGTGCTATCCTAATGTGGCACTTTCTAGATGTGATTTTAAAGGCCTTAACAATTCTCTAATGGTGCGACGCAGGCAAATATTCACAGGGCCTTCAAAGTATGGAGCATGCTAGCCGGTCCCGGTACTATCCCAGTGTGGGACAGGATGATAATCACTGTGCTATCCTCAAGAGGGACAGGCTAGTAATCACAGTACTATTCCTTTTGTGGTGTTTTCTAGATGGGATTCAAATTAATATCCACCAATCTGTACGGGTGTTTCGGAGGCTAATAATCACAATTCTACCCCAGAGAGTCACAAGCTAATAATCACAGTACTATCCTAGAAAGACACAAGATAATAATCATGGTACTATCTTACAGAGACATGGGCTAATAATCACAGTACTATCCTATTGTGGTGCTTTCAAGATGTGATTGAAGTCAGTATGTGGTCATCTCTAAGGGTGCAGCACAAGCTAATAATCACAGTGCCATCCTAGAAAGACGCAAGATAATAATCACGGTACTATCTCAGAGAGACACAGGCTAATAATCACAGTACTATCTTATTGTGGTGCTTTCTAGATGTGGTTCAGGTCAGTATGCGCTAATCTCTAAGGGTGCGGCGCTGTCTAATAAAAACAGTACTATCCTAGAGAGACAGAGGCTAATAATCACAGTACTATGCTCAAAGGCACACACTAATAATCACAGTATTATTCTAGAGACACACAGGCTAACAATCACAGAACTATCCTATTGTGGTGCTTTCTAGATGTGATTCAAGTCAGTATGTGGTAATCTCTAAGGGTGCGGCGCTGTCTAATAATCACAGTGCTATCCTAGAAGGCACAAGATAATGACCGTACTATCCTCGAAAGGCACAAGATAAGAATCACAGTACAATCCTCGAAAGGCACAAGATAATAATCACAGTACTAGCCTAGAAAGGCACAAGATAATAATCACAGTACTAGCCTAGAAAGTCACAAGTTAAATATACAGTACTATCCTAGAGAAACACACGCTAACAATCACAGTGCTATCCTGTTGTGGTGCTTTCTGGATGTGATTCAGGTCAGTATGTGCTAATCTCTAAGGGTGTGGCGCAGTCTAATAAAAACCGTACTATCCCAGAAAGGCACAAGATGATAATCACAGTACTATCCTAGAGAGACACAGGCCAATAAACACAAGAATATCCCAGTGTATGCAGGTTTGTTATGTGGCAGGGCTTCCAGAGTAGAGCGATTGCTATACTCCTCACCCTGGCCACTCCTACCTTGTTTGTTGCTGCTGGTTGACGGCTGGCCACTGGCTTCCCCTGCTGAAACCTGCAGATAAATTCTGGAGCCGCCTCAGTTGAAACCGCCCTTTGCCTCGGGGCCCTTAGCTGCAGGGGCTGCCGGGCAGATGGCTGCCCTGGGAAGGTGAGTATTGAATACCGACCTGGCCGATCGGGGGGGCGGGTGGTGGGGTCGGCTGGGGGGTGGGAGGAGGGAGGGAAGGGGAGGTGCTGGGGACAACGAGGAGTGAGGGTCAGGGCCTGAAACAGTGGCTAAATTTAAATAAAGCAAGGCCCAGGAGGGTTGCTGCTCTAATACACTCACCTGTTACCGCTGAAGGTGGAACACGAGCGAACAGGGAGATGCCGGTGATTACACCAGTCAAGGTTTGTACAATTACCCAATCAGGGTCTGGGGCGGGCTGAGAGGCGGGAGTAGGGAGGGAGAGGGAGGTGGACGTGCCGGGGACAACGAGGAGCAAGGGCCGGGTCTGGGGCTGAAATCAGTGGCACATTTTAAATATAGCAAGGTCCAGGCAGGTCGCTGCCCTAATACACTCACCTGTTGCCGCACAAGCACTGTTGATACCTGGGCGTGGGTGGCAACCTACATCCATGTCCAAGCAGACCCTAGGCCTGCTGAGATACTTCTTTGTTAGGCCAGTCCTCCTATTAGTTAAGAGGGGTAGTGGGGGAACATATGCTTGTTTGTTAGGCTACCCCTGCAGTCTCACTGTTGGTAAGGGCGGAGGGGAGGGTACTGAGGGGGGGCAGACACATACATGCCAACATTCTGTGACCAAAAATCTGTAGGAGTTTCAATGTTTCAAAAATAGTAATTAGCATAATGATGACGTCATGGGAAATTGTCGCATCAATTTGGCCCAATGAAATTAATCTGACAAACCTTGTGATAAATACAATGGATTCTGCTTCAAATATATATATAAAACATGGCAGATTTTGTGCAAATGCATGTTTACTACTGTGCACGTTACTCTATCCATGCATACCATAGAGAGCACGCAGGTTTAAATGTCCTTTTGTTTCTGTACCCTAAACGTGATCAAGCGGTCAGCTTTGCCGCGAAACGCGTTGTTTTTCGTCCACTTTTCTCTTGTCCATGGCATCAAATTGATTAAAGAATATTTTGGATGCTTGGAGCTTTGTTGGTCTTTTTGAAACTCTGGGTCCAGTGTGGAATTCTCACGTGGGTCTATTTTCTGGAGTGCACTCCAATAGCTTTATACTGAGGTACAAAGCAATTCTATCTATATATATATATATATATATATATATATATATATGTATATATATATATGTATATATATATTTGAAAAAGGATTTCCTTTTGTTCACATGCAAAAATTAAAAATCGGGATGCACTCCGAAAAGCAGCAGAAAAACGCTTTGATGACTTTCGGCAAAGAGGCAGTAACACCGAAGAGATTCCAGACAAACATTTTCCTTTATTTGTAGTTTGTCACATAGCAAGGAAAGTGATAGAAGAATGACGCGTTTTGCGCTGCAAACACTGCTTGATCACGTTAGGAAATTAGACATTGTAGAGGTGATCTTCAAATAACACAGCAGTGTCTTTGGTTACACTCACTGATAGTGTCTCATTGTGAAGCGTGGTGATATTCTTAGCACGAATGGCAGACATCTTGGAGTTAATAGAAGGAAGCATAGTTCCAATGTAAAACTGATATATGAGGTTACCACAGCCCAACATATGAAGCAATTAGATTAAGCAACAATTATGAACCAATGCACAAGTACTATTCTAAATACAGTTTTGTTTATTACATGATATGCCATCGTTAACAGTCTGTATATGAACAATGACTGCTAACCCTCAGAGTTAAATGTAGCCATGTGCATGATTAGACATGAATGATATAGTGAATCACAATGCATTAAATGGTCATGCTTAATCTTGTTTGTTAAAGGCCGTTAGTAATGCTTTTGCAAGAATGACTTTGCCACGTGATGGGGTACTCTCATATTAAAATATATGCCTTATACCTTTTAAGCACTGTGCTGTACTCCGCAGTGACCCATTAAGTGGTGTGTGCATACTAATTATATAGCCTGTTGGAATGTGCAGAATTATCATATTGCACCAGGCACTCGAAAATGGACAGAAACCCTATTCTGTATGAAAAAGTAAAGTGCATGGTGCATGTAAACTTCTTTACTAATTGTATTGCCTATTGCAATATACAAAAATATGAGATTACTCCAAGCACGCAGACATATTCAAATGCCCTGTTCTGTATGGGTAAATAAAGTGCATATTAACTTCTTTACTGTAAACATTACGACTTGTGCAAATAAGCAAAGTAGCAATTGGCTAGAATGTATTGTTTCCAACATAGACAGGCTACAACTGAAATAAAGTGCAAAGTGCTCAGGACTTTTGATAAAACTGTACTAAAGTGTCTCATGCATAAAAAAAAGTTTACATTTAGAATGCTTTGTCTAGGGGCCTGTAAGAAAATAAGGGTTGTTAATATACTCTGCAGAGTCCTCCAAAACTTGTATAAAATGCCTAAGAATAGATGACCAATCTTAATGTTACAGTAGAAATATTTGAAAAGAGACTGCTGTGGATGTCTAAAAGCGTTCAACTGGGGAACGCTCCTATTAGAACATATAGAAAAAATAGTGAAAAAAGACAAAACCTCTTACTCCATAAAACTGTAAAAAATATGCCACCATAGATAACTAGGGTACTATAGGGATGCAAATGTATGTTTAAAGCATGTCAACCTCCCTGGTATGTAAACCATAAAGTGTCCCCCTGGGCATTCTAAAAAAGCAAACCAAACCCATAAAACAAAAGTAAACCTTAAGACCAAGATGTTTAAGGAATACAAAGAGTACAGGACTAACCTATGTGTTCTCTGAATATGTAAGTTTAATGTGAACAGAAAAGGAGAGTCACAGAGAGAAAAGGAGGGAAGCAAGACAAACATATGGAACAGACTCTAAAACCCTCATCAATTCATACTGGTTTATTCATGTGTTCCCAACTCCACTCAACAATACTAAAGCTTGGTCTGTCAGAGTTAGGTGATTGTGTGAGTTGAGAACAATGGTGCAAACACTTTGGGCAGAAAATATGTGAAATGCTTGATCATTCCACAATATTAGGTTCCCAATAAGGTGTGAAGTTCTTCATCCAAATTGTGTCCTTTGGGTTTTTTCGTTTCTAAGATGCATTTAGTTTTTAATTGTCTAAGCATCAGTTCTCTATGACCTCTCCTATGGTGTTTAGGAACTGTGTGTTTGCCAAAATATGAAAAACCATCTAGCTTACCATCATGAGCTAGTTTAAAATGAAGAGCCATAGGATCTGCATGTTTAACAGCGCGGATATGTTGGAGAACACAGAGCTTCAATTTGCCTATTGTGCTCCCAACATACCACTTATCACAGGGACAGACGAGCATGTAAACCACGAGCTCTGTCTCACATGTGATGCATCATCCTATCGAGATGTTTTTGGCCAGAACAGGATGTACATAGTTCAAAGTATCTCTGGCATATTGGCAGGCTTTATATTTCCTGAACTTGTAGAAGCCTGAACTGGGTGTTTACAGGCCAAACCTGGCTCAAGACTCAATCGATGGATTCATAAAGCTGGACACCAGATTATCTTTGAGTGAGACAGAATGTCGGAATGTGATATTCAGGCTGTCGCCTAAAGCGTCTCCCAAATGTTCATACAATTGTAGAACATGCCAGTGCTTGCGCATGACCTGCTGTATATACTGTGATGCCTTGCCATAAGTGAGAATAAGACGTGTCTTACTTCTAGATGTTTCTGTAAATGGCACCACTTTGGATATTAAAAGAGAGGAGCGATCTTGGTCCCTAGCTTTGTGATACACTCTTTCAAGTATTTTCTTGGGGTAACAGCATTGTTCGATCTTGAAAGCCACGTGTGTACATTCTACATCGAAGGTCTCCATCTTGGAACAGTTCCTTCTTATACGGATGAATTTCCCTGTATGGTATACTCCATTTTAGGGCGGTGGGGTGATTGCTTTTGGCGTGTAGGGGTATATTGAAACTTGTGGGTTTCCTGTAAAGTTCTGTAACAAGTTCATCCTAAGCCACTTTAACAAGAATATCAAGGTAGATGATAGCAGTCTTGGTATGGCTCTTGGTGAACTGGAGTTCAACTCATTGTTTAGTTTCTGGACAAAGTCCAGCCATTCAGAACTTGTTCCATCCCAATTGATGAATAAATCATCGCAGCCATAATATAATTTTGGCTGTGTAACAATTGTTATCTGGTCGCCAATTACACATTTTTCCCACCAGCCCATAAACAAATGGCGTAGGAGGGGCAAGTGTAGTGCCCATAGCTGTGCCTTGGAGCTGCACATAGAATTCTCTATTAAACAGGAAACAATTGTTTGTTAGACAAAGATGGATCATGTCCAATATCCTTTTGCTGTGTGATAAAAAAGTTCATGGACCGAGTATGGAGAAAATGTTCACACACTCATAATCCATCAGAATGTTTGATGGAAGTGTAGAGGGATACCACATCTAAGGTTGTGAGCAAGTAGGTTGTCTCCCAAGTGATGCTATCGATTTTGTTCAGGAAGTCTTTGGTGTCTCTTAAGTAAGATGGAAGTGTGGTCACAAAGGACACTAAAGTCTCATCCACAAATATTGAGGTGTTTTCATATAAAGCTCCACAGAGTGTCACAATTAGTCATCCTGGAGGCTTCCTCATACGTTTGTGCACTTTGACCAGAAAGTAAATGGTAGGCATGACTCGGAACTTCGGGTGTAAATACTTGCACATGTCATCCTCAAGTAACCCTCTCTCTTTGTATGTGGTAAGTAAATCAAAAAGTTTCATATTCATACCTGCAGTGGAATCTTCTTTCAATTTGGCATAGCAGGAATGATCTGTGAGTTGCCTTGCCACTTCTTTAATATAATCTGAATGATTCATCACAACAATATTTGTACCTTTGTCTGAAGGTTTAATGATGCAGTCTTGGAGAGTGCAAAGTTGTTTCAAACTGCTGTGTTCGCGACAAGTAAGATTACCATTAGTGGTTGTTTTGGTTTTGCGAATTATTTTCTAGTCATTGATTACTTAGTCCTGGAATGCTTCTATGTGTCCTCCCGGATTGAAAATGGGGTTGAATCTGGATTTTGACATGAGCTCACTGGTGCCTGGCCAGTCTGTGGGTATGTTCATAGAATTCCAGTCCAAATTTCTAATATCATCAGACTCTACATAGTCAGATCCCAGACTTATGAGATTACCAAATGTTTCCATGTCCTCTATGGTAATAGGAGTGTAACCTTGTGAAGATTCCTTAACAACTTACTTGGGTGATGTATTGAGAAAAACTTCTTCAGCCTGACTTTTCTCATATATTTGTCAAAGTCAATACGTGTTTCTGCATAGTCGTAATGGCTTGTGGGGGAGAAATTAAGGTCAAGTCGTAGGACTTTAAGATGGTCATCGGAGAGGGGATAGGATGAAAGATTAATAATGGACATATCTTGTTGCTCCATATTGGTCTCTATAATGTTTTTGTTCCAGAGCGCGTCTTCCTTGCCGTCTTGCCCTTGTCTCCGATGTCTGAGGCGCCCGTGTAGTTATGGTTAAGTTGCTAAACCCATAGGAAGACCACTTTTTGGGCGGCTTTTTTTCCATAGACTGATTGGGCAAAAACTTTGTGCACGGCTACAGGCCAAACGGCTGGATGGATTTTAACCAAATTTGCGGCAGGATCAGGGGCATGGTTCCGAAAGCGTGCTTTTGTGTGTTTAGTGGCAATCCGACCAGTACCTTTGTTGCAAAGAACTGAAATGTACGTCTCAAAAAATGTGTGATATCTGGCTCCGCTCCGCATAACAATTTCCCTGTTTGCTCCGCTGTTAAGTCTCATTGGCTAGCAGTACGCCGTGAAGCTGGCTAACATTGGACGCGGCCGGTGGTTGGCTTGAGGGAAGTGTGCTGTGCGTCAAAGTTTTTGGGAAACGATGCCATGGTGTATTGTAGGACAGTGCGGTGCTGAAAGGGACTGACAAACATACTTTACGCCATGTGGTGGTGGCAAGAAGGGATGGAAAGGGTGGCGGGAGTGAGAAGTGGTTCATCTCAGATATGTGGTTATTAGGTGGACGAAGATGGTGGTGTGCCTGCAGTATCCGGGCATACTGCAGCAATTCGCCGGTCCCTGCACAGGCGACTACCATGTGTGCTGAATGCAGGCAGCCTTCGTTACGGCATGATAGCTTGTGCCGCGACCGCTTACCGTGGTGACTGGTGGCAGCTCAATTGCAGAAGGAGAGTACATTGCAAAACATACATTACACCATGTGGTGGTGGGAAGAAGGGATGGAAAGGGTGAGGAGTGAGAAGTGGTTCATCTCAGATATGTCAATAGGTGGACAAAGACGTTGGTGTGCCTGCAGTATCCATGTGTGCAGCGCCAATTCTCGGGTCCCTGCACAGACAGCCTTCTTTTCGGCACAATAGCTGGTGCAGCAACTGCTTACCGTGGTCACTGGTGGGAGCTCAATTGCATAAGGGGAGTGCATTGCACATGACATGAGCATTGTAAGATAGGGTGTACTACGGTGTGTTGAATGTGGTAAACCCGTAGCCCATTCGATGCACGGATGGAGGCCTTGCACCAACAACTATGTGCCGTGGTTGCAATTAGGTTTCACATTGTTGCTTTCTATGTGTGGTTCGTCAGCATTGCATACCTTGTTCATTCCATGGGTGTGGTGATGGTTAGCACATCCTACAGTGTTTACTCCATGGCAGCAGCTAATGGAGTGAACAGTTCTACAGTGTGTGCACTGGGTGCAGTGTTGGAATACTGTCAGTATAGGAGAGGGTAAGGTTGAAGTGCATCTTCTATGTGCTTGGATACTGCAGAGTGTGAACTGGGTGCAATATTGAAATAGTGTGTGCATAGAAGTGGATAGGGGTGAACTGCATATTTCATAGGATTGGGTAGTGTTCATTGTGCGGAGTGCTGACTACTGTACTGCACTATGAAGTATTGGTTTTGTGCACTGAATAGAGTGCTGGGAGCAGGGCAACTGTTGGGAGAAAAAAAATTGGTTTGGTTGGCAATAACACCATAATATGTGAATGAAAGTGGGTAGGCGTGCCGGAGGCTGTTTTATGTTTGTAGATTCTGCTAACTTTAGCATGTCTCCATGCATAGCTGTATTACAGTGCAGAGGTTGGGTAGGAGTGCCGGTGGCTGTGGTACATGTGTGCATTGTGGTACTTGGTGACATGTTGCCATGCATGGCTGGATTACATTGCGGTGGATGTAGCCAAGGCCTAGACTGTTGGGTGCATGGCCAAAGGCTGTGCACCCAAAAGGCAAGGCCTTCACCACACCGACTGCAGCAATGCAGTTTTGACTGCATCTCTGAGGTTGGTCACCTTTACAGAATGGTTGTGAGGCAAATTTTACTCTTCATAGAGTACTAGAAGTGAGCTGCTATGCATATATTGTTGGTTCCATGGGTGTGGTCATTGTTAGAACATCATACAGTTTTCTGTGTATGGTTGGAGATTGTGCAGTTAAAAGTCCTGCCGTGTGCTCACTGGGTGCAGTGTTGGAACACTCAGTATAGAAGAGGGTAGGGTTGAAGTGAATCTTCCATGTGCTTTGATATTCTGCTTTGTGCAGCTTCCTTGGAGTAGGCCCCATGGTGTGAAGATTGCGTGGTTTGGTTGGCAGTGACACAATACTTTGTGAATGGAAGTGAGTATGGGTGTCGGGGCAGTGGTATGTTTGTGGAATCTGCTGTTGCATGTTTCCATGCATCGCTGTGTTATGGTGCTGGGGTTGGGTTGAAGTGCTGCTGGCTGTGTTACGTTTGTGGATTGTAGTACCTGGTCAAATGTTCACCTGCATGGCTCTGTTATGTAGTGCTGGGTGTGGCCAAGGCCTAAACTGTTGGGAATGCCCAAAGGCCATGCACCCAAGAGCCTAGACCTTGACGACAGCCACCACAACAAAATGCATCCATGCAGTTTTAATTGTGCATCTCTCCAAGGGTGGTGTGGAGGACATTTTACACTTGGTAGAACACCTGAAGTGAGGTGATATGCATACATTACTGTACGGTGTAGGTCAATGCACATGTTGCACACTAGGGAGGCACATGTGACCATTTCCGTTTGCTATGGGTTGCTCCTTATAAGAGCCTTACTTTAGGAAGTGCTTTACGATATTGCACCATGAAAGGAAGTCCTCAGCATCACACATTTAAAATATGGACAATGTACACAGCCTGCCACATACCGTTCACCACACCCACTGGAATGTCATGCAGCCATGCATGCAAACATGTGGCCAGGGTGAAAGTTGGCAGGCTCAATTGCAGATGGGGAGTGCATTGCACATGACATGAGCATTTAAGCATAGTGTACACTATGGTATGTTGTGTGTGGTGAGACCCTAGCACGTTGGATGCATGGCTGGAGCCCTTGCACCGACAACTATGTGGCCTGCTTGCAAGTAGGTTTGACATTGTTGCGTTCTGTGAGTGGTTTGTGAGCAATGCATACAGTGTTGGTTACATGGGTGTGGTGATTGTTAGCACATCCTACAGTTTTTAGTCCATGGCTGGATCTGATTGAGTGAACACTCCTGCAGTGTGTGCAGTGGGTGCTGTGTTGAAATACTATGTGTATAAAAGTTCATAGTGGAGAGCTGGATATGTTATGTGCTTGGGTAGTGTGCAGTGCGCAGATTACTGACTACTGTACTGCACTTTGAAGTATTGGGTGTTTGCACTTACTAGAGTGCTGGGACAAAAAAAATATTGCTATTTGTACTTTGTGGTGATGGGTGCTGCTCTGGGTGAATCTGGATGCTGAAAGCGTGAATACTTTTGGTGAACTTTTTTACTGGAGGTGCTTTGAAATCACACGAGACGTGTACTCTGAGTGTGTAATGGTACATATGGAGTGCTTTACAGAAATTATAGTGTTTGATGCAGAGGGCTTGGGTGTCATTGGTGCATGCCTGTGTGACTATTTAATAGTACCAAAGAGGGAATGTGGCAAAAAGAATAGTGGAAAGGGAAGGACTGTCCCTGCTTTACTGGGGCACGGCCCTCGCTGTAGCTGGGAAAACGCATGTGCCACATCCTGCCCTCTCAGCATGGTGGGCATGGAAATGCAACTGTGGGGATTATCCAATCAGGTGTTGAGGGTGAGCTTCATAGGAAGGGGCACACTATTTTTTCCCACTACTTTGTGTACTGAGGTTGGCAGCAATGGAGAGACGCAGAGTGCTGATAGTGGGTGATACCTTTGTGCAAGATCTGTACAGGTATGCTGCGAAAAAAGAGGCATTGCTGCTAATTTTGAGTTGAAGCTTTCTGGGGCACTGTCTGAGTGCAGTTTCAGCAGTATGGTTGACCTTTGCAGATGTGTGGCCTCTGTCAGTACTGTTGATGTTGTCGTGGTGGATTATGGTGGTCTACATTTGGGGTACATGTCGTGTTGACGTTTGCTCAGTTGCCTAAAGAAGTTGATAGAAGCAGTGATGCAGATTTTTTCCCACTGCCAAGGTGGTTTTCTCATGCATACCACCAAGAGGAGCATGGGATCATGCCGGTGTAATTTGTCCCCAGCCAGAGTTCGGAAGGTGTTTTATAAACAGATGCATGTGTCAATTTATGTGCAGTTCTGGGATGTTCTCCACCGAATATGACATCATTAATGAGCGAACTTTTCACTGGTTCCATGCAAATGGCATTTCTGTTACGCTCACCTGGCTCCCACAGGGGCGTTGATTGGACCCGGACAGCTGCGACCTCCTCCAACGTGAAGCGTAGTGCAGAGATGACAGACTGGACTGGGCCGCCTAATCTCGTCTGCTTAACCCGTAGAAGTATTCTCCTGCAAGTGGAGAAAGGGATTTAGCCACCTGTGGATTTTAGTAATGGCACCCCACTGTTCTCCCCACTAATCACCACCGATATTCACTTTCAGTAAGCTCACCTTATGTTTGTAAATGATGAGCTCTCCATCCTGCGTGGAATGCACGGGCGCGTAGATAACAGTTACTTCACTGGTTTGAAGGTGCTGGAAGAGTTCCGGGTGAATATTGACTCCAAGGTTCCAATCGAGAACCCGTAAGTATAAAGTTCCAAGAGTTCAATATGTCCGATGTTCACTCTTGTACATTCCTTCTTGTGATGCAGCTGGGTCCAAGAGAAGATTGTCTTTTGGCAGCTGATGGTGTTCAGGTAAGAGTCTGTATTACCAAACACTGTCCGGCAAAAGATGCGTGTGTTTAAATTGCTGGTTTCTCTCTCCTTAAATGTGCAGTGTAAGAAGTTGCGGTTTGTTACAGAATAATGCCTCCGGTTATTAATCAGGTAAGTCTATGGTGGAGAGATTGTATTTGTTGGCTCTCTCGGCTCACCTTATGTTTCTTTGTCCCCTAGATGGTGGAATTCGGCAGAGAAAATGATGGAGGCTGTGCCGGATCGAAAAATGCTGTGAGGACTGGTGAGTATGGTGCGGCGCTGCAGCTGGCGAGGCGACGCATGTAGAATAATGTCCTCTTCAAGTTCGAAGACGTGATGGATCCGGAATTCAGGTAAGGATTGAGATAATATCTGTTTTCTAACCTTTCCTTCTTCTTTCTTCTATTGCTAGGAGCTCTGGATTCGAGACGGGCGTGGCTGAAGACTGGATGCTGACTGCAGGCACGGTGAGTGTTACGCTGCTGGATGCAGAATAACGCAAAGCATGTGCTGCTGTTCGGGCGTGGTTTAAATAGCCTCCAAAGTAGTTCCAGGTAAGAAGTCCCTAGAACCACACTCGAGTAAAAAATAGTCCCTGTAGTAAAATAGTCCCATCCAGGTCTCACGTTGGCTTGGATTCATTTGCAGCATGGTCTGGATGAGGTAAGTAAAGCCTGGCGCCAGGACTGATTCCTATTATGAGCCTGGCGCCTAAGGCGCCAGGACTGAACCCAGACAGCCCCCAGCCGGGGCTGCTGGGGTTTTATTAAATATCTGGATGCCTGCTCCCGGGGCTGATGGGCTTGATCCGGATGCCCAGGGGTAGGCATCATGACAGCACTTTCCCCCCCCCCCCAGGCCCCTCCTAAAGTTGCTCTTCCCCTTGGTCCTGGTTTGTCTGGGAAGTTCCGATGGAATTTCTTCACCAACCGAGGTGCATGAACGTGGTCACTAGGTTTCCATGACCTTTCTTGTGGTCTGTAACCCTTCCAGTCGATTAAATAAAAAAGTCTTGATTTAACCATCTTAGAGTCCAGGATATACTTTACCTCGAATTCAGGTTCTCCATCTATTAGGATGGGGTCAGGTGGTTTGGTTAATCTTGTCCCGGGTTGAACTGGTTTTAGAAGTGAAACATGAAAAACAGGATGAATCCGCATATTAGAGGGTAATTCCAATTTGACGGCCACCGGGTTGATAATGGCCTTAATGGTCTAAGGTCCCAAATATTTAGGATTGAAAGTTTGAGTTACCTTTAGCGGTATGTGTTTTGTAGCCAGCCAAACTTGATCTCCAATCTGGTATTGTGGAGTTTCACTTCTATGTCGATCAGCATTTTTCTTGCATTTCTCCTTTGCTTGTTTCAAGTGTTCTATTGCTTCCTTAAAGGCTTGTGTAATAGTAGAATGCAGATGAGTCACTGCAGGCATTTCTAAGTGTTGAGGCGAATCGAGTTCTGAGGTTCGAGGATGATGTCCATATATGGTATAAAAGGGGCTTTGTCCGGTTCCTGAATGTACGGAGTTATTGTATGCGTATTCGGAAATGCATCAAATATCTTTCAAATTGCTTTCGGTTTGGTGTAGCATACAACGTACATATTGTTCAAGAGTCTGGTTGGTCCTCTCCGTCTGACCATCAGTTTGGGGGTGGTGACTGGTTGATAGCCTTACGTCGATTTGCGCCAATTGACAGCATTTCTTCCAAAATTGCGAAATGAATTGACTACCTCGGTCAGAGACCAATACGGAAGGAAATCCATGGATTCAAACAATGTTTTCGAGAAATTCCTTGGTCAAAATCGAAGCGGAAGGTAATCCTTTTAAAGGAATAAAGTGGGCTATTTTGGAAAAAAGATCCACAATAACTAGAATGTTAAATCGATTACACAGAGGTAGATCTGTAATGAAGTCTAAAGACAAGGTGTGCCATGGTGTAGGTGGAATATCCACAGGTTGCAAAAGGCCAGCTGGTTTTTTTCTTCTGACTTTTGTTTTGGGCGCAGATACCACAAGACATCACAAATGACTTTACGTCCTTTTCGCGATACCTGGATGTCCTTCCATAAGGGCGTTATGATAATTGGAGATGACTAGTTCTTGTAGTTCCTTGTGTGGTAGAAATAGACGTCCTTGATAGTAAGGCAGGTCATTGATGACTGAATAATCTTGGCCTTTCTTTACCCAGTCCTGCAGGGCTGCTGGATCGAAAAGTTGTCGGATTTTTAAATGAATGTCTTCTAGAGTAGTTATGCCAAGAATTCTTTGCTCTGAAAATATAGGCACCGGTTCCGGGTTTGAATATACTTCTCCCAACCCTATTCGGGATAGGGCGTCTGCCTTGCCGTTTTTACAACCTGGTTGATAAGTGATCACGAAATCGAATTCGGCAAAGAATAATGCCCACCGAAGTTGACGCGATGATTGGGCCTTGGCTGTTTTCAAATACTGCAGATTCCTGTGATCGGTGATTACAGTGATGGTATGCCTGGCACTGAGAAAATAATGCCGCCAAGCCTTGAAGGCGGACTTGATGGCTAATAACTCCTTATCAGTAACCGCATAGTTTAATTCGGGTGCTGAGAACTTTCTTGACCAGAATGCTACTGGATGAAGTTGACCGGTTTCGGGATCCTTCTGGGACAGGACAGCTCCCATGGCTAAACTGGACGCATCGGTTTCAACTATGTATGGAAGCTCAGGGCGTGGATGCTTTAAGACCGGTGCAGACGTGAATTTCGATTTTAGCTCTTGGAAGGCTCTTTCAGCCTCTTCAGTCCACAAAAAACGTTTGTTTTTTGCAAAAGTGCTGTGATGCGGTGTACAATATGTGAGAATTCAGGAATAAATCTGCGATAGAAATTAGCAAATCCAAGCATGCTTTGTACCCCTTTAACAGAACTCGTGATGGCCACTTGAGGATTGCATCCACCTTTCGAGAGTCCATTCGAACTCCTTTTGGAGTCAGGATAAATCCCAGGAATTCAATTTCTGTAGAATGAAAAACGCATTTCTCCAATTTTGCGTATAACTTGTGCTGGCGTAGTTTCTCTAGGACTGCACAAACGTGCTTCACATGGTCTGATTCTGAGGAGGAGTACACTAGAATATTGTCTATGTATACGACCACACAGACGTCAATGAGTTCATGAAGGACATCGTTCATAAAATACTGGAAGGCTGCTGGTGCATTGCACAACCCGAAGGGCATCACCTGGTTTTCGAATAACCCGTACTTGGTGCGAAAGGCAGTCTTCCATTCATCGCCTTTCTTTACACGTACCAGATGGTATGCCCCTCGGAGGTCTAACTTAGTGTAGATACAAGCATCCTTTACTTGGTCTAGTAATTCGGGGATCAGAGGCAATGGGTATCATTTTTTTACCGTAATCTGATTTAATGCGCGGTAGTCTATGCATGTTCTAAGGTCACCTTCCTTTTTAGGCACGAAGAATAGAGCTGAGGATGCAGGAGATTTGGATGGACGAATGAAGCCATTAGCAAGGTATTGGTCCAGATATTGTCATAGGTGAAGATTTTCGGGTTCCGTAAGGGTGTAGATTCTACTGCATGGAGGTTGTGCCCCAGGTACTAGGTCAATTTGACAATCGTATGATCTGTGAGGTGGTAAGGTATTTGCCTGTTCTTTTTGAAAGACATCCTAAAATTCTTGATATTCCTGAGGTAACTGCACAACTGGATTAGTAACGGTGGCCAGACTTTTGTTAAAGGTTTTTTCCGGGTAACAGTTGTGTGCACAATCTGGGAAGGTCACTCTCTTCTCTCGCCAATCAATACAAGGATTCTGTGTTTCCAACCTTGGCATTCCCAGAATTATTTGGAATTGCGGGGCCTTGATTAAATCAAACACAATCATTTCTCGATGCCCATCTTGACCCAACAGTGTCAGCTCAGTAGTGGAATGAGTTACAGGCCCAGAGGCAATTTCAGTTCCATCGACTGTGGTGATGACATCCGAAGCGTTCTTTTTGCAAAGGGGTAGATTCATCCTTAAGGCCAATTTGTGGTCCATGTAGTTTCCTAAGGCCCCGCTATCAATGTATGCCCTTACTGCTTGCATACGTGATGGCTACCTTGGATCAATTAGGACCATTGGTATAATTAGGTGGGAGGTCTGAGTGTCCTTTTTTTTTTTATATTTTTTATTTTTGTTTTTGATGCTCATGCATCATTACAAATTTAGATCACATTCAAAAATACAGTAAAACTTTTTACAGCGAATTTACTTCAAAAAATGAATAAATAACACATAATTACTAGACAGCAAAACGTTAAAGACATAACGAATAGATACGCGTTCACTTATATCGAATATTTACAATACACAAACGACTTTCACAATTTAGGCAGACTACAACGTTCATAACCAAGTACAAACAAAATCGTACGGTTAGGCGAGCAGTTATTCATGAATAAGCCTTCCACAATCTGAAAGATATGTACATTAGCAAAGCACAAGTTCAATGCAATACATCAATTTTTTTCTGGGTTTGAAGTCTCAGGCTGTCGAGAAATCGCTGCATCTAAGGTTTTAATCAAACGTACCGTTGCCAAAATTATTGCCTTTGAAGCACCCCACATACAGCGCGACCAAATTAGCTCTCTTCCAAGTTGCGTATTACTGGAATTGAAAGCAGAAAGAATTTTTTGTCTATCTGCTTCAAAAACTGGACAAATCAAAAAAAGATGTTTTAAAGTTTCGCTATATTCTGCCAATTTGCAAAATCTGCAAGTAGGGTCAGCAGAGATATGTTCATTGTAGGACCAAAATTGAGTTCTTGATTTAGTATGAATAAGGTCAAATCGAAAACGCATGTAGATTTCCCGGGTCTCAGCACTAGGACACAGCATAAGATAAGATAGACGAGGAACCTGTGCGTGTCTATAGGATGCATATTCCGCAAATGATACATATTGAGAAATCTGTAGGCAAGTTGCAGCCCAGTCGTTGTTGAAAAGCCGTTTATAGGCAATATTTAATTTGAACTCTAAATCTTCCGCATGAAGATTGATCCCAGCTAGAATGTTAAGTATTCGCTGGCGAAAGAGTGTAATCGACCTAGGCTGCGATTCTCTCAACATGATATGGAAATCTTCATAAAGCGAATTTTCCAAGGGGATATTCATTTTGAGGTAAAGTTTCAAAAGTCGCCACTGATGTCGAGATGCCAAAGAATTTAAGCCCAATTCATGGCGTACAAGTACATTTGGCAAAGAGGTAGGGAGGCAAAAAGTCACTTCCCACAATTTTGCTTGTATTTTGTTTAAGAAGATCGACAAATCTACCAGGCATATATCCAGACCATATAATATAATAGCCTCCACCTTTTTGGAATAGAACTCAAACAAGGGCGCTAAAGTGAATTTACAGTATTTGCGATAAATTATGCGCATTTGATTTTGTAGCGGTAAGATTTTTTCAACTATTGCTCTTTTCCAAAAATTGGTGGAAGCATTATTTGCCAGGTTGTAACCAAGATAAGTCACTTGATTAATGATTTGAAGGTATCTGGAATCGATTTGACACATAAATTTGCGAATTTTTTTTTTAGAGCATAATATGAGAATGTTTGATTTAGCAGCATTAATGGAGAGATTGTTTTCTCTACAAAAAGAGGAAAAGGTATCTAGTTTGCTCTGAAGCCCAGAATGTGTGCTATCAAATAGAAGTACATCATCAGCATAGGCAAGCCAAGATAGTTGAAGCTTGCCAAGACGGACCGAATTAGACTTAGAAAAATCCCAGATACCCTCAATGTCCGACAGGTATAAATTGAATAGGACTGCTGCAAGATTGCAGCCCTGCTTGACACCAGTAGCTGTGGGAATAGAATGAGTCAAAAGGCCATTGTTTGCAATCCGTACCCGGAATGAGGTATTATGATGTAAAAGAGCAATAAGTGCTACTAAGTCAGGGGGAAAGGCGAGAAGCAACATTTTAGCCCACAGTCTGCTGCGAATTACAGAGTCGAAAGCAGACGATAAGTCCAGGGAAGCAATAAAAATTGGTCCGTTTGCAGGTTCATGGGATTTGGCAATCAAATGTGCAAGAATAGTGGCGTTTAATTGAGTCCCCATATGTTTTCTGAAGCCAGTCTGTACTTTATTAAGGATCTTTCTTTCTAAGGTATATTTTTCAATATCTTTTAGAAGCAATAAGGCGAAAATTTTTGCAGCCACATCAATAAGCGCAATTGGCCTAAAATTAAGTGGATTATTTAAGGGGCCTGATTTGTGCAAAGGAATAATAATAGAGCAGGTCCAGGACGGGGGAATGCTTTTTGATTTAAATACTGATTGAAATGTCTTCAAGAGTACATTGGCCCAGAATAAAGGATCATCTTTTATCACACAGGGCGGCAGACCATCAGGGCCTGCACACCTTGAGGATTTTAGTTTTGCAATTGCTAAAAGAATATCATCTATATCCCATGGACACGTCTCTGGTATATGTTTAGTTAAATCTGATAAATTTACTTTATGAAAACGCATAGGCAATGAATATTTGTGTTCAAAGAAATTAAACCAAGAGACGCCGTCGATTGCTGATTCCATATGAGGATGGTCCAATTTGGACGAGGCTCTAAGAATTTTCCAAATGTCCCTGATGTTTTTTTTGCAAATTAGGCGAATCATGTTTTGATTGCCAATTAGATGAAAATTGGCACGGGCAGATTTAATTTGCATTTTAAACTTTCTTTGAAGAGTATTTTTAGCTTTTATGTAGCAAGAAGAACTCATATTCCACAGATTTTTCCCAAGAAGACGAAGTGCAAAGTTTTTTTCCTTTTTTATATTAGCAAGACTAGCAGCTAAATTTGGCGTTAGATTAGAAGTATTAGATTGCTTAGAAGAAGATTCCGCTATGTCTCTAAGATGGTTCTGTATCATCTGAGTATTCCAGGATAATAACACTTGAGAGGAACTGTCATCAATATGCGGATCCGGCCACCAATCACGATTGACTAAAAAAGTCAGTTGTCGACATGTGGAGTGATTCCAGCATATTGAAAGAAAGGGCCTATCATTTTGAACTAAAGCCAGCACAGGAGACTTAATAAATAAGTCAGTTTGGGCTGAAAAAGTGCTCACTAAGATAGCATGATCACCATACTGCGGAAAGAAGGGAGTGATTGGCGAAAGTAGGCCTGACAAGAACTTCGAAGTGATTATGTAGTCAATAATAGAATTAGCCTTCCCCCTATGCCAGGTACATGGGGAGCTTGAACAGTGTGTTTTAATTACACAGAGGTCCCAGCCCGCAAAAAAGTTGGTCCATTTAACACCATTTTCATAGGAGTTTTTGGCATGTTGTGAAGCAACATGAGAAGGAATATCAGAAAAGGCTACATATAAGTGTGCATTGAAATCAACACCAATTAAAATCTCTGCAGGAGGATGACAATGATGGATATCCATGAGCGCATCGTTAAGCAAGGCAAGCGCATCAACAATGGGGAGAGTGGAGGGATTCCAATACAATGATATAAGCACCACTCTCTTTATCCCATGAATATTAATATTAACATCGACCATCAAGAACAATTGAGTAACGACTTGGTTATTAATTGTGAATCGTAACTCATTATTGAGTAGTATGGAAATGCCTCCCACTGGGCGCCCTATTGATGGTTGAGTTGCTACATGATGGAATGCTGTAAAGCCATCCAAAGAAAAATTGTTGTAACACATAGTTTCCTGCAGAAACATAATAGTGGGGAGTGAGCTTGCAGCCTTATTTTTAAACCAATTTAAAAGGTTCTTAAAGCCACAGCAATTCCAGGACTGAAGAATGAAGTTTTTACATTATGAGTTTATGACTGCAGAAGAAATAGATGGTGCCGGTATATTAAGAGGAAGTAGAGTAGGTAAAGTCCCCAAAGAACCATTTAAAGCTGAGGTCAAGGAAGCCAATTGTGTTAAAATTTTAGCATTTTCCGATGTGTCAGACAAAGAATCTTTTGAAATATTAGAATTTTTTGCCAACTGGAGAGGAATGAATTCTAGAAATTGCGTCGCCTTTTCCAGAGCAGAGAAAGCCTGCAAATCCAATTCCAAAAATAGCAAGTCGTTTTTGTGTTCCCAAATAAGTTTTGCAACAATCGGAGAAAAGACTTTGCAGAGCATCCGATTGTTGTTAGTCAAAGGCAGCTTTATCCAATCAACATCTTGTGAAATAAGGTTGCGTAATGAGGGAATTTTATACAAAGTGTTCATCAAGAAGGAACGGTTAATGGGTGCCATGCCATTAATCGGGGGATTGCTAGACCAGCCGATCAGTGTTTGAGTTTCCTCAGGAATATCATTGAAGGCAACTAGGCTACTGTTGAATATTGTAGGTGTTGGAGTAGCGGGACCGACTTGCATGGATAAAGCCGGCCCCTCGTATCTCTCAACACAGGTGGAAGCTGGCAACGTAGAGCCAGAACATGTGGAAGTTACAATGGGCACAGCTTGTGCAATGGTAGATTTTGACTCAGCTGACAACAGAGTAGAACTTTGTGCAGGCACATCAGAAGATAAAAGTTGAAGAGTACTATTCTGTGAAGAGGAGGTTGTGGGTTCTATCTGCGAGGCTCTAAGAGAGGGAAGATGGGTTATCACTGGAGCGGAGGGCAGATTATCCACAACATCAAACTTAGATTTAGCCACACTAATTGAGCATGAAGTTTTTTTATTCTCCCTAGTAGGAAAAAACATGCCCAAATTAGCTTGACAGGGGACAACAGGCGGCACATTGCCTCCACCACATACAGCACCTACTACTGCCTTTTGGTCCTCTAGGGAGTTTTCTACAATAGGTTGGAGATATGTAGACGGTATAAGTTTCTTTTTACCTTTTTGTGTTTTTTTAACCGATTTTAGTTGTAAGGCAATTTGACTTTCTTCATTTAATTGACTCGAATTTAGTTGTAAATCTTCAGATTCCAACTGCGAGATGTTCATTGAAGCATCAAATGTTTCGCAAGTAGCAGCAGAGCCTTGTCGAAAGGGAGCTGCGAAATCAGTAGAAGATGAAGAGTTTTTGTTTGCCTTTGATTTATTTCTACGTTTCAACGCTCTCTGGTATGCCTTTTTCATTCTGCGTGACGGATGGTATAGATTTGCTGGTCTGTTGGAGGCATACAATGACTCACCGGAGTCATCACCATCTAAAAGGTTTGTAAGAGCAGATGGACTATCTGCGGAAGGAAGGGTTTTATCATGAGGAGCAATCAGAGGCGGAAGTACTGCAGTTCCAATAGCTTCCAAATCAAACAGTTTTGAATGAATCATAATTTGTTCTATTTGGAAAATTCTATCGTGTTGGAGTTTAGCTATTTCGGCTAATTCAGTGGAAGAAAGGATGGAATTTGTGCAATCCACTGATGCCGATTGTGCTACTGCATTCGCAAAAGAAGTAGGCATACCATTGAGCAGAAGGGGAGCATCTAATGTTTGAGTGCTCTGAGAAGTGCAAACTTGCATAGCAGGGATAACCGGCGGACTCTGTCCCATTGAGTCAGCCAGACGTTGAGGGCAAGCTGCATGATAGTTATAGCGAGCTTCTTGATTCAAGATAAAGCCCTCGAGTTTAGCAAGTTGCAACGAGTTAGATGAAATAGAATTTCTTAAGTCCTTTAGAAGTTCATGAGTAAATTCATGACCTTTGTCAAGTAAATTAAGAATACGAGACAGGACTGGGAAAGAGTGTAACTCTTGTTCAATCAGATGGGAGGAATTCACATCAGTCGGTATGGGAGACATTAAGGATTGGGAGTATACCTGAGCAGTGGTAGAGTCTTGAGATAAGTGTTTAAGAGTAGAGTCATGGCTGAGAGGATCTTCAAAAAGCAAATTTCTATTTGAAGGAAAAGTGCTACGAGGCGAACTTCCCAATGTTTTCGGGTCAAGGCACTCTTGCGCAATTTTGTTGGATCGAAGTGAGTCTGGGAGTAAAATAGGATGGAAGTGTACTTGCTCACGTAAACCACAAGAGGCTGCAGCTGGCGTAGAGGGACCCAAAGAGAGGCTTATACGGCGCTCTAGGGCAGATATCACCCCAGGCGCCAGCATCGAGGTATCAGAGATGGCAAGAGGTGATTTACCAAGTTCCCCCGAAAAAACATCGGACATGGTGTCCACATCATTTGCTGTTTTTAAAGAGAAGGAAGTATTTAGTTTGTCAATAAACAGAGTATCAGGCAACTGAGGAGCGTCTAACAAGGAGACAGGAAGTCGAAAAGGAGACATTGTTTCTATGTCATGTGAGTTGACAGTTTGAAAGGCACTAAAAGAAGGCGATTGTTTCGAAACTTCCCTCAATTGATCAACCTCCGCATTTGATTTACGGGGCTTGAATGACTGTGGGATTTTTGCCACTTCTTTTAGGCATTTGCCATTCCTAAGAGTCACAAGGGCGGAGTCCATGGGAATAATTATCTACACCTGAGCAAAAAAAAGAAAATATAGTGCACACCAAATTATAAATCCCCAAACTAAATTATGTGAAGCATAGAAGAAATACGTCTGATAACGAGAGGCAAAGTAGATATAAATCACGACTGACACGCAATGCCTACCACAAAAACCGGGGCAATCCCACACCACGCGCCGCGCATCCGCGAACAGCCAACAGTCCTTTGCGGTACTTCGCGGTGCGCGGCGCGGGTGCGCCGGAGAGCCGAGGATAAGGGGAGGCGTAAGGGGCGTCGCCAGGCGCGAGCCAATCACAGCGTACCTTTAAAGTAAAATGAAGAAAAAAAACAAAATTAGTGGGATGCTAAACATATATTTTTTAAGATAGCACCTCCCACAGTCCAAGAACACACAGTCCTTTCTCCAATGCCGTGAGGAAGAGCAAAGAGAAAAAGAGCTCAGTCACCTGGAACTGACGAAAGTCAGGCACTGCAAGGAGTTACAATGAAAGACGTCCTCCTTGTAAACCGGCAGCGCAAGTGTGAACACTGTGACAGATTCACAGACAAGTTTTTCTCCAGGCGGCACGCAAGCAGGACAGTCCAGGACAGCCAACAGTCCTTTGCGGTACTTCGCGCTGTCCTTCTTTAAGCTCGGCAAGCGGACCTTTATGCTTGTCGGGCGTGGTTGTTTCCCGAATCAGGCTCTATTTGACTTTTGTCAGCAACTCCTACTACTTTCTTGGGTGGTTTTATAGGGCAATCCCGTAGAAAATGTCCTGCGGTTCCACAGTACAGGCACAATTGCATCTGCCGTCTCTTTTCATTTTCCTTTTGAGTTAAGGGTCCTTTAACCCCCCGATCTGCATAGGTTATGATGCATCTGTTCCTTTGGGGGTAGCATTGGGTTTAACCCATACCCGACTCTCGAACTTAGCTCGATCAGCCTTTCTATTCTGAAGTCGGTGGTCTAACTGGACCACTAACTCTATATATTCTGTGCAATCCTGAGGTGGGTTCACAACTTGAGCCAAAACATCTTTGAGTTCTCCCCGAAGCCCTCGATGAAATCATGTAATTCGTTTCTCCTCAGGCCATCCGGTTTCCACCACCAACCTATAGAAGTTTGCGATATAGGTTAGCAGACCCTGATTACCCTGTCGAAGGGATAAAAGTTCGTTATCCAGGGCCTGTCCCTGTGAATGTCTGGCGAAAAGTCTTTCCATGCTTCTTTGAAAACCCTGAAAATCCCGAAGAAGAGGATCATCCTGGTTGACTAGTGGAATTGACCAGTCAGCTGCGCTGCCACTAAGATATGTTTAGTACAAAGGCTACTTTGGCTTGGTCATTTGGAAAAGCTCCAGGTTTGCATAAAAAGTGCAAGCGGCATTTATTCATAAACACTGCAAACCTTTTTGGGTCCCCAGTAAAGCGTTCGGATGGAACTAAAGGAATAGCCCCTGGTAGGATTACTTGCACAGGATTTGCTCGATGAAACAGGAGCTGGGTTTCCCCCCCGAGTCCAGGTAGGGGTGTTTGCCCAGCTTGATTTTGCAGCACTTGTCTAGCAAGATCATCTCTGCGTTCCTTTGTCACAATCAGTTCTCTCCTGAGGGCATTAGTCTCTTGGCACGCAGACTGCACTTCCGGCCTAAGTTCCCCTAATAATTGGGCTAGTTGGTCTGTTTCAGACCGGAGCGCGGACTGGTGAGGGAAAGAGAGTCGCAGAGGCTGCATCAGGAGAGCCATGGTGAATATTTATTTATTGTTTGCTTGTCATGCACTTACACAGGAAATACTTTTTTTAAAGCACAAACAGGGCAGCAGGGAGGGGGAACATGTGATAGCAGTACAATTAAATACAAAAAATAGAGAAGGAAAGGGACGGCCAAACCTACTATGCCCTGTGAGTATGCAGAATGTGAAAATGCAGGAAGGAAGAGGGCAGTCGGGTAGGTGCTGTGGTGTCCCTGCTCGAGATGAACCATAGATGAAGTGCAAGGTATGGTAAATACTATGCGGCCAGGTCCCACGTTGGGTGGAAAGTGCGAATCTCTAGTGCAGAGGGTGTGTCGAGGTAAGTGCTGAGAAAAACAGATGTTGGGGAGATGGGGTGTGAATGGTCAGAGGGCCAGAGGATGCATAAAGGTCCAAAACACCAATAACAGCAACTGTGGGATTAGCAGAGGAAGGAAGAAGGGAACGAGGAGGAAAAGAGGAGAGTCTTGAGGTGCTTTTGAAACTTCAGACGGTCCTGCTCAAGACGCAGAGGGAGGCAAAATATGTGCCAGAGGAGGGATCCAGCAGAGGAAAGTGAGCAGCCTCCTGCTCTCTGTTTAGCAAAACACAGAGAGTTGGTGCCAAAGGAGCGTAGAGGTCTAGAAGGGGAGTATTTGGTAAGGGAGAATTGCAGATAGTGTGGTCCCTGGCCCTGGACAGCCTTGTGGATGATGCAGAGGGATTTGAATTTGATCTGTACAGCAACTGGGAGCCATTCGAGGCTTTTTTAGGGCTGGAGAGATCTGGGACCTGGGCTTAAGGCCAAGGATAAGTCTTGCTACTCTATTCTGGATTAGCTGAAGTGGGTTGCAAAGTGGAAGAAGGTAGATTGTGGAGGAGGTTGTTGCAATAGTGAAGCCTACAGAGAACCAGGGCTTGGGAATCACTGAACTTCTGGGAGAAAGTGAGAAATGAGAGAATTCCTTTGAGAAGGAAGAGTTAGAAGTGGGACTTCTTGGCAATGTCCTGTGTATGGGGGATATGATATGATATGAGGAAGGACAATGAGGAGTCAAAGATTACTCTAAGGTTTCTGGCTTCAGAAGAAGGAGCAGGCGAGAGCTCAAGGTGGGAGGCCAGAGAGAAGGGAAGGAGGGAGCAGTGGTCTCAATCGAAAGGATCTCAGTTTTGCTGGCATTGAGGCAGAGATCACTGAAAGTTGGGGGAGAAGGAGGAGATGAGGTATGCCAGCTGAACAAGGTAGATGTTAAAGAGCCTGGGGAGAGGATAGATCCCTGGTGGTCACCACAGGTGGAGAAGGAAGTAGTGGAGGAGAAGGTGCCCAGGATGAAAAGTGAAGAGTGGTCAGTTAGGAAAGAAGTCAGCCATTCCAGTGCCTGTTCTGAGATACCAAGGGTATCGTGGAGCCTTTGTATGAGGATGGCATGGTTGACAGTGTCAAAAGCAGAAGAGAGTTCAAGTAGAATGAGGACAGCTTGGGAGTTGGAGCCCAGGGATGCAAGCAGTTCTGCACGGGTGTTTAGAAGAGCAGCTTCGGTGCCTCTGGATGCTCGGGATCCAGATTGATGATTGATGATCATGGAAACCACCGGCAAGTTCAATATGCGAGTTGAGTTGGGGCAAGGCCAGCTTCTCCAGCAGTTTCCCCAGGAAGGGGTTGATTGAAATAGGGCAGTAGTTGGATGGACGGGTAGGGTCTGCTGAAGGCTTTTTCAGTAGTGGTTGTACAAGGGAGTGCTTGAGGGAGTAGGGGAAAGATCCAGTGGTGAATGAGTGGTTGCAGAAATCAACAAGTGTGGGGGCAAGAGATCTAATGTTGTCCTTGAAATTTCTGGACAAGCAGGGTGGAAACTGTTTGGAAGAAGCCTTCATAGAGTGGACAACTCTGATAACTTCATCAGTTGTGACAGCGGATGATGGAGGAGAAGGCGGAAGGAGGAGGAAGAGTGGCTAAGGGAGGCAAGGGGGTGTGGGATGGGTTAGGTGGGTGAGTAACAATTGTGTTCAGGATGTCCTGAGTTTTGGTGGCAAAGTGTGTGGTCAGTGCATTGCAGAGGGCCTGGGAAGGAAGAATGGAGGAAGAGACTGCAGAAGTGTTAGCTAGCTCCCTGCAGATTTTGAAAAGTTCAGCTGTGTTATTGGATGCACGTGATACCCGTGCCTCAATGTGGGCCCTTAACTTGGAATGGATGGTGAGTCTGTATGGCCTTTGGAGCCGGTGGTAGGCTCTTTTGTCACAGGGTGAACCTGAGGTTTTCCACTTCCGTTCCGCTGCTCTGCACTTTTGTTTGTCTTGCAAGTTTGGAGTAATACCAGGAGTTACGATTAGAGGCAGGTTTCAGGCGGGTCCTCATGACTGGGGCAAGGATTTCAGGGGTATTGGTGACTGCTGAGTGAAGATTACTGAGAGCAGAGTCTGTGGTCGAGTCTGAGGTGGGGAAAAGAGGAGATGAAGGCAGAGGCAAAGGCAGCAGCTGACACTTGTTTCATCGGGCGGATGATCGAGAATGAGGTTGGCAGGGCTTGTGTGGGTATGGTGGATGGGCTGAAGGGACCCATGTGGGAGGAGAGGACAGCATGATCTGACCAGGAGAGAAGGGTGACCAGAGGGGAAGCAAGCCAGAGGTCGGAGTGAATGATGGCTTCCAGAGTGTGCCCATCTGAGTGGGTTAGACCAAAGGGGAGGATGGAGAGAGAGAAGAAAGCCCAGAGGTCAATGAACAGAGTGGATGCTGAGGCAGAGGCTTCCAATTGGATGTTGACGTCACCCAAGAGGAGGAGGAGGTTGGAAGTAGATGAAATTAAGGAGGAGCAGAAATCAGCCCATTCAAAGAGGAACTGGGTGGTAGCTCCTGGAGGCCGGTAGATCGTAGCAATGGTAAAAGTGGAGGAGGGAGAGATGACCAACATGCAGACCAGCCTCTCAAAGGAAGTATAGAGTTGGATCCGTACGATGGAAGAAAGAACCTATTTCGGATATATTAAGGCGACCCCACCGCCGGTACGGTGAGGTTCAGGCTTGGAAATGATCTTGAAGCCGAAAGGGAGGAGGGAGTCAAAAGCAGTGACTAAGCTGGCATTGAACCAAGTCTCGGTGAGAGTGAGAAAGTCGAGGTCAGTGTCTTCAAGTAGGAGGCAGATGTCAGCAGAGTGTTAGTTGGCAGAGCAGACGTTAAGAGTTGCCAGGTGGAGGAGGTCTCCGCCTTTGAAGGTTTTCTGAGGAGGAGTGCAGGGGCATGGTACTTCGGTCAGGGGAGGTGGGACAGTGAGAGTGGTGATGGGAGAGGCAGCAGAAGGAAGGAAGTTAATGAGGGAAGGCAGGATCGGGTCAAGAGTAGGTTGGGTTGAGGACCCTGAACCAGGATAGTGCCAGTGTGGTAGACATGAACGATGCAGCATGAGGATGAGAAGCAAACGAAGATGACTTCCCATTTGGTCCCTCCATTAATGGATGGGAGAGGAAGTGAAAGGGGAGAGAGTAGAGATGAGATGAGAAGTCCAAAGATCTGGAGAGGGGACAGAGAAGAGGATGTCCCTGAAGACCCCTCTGGAGGTTGCGCTGATGTAAGTGCCTGCGATGGGAAGCCCAGGGTTTTCACGCAAGATGTCTTTTTTTGTGCTTTTTCTTTCTGGACTTAGTGAGAGAGGGGAGATAGGAGATAGAGTAGCAATTAAAGAAGATAGGAGAAGGGTGACTGCACTGCACAGTACTGACCTAATCTCACAGGCGGCCTAGCAGTAGCAAAGAACACAATGCAGTGAAGTTAGAGTGCAGGATGTTAATACACATAGCTAAAAACGATTTTCATGAAAGGCCACAAATGCAGTGAATCAGGGTGCAGGGATGTAAATACACACAGCTAAACAAGATTTTCATGAAAGGCCTCAAATGCAGTGAATCAGGGTGCAGGGTGTAAATATACACAGCTAAAAATGATTTTCATGAAAGGCCACAAACGCAGTAAATTAGGGTGCAGGATGTAACTACACACAGCTAAAATCAAATTTCAAATGAAAGGCAACCAATGCAGTAAATCGGGGTGTACGATGTAAATGCACACAGCTACAATCGAATTTCAATGAAAGACCTCAAATACAGTGAATCAGGGTGCATGATGTAAATACACACAGCTAAAAACGATTTTCATGAAAGGCCACAAACGCAGTAGATCAGGGTGCACGATGTAAAAACACACAGCAAAAATGATTTTGAGCAGAGCACACATCAGAGAGAGAAGAGAAAGAAGAAGAGAATACGCAAAGTGAGATGTACAAAGAATATTGAAGTCACTGAAGAGAAGCTTGGAGGTGGAGGCCAGGAGAGAAGAGGTGAGGACAGACCACTCTGAAAGGAAATGGGAGAACAGGATCAGGGTTCCTGTAGATGGTGGCAAGGGTCAGTGAGCGGATCGGAGAGACACCAAGCCTGCAGATTAGGCATTCGAAGGAAGAGGAGGACTGAGTGGATATAATAGTAGCAGGGACCCATTCAGGAAAATTCAGGGCCACTCCACCTCAGGCCCGTTAGACCTGGGCTTGGAGAGGATCTTGTAGCCTCAGGGAGGAGTGTTTCAAAAACAGTGACAGAGCTGGCAGTGAACCACATCTCAGTGAGAACGAGGACATCAAGTTCAAAGTCTTCAAGCAGGTGACAGATTTCAGAGGCATGTTTAACGGCAGAGTGAGAGTTGAGGGTAGCTAAGTGAAGCTGATTGCCACCTTGGATGGTCTTCCGAGGAGGGGTACAGGGATGCGGTTCACCCATCGTTGGTGGCAAAGGGGTCAGGGGAGTGGTAGTCGGTAGAGAGGCAGGAGAAGGGAGGAAGTTGATGAGCAATGGAAGACACCTATTGAGAAGGTGGAGGTTGGGCTGAGGGCCCTGGGCCATGACAGTGCCATTCCGGTAGACATTAATGATGCACCTCGAGGATTGGAAGTGTGCCAAGAGCACTTCCCAACTGGTAGCACCATTAATGGGTGATGAAGAGAAAGGGGAGAGGACTGAGACCATATGGGGAGTCCATAGGGGGAGCGATAAAGAGGATGTCAGTGACAGTCTGCCTGGAAGAGGAACATTTTATTTCCTTCCAGGCTTTGAAAGAGAGGTAGGCTAGGTAATAGTAGCAGTAAGAGTAAATAGAGAAGATGGAGAGCACCATGGAGGTAGAGGGCAGAGATGGAAGGGTGGGAGAAAGAGAAGAAGAACTGCAAAATTCATGATGAACTCACCATGTGTCCTAGCATCAAGACGAATCATCTGCACAATGTCACACAGGTCACCAAAGGGCAATTTGCTGCTCCAGTAGCAGAAGAGGGAGGGAGGCCACTAAGGAGGGATGAATACTTCACCGGAGTACGAGGAAAGAGTCCACCCATCAATGAGAGCACATTTGACAGATGCTTCCAAGGTCACTAAGTCTCCCAGCACACTTCCCAGTTCCACAGTAGTTGGCGATGCAATAAGGGGTTTGATCACAAGGCTCTCTGAATAAAAAGACAATATGCCAGGATCTACAGTGCTCTCGGGCCTCAGGCACCACATCCATTGCCCACAGAAGCTGTATGCCAAAATTCAGGTGCATACACGAAGATGATAGGAAGGATGCATCCAAGATCATGAATGTTATGCCAGGCTCCCATGTAGAAAATAGTACCAAGCCCTTCAGTGAACTCACATCAAAAGGAAGCGTCATCTCACCAATCGAGCTGTGGATCCCCTAGGGGTGAGATGTTTAGCACAGCAATCCTGCGGGCAATGACCACGTGGCCATGCAGTCCAAAAATCGAGATGCAAAAGGAAGCAGGAATCCAAGTGTGGGCATCGCCATTACCCGCAATCAAACTAAAGTCGGATCACCGCCAATGCAGGTGAGGTTGTCAGAGGGGGCATGCGCTAACACTCAGAAATGGAGTTGTAACCTCCATCAAGACCGCTGCAGCACCCGGCAGGGCCAGCAGAGACCTCATCTCGGTTTATATCATTCCATGAACATAGAAAAAAAAGCTATTTGGCTCAGCAATGGGAAGCGGACGATGTTGGAAAAAGATGGGGGCAATAATCATGGCAAAAAGAAAACACTCCACTGCATTTTTTGGGCCTGTGAGGTCAAATCCTCATGGAGCTAACAGAGGACACAACTTGCTGGTAACAGTCATACTCATCGCAGGTTTAGAATCAATATCACAGTACCTTATATTCCAAGTGACACGCAGACCTGTTTGCTCTGCTGTTTCTCTCAGCTGCTCTGCACCACAGCCCACCTGTGTCTTCATTCGTCTGGGCTTTTTGTCCCCCGGACTGCCGTCTGTCAGGTCTCTGCCACAGTCCACTCGCCTTTTCCAGGGCCGCCGGCCTTGGTGTCTCACTGCGACCCTCTGTGTCAGTTCTGGCCTGTCACGCCACAGTTGGACATCAAGCTCTACTATCGCTTGGCTGAAAGGTTTAGAGACACACTCGGTGTCTATTCAGCCACAAAGTTGCAGTACCTTATATTCCAAGTGACGCGCAGACCTGTTCACTCTGCTGTTGCTCACAAAGCATCTGCTTTGCACCATAGCCCGCCTGGGCCTCCCGCCTTCCGAGGCTCGTTTTCCCCCAGACTGACATCTGTCTGGTCGCCGCCACAGCCCTCCTTGCCTCTTCACTGGGCCGCCAGCCTTTAAGTCTCACTGCAGCCCTCAGTGCCAGTCCCGGCAAGCCACAATGCAGTTGAACACCGAGCTCCCTTTCCACCGGAGATGCAAGGTCTAGAAACTGCTCCCAGGCACTCTGCTCCTCCACTTTTCAGGTCTGGGCTGTGTGAGCTCCTCACAGCATGGCCAGCTTCCTCAGAGCTTTTGCAATAAGCGGATATCACTATGGGCTAAAAGAAAAGTGTTCTCTCAGGCCGGCTGATTCATAGCATTATTCATAGGCATAGCCCTACTGCTAATCACCAGCTTGCTTAGGGGTAGGGGATGGAGCAGACCCATAAAATGTATTTGGTGGACAAACATCAGTAAGAATGTCTGACAGCCCCCACATCCCCTGCGGATTGGGATATACAGATGGTTGCCACCATGCGGCTTGACTAGGAAATGAAGGATGTTTTAAATAAACCTGATTTGCCACTGCATGATAAAGCGGTCGTATATACGGATATTCTGCAGAAATCTTTAATTTACGCTTGATACAGTGATGCAGATAAAAACAAACTAACTTTATACATGCTTTCAGAAGAATCTATCAGTGGCAAAGCTTTGCCAGGAGCAGATCTGGTAGTGGCTGATGTGGTGAATACCCTTGGCCAGTGCTAGAAACAAAATGTGGAACTAATGCTACATAAGATAAAATGTGCAAAGGATGTGGCATCATGGACCTGTAGGGGAGAGTTTATTTTTACAGAGGAAGGGTTGCAAGGGGCTCAAGCCTGCACAACCTAGTACGGGGTGTTATGAATTGACACCCCACGTCTATAATAAATGCGCCCATTGCTGGAAAAAGTTCATGCAAGCAGTCGCTGATTTCAATATTCTGACATCTGAATGTATATGTTTATTTTCATTCTGTATTGAAATGTTTGTTGTATAATTTTTATTCTTTCTGTATTAAGTATGTGTTTTTTTATTTTGGCAAATATAAAATGTTTTCAAATCATAAAAACGACTGGTACTTTATTATGTTGTATTATTTATTATGTATAATAATAAAACACAACACTAGATAGACGCCCCGGATTTACATTTTTGACACACTGTAAACATTTTGCAAGATCTATACAATTTAGGGAGCAATTTGTTAACAAATCTGGCTACCATTTGATTTTTTTTATTGCAATTGCTTGAATACATGTTCAAAACAGCCGACGGCGATCTCCATTCTGACATTTGGCTGATAAAGAATATGCAGTGCTGCCCACAGGTCATGGCTTTACAGTCTTGGACCAGCACAGTGGTATAACGTAAATACTTTGGCAGGCTCTGTACATACTCCATTACAATTCCAGCATATATGGGGTGTTGTGGAAAGTGTGCCAAACTGTCAAACACCGTTAGCACGCCCCCATCCAACCACAAAGCTATCCAGTGTGTCCCTGCCACGAGCCTGTGGATCGGTGTTTGCCAACAGGCTAACCGGTCAATTCCTGGATAGGCGCTTGGGGCATGTATCGCTGGCAAGCACACTGTTAAAATGTTTTCGGTGCGTGTCTATGCTTACGCAGAAATCCTTTTATTTGTAGACTATCCATTAAATATCAAAGAGTATTTTTCTCTGTGCGTTGATTAAAAAAACGCTCCAAACTAACAACGAGTGAATAGCGGTTAGGTTTCTTTCAAACTTTATATGAGTGCAAAGGTTTCTCCTCTTCAGGAGGTTGACATGACCCGTTGATGCGTTGTTGGGTCTTAGATCAAAGGTCAGCAGAGTGTAGCTGAGGACATACTCGTTTAGTGTGATTGAAAGTGGCGTATCTCAGATGTGCTTCCCTGTGAAAGCTACCAGGCTCATGTATTCCCTGGTTATGTTCAGAACTCCGAAGTTAGGTACTTATGCTTTGGCAGAGATCAGGATACCATTTTATGCAGCGCCACATAGCTCATGTTACAGTGTTTGAACGCGAAGAGGTTTTGATCGTATGCGCCATTAAGCGCCATTGTTTCAACAATTCCCATGATGATTATTTTTGGGAGCTGTCCCAGAAAAAGGTTGTCTTGATTGGTACCACAGATACAAGTAGGAATGCTGAAGACTTTAAGGGTGACTCTCTCCACAGGGTACTTCACATTAGATATTTGCATCGCCGCTGCATGCACCAGTCTAATAGTCTGAGAGACTCTTACAGGTCTAACAAATAAACTTTCAGATATACCGACTAGCTTGTTTTGTTCGGTATCTCCGCTCATGAGACAAAAAGTGTCTGTGTTTCTGGATAGTGTCACTTTAAGGTCAATGCTGTTGATCAATAGTTTATTCTGGAATAAAAGGTCAGCGTCTAGATGGCCTAGTAAATCAAATACTCTACTGGTCCTGGAGTGGGGGGTTCACTAAGTGAACCCCATGTTCTCGCCATCCAAAGCTGTGGCGTTGAAAGGCCTTGTGTTGTCATGATAAAAGAGGCCTGCCGAGAGCTGCTTATCCAGGGTATCAAGCTTTCTATATAGGCCCTGTGGGTGTACATATCACTCTGTGATTCATGTTATATTCCCTATAGGCCCCGGGATCTCCATAGTTCTTCACCACAGCCATTATAATGCTGTTTTATTAGTCAGGAGCGTTCTGAAGTGCAACTGCAGCCAGATCTTTCCGTATTTAAATGATACAAACTGCCCCTGGTCATCCCCTATCTGTATGTTGATGGTATTGAAATGGTTTTCACACACAGGGACATAATCGGGTTTGTTGTATTGAATGTTGACAATATTGTTGTGGTTCCCTTTAATCTCCACAGTTCTAAGTAGTGGGGCATAGCTATCCCCCAGCCTTTGATACTCCACAATATTGTTGTGAAGGAGTAAGCTATAAAAAACCCCTGTTAATGTTGGCGCAGTTATTGTCCCACAGTTCTTTACCTCCAATGTGTTGCATGGTTCCCAATACATCACGCAGTCTCTTCATTGTTGAAAACCTAACAGATGCATCTGGAGCCTGTAGAAAACGTTTTGCTAGTGCAGGTCTAGCTGTAGCATTGTATCACTGTGCTCGGGTATGATTGATACGGCTTTGATATCAGCCCCTTCCCTCGGGTGAGAAACGATGCATGACGTTGTTATATGTTCGCTCGCATAGTTGGGGGGGTCAGGGGGGGGGGGGCTGTGTGTGCATTTGATGGAGAGGCAGAGCAGCGATGGAAGGCTTTCCTGAAACTAGCAGCTTTAAAGTTTTGTTGTGTTTGTGCAAATGCATTTTTATGCACAAACACAGCAACACTTTAAAGCCGCAGGTTTCATGAAATGTTTTTCTACCCTCTGACAAAAAGCTATGCACGGAAACCGCGCCCCTCAGCTCACATTTGGGGAGGAGGGCGGGTGGAGCCTGATTAGCTGAATGGTGTTGCATTCCTGGATGCAGGAATATACTCCTTTCATTCAGTACTTTAAATGTGCACTTTGTAGCTGTCACATTATTGCTGGAGTCCTTAGTGTCGTCACCTACCTCGGGGTATGCAGAAGTCTTCTTATAGGTCGTTGCCTTTTATTCAGGTTTTTCTACATCGCCCCTGACAAAGAAGGATGAATAGCTTTTATGGGGACGTCTAATGTTGCAGCACCCTGCTAGACGACTGTCTCGTGAGAATCGGCAACTATTAACCCCCTGGCACTGTTTCTTTGTCTCCATTATAAGGTAGGCACCCTATGGGTGGTGCATCCTGTTTTTCCTCTGCTCTAAACAAGGCGCGGCCCCTAATGTCATGTTGAAATGTGCCCCCATGAGCAGTGACGCACTGCCTATGGCTCCAACGAAAGGAGGAGGCTGAGCGTTGCCCTTTGTTATGCTTTTACAATTTCCCTCCGCCATTTGCCTCATAAGAAACTGTAATGCTCTGCCTCGCCTTGTATAGGCTTTAACAATCCCACCTTAATGTGAACTGTACGTCAGCGCCCGTCACCCTGCTGCAGGGGACTGGCAAATGCAGCAGTGACGTCATGCTATTGTGCAGATGCCAGAAGTCTGTGCTCGTTCACATGGAAAGTGATGGAAGAACGCCAAGAACCACTGCAAAGTAAGCGGTGGCCATGTATGGAGAACAATGCACAATACGAGGTACGAGTTGGGTTGCTTTGTGAATTGTGTAAAAATGACATGTGCATAAGTCACTCCTTTTGTAGATGTATGTCACACTTACGTCGGATTAAAGCTTTGTCGAACCGCACCTTTGTTTTTAGAGCAGCATCGACCAGCCCAAGCAATAGAGAGGGGCGCCACCTCCTGACCAAAGAGAGACGAGCACGCCTTTCGTTTCACATGCGCGCTGAGGCAATTGGCACCTGTAACCACTCTGGTTAGCAGCACGTGCCTTTCACATGCTGGGCAACTGGCAAGGTGTGCTGTGACACTGCTACTGACTGAAAGACCCCCCTCGCAGCTCCACTCACCTAGTCTACCCAGAGAAAGCAACAATAAACCACCCTTCAAAGTGGTTCTATTTATGCCTACTCCCTCGACATGGAAAACGTGTTTGCGTTGATGTCAATAATTCAAAGCTTCTGAACATCATGCATAAGAGCAAGTTGGACGTTTGTAACAATTATATACCAAGTGATCTTATTACAAAACGTATTTTAGTGTGTGTATTAAAGTGCTGAAAATCCAGTGATGTAAAACTGGTTTTTCAGAATTACTTTGTTTAGCTTTTTGGGACTTGTACGTTTCACGTGGAAAATAAAGCTACAATGGTGCTCTTGTGGCTTAACATAATTCTTTAATTGTTTACATATGGCCAGGTTGCATTATTACAATACAGCTTGTCTCCATGCTGAGCCTCACAGACTTTTGTGGCACGGTGGCATGGAAGGTTGCCCAGAGCATGGCCAAGTGGTTCAGATTTATTCAAACCTTTCACCCATCACTTTTTTTGGTTATAGTGCAGACTTTTGTTAACATATTCTAATTCTTTTGTGAAGTTCAGAACAGTAATCTGCCGAGGACTCTTATGCAGGGCACACCTCTCTGCCATTTTGAAAGAAAAAGACTTTTTAAATGCCCAGGTTTGTTTAGATCTAGTGTTTGCACAGTAAAAGGTGTTTGTCATCAAAGTGGAAAATGCCCTGCCTTCTTCAAACCTTGGGCGGATCACTGTAGTGTTAAATGATGTGTTTACTCGCTTGATTGGTTCCAAATAGGGAAGTATTAAAGTATTCATCATAAATAGATCGGAGCCTAACATTTGTTTTGTGTAACATGAAACAAAGGGAGGCAAACAAGTTCAAATAAACCGTGACTTGTGTTATGCAGATATGCCATGTTTTTGTGGACTTTTAACTTTTGCTGTCTGAGCAAAGGCTGAGCCTGAGAGTGAAGGGTGGTGTTGGTGAGATTTTAGAGAGGGTGAAGGAAGTGAGTTAGCCAGGCACTATATCCCTGGGGGAGTTTAACGGGGAGGGTAATTGGAGGAGGTGCCCAAAGCTAAGGAAGAAGCTTTAGAGTTGTTGGTGAAGGTTAATAAAGTTAAAACGGAAGGTGGAAGGTTGTGTTTTTAGGTGAGAGGGATTAGGGAGGAGCTTTGTGTTGTTAGAAGAGCTTTGAAATGATTCTAGAATGCAAGCAGCAGAGGCAGAAGCTTAATCCTGCAGCTTCTGGCCCTCTCCTTTTATGGATTATGAAAAGATATGAACTCAACAAAAAAGAAGATTAAAGTGGCTGATAACCCCATCCCTAAGAAGCCTAAATCAACCTCTGAGATGACAGAAGTACCCAGCTCTCAGGATATTTACACTCTCCTTTTAAAGATGGCACAGGATGTAGAAGATGTCAAGGCTTCTATGGAAGATCTCACCATGAAAGTTTCCCAGATTGATGGTCGCGTTTCTGCCCTGGAAAATGGGACTGCCTCTGTCTTCTGAGATCTCAGGTAGCTACAGGGCTTATAAAAACCTGCGGGATGATTTTCACAAAGGAACTGCGAAGACCATGGAGATTGATCTCAAGATCAGAGGCAAGAATCTGCGGATAGTGGGCATTGAAGAATCAGCAGAGGAAAACTTGATCCAAACAGTACTGGATGTTTTTAAGACTACATACAGATGTGATCATATTACCCCCAATGATATTGACAATATCTACAGATACAGGGAAGGAAACTGATCTCCAAGTCAAGACAAATTCTGGTATTTCTTATGAGCTCTAGAACTAAGGAAGATATACTGAGAGCTGCCAGGAGCAGAGAAAATGCCATATACAAGGGTAACAGGGTCTCTATATATCTGGACTACCCCAAAGATGTGCTAGAAATTAGGAAATCTTTTAAACGTTCCAAGGATCCGGCGAAAACTATGAGTATTAAGGCCTTTTTAAACATGATGAACCTGTTAACATTGGTGTTTCCAGATGGTGAGAAGACATCTGACCCTGCTGAGGCTATGAAATGGTTGAATGCATCAAGAAATGTCTCTACTACTATGGGTTAATCCATCTCAGATGTCATACTGATGTTAATAGATTATTTTTTACATTTCTCTTTTGAACATTTTGATCTATGTTTTCTCACCCTTTAAAAATGGCGCTGCATTGTTTATACAGTTAAACGTTTTCTTTTCAAAGAATGTCTACTTCATCATCACAGCCTTTTCATTCAGATTCATTCCGCTGTGCGGGCTGGGGGAGTGGAGTAAAGGAACTTGTCCACGCGTGTCTATGCGTGTGTTGGGTCAGCTGATTGGATTTTTCTTACGGCTCGTACGTGAGTGTAGAGGTGTGGGCAACGCAATCAGCGTTTTGCAGATGTTGCTAGCTGGTGCCACGGCTGGGTTTGTAACTGGAGCATCCATGTCCTTTGCGCAGTCTTTTCATCTCCCCCCAGAGACGATGGACAAACAATGAATGCAGTAAGAATCAAGAGTCTGTGTATGCTTGAGAAGTACTATTTCAAGTGGACGGACGATTTCACTGTATGCCCTCGAACTTGGTTGATTGCCCGGAGCATACATGTACTTCAGCAGCGGATTATATATTAAAAGAACTTCAGTTCAGTTCACGGCTCTTCTATAGTAGGTCCCGTGGGAATTACTGTAGGGCCAGCTGTTGATTTGCTACAATTATCTGGGTTTGAGGACTAACGCTAGTCACTCTGGTGCCAAAGTCGGTGGCGTACCAGGCATCTCAGCCACTGCATAAATAGGTCCCCCCAGCCTGTGTGACACGGATGCTGATACGTTATCAGCTTTCCTTATGTGGCCATTTTATCCTTTCAACATCTTCAAGCTGTACATGAGGCTGACTGACTCTTTGTTAATGCACTTGCTGAATGGTTTCTAGGGTGAAGCAGCTGCCATGCACACACTGACTGTTATGCTGATCTGGGAGACTTGCAAGCCAGCTAGGATGATTATTTAAAATGTTATGAAGTTTTATTGAATGTTTTTTCCAAAAATTACAGTCTACTGGCAGTGTGATCAGTGAGTGGATGGCAGCTACTAACATTGCCAATGTTTTGGGTTTGGCATTGTCTGCTGCAATTGTGATAAACAAATGCGGAAAGGGAGCATTAATCACCGGCATGCCTTGCACTCGATTTGTGACAGGCTATGGTGGTTTCAAATACACACGTGGTCTCAATGGAATATATATAATTTGTGTGCATGGTTTTATCTTTGATGACGTGAAGTTTTTATTTTTAGACTGAGCCCGCTACCGTGACCAAAATCTGCAAACGTCGTCTTTCCCATGAAATCATTATGTTGCCTAAAAATATTTTTTGGCTGCTCAGGTGTTGTTTGAAGGCTTCACTCATATGGTTTATTTATATGGTGGGCATTGGGGTTATGGTTACTTGTCCTTTAATCGGTTTATATCCGGTGCAGTACAATCAGTACACCATTTTTAAGAATTTAGTATAGTTCTGTCTTATGTTTCAATGGTTGTGGATATATTTCTGGCAGTTAGTCAACCTTTAATCCTCTGTTGGATTGATTGTTTGTGATTTTCTTAAACGTATTGTAGACCCTATACCAGGTGTATTTAGCATGCTAGTTGATTACTTGTAGGATGGTTTTAGGATTTCTTTAGGCCTGCTTTTAATGACAGATGGGTAGGGGCTTTGAGGTATTGGTGTGTGTGGGAGACTAACACGGGACAAGGACGATGTTGATTTGGTAGGGTTATAGAATGTTGTTTGTTTAATGTTCCTTTTGATTGGTTCCAGTTTTTTCTATTTTTAAAAATGTTGCACTTGGTGGGTTTGATAGTTCCGGATGGGTGGAGGGTGAACCTATGGGCTTATGTCTTCTATTAAGGGCAATATTATATTTTCTTTGCTTCAACAGTGTGTTTCATCCGTTACATGATTGTTTAATAGATCTTTAATTGATCGATATCTATTTTGTAGGCTGCCTTCATTTACGCCCACCTTTTTCTCTTGAAGTGTTTGAACTTTTCACTCATGGGGTTGAAGCGAGGGTTCATTGAGGGTGTATAGATGTTTTTGATTTTTAATGAATAAAATAGGGAAGAATGTTTCATCCTCTGGAGAATTCATTTGATTGTGGTTTGGGGGTATTGTTGTTGTTTTTCTTTTATTTGTTGTTTTTCAAAAGTTTTTAGGAGTTCAGATAAAATAAGGAGAGGTGTCCAGGGCGCCGGACATCTCAATATGTGGCATACGAACACATATTTTCCTTTGATTTTTGCGCTTTGCATCTACATTGGGGTTGGGGAAGTGGGGTTCACGTCTCATTATTTTACTGATGTTTTGTACCCAGTTGATTGTTCTCTGCAGACTTGGAATCCTAGGCTAAGCCTAATTTTTAGAATGGATAGCTTTTTGAGAACAGTCACCTGGAATGTAAATGGTTTAAATAATGTGCGAAAAAAGAAAGAAGGTTATGTCTTACCTGAATGGTCTGAAAGGAGACATTTGTCTTCTGCTGGAGATGCATCTGGTTAAGGAAGAAATTGATGTTCTTAAGAAGGGATGGGTTGTAAGAGTATATGGTTCGATGTTTAACTCAATATCTAGGCGGGTAGCGATCTTGATTAGAAAAAATGCCCCTATAAAAGTTTTAAAGGAATTCGCAGACAAAGATGGTAGGATTGTTGCCATACTGACTAACATTCAAGGTACAGATGTAATTTTCTGTAATGTTTATGCACCTACGGTTGACAATGGTTCCTTTTTTAGGAGAGTGGCTCAAATTATTCAAGATCTGGGATCAAGAAATATAGTCCTGGGTGGGGATTTTAATGTGGTTCTAGATCACCTCAAAATATGGCAGCTCAACTGACAGGCACTCTAGAGCTCTGAGTGACCTTTTAAAAGAACACAATATAATGGATGGATGGAGGGTTGAACATCCATTGACCAGAGATTACACTTTTTATTCAGGTGCACATTTGTCATATTCAAGGCTGGATATGTTGCTAACTTCCAGAAAGATTACTGAAAATTACTTGAAGTCCAATATTGGAAATATTGTATTGTCAAACCATGCTCATGTTGTCATGGATATAAAGCTTGACTTCGCTTTGCACAGAAATTATACATGGAGGATGAACACTAGGGTTTTGGATGATGAAAAGGGCATGGAGGAAATTGCCACAGAAATAGATTACTTTCTGAAGGAGAATTGCACAGGGGAGGTCTGCCCTACGACTGTCTGGGATGCCTTTCAATGTACAGTGCGAGGTATGCTCATCAGTTTGGCAAGTGGTCTAAAAAAGGGTACTGATTGTAGACATCGGGAGTTGGAGATGAGCATTAAGGAAGTCACTAAAGATTTGGTGCTTAATCCTGGAAATTCAATCTTGATTCAGAAACTTAAACACTTACGACTGGAATTGAGAAACTTGATTTCAGATGTGGCAGACAAAAATATGTTTCAACAGAAATGTACGTATTTTGAGAAAGGAGAAAAATGTGACCGTTGGTTGGCGTTTAGACTGAGAAAGAGGGAGTCGGAAAGATCTATTACTTCCATTCGAAGACAAGATAACCAGATTACTTTCAAACCTGAAGAAATCAATGACATTTTCCGGGATTTTTATTCTGACCTGTACAAAAATGAAACACATATCTCCTCAGATGATGGTGGGTTCCTTTCGGGTTTACCGATTCCGATGGTTACGATAATGGAATCGGTTTCCTTGGATGAAGATATATCATTGGATGAGGTGAGAAAAGCAATCAGTAAATTGAATACAGGGAAGTCTCCTGGACAAGATGGTCTACCAGTTGAATTTTACAAGTGGCTACCTAATTCTGCTTTGTCTCTCTTGTTGGATATGTTCAAATCATCCCACTTAATTGGTTTACTCCCGCCTACGACATGAAACGCTACGATATCAGTGTTCTTGAAAAAGGGAAGCGATGAGACTTTAGCGTCCAGTTACAGGCCAATTAGTTTACTCAATGTTGATAACAAAATCTTGGCAAAAATTCTGGCTCTGAGATTAGAAAATGTACTACCAAAATTGATTCATCCTGACCAATCGGGTTTTGTGAAGGAAAGGAATACTGCAAGCAACATAAGGAAACTAATGCACACTGTTTCTATTGCTACCGAGTCAACAGAAGATGCTGCAGTTCTTTCCCTAGATGTGGAAAAAGCCTTTGACAGGGTGAACTGGCAATTCTTGTTCAAGATCCTGGAGAAGATGGGCTTTTGTCCAAAGTATATTTCCTGGATTAAACTTCTATACAACAAATCAACGGCTGACGTGAATACTAATGGTCTAGGATCTGGGACTTTTGAATTGGAGAGTGGTACGACACAGGGATGTCCCCTCTCCCCACTGCTTTTTGTCATCAGTATTGAACCTCTGGCAATAGTGCTAAGGCTGGAGGAAAATCTACAGGGTGTGAGCTGTTGGGGTGTACAACAAAAGGTGTGGTTTTATGCAGATGACCTCCTCTTGGTTCTGAAAAACCTTCAGCTTTCAATTCCAACTTGATTAACTATAATCGAATATCAGGTTATAAAATAAATTGCTCCAAGTCATAAGTTTTACCATTGGTACCGCTATGTGATAAGAACTTTGTTACAAAGTGGTGTTTTAAATGGTGTAATAGTAAAATGCTATATCTAGGTGTTTGGATCTTACCGAATTTAAGTGACTATATGACGGAAAACATGAGCATGGTATGTAAAGCATATAAATTAGATTTGGAGAGATGGAGTGCTTTACGTTTGTCTTTGTGGGGTAAGGTTAATGCACTGAAAATGGTCTGCACACCAAGAATTAATTATGTACTTAGCATGATCCCTTTAGATATTGGAAAGACATTTTGGAAGGAATTGGATCGGCTGAACCAGGGTTTGTTAGGGGACCATAAAATGCAGAGGTGCACACGGCAAGTACAGGACAAGTACGCTGTTAGCTGTTGGAAAATACTTTCATGGTCTTGCTTGCTGACATGGACCGCCAGCCTTTAGCCTTCAGCCTGCAAGGAATTTTTCTGCCGCTCAGCGAGTTCACAACAGAGCGGACGTCCTTCGCAGGCACACGGAAGTTGCCTAACCCAAATCAGTGACCTTTCAATTGATTGGGCCAGTGCTCCAAATCCCGCCTCTGACCCCCCCTCTAACTTCAAAAACAGCGTGTGCAGCGCACCGCGCGCGCACACGGCAAGTACAGGACAAGTACGCTGTTAGCTGTTCGCTGCTTCGGTGATGGTGTTTTGATGATATGTACCTGATTGACTATATTTTGAACCTGCCTTGTGGATTGATTAGATGAAATTTGAATAGGTCTACAAGCTGAAAAATTGCACAGTGAGCTGTTTTCCCTGCTTTTTTTTCCTCTTTCTTGCACTGCGATCCTTTAAGTTCTTGTTTGATTGCGTGCACGTACATTTGCGCACGTCTTTATTCCAACAAGCTAGAATTGTCATCCATTCACCTATCCTCATTAATTTGAGCTCGAATATCTAACGTTGGGAACCTTTCCGATATTATTTTGGTTATGGCTGCTGGACTCCGTAGTAAATGTAATGAATTAGGTACTACGGCATTTACATCTTCCAATATTGATTCGCACATCCTATATTGAACCTGCGGTCTTGGAAGCACTGACCTCAGGTATTTCTGGGGAGGTCAGTGCTTGTCCAAGTTTGCCACCACATGTGGTTATGATTCATGCTAATGAAATTAGTCTACCATCGACTCCCTCTTTTGTATCCTACATTGGTAATGGGAACACTAACAGCTCCACAGCCTTGCCTCTTGACGAAGCATGCTGAAGCAGCTCTGAAGTCCCATTGTCCAACATATCTCCTAATGACCAGCATGATTTTACTATAAAAAGATGGTTGCTCTAGATAACCAGGTGTCTCGTGCTATAGGCACGCTAACTCTGCTTGTCTATGGCCCCTCAAAAAAGACTCACATGGTACATTCTCAATTACTGCATGATCAAAGTTTTGTAAATGAGCAAGATAGAGACTGCCATCAAGATATTAAGTATGAATTACCACCACCGCGTCTCTCATATTCCTCTGATTCGGCAGATTTCTCTATTAGGCCCTCTCAAATTGATCCTTCTGGGGGCCCTACTGACACTGGCGAGAAAGACCTGCGATCTCCATGTACATTTCCAGTGATCATTAAAATACTGGATCTACTGGATAAGGGACATGACCTGACCCACTTAGAACTGAAGGAGGTAAAAGGTACTTTGCATCATCTATGTTCCCAAATGGACAAGATAGAAGGGTTCATTATTGCCGCTGACACTTTACGAGCTATTAACAGTCAGCCTATACTTTCTGCCCCTGTCCAACTTGAAAAAGGTACCCAATCTTGTGAGGAAGTAGGTTCTTTTGCCATCCAGCCGACAGGTATCCCCATTGCCTCTTCCCCGTGCAATTGCACTTGTGAAATAAAACAACTCAAAGCCTCAGTAGAGGCAATGAATCTCTCAATTACTTCCCAATTAGCCAAGCTAGTTCTGCCAGCTGATTGTCCGGATAGTCCTTCAACTTTGGTGAAGGTTCTTAATGAACAGCAGCTGAAAGAACAGGAATGCTTCAACTCTGAAGAGAATCTCTCCTTTATGTCACGCCGTGCAAAAAAGATGCACTTAACAGCAATGAAAAGAAATGCTAAGAGGAGAAAGGAAGCCATGGCAAAAAAATCTACTAACAACGTGGCCAATAATTCTGGATCATTGATATCCGATGGTTTTCGGATTTCCGAACAAGAAACAGTGATAGTAATTTCTGATGAGGAAAGTATTGATTTACAGCAACTTTCAAAGGAAAGTCAGGAGGCACTTATAGCGACCACAGGTTTAAAACAAAAAACGCAATTAAAAAACCAAAAGATCGAACCTACTTCTAAAAAACGGAGGGAATCTGTGAAATTGACAAACATTAAGCCTATTTCTGCTGACACCTCTGCCAAAAGCCTTTTGGGCACTCCTGATTCAAGAGCAATCAGAATAGAGGTTAAAGTGATTGAAGAAACATCACTTCCAAAACTGAAAATAAACTTGAATAGCTATTTTCCGATTTCGGGTAGAAGCTGTACCACTAGGAAGGATGTCACACTCGAACAATCCATATCTAATAATGACTTAAAAATCACTTATGATTCCAATTCGATCAAGAGAAAATCATACAGTGCCGTGTGCACTGAGATACCATGCTCCCCAGGGACATCTTCGGGAAAAAAAGAGACTGGTAATAGCCATTTTTCAAACATGTTAAATGGTAAGGGCAAAGTCACACAATTAGACATTGAATCTGATCAATGTAACGTTAAATCTTTAAATATCACACACAGTAAGGATAAGACTCTCTCCTTAGGCAATGAGTCGAAAATTGGACAGCTTGCCTCACCAAAAAAGAACAATACTACTGATAATGAGGTGATAAAAACTAGTTTTGCCCCCAACCGTATTTCCATACATGGCCCTGCACTTAGCAGATCTGTTTCTGAGATCAACACCAAGGACCTCGTGAAGGCCCATCAGGACTTGCTTGAAATCTAGAACAATACTACTGATAATTAGGTGATAAAAACTAGTTTTGCCCCAACCGTATTTCCATACATGGTCCTGCACTTAGCAGATCTGTTTCTGAGATCAACACCAAGGACCTCGTGAAGGTCCATCAGGACTTGCTTGAAATCTTGAAAAAAGCTCTCGAGGAGGGCTCGCTGAGTGTTGAAACACTAACGAAAGTGCTACCCACTCTGTCATCGAAGATGATCAGGGAAGAAACATTGCCGCCCCCTAAAATGGAACAAAAAAGCACAGTGAATCATCACTATGAAATACTTGAAACTAGAAAGGCTTTATATATTGGTCCTCTGAATGTTGAATCTCAAAGAAACGCATTAGTAGCATCCACATTGCAGACGGTACAGGTGGAAGCTATTCTCCCTTCACAAATTGAAGAGAAAAATCTAGAGAACCTGCCCAAGACAGACAACAGACAACAAAATGCAGAAGTTGAAACTATGTAAATTACAGTTGCCCCTAGAAAAGGGCAGATTGGGTGTGCCAAATTATAGGTCCTACCACTTGGCTTATATGTCACATGCATTAATGGAAGTAATGAAGCCAGTTCTGGATGAATGGTTGTGTGCTGAGAGCAGTCATTCTGGTCCTTTACTTCCTAGAGCTATGTTGACTACTGTAGCAAGGTTACCAGGAGTAGCTGACCCTTTGACAAAGTGCCTGTATAATTCATGGATGAGTCTGAATTCATGTTTGGGTTATGACGCCCTGAGAGATCCTAAAGCTTCTATTTGGCTGAACCCAGGTATTAGATATGATGGGAAAACCTTGTTTTGGTCCGAATGGTTTCTGGCGGGGATGCAATAGGTGAGTGATCTCTTTGAGAATGGAAATTGGTTGACTGCAAGGGCATTGCAATCGAAATTCAATATTTCACATTTCTGTGTGAGTGACTACCGTAAAATCCGAAAAGCTGTTGGAGATATTGATTTAGAGCGAAGTCTAGATTCTAGCTTGCTGTGGCAGAAACCTAAAGTGGGTGGAGGTGGTCAGGTGAGTCATGTCTATGGTTTGATTGCTGGACAGATTGAACACAATGCTTTGTTGAGGGAGGAGTGGGTTAGAAGGATTGGGATTGATATTGAAGAAGATTGCTTGCTACGTATTTGTGCTAATACAAGACTATGTTCTTTAAGTTTAGTGGAGAGGTCACGGCAGATTAAAATCATCAACAGAGAATATTGGAATCCAGAAAGGCTCTTTAATAGAGGAATGTCGAACAATTTGGACTGTTGGTCGTGTGTTCATGATATGGGTACATTTGAACATATGCTTTGGACGTGTACCAGAGTGCAGGGCTTTTGGTTTGAATTTGGTAGGATTTGTGATGCAGTGCTGGATGAAAAGATACATTTTGATTTTAAGACTTTGATACTCAATTGTGATATTCTTTTGAAGGATCTGTCATTATCTAAAAGGAAGTGGATCTATCGAGGTGCAATGGTTGGTAAGAAAATCATTTTGAGAGAGTGGAAGACGTCAAATCCTGTACGGATTGCAGTCTGGATTGATGAGATGCATGATATGGCTGAGATGGAACAGGTTATTTTTCGTAGGAACAAGAAACTTGTGGTATTTGAGAAAATATGGGGTAAATTCCTCGACATGTATTGATTTCTAATTGATGTTTTTGATGTGGACCCTGCTTGTGGGTGGGGGGTGGGGTTGTTTTGTATGTAAATATGTACAGGTTACATGATGTAAGCTGATGTTTTTTGGAATGTTATTGTTTTCTTTAATTGTTTGTAGATGTTATTATTATAATCTTAAAATAAAGTTTAATAAAAAAAGAAGAGGTTTGAAATATTAGGAAGGTGGTGGATAGGTTTTTGGGGGAGGGTGGTGAGAAGCAGAAGGAAAGAGGTGATGCTAAGGTGGTGGTAGAGAAACAACAAGAGGAAGATGGAGGTGAAGTCAAACAAGGAGCCAGAGCCTAAGTGGAGATGAGAAAGGAGAGTTTGAAGAATTCAAGGAGGCGGTGCCACTGCATCAGGAGGCGGAAGGAGAGGAAACTGAAGAAGGAAGCAGAGTTGTGAAGTAGGTATTTGGAGAGTTGCAGGAAGTGGTTGAGCAAGCCCAGGATATGAAAGGTGGGTGAAGGAGGACAGGAAGAAATCTGAGGAGGAGGTTAATTAACAGGAGGTATAGGCAGGTAAGGTAAAGAGAGAAAGTTGAAGAATAGAGAGACATTGGGTGGTCAAAGCTGCTTTAGGAGTGATGCCCTGATCAGATGGGGTTGAGCCCCCGAGTCGGAGGAGGTACAAGCTTATGGCATGGCAAAGAGGAGGACAGGACCAAAATAAGGGCTAGGGCCCAGTTAGGGGGGAAAGGAATCACTGAGTTGGGCATGGCAGCCGCATGCTCCCCTGCGCTCTGCTGAACCAGAGACCTCCCCAGCTGAGACCTGTGGTGACCATTCTGCTCAGAAAAGGACTGTCATGGCCATCTGAAGAGGTCACAGGTTGCAAGAATCAGACACATCACTGTTCGTGGGAACGGGTCTTCCAGGAGCAGTAGAAGCGAAATTCAGGATGACCTACAAGCATGCACGAGGCCTTTTACTGGGAACATGCAGGACTACTGGAACAACCTCCCTTGTGGTTTGAATAACCACCTGGAACTTTATGTTGAGCACTGCTCTTTCCTTATTTGTGGGGAGCCTGTGCAACATCGAAGGAATCCTTTACCAAAAATTTGATGTTGGTCCCAATGTGTAATGTATCCCTATCAACCTTTTAAAAGAGAATCCTGATCTGTGTCTAGTTTGTGTTCCTGATGTCCATCCTGACACACTCAAGTAGCCTAAAGACCCGAGAAGAAAGTTAAAGAGAGATCCTTCACTCAGAGACTGTGAGTGATGGAGCATGGCCCCACAAACCCACAAGAGTAACTGTGAGAGACATTTTTGCTTTGAGTCATTTACATATTCGACTAACCTGTACAAACCCAATACCTGCTTTGTCGTATCAAGTCCATGAGAGAGAACAAGACCCAGAACTTGACGACAACTGGAAGACATTTTCTTTTGACACCAACCAGAAACATTGAGTTCTTCAGCTATTCTGGAACAGACCCTTGGGAATTGGCAAACATAAGTGCATTACTACCCTGTTTAAGATTAGGTTTTTACTTCTAAAAATGCTCTAGAGTGCTTACTTTGGTTTATCCCTGTGAAAAACCCAAATAAAGAGATATTGTGAGAGATTGCTGCTGTCTGGTTTGTGATTGATCCACACTTGCGTTGTAACAGTATCCACATTCCCAACATCTTCAAGACCCTGATCACGAGGGCCTCCAATACTTCAAAATCTTCTGATCTCCACAAATGCCCATGGACCATTTGTTTTTCTTGGACATGTCAGTGAATTGTAGGAAATCTTTTCTTCCCCTACTCTGCAATGTATTAGTCTTGTTTGAGCCATGTATCAGGGCATAGCTGTCCCTCCAGAAGAGTTGATTCAAGCTCTGGAGTTGACAGCCACAGTATGCTGATGGCAGCTAAGTGTTGTTTTTTAAACCATTTTTCATACATCTTGGTTTTCCGCATGCCAGATTGTAAATAGGAAACATTTAACTTCACTTGGCTGCCAGCTGGAACCAAAAGATGCAATCTTAGACAGAGCTGTTCTGGATTGCAAAACAAGTCAAAGTGGATAGCTTAGAAACGTTTGGAGAGAGAGAGAGAGAAAATCTTGAAAGGATGTACCTTCCAATGAGCAGGACTCACAGAAATCAATAGTAAATGACTCTATGGATGGTGGCTACAATGGAAATTCTCCAGGTTCACGACCTATGGGGTCTCCTCCATTAAGGATGTTATATCAAAGTGTTGCAACTAAAGAACATTTTTCTGGTGCTCAAAGCTTTCCTGCCTTCGATGAAGGGTTTGCGAGTGCTCTTACTGATTGCCATTGTTTTCTACTTCAACGAAAAAGCAGGTGGGGGGGTCCAGTTTCCACAATTGTGTGTGTTTTATTCTGCACCCCACCTGGAAAATGTTGCCATGAAGTTTCAATTAAAATACAGTATTTCATATTAAAATGAGGACAAATCAGACTTCATTCTATCAGAAACTCTTAACTTCAAAGAGAAATAACAAGAAACATGACCCTGTTTTTATATCTGTAATGTGTATTTAATGCAGAACATGTAATAGCCGATGAGTGAACATAAATTATTTTTCTTTTTCTAAACGTCAATAGATTTACCAAGTACATTCTTATTTTTCCATGGATGAATAGGAAAAGAACTACTGTGGTAAACATACCAGAAATAATTGTTTTTTAGATTGTAGAAATCATACATATATTGCTTTTTAAGCTGCATTACCAACAGTCTCTCACCTACATTGGCTTTAAAAATACTTGTTTTCCAGTGAATTTTATGACAAGTTAACAGCAGTTCCTTTATCATTGGAATAACATGTTTTTGAAGCTGATTGGGAGATTTAGTATCAATCATGAGTCCACTATCTGGAAAAAACAGACCTTATCCTTCATCAAAGAAACACATTAGGCAAAGAACATCAAAAGGTGTAACAAGCTTAAGCTTGGAAAAATACAGAAAATAGGAATAAACAATATATTTTGATGGTGTCCCTCTGAGATTTATCTTGGTTCATGACTACCAGAGGATTATGGGACTGCTGTCTGTTTTGCCCCTAGCAATACTTCTATAGAGCTTAATTCCATGAGGCCTTTGACTTTTGAACTTTGGCTGAACATACATCTGTGATCAGATAATGGATGACTCCAATCGCCAGAGAGCCTTGCTTAAAGTTAATGATTAGCAGATATGACACACCTGTGTACATGAATAATAGGAGATGAAGTGAAGTGCTTATATTGGAGAGCACAGACTAATGTGAATCACAGTTGTGCCTATAACTTCTTAATGCTTAGCTCTTTAAGTAAAAAGAAAATAACTTTGAAATTGTGAGAGCGTGACTCACGGAGAGAGGCCAAACATGACAGATTATTATTTATTAATAATTAATAAACTATAGACTTTTAAACAACTTTGTCACATGTCTGAATTCAATAGGATTGTGCAGATCTGAAAATCCATATGTCAATAATGGGACAAATTGGTTTTCAAAGTGTTGGACAAAAATATTAATTTCTGTTTGAATTGCACAGCCCCAACCCCTGTCACGTGTCTAAAATATGGTTACCCTATCAAATTAAGGGGTGTGTTCTCTTGGAGTGTACACCTGTTAGGCCAGCCAGTGGGAAGATCTCAGCAATCTGAAATGTTAATGTCGTATGACACTCTGTTGGAAGATGTAGACCCTATTTAAGTAGAAACACACAGGAAGTATAGAGAGAGCTCTATGATTATGGACTGACTGCAGACAGGGACCCTGTCTGAATGGTAGAGTACTGGAGTAGGATAATACCTTTAGAAAATGAAGGACTCTTCATGGTCATTGTCCTAAAGAAAACCTGATGAAAGATATTGCTTAAAGTAAGCCAGCTTCCATAAGAAGGAAACGGAGATCAGTTGGCCCAGCTGACTGCATATTGCTGCCTTGAGCGATGAGGGGGCCACGCTGGTTTTGCACCTTAAACAGAGAATCCCAGCAGTGATTATACAAAATATCCCAATGTCACTAGATATATGTGCTTAGGAATCATTTGGGGAGACTGATTTAAAATAGAATTCAGATTGCATTTTCTGAGTAGAGCACACAATGTCCTTTAACTATAATCAATTGATTCCAAACAGAATGCTGTAGCAATGTTAAAACAAAATGTAAATTGCTTTCTCAATAGATTTAAGGCCAAGTGAGAACTGATCCAAACTAGAAATTAATAGAATTTCTGTGCAGAAGCATGCAGACTCTATACACTGTAGATAACTAAATTCAACCCAGTGTTTCATAGGTGTAGTTATAGACTGAAGCTATGAATCGGTGGGCAACTTTCCAAACCCTCCCTGCCAGCTATGCCCACCAACTTGCCTGTTCGCAAGATTCCACAATACACTGAATCATGGGGTAAGGGGTGTGGTAAGCCTGCTTGAACTGAGACATGTACTGCAAAGGCCCTGATGCTGATGGCAGCTGTACTTTTAAGTGTTGTTTTTTAAACAATTTTTCATACATCTTGGTTTTCTGCATGCCAGATTGTAAATAGGAAACATTTAACTTCACTTGGCTGCCAGCTGGACCCAAGAGATGCAATCTTAGACAGAGCTGTTCTGGATTGCAAAACAAGTCAAAGTGGATAGCTTAGAAACATTTGGAGAGAGATATACTTGAAAGCATGTACCTTCCAATGAGCAGGACTCACAGAAATCAATAGTAAATGACTCTATGGATGGTGGCTACAATGGAAATTCTTCAGGTTCACGACCTATGGGGTCTCCTCCATTAAGGATGTTATATCAAAGTGTTGCAACTAAAGAACATTTTTCTGGTGCTCAAAGCTTTCCTGCCTTTGATGAAGGGTTTGTGAGTGCTCTTACTGATTGCCATTGTTTTCTACTTCAACGAACAAGCAGGTGGGGGGTCTGGTTTCCACAATTGTGTGTGTCTTATTCTGCACACCACCTGGAAAATGTTGCCATGCAGTTTCAATTAAAATACAGCATTGCATATTAAAATGAGGACAAATCAGACTTCACAATATCAGAAACTCTTAACTTCAAAGAGAAATAACATGAAACATGACCCTGTTTTTATATCTGTAATGTGTATTTAATGCAAAACATGTAATAGCCGATGAGCGAACATAAATTGTTTTTCTTTTTCTAAATGTCAATAGATTCACCAAGTACATTCTTATTTTTCCATGGATAAATAGGAAAAGAATTACTGTGGTAAACGCACCAGAAATAATTGTTTTTTAGATTGTAGAAATCATACATATATTGTTTTTTAAGCTGCATTACCAACAGTCTCGCACCTACATTGGCTTTAACAATACTTGTTTTCCAGTGAATTTTATGACAAGTTAACAGCAGTTCCTTTATCATTGGAATAACATGTTTTTGAAGCTGATTGGGAGATTTAGGGTCAATCATGAGTCCACTATCTGGAAAAAACAGACCTCATCCTTCATCAAAGAAACACATTAGGCAAAGTAGATCAAAAGGTGTAACAAGCTTAAGCTTGGAAAAATACAGAAAATAGGAATAAACAACATATTTTGATGGTGTCCCTCTGAGATTTATCTTGGTTCATGACTACCAGATGATTATGGAACTGCTGTCTGTTTTGCCCCTAGCAATACTTCTATAGAGCTTAATTCCATGAGGCCTTTGACTTTTTTTTAAATTTGTTTTTTATTAACGTTTTACTGTAAGCAATGATCAAAAACAGCAAAAGAAAATCAAACAAATTCAAACAGATACCAACAGATAAGGGAATGAAAAACCCAACCCTCCTGCCGGTCCCCCCCCCTGGATTTCAGGAGCAGTAAAACTAAGCTGTATCCTCTGTGCGATAGAAGATTGACAAGAGGGAGAGTTAAGATCATGAGATCTTATCTGAGTTTGATCTGGATCTACTCAAGTCTCTTGTCCGTTCATGGATCGGAGTCCTCTTGAAGAAGTATGATTCCAAGTAGTGCCATACTTTTGGGGCACCAAACTCTGCGTGACCCTTCCTTCAAAAAATTCAGTAACGGTGTCCAGTCAGATATAAATTTCATATGTTGTCCTTGCATGGAGTATGTGAGCCATTCCATGGCCACGATCAATCACATTCTTGCCACCCACTCGTGCTCTCGGGGGGGTTCCTTCGACCTCCACCTGCGCGCCAGTATCATTGCTGCAGACATCATCATAGTGACGTACACTATGCGGCCCGATTTCGTAGGGATGTCCATCAGGGCTCGATTTAGGCCTAACATATAGAGACCCCTGTTTCCACTCAGCATTATTCCCAGTACTCGTTCAATGGCCTTGTGGATAGTACCCCAAAACATGACCAGTGCTGGGCATTCCCACCAGATGTGGGCCCATGAGCCCCATCCCCCGCAATTCCTCCAGCAAAGCGGAGAAGATCGTTCAAACATTTTGTTTATTTTGACCGGGATTAAATGCCACTGATCCATTAGCTTCAACCACATCTTCCGGATCTGGATGGACCTGGTGAGTTTCGGGATCTGCTTCCACAGTTCGTGCCACTCTCCCTCTCCTATTACAGTGCCCGTGTCAGTCTCCCATTTCCTCATGTAAGCTCTAAGTGGAAGGCCTTCCCCCAGTTTAATAAACTTATAGATGGAGGCTATGAGACCCCTGTCTCCCTCCTGCGTATCTAAGTACTTCTCAAACAAGGTTAAAGGACGTGTGCCTGCCTGTCTCTGGTCCAGATGGGATAACCAATGCCTCAGTTGTATATATCCATACCTATGGGTTTGCTTCAGTCCGAATCCTGATTTACACTGCTCGAATTCCTTTACCTTGCCTCCACAAACATGTCTCAAAGCATCTGACATCCCCCTAGCATAAAATGCTGAATTTTTACAACCCGGCGAGAATTGTGGATTCTCAAAGAGGTGTGTAAGGGGAGGGAAAGGTAGTGATGTGCGCCCTCTTGACCGCTGCGTCCCAGGCTATCCCTACGGCCGAAGTAATTCGGCTCTTATACATCTGAGGGGGTCTGTCAGCTCTTGGGAGCCAAAGCGCTACCTCCAGCCTCCCGGCCACCACCCCCCTATCCATTGGCCTCCACGGTTTGTCTCGGTCGTCTCTTTGCCAGTCTCTAAGAACCCTCACTTGGGCTGCCAAGTAATAAGCTCTAAAATCAGGTTCCCCCAAGCCGCCCCAGTTGGTGGGGGTCTTCATAAGAGCTGAGGCTACCCTGGGACGTTTGTGATTCCAGATAAAGGAATTAGTAAGCTTGTGAAGGGTTCTAAAGAAGGAATTCGTAACTGCTGCCGGAAGGGCAGCAAAGTAGTACAGCAGCCCAGGTAGCACTGTCATTTTAAGGACATTAATGCGCCCCCCACACATGAAATACACAACTGGCCCCAGTCTACCAATTTTGATTTAATTCTCTCCAACAGAGGAAGGTAATTCGCCCGATATAATTCCTCCACAGTTTTCGTAAGATAGACCCCTAGATACCTAAGTCCCCCACTTGCCCAACTGAAAGCATAGTCTCGCTTGACAACTTGCACTAAGGTCAGTTGGTGGTTCAGGCCAAGGATCTCTGACTTATTCGTATTTACCTTCAGGCCTGCAACCCGCCCAAATCGGTCGAACTGCTCGTTTAGCGCTGGTAACGATGCCTCGGGGTCAGTCAGTGTGAGTAACATATCATCCACAAATGCAGCGATTTTATGGACCTGCCCTCCAAACGCGATGCCCTTTATCCCCCCATCCACTCTTATTGCCTCTAAAAAGGTTCTAAATGAACTGCGTAGAGCAACGGGGACAGTGGGCATCCTTGCTTTGTACCCCTCTCTATTTGCACCGATTCTGAGATCTGGCTATTGATTGCTAGACGAAGGGATGGACTTCGATAGGAAGCCTTCACTCGATTCATGAATTTGGGTCCGAATCCCATTTTGATCATTGTGGCAAAAAGGAAACCCCACTCTACGCGGTCGAAAGCCTTTTCGGCATCAACTGCTAAAAGGAGAGCTGGGATCCCCTTAATCTGGGATTTCTCGATCAAATGGAGCACTCTCCGCACATTATTAGCGGTCTGCCCCACCTTTATAAAGCCCGCCTGATTGTGTTGGACCAGCTTGGCATGAGGGAGTCTAACCGGGATGCCAAGACCTTTATATAAATCTTTGCATCGACATTTATGAGTGCAATCGGATGGTAATATCCACAGTCCTCCGGATCTTTTCCCTGTTTGTGTATGAGAGTTACCTTGGCCTCTTCCATAGATCTGGGAAGGACGCCACAAGAGCCTACGTAATTAAAGAGCCTAGTAAGCTGGGGAATTAGAAAATCTTTATGATTCTTAAAGAACTCAACCATAAAGCCATCAGGGCCTGGGGTTTTATTTGGGGAGTGTGCAGAGATTGCCTTCCTGACTTCGTCAGTTGTTATTTTCCCTTTGAGCTGTTCCCGCTCTTCACTTGAAAGGGCCCTAAGATCAAGCCTATCCAGATAAGCCTTTTGCAACACGGGATCAGGATTACTTGATGCATATAAGGTGGTATAGAACTGGTGGAATTCCCTCTCTATTTCTTCATTATTCGTAATCCTCCGACCACCCTCCCCCTTGATTGCTAGAATCGTTTTACGCTTTTCGTCCTTACGTAGCATTCGGGCTAGCAGTTTATCAGATTTGTTTGCCTTAATATAGTACATTTGGCGCAGGCATAATAAATTGCGCTCGGCTGTTCTAGTTTGGATAAGGTTTAATTGCCCTCTTAGCATGCAGACTTCTCTAGCTGCGGCCGGCGTATGTTTGGTGGCCAATATTTTCATAGCCTCCTTGAGTTTCCTGCCCAGGTTCTCTCTACCTCAAGCCTTAACTCCCTTTCCCTTCTAGCTTTAATTGCCAGGATTTTCCCCCCTATCGTGGCCTTGAGTGCATCCCACCATATTTGCGGGGTAGTATCGTCCCAACTGTTCTTCTCCACGTACTCCTCCAGTTCCTGATCTACTTCCCGGACAAGAACCGGGTCTTTAAACAACAAAGGGGGATAGCGCCATTTCCATAACCCAGGGGGTCCCAGCGGTCTGCACAGAATCAATGTCATAGGGGCATGGTCTGATATTGCGATGGGCCCAAGTGAGATCTTGGTGATGAATCCCAGGAGAAGGGCTGATACCCAGATGTAATCAATTCGGGAATGGGTTCTATGGACATATGAGTAAAATGTGTACCCCCTGTCTGACCCCTGTGTCTCCCTCCACGCGTCAACTAGAGCCAAGTCCTGAATTTTCTTTTTAAGGTCTCCGGAGGGCCCATCTGATGTTCCCCATAGAGCCCTGCTTCTATCCCTGGAGGGGTCCCAGGCCATGTTAAAATCCCTGGTTAACACAATACGTCCCTTAGCAAAATCCCTCAAGCGGGTAAGAGATTTCTGGAGGGAGGCATCTTGCCCAGCATTGTGTGCATACAACGTGGCAACTGTATATACCTCTCCTCTGCCCTCCAGTATCAATGCCAGGAATCTCCCCTGTTCGTCTTTCTGTGGTATTACCCAAATTCTTCGTTTACAATTGTTCGAATGAACAATTGACTGAATTTAAAGGGTCACAATTATTGACCTTTTCACAATTGACCATATATATATATATATATATATATATATATATATATATTCATATTCAAAGTAAAACCAAAAAACCCCTGAAATTCGGCAGTTATGGTAAGATAAGCAACCATAACTCGCGCCACTGTGCACTGCTAACACTAACACCCAGGACATCAAAGATGACATCACAAATGTCATTAATGACATCACTGATGACATCACATGGCTGGCTCTCCCTTTTTTTCCTTTACTGACATATCTAAGCCACATAGTTTTCTTCAGTAACAGTCAGGAAGTAAAAATTGAAAAGGTACTATATTTGTAGATTTAGGGCGTCATTACACGGAAGGCGGTAAGGGTTAACGGTCACCGTTAATGGTAACGGTGACCGTTAACCCTTACCGCCGTACTACGAGGTCCCTTTGCGGGTTGGGGAATTTAACGCCTGCTTTTTGCAGGCGTTAAAAACCAACCCGCAAAGGGACCTTGGTGCTATTTACGGCACCGCAAATTTGCGGTACCGTAATTAGCACCTTCCCCATTCCCATTATGCCCTATGGGGCAAAAATGGGAATGGGGAAGGTCAATGGTAGAAGGGGGAATTACCGCCCCACCAACCTTGGAGTAGGGCGGTAATTCCCCTTTCCGCCAAGGCGGTGCCGGTAATTTACCGGCATGGACCAAAGTGCTAATAGCACCTTGGTCCACCGCCTACCGTGTAATGAGGCCCTTAGGGTCAAGTCATATCATATGAAACATATATATAGCGGAAGACACAGGCTTGAAAGAGAGCAATCCTTTCTGTGCATGAAGATTATCATTGGGGTTATCAGCACTTTCTCATAGTTTTATTTTTATTACTATGCCTTCCCTGTATATGCTCATATTTGTATACATTGTACTCACACTCCTTTCCTTAGGGTTCACTGACATCATTTGATAAACATACCTATAGTAAGTAGCAGCTTTGAAACAGAGCAATCATTTCTCTGCATAAAGATAATCAGTTAGGTTATGAACTCTTTCTGCTACTACTTCTGCTTTTTTGCTTACTTCTCTGTCCCTGTATATACTCATATTTGTATGTGTTGTTGTCTCTTTGTGTTTTGTCTGTAATAATGTAATTATGTATTAAGTGAGTTTTATTAGCTACTTATTACATGTTTCACAGTACGCGAAACTCTAATAAGAAAGCAGTTATCATTTCATTATTCTACATGGCAAGATTATGAATAGTGCACCTTCATCATGTATACTGCACACACTGCCTAAGTTTCTGCATGAGTTGCTTAGTATACTGGATAGAACTTCATAATAGAATGCTATTTATATCAATGCATTGCTTAATGCACTAATTAGCTCATGATATTTATTCAAATGATCCTTGACACTTTTTGGTCAACATTATAAGAATCCCTCCTACAGAGTTTTCATGAAAAGTAAATGCACATGTGATGTCATCAATGACATTTGTGATGTCATCTTTGATGCCCTGGGTGTTAGTGTTAGCAGTGCACGGTGGCGTGAGTTATGGTTGCTTATCTTACCATAACTGCCGAATTTCAGGGGTTTTTCGGTTTTACTTTGAACCATAACGTCCCTTTAACAAAGTTTTTTCACTGAATTTCATAGGTTTTTAGTAGCGCAACTTAACCATAACATCCCTTTAACAAAGTTTTTTTACTGAATTTCATAGGTTTTTAGTAGCAAAACGTAACCATAACATCCCTTTAACAAAGTTGTTTTACTGAATTTCATAGGTTTTTAGTAGCACAACTTAACCATAATATCCCTGACTTTAAATACATGTAACATAGAACATACTGAACCCCTAGTTAGTGATTTCGATGTACGCGGACTACCGCCATGTCCGCGGACATATCGAAAATCTGAGCGTGGTGAATGTAAATTTAAATAGTGTGCCTCATTTCCCCTTTGAGGTTGGCTCTGAAAAGAGCCGTTTTCTTGCTTTTTTTGCAGATGCTTGACAGACACCTATTATTTTGTATTTTTTTTCTTCTTTTTTTCTTACTTTACTCCTAAAATCTTCACATAACCTTCTCCAAAGCAACCCTTACATTGCAAAACAGCATGGCATTTCCCATAAAAGATAAGGAAATGCCATCTTCTTTAAAATAAACAGCATTACTGGAATCAATATTCTCATTATTACAGAAGAACATACCAGCTCTAAGCATGAAGGCACACATGCCTCGGTTGATTACACACCTAGCATTGTTTTGCTGAGGACAAAAAACTGAACTATTGTCCCCATATTGCCCTAGGTAGTAATCCAGAAAAAATTACTTTGGCATTTGGAAGGATGTTCATTACTGCTTGAACCAAGTGTTCAAATCTGCCAACAAAGTAGGGGCACTGACATAGCCCAAACGGAAAGCACCATAGTGCAAAACTACCACATGAGGACTGTTGATCCTGCCCATACCGTCACAAACTTGTACAATTCCCTGTACATTGCAATCAGGCACAGTGCTCCACACGACCTCCACTCCTTTAACATCAAAATTCTTTGCAACATGCCTGCATTGAGCATACTGTTGTAAACCATGCACACACATATCTCCGAGCACCAACACCCTGACTTTCTCCACTTCTGCCATCTTCACTACACACAGTCTCTTTCAACACAAATCCACCACCTCAACATCTGATTGGCTGATCCCTACAGTCTTCTTTCCATGCTGGATTTGCTGGAAAACCCCGGATGTAGCACGCCCTGTCCACGGACAGCCGTGGTGTCCGCGGACCGTGTAACTCTTGGACAGCCCTTCTACCATTTCCACTTTACTCTCTGTGCCATTCCCTCATTGCATACAGCTAAGCAGTCACACAATATGGAGAATGTCACAGAACACCCCCATTTTGTTTATTTTCGAACATTTCAGGACACCACGAGTGTTCTTATAACACATGCAACTTGCCAGCGAACAATATGGACAACGTCCTCAGAACACCCCCATTTTCTTTATGTACGATCATTTCAGGACACCGCGAGTGTTCTTCTGGCTCACTCTTTTTTCTTTTGCTGACATATCTAGGCCACATGGTTTTCTTCAGTAACAGTCAGAAACTAAAAATTGTATTTTATTTGTAGACGTATCCTACAAGTAGGTTCTTATAGTAATTCCCTTGGAGTCCAGTCACATCATATGAAACATATACACAGGGGAAGACACAAGCTTTAAAGACAGCATTATTTTCAAGCAAATAAATGATGATTTCTCTGTTTCAAAGCTGCTACTTACCCTACGTATATGTATATTGGTATGTGTTCTTGTCTCTTTCTGTTTTCTCTATAGTAATGCAATTATGTAATACATGGGTTTTATTAGCTACTTATTACATATTTCACAGTACACAAAAATCTATTAAGAAAACAATTATCATTTCATTATTTAACATATTAACATTACGAATATTATACCTTCATCTTGTACGCTGCACACAATGCTATGTTTCTGCATTAGTAGTTTAGTATACTTGATAGAACCCCATAATAGAATGCTATTTATATCAATGCATCGTTCAAAGCACTAATTAGGGTATGATATTTATTGCAATGATCCTTGACACTTTTTTCGCAACATTATAATAAGAATCCCTTGTACACATATTTCATGAAAAGTACATACACATGTGATGTCATCAGTGATGTCATCAATGACATTTGTGATGTCATCTTTGATGTCCTGGGTGTTAATCTTAGCAGTGCACAGTGGTGGCGTGAGTTATGGTTGCTTAGCTTACCATAACCTGGGAATTTCAGGGGTTTTTCGGTTTTACTTGGAACCATAACGTCCCTTTAACAAAGTTTATTTTATTAGCACGAAAACAATATACAAAGATGGTGTGTAAAAAGCAATTTCTCAGAGATGGCTGTACACAGAATGTTGCAAACTAAGAATGTATGGTCGTTTACAGTGAAGGTCAGCTGCTTCCATTTTTTGCTCGCATGCCGGAGAGGCCAATGACTCGCACTATATGGTTCTATTGTTTTTTTGCCCTTGACAGACAGGGATCGTGCTAAAAGACTTCTTTTGAAGGAGTGTTGCAAAAACGTAAGACACGATAAGGATGAAATTTCTGAAACGAAACCACTTTTATATATTATATCACTATGAGAAAGATCGTTGGCACAGACGGAGTCGTATTTGGGGACTGCACTACGCTTAGACAAGGGAAAATGCCAATATAATGTAAGTAACCATTTAGATTATTTTATACCGGAATATAATAACAATAGCATGGCGTTAAAGCCCGGTTAAGTTGTACTTGTTCCTTCAATGTTGCATAGTGTTTTCTACCGCGCACTATCATTGCCGAATTGGTCCCCTGTCGCTTAGAGGGCTCTGAAAAAGGCAGAGGACAGAGGGTGGGTTAATGGGAATAAGTTAACATACTCCGTTGCACTATCCTCGCTAGCAAATAGTTTCCTAATAAATAAAATGAATATTTTTAATGAAGATCGGCTGGTGAGACTAATTTATGTTTTTTAAAACGGGTATGTCCTCCCGTACTGTGAATGCCACGATTTTCAGACACCGGCCGATGGATTTTTTAACTGCCAGGTGCAGCTACTTCTAAACAACTTCATGACCCTCACCATTTTATGGGACAATCGCCAAGGACCAATATGCCCTAACGCGCTACTAGCGGCTAGAAGCAACATACCAACCATTATGGTGGTCTAATGCCTCTTTGTTGGAACAGCCTTCCGATTATCAGTGCCACCATAGTGCTTATTTTATCATAAACCAACACCCTGTGTACCGCAAAGGAACATCGCGTGACTCAAGATGAACTTTTGTGGATCGACAGCAAAGACAAATCGCTGAATATTCTCTAAACATTTGATGTCAAATAAAAGTACTTTACGAAATGTACAATCTTGCTGTTTGCTTTTAAATCAGTTTCATATTCCGAATTGTGGCGCGCTGTGTTGTGAGATGGTCTGTGTTGTTTTCCGGGTTCTGTGTAAAGTCGTGTAGGACTGGAGACGACTGGGCGCGTTTGGCTACGCACCCTGTATCGTCACGGAGAGAGACGGGGAATATGAATGCTTTGATAATGTCAGGCTTAGGGGCGGGAGATATGATTTAGTGTCGCAAAAGCAGGTCAGCCAGGTCGATGGGGCAAGTGATAGGATTATCACATAATGTCGACGCACAGCAGCCTGATTTATCGTTTGTTTAGTGGACAAAAAGTCGGGTAAGGGCCATAGGAAATTGTAATGTCAACGGACATAAGGAGGGTTCTTATAACACTTTCAACCTGACAACGAACAATACGACCAGCGTTCTCAGAACACCCCCATTTTGTTTAATTGCAAACATTACCTCCACGTCCACTCTTCCTCGTCCCAGTACTTACTTCATGAGGCCCCTGCCTCCGACACAGGACCTTCTTCTATTTCTTTAAATTCCTATAACCCCTCCCCCACATCCACATCACTCAGTTTCATACTACCAAGCCGCAGCATGGGACCTTCCCCGCAGGGAGGGTGAGGAGGGTCGTCAGTACTGTGACGAGGAAGAGTAGGACTAGGAGTAATGAAGATTACCGGTAAGTAATCAGAGCATTTCAGGACACCGCAAGTGTTCTTAGAACACATTCAACTTGCCAGAGTACAATACGGACAGCGTCCTCAGGACACCCCCATTTTGTTTATGTACGAACATTTAAGGACACCGCAAGTGTTCTTAGCTCAATTTTAGCTTGCTTGCGAACAAAACGGACACATACTCCGTCCTCAGAACACCCCACCATTTAGTTTATATAGAACATTTCAGAACAGCCGTGTTGTCCGCAAACAAATCGAACACAACAAAAGCGTCTAGCATATCAAAAAAATAGAACATTGAACCTATCGCATACTCCCCCACCCTCCCCAATTACTCTTACACACCAACACACTCCACTAAATACAATTTTTAATCCAAGTTTCACCACGCTGTCTGCGGTCGTCCACGAATGCAAGATGGCGGGCGCCACAGAGAATCTGACGTGCTTCACGCACCACGTCGTCCAATCAGTGAACACGTCGGGTGTCCGTGGACATCGCGCAAGCCGCTCGGCCAATCAGGGCACTGTCCGCGGAGCAAGCAGGGAAGTCCTTCCGCAAAGCGAACGGAGATATCACTAATTTTTTTGTCTTACATTTTGGTCATTTTTTAAAAAACTACTGGACGGATTTACACCAAATTTGCAAAAGCACGCTTTCAGGACCAAGCCCCCACTCCTGCTGCAAATTTGGTGTAAATCCATCCAGCGGTTTGGGCTGTAGGCGTGCGCAAAGTTTTTTCCCCATTATGTCTGTGGGAAAAAACAAAAGTTTTGGGTCCCCCCTATACCTTTGCCCCCCCTGGACCAAACCTCTCCAAACTTTGCTAAAATTCAGAGTGGGCCATATACTTTTTTTGCAAAGTTTGGTGAGGATTCGTCCAGAGTGAGCAAAGTTATAAACCACCCAACAAATGCTCTTCCATGTAATATATATATATATATATATCGGTTTGGTAATATATATAATATATATATAGGGGTTTTGGGGGGTTTGGCATTGGGTCGGGGGTTGTGGGGGGTTCCCCCCACATATATGTTACAATTAACCTTCAAAGGTCAATTGTCATTCGAACAGTTGTAAAATGAACAATTCGTATACAACCCTTTCTGTAGTGCCTTGATCGACAGGTCTAACCCATCCTTCAGAGCAAGGGCCACTCCTCCCTTTTTGCAAGCCTGTGTGGCCTGAAATAACTGACCATAACCCCAGACCTTGACTGTCCGTACATCTCGTGTTTGGATATGGGTCTCTTGCATGGTGACTATATGTGGTTTCTTCTTATGTATGAAGAGCTCAACTCTCTTCCTTTTAACTGGAGAGTTGAGCCCATTCACGTTCATGGATAATATCTTCAGTTGATCCATACAATCAAAGGTACAATTTATAGAAACTAAGTCAACCGTACCCTGCCCCTGTTTTCCCAGGATACCCAATACCTTATCCAGGATGTGTGGTCCGATCTGATCTCTCTTCCCCTCTGCTCCTGATAATCCTCTCTCCCTCCCCCCCTTCCCAAAACTCAAACCCCGCCCCCTGGGTGGGCTCAGCTGGCAATGTTCCCCCCTCATCACCAAAAGACGAGAGCTGAGCCCCAAGAGTAGCCCAGTGTTTCCCAACGCGGGATCTCCCAATCCCATCCAGAGATGTTCTCCCCCTCCCTCTCCCGCCCTGAAATTTTATAGCTGTTTTTGCAATCCTGTACCTGAAACTCAGATTTATGCAGTTGGTGCCCTCCCCAGACTTACTGAATTGGTCCCCTATGGATTCGGGACTCCAGTGTCAGCTGGGACATCAGGAGAGGCAGGTTGGCTATATGAACGGTTCCCCCACAGTGAGTTGTGATCCGCCATCTGAGCGGCCAGTTTCTTTGACCTCTTGTATTTGACCATAGCCCACTCTCAAGGCTTGTTCAAGCTACGGCGGCCGGAGGGGCCAGTTTGATATGCCGATGATTGCTCCTTGATGCCCAATAAGTCCAGGCCTTGTTCACTGGACGTGATCTTACGTTGCTTTCCCTGCCACGTGAAGGATAGAGCAAAGGGATGGGACCATCTGTACCTGATCTGTTTTTCACGTAAGAATTTCAGGACTGGAAGCATCCGCCTCCTTTTGTTGAGGGTTATTAGGGACAGATCTTGATACGAAAAGATCTCAGCGCTATTATAAAATATATGTCCAACTTCCCTCGCCTTTCCAAGGATCTTTTCTTTCATCACAAAGTTGTGGAAGGCCACTAGAACATATCTAGGTCTAGCGCTTGGCTCCGGGGGGGGAGGGCATCCTGTCGAACTGAAGATCTGTGGTCGTGCCCACATCAAGAAGGTCTCTAAAGACGGCTGTGAGGGTCTGCGCCAAATCTTGGGCCCGAACGGACTCCGGTAATGCTTTAACTCGTATGTTGATTCTTCTAGAGCGGTTCTCCAGATCCTCCGCCTGTAGTTCCAAATTCTAGGTAGCCTGTGCCAGTGTTTCAAGAAGATTTTCCGCTTTCCTCGCGTCTTCAGTTAGGTCCTGAATGGCCCGTTCATTAGTGTCTACTCGTTCCTCAACATTGCGGATATCGCGCTTTATGTCTTTTAGTCCCTCTCCCAAATCCTCTCTGAGTGTCCATCTGCTTCTGGCTCGCCGATATGATTTTGTCCACCATTTCTCCGAGGAGTTGTCTAAGTACTGTGTAGGTAACCAGTTCATCTTGACGGTGAGGATAAGACTCCTCATTTTGACCACCTGTCCCATCACACACTTGATGGTCCTTCTGACGTTCAGCTTCAGGGTCGTTATCTTTGGCCCAGAGTTTGGCAAGGGAGCTCTCCCGGTTCTTCCCAGTGTACTTGGAGGTCGAGGGGGGGTCCCTAGTTCTGTTTCCGGACATGGTGGGACACAGGTCTTGACTTCCGTCTCGGAAAATTAGCGTGGACCAGCGAAACCAAAGCAGGGATCTAAGCACTCCTATGGGTAGCTAACTCCGTCGTGAACAGACAACGATCACTGCTCCTCCACCTAGGTCTCCACGTTGGTATGACAATATACAAGAAGGACACTGGTCCGGGGAGACCGAGAGGGTCAGACTTCTCCTCGCCACTCTAAGAGTGACATAAGGGGGGGTGAAAGGCCATTCAGTCCACCGCCACCGAGCAAAGTCTAAAAGGGCCCCAGTGGGAGGAACACAAACGCGCCTCCACGCCTGGAGTATGCAGCGCTTCTTCAGTGTCCACAAGATCTTCTCAGGGTTGCAGATCCCCCACTCACACTCTGAGTCCCCCCGCCGGGTATGGTGTTCCAGCCACCGGCCAGGGTCAATAACTACTTCAGACTAGTGGGCCCCTCAGCTGTCTTTTTCTCCATGGGCGCAATATTTCAATCCTCCACGTTTGATAATTAACCGCCGCTGTCCAGGGTCTTCTCGCCTCTACAACGCCGCGCCCCCTAGATTGTGCCAGGGACCGCGGGGTGTCACAATGCCGCGCGGGCCACCTCCAGAACAGACTCCACCAGTACCGCCTGCCCAAGGGAACAGCGGCTTCCCAGCAAGGTGGGTGGCGCGGGCCAGCTGAAATCCCGAAGGCCACTCTGTTAGGGTGTTCCCAGAGAAGGTCCTCAGATAATGTCCCAAGATAAGGTTGCTAATCAAAGCAGTCAACACCCAAGGAGGCGGCCAAAAAAGTCCCAAATCAGTGTAGGAACGGGAGCAGGACTGAGAGTTCAGAGACCGCAGTGTATGTTATGGATCGGCCATCACGGGCTCCTCTCGAGTTCGCAGGTAGCGTATGACACTACAGCTCATCCTAATGAATCGCTGCTAGGCAGAGAGCCGCCGCGTCTCCCCCACAGGGGCCTCAGGGCTGGAACTGTCTTCTCGTGTCGTTCTGGCCCCACTTCCGTTGGGCCGGTATGGTATTTTATCTGCCCCTTGTCTGCATGCTGTGCAGCGGATCCAGGGGCGGGGGGGTCCATGAAAAAGCTGGGCCAGTGTGTCCTGATGGCCCTGATTACTGGGCGGTGGCCGCCACCAGGGGTATTCCCCCCGAATTCCCCAACTCTGCAGGACAGGTGCTGGACGCCGCGAAGATCGCCCCGAGCAGCGGATCGGGCGCCCCCTCCGATCCGCCTGCTGCCGGCAGCTGGGTCCTAGTGGCGGGGAGCGGGCGCACACTTCCCACAGAGACATGTCTCCGATGGTAGAAACTCACTTCGGGCAAGCCAGACGTAAGTAGAGGCGATCGTCTCGGGGACTCCCTCAAGGTTACTGGCCATGGCTCACACAGCTGAAGGCAGATTATGTTTTCCGTTCGCCCCCGTTCTGAACGCCACCTTGCGCTGCCCCCGCTGCTCAAGTTCATTCCGGTGTCGGCATCTATATTAAGTGAGAACCGGGGAGGGTTAAATATGCTTTTACTGCCGTTTCAGGTGATATGCAGGTCGGGAGCTCGGGAGTCGCGGTGTTCAGTGAAGGGCGGCCATCTTGGAATCCGATACCTTTGACTTTTGAACTTTGGCTGAACATAAAACATAAACTTTGGCTGAACATAAAATACATCTGTGATCAGATAATGGATGACTCCAATCGCCAGAGAGCCTTGCTTAAAGTTAATGATTAGCAGATATGGCACACCTGTGTACATGAAGAATAGGAGATGAAGTGATGTGCTTAATTTGGAGAGCACAGACTTATGTGAATCACAGTTTTGCCTATAACTTCTTAATCCTTAGCTCTTTAAGTAAAAAGAAAATAACTTTGAAATTGTGACTCATGGAGAGAGGCCAAACATGAGATTATTATTGATCAATAATTAATAAACTATAGACTTTTTAAGAACTTTGTCATATGTCTGAATTAAGTAAGATTGTGCAGATCTGAAAATCCATATATCAATAATGGGACAAATGGCTTTTCAAAGTGTTGGACAAAAATATGAATTTTTGTTTAAATTGCACAGCCCCAACCCCTGTCACGTGTCTAAAATATGATTAACCTATCAAATTAAGGGGTGTGTTCTCTTGGAGTGTACACCTGTTAGGCCAGCCAGTGGGAAGATCTCACTAATCAGAAATGTTGATGTCGTATGACACTCTGTTGGAAGATGTAGACCCTATTTAAGTAGAATCACACAGGAAGTATAGAGAGAGGTCTGAGATTATGGACTGACTGCAGACCGGGACCCTGTCTGAATGGAAGAGTACTGGAGTAGGATAATACCTTGAGAAAAGGAAGGACTCTTCATGGTCATTGTCCTAAAGGAAACCTGATGAAAGATATTGCTTAAAGCAAGCCAGATTCCATAAGAAGGAAACAGAGATCAGTCGGCCCAGATGACTGCATATTGCTGCCTTGAGCTATGAGGGGGCAATGCTGGTTTTGCACCTTAAACAGAGAATCCCAGCAGTTATTATACAAAATATCCCAATGCCACTGGATATTTGCTTAGGAATCATTTGGGGAGACTGATTTCTAATAGAATTCAAATTGCATTTTCTGAGTAGAGCACACAATGTCCTTTAACTATAATCAATTGATTCCAAACAGAATGCTGTAGCAATTTCAAAACAAAATGTAAATTGCTTTCTCAATAGATTTAATGCCAAGTGAGAACTGATTCAAACTAGAAATTAATAGAATTTCTGTGCAGAAGCATGCAGACTCTATACACCATAGAGAACTAAATTCAACCCAGTGTTTCACAGGTGTAGTTCTAGAATGAAGCTATGAATCGGTGGGCAACTTTCCATAGCCTGACAGCGAATTAACAAATAATGATCTGTGAAATCTGTGGTCATTAAAAAGAAACATATTGGGGAAACCCCATCTTATTCTAGTGGGTTGAAAGGGAGTTTAGCCGGGCTACTTCCTTTCCCCAGTAAATGAGACAAATTTAAAATGAACATTAAACCTCTTTCACGACATTGCGCAAAAGGGGAAGTCGCTGCATCAGATAAACCCAATCTGCGAAGTGAAGTGGAGGGGATGCCTGTTATAATTTTACAGAACCATAAAACTATGTTCCTGTGTTGTGCATATGAATTAATATTCTGCGCATTCTAAAATAAAACCACAGCTTCCCTAAAACACAAGCCTGTAGCTTCTTAATGCAACCTACCATGAATTGAGAGGACTAGAATACCAATGTAGAGTACATCCTAAGTGTATTCTATAATGAAGTAGTTGTTTCTGTAATCTTTCACTGATACCAATACTTGTTGTTGATATCAGAGAAAGTAAAGTTTTAAATAATTTACCATTGAATCAAAGTAAAGGGATTTCAAAGGTACATGATTTACGAGAGTCTTTGAATTATACTGGCCGACAAGGAGCAATGTTAAAATTGAAATGCATATAGTTGTAAGAAATATCTTTATAGATGTGTAGCTATGCTTGATGTTGAATGATTACTTTTAGTACGTTTTTTTTATAGGAAGCCAAACCTGTTCTTTTTGTATACAAGCTGTCTGTGCTTTTTTGACGTTGTGATTTCCCCAGCATAACGTTTGGGGACCGCCTTATAGCTTGGGTTTTCAATCACACAGAATAGAGTTTTAACCCCAAATATTGCATTTTTCTCATCCCAGAATTGTGGAGTGGGATTGTGACTACAAGCTGTTAAATCAGAGGGTGCACTTTAGCAGAATTTAAATTGTATTTACTACATATCTGACGATGGTAATTAGCCTCAATGCTAGGTGGTCTAGGATAAATGCTGCATCCTGTGTTACAACACTTGACAGGTTTAGTTAATCCCTCCAGGGATCAAATTAGTTCAGGGGCACAAGTTCAGGGTCCTCGAATATATGATGTCGATTTGTATGTCCTTCTCTTCCACTTCTGAATTACAGAACTGCATAATTTTTTTTTGAAAATGCTTCTCTTTTGAATTGTGCGCTACTGAAGCCCAGTATCTTCACCATGCTCCCCGCCACATGGCAGAGAAAATCAGTGTCACCCAACAGTCAAATCTTGAGAGACCAGGCCTTATTCAAGACACTGACTCTCAAGGACAGTATACCTCTGACAACCCTGTTCCCTTGCAAACTTGTTTAAGTCAATATAGACCTGCATGGTGACACCCACATTAGAGCCTAAAACTCCTTCTAGAAAGACTCAAAGTCCTGACCTGGAAAAGCAAAGCTTTCCATTTAAGGCTATGCAGTCCAATGCAATTGCTGAGGGTAGTGAGAGTATAGAAAATAAATGTTACAACCTCAACCAATACATAAAAGAGCATTTTTGCCATCCATTTGGAAAGCTCACAGTGAACGCTGCGGATACATTTGGTCAGGTTTGCGATTTCCTGAATGCTGAGAGTTCAAGCAGCTGAATAGTCAGAGCAGGAAGGAAAGTGTTTGTGATAGTATACCCCAGTGAGAGATGTTCCCATTGGGACATAATAGTGCATTTTCCTCACTCCCCGGTGAAACAAAAAATCCCTTAAAGTATCGAGAATGTTTCCAGAAAATAGACGAAACAGTGTGTAGGCCCCAGAGCTCAGCACAGCCCAGACAACAGTCAGGAGAGAGGAAGTAAGATCCAAGATGGTGGATGACACAAATACAGACTTGTCCCAACCCCTTTAACCTAAATCAACACAGGTCCCCAAAGAGAGGTCAGTCAATCAGATCCCTCATTACATTTTCAGCAAAGGGTACATACACTTACTTGAAGACCCACCCATGGAAAGGCAGGTGAGCACTAGAACACCCTCTAGCTTCAGTCAGATAGTGTGGATAATAGGAGCAGGAGACCTGGGTTTGGAGATGGCTGAAGACTGGAGAGCAGTGGAAGAAGCAGAGACTGGAGGGACAGAGGAGGGTAGAGGAATGGGAGAGCTAGCTAGAGCTAACAACAGTGAGGATGCAATGACATCAGAGGGTTAGAGTAAACAGAAGGAGATGATGGGACACAAGGAGTTTTCTGAGGAAGTGATAAGATCAAGAAGTGAAAGTGAAGGATAGTAGGTGGTCTGAGTTGAGAAGATCCAGGAGGAAGTAATACATCAGACAGTGAGAGTGAAGAAAAGGAGGAGGTGGTAAGCCAAAGGGGATAATAACAACAAAGGGAGTAGGTGGTAAGGAATACGTAAGTAAACAAGGTGGTAAAATCAAGAAACGGGCAAAGGATGGATAAGGATATTATCAGACTCGAACAGTGATAGTCACTGGAGTTAGGAGACCCAATGAAAATTAGGAGGCAGTAATATCAGAGGCTGGTAGGTGACATGGAGAAGGCAATATCAGGGAGGAGAACTAGACAGGAAGGAAGTTGGAGAAAAAACATCAGGAGAAGAAAAATGTGCGATAGCAAAGTCAGACATCACGAAAAGTCCTCATTAGGAGAGTAAGAGCCAACCCCTGGTAAAAGCAGGCATGTTCCAGTGGCCTACTTGGCCCTTGATAGGATTGGATAGTGACAGAAGGTACAGGCTGGTGACAAAATGTCTGTGGCAAGTTTAGAAAAGTGGGGAATAATAGCCCAGACGAATCCCTATATCCATTCTCTGACCCTCCCTGCCAGCTATGCCCACCAACTTGCCTGTTCCCAAGATTCCACAATACACTGAATCATGGGGTAAGGGGTGTGGTAAGCCTGCTTGAACTGAGACATGTACTGCAAAGGCCCTGAGGGCTTAGTTATATGCATCTAGTGGCAAGGGGTGGTCCCTTGGAATGAAGGGATTTTACCTTTTAAGAAGTGAAACATCCTGGCACTTAGATACTTTGTTTGGGAAGATTCTGGTTTATTTGAGTTGCCCAAAATGAAACAAATCCTTAATAAAAGATAGTGAACACTGACACCTATCTGGGCGTCCTTCCTGATTCCAGGTGCAACACTGTGACAGCTGCAAGGTGTGGCTGAAGACTCAGTTGATGATGTAGATGACAGAATTGTCTCCAGCACAGTGTGTTTGCATCCCTTCGTCGAGGTTTGTCAGTGAGAATGATTCCTCTTCTTTTGGTGCACCCCTATAGATGGTCTTGGATTTGCATGTAGCACTTCCCGAGTTGATAGTTCCGAAGGAACCCTAGCCTGTGTCCAAAGCCAACAACCAGGCCAATGGGAGAAGGTGGGCCTGTGCATTCCTTGCACAAAATAATGTGCAACCCTGCATCACTGGGTCTTGTGTGACAGCAGAATATGTATCTTCCTATGACATCCACCAGAGGCCTCTTGCTTTAGGAAGTGTCAGACCCAGTGACACTTTCTTTTCTTTTTCTTTTTAGGGAGGCCAAAATCTGCCAGATTGCTAGAAGGTTTCAGAAAGTCATTGTTTTCTGATTTTCTGATGTCCGAGCAACAGACCATGGAGCAAGGAACTCCCTCAGGATGGAACACCCCCTCCTAAGTTTGGAGCCGTGACAAGTGACTAAACCTCCTTTGCTTTTCTTTAGTGTTGCCACCTTTTTTATTTAAGACATTGATTGAGGATGCACTGTGTGATACCTTCCTTTGTTTGTTATAGCTTTGACAGTGGCGCCCACACAGTAGGAAAGCATTGTAGCCACAATGGGAGTACCGTTGTGTGATAAATACCACCTTTTTTGTCTTCATGTCTAGTGGCCCCGCTGCAGGTCGATTACCCTCCATGATAGATGGGGTCAGCTGTGGGTTAGAGGGGATAATCAAAGATGGAGACACCAGTTTTCTGCATGATTTCACGGATCAGCAGTGGGCTGATTTAGGGCATTGTGGTCACATTGGGAGGATCCCATGGTCATCTACCCTTTGTGTCAGTCACTCGGCAGGGGACAGTCACTACCTTGGCAAGGTGGGAAAATAACCCATCATTCAAGAAACAAAGAGTGGAACATGACAGAGAGAAATGGTAAAAGCGTTAAAACCATGTTGGTGAACTTGAACTCTATTAATGTGATAAAGAGAAGCATAGACACAGCAAAGAGTGAGAGAAATAGAATTGGAGTATCACTACCTTGAGAAGAGAGGAAAATAACCCATTATCCTAGAAACAATTATGGGACATAACAGAGAGAGATAACTGTGAACTAAAGACCAGAGAAGCCCTAGGATAAACATTGTACAAGAAAATCCATACCAGGAAAAGATGAACTATATTTTTTGGTAAAACCAAAGCCCCAGTGAAGAAGGCACTACGCAAAAATATTCAGAACCTACTAAAACAGAGCAAAGGATTCAGATAAGGGCAAGGAAACCCCATGGTAAAGAGGAAAGAAAAACTGCCAGTCTCATGGGCGAGTTACAAAGGATAATGAGAGACTATTTAAAAATTGCATGTTAACAAGAACTATAAAGGAAGGGAAGACAAGTGCACAAGCACAACCATGAAAAGAAAGGCGTCATTCTCCTGGCCGTAGTTAATTAAACTAGTGGTAGGCTCAGTTCATATTCGTTTTGGAAAGGAGACCTATTTCTTACGGACATTCACTGATGACTGAGGCGCCCCTTAGTAAAGTAGGTAGGGAACACCCCACAGCAATAGGGAAAGATAGGCCTTATTCTTATTCTAAGATATGGTGAAAATGTCCTCATGGTGTCCACATCCTCCTTCTCACCAATCGCAGAAGGGTGTAGGGATGAGCACATGGTGAAGCGTCAAAGAGTTACAGAAGGATTGGCAGATTGAAGCCGAGAGGACAAAAGTTAGAGGAGAAGTTTCCCTAAGCAGGGGATCATTGCCACCTGTTGTGGATGAAATCGAGGATGGGGCTTGGGAAATAAGGGCATGAGCCTGAATATAGAGTCTCACAAGCAAAGAGTTAAGAAATAAGTACAAAGGGCACTTCAAACCCCTGGACTGTGAGTGGCTGTGAATTGGTCATCTACCCTGCTGAGGGAATCTGGATTGAGATTTACAATTTGAGACTTGCATTCTGTCAAACCTCCCCCTTAAACGCTTTATGACACACTCCTACTTGGGCAAGGCCTTCCAGTGGACCGCCATCGTCCTACGGGCTTCTTGAGATTCTATACCCAGTAGTAGATTTTCCGTCCTGCGCTAGGAGTCACGTTAGGTTTTTACCTAGGAATCCCTTGTAGAATACCCACTCTTGTAATTGGAGCCTCTTTGAGTAGGATACTCTCCCTGGGGCCTTGTCACGTTACTGTAATTATAGATCCACCGGCCAAGGACAGCTCTCTTAGGCTTGAGTCCACCATAGACACTGGTCAAATCTCCACGGTCAAAGCATCTCTTTCGCTTCCGGTGGCTTTGCTGCACCCCCCACTGCCTGGGATAGTTCCTCCAGCAGGTGTTTCGCTCACTCTTCTGTATCCTCTGGCTCCTAGTAGATTCTGAATCAAGGCCTTGGCAGGCTCTCGGCTCTTTCTCTGCTGAAATCCTGTACTCTCTGCCTATTTGGCTTGGCTTCTTCCTCTTCTTCATCTCTCTCAAATTGTGGCCTCCTTGGATTGGCCACCTCTGGGTTTCCTCTCCTTCATCTACTTCTCATTATCCTCTCACACCGACAATGTAGAAAGCTATCTTAACGCACACCCAGTCTTGAAGCGTGTGCCACTTTTTATAGTTTGGTTTTAGCACTAACTGTTTTAATGAAGACCCAGGCTCCTACCCATGTGCAAAGCACTTAGTATAACTTATGTGCAGGTACTGCCGGATTTCTAATATTCAAATTCAGCCAGTGCCTTGCCCCAGTGAATCAAGGGCTCAAGTAGCCTGTCCACCACCCAGAGATCTGGTATAAGTGTTGTGGTGATCGGTCGGGCCAGCATTCCGGCTGCATGAAAGTTGTCCATTTGTCTCTCACTGACAGCGTATCTGTGCAGAAGGCCTATGCTTGCTCTGTTCCTCACTGCTGCATGGTTCTCATCGAGCACTCTTCCGCAGTAAAGCCGAGGCTTGCACATCTGAGGTCGGCTTGCAACAAAACCTTGCTGTATGATTGAGCATGTGAACCAGGACCGAAGTGAGTACCAGATTGTCCACTTTGGTTGTATGAGTGGTAAACTCTTCCAGGGGCTCACTTTCTTTCTCTGCCTCCTATCCCCCCAATTGATAGGAGAACTGGCTGGGGTTCCTTATTCCCCATGAAACATGTCTATTGGTGGAATAGCCTATGTATATTTGCTATAGTAAGTGACTGAAGATTGAATGTGAGTGGCGTGCCCGAGGGGAGAACGGGGAGTTCTGGGGTCCAGAGGCGTTGCTAGGGGGGGGCTAAGGGGGCTATAGCCCCTGGTCTTTCGGTTGTAGCCCCGGATAGAATCTCAGGAGCTACAACCAAAAGGCTAGCTAGCCCCCAGTCCCGACAGTTCCAACATTAGCGTAGCCCCGGATCTTTTTCAGACCTAGCAACATCCCTGCTGGGGTCCCCTGTTTACTACCTCGTGGAAGGGGGGTCCCATCTCAGAGCTAATGGCTTCCCCTAGCCCCCAGAAGCCCCCAGTCCTGCTCTATGGTCCTCCCATAGGTGACTCGGTCATGCAACGCATTTCCCCTTGGAAGCACAGAAAGCACTGTTTTGCTTGCCTAATTGGGAAGCAGAATTGAGCATAAATCATGTTCGTTGGGCATCTCGTTTTCTGGGAGAGTTGTCCCTTATTCAGTGAATGCCCTCCATCTTGAAGTGAAAGTACACCTCCCAAATGTGTTTGCCTTTAGGTTTTTTTTACCAGTCTGAAGTCCTAGGGCAGTTAATGGGTCCTTGCACCTCCTTTTCTCCCAATACACATTGTTCAAAAACACACCCAAGTCCACTGTAAGACTAATCACCCGCTTTAGAACAAGAGTGGCAATCTTTTGCTGAGACACGTTCTGAATGTTCTTGGAAAAAGGAGGTGGGGCATGTGGGCAACCATGTGGAAGCTGCACGATCTCCAGAAGCCATCGATGTGTTATTATGCAGAGCCATTGGGTGCATCTCTGCGGTTCCCTGTGCTGATCTTCCAGGCCGGCACAGTTAAAATAAATCTAACTTTACAAGGCCCATTACCACTCCTAATCACTTTATGGGTACAGCATGGCCCACTCCATGTTCAGACCAACCTTCCCCAACCCCTGCTGCAACTGCTGCAACTGGCACAATTCCTGGCTGAAGCCCAGACTAGGAACCTTTTGCTTGGCTTAACTTTTCTGCTGTATGTATTTCTCATATGTAGGAGCATTTGCTTGGGGAGTTTTTGGAGGTTCGTTGGAATTGAACCAAAAAGGCCAATGAATTGGAGTATGGCAAGACACTGGAAGAGGCATTACTTTTATGTTGGTAATCCTGTGTCATTGCCCACCACTGAGTGACGACTTTACATCGCCAGGATTTATGATGGTGGGTGGTTAAATGCTTGTGCGGACTGATTCCGGCAGCATAAGGCGAACTCCTCCCTCAGAGCACTCTCAGGGTGTCCCATGTCAGGGGTGAGTAGCTGACCCATTTCTGACCCATTGCTGTTCTTTCTTTGCAGTCCGGGACTTGTGGCATTTCTTTTTATATAATAAGGCCAGGACTAAACACAGGGTCGGACTGGGGCAAACCATTGTTCTAGGCACCAGCGAGAAAGTAACCCACAGTCGCAAATGGCAAATCATTCCTGTTCTGACAAACTGTTCGAGTAGTGCCCAAGTGGGATTTCTTTGTAAAAATGTGTTGAAAATGGTGCATTGTAAGTAACATTTCTTCAGTAACTAACACTGGTCCGTACTACTTAGCTGCGCAGTGAAGTACATTCGGTATCTGGTCATTGCATCTAATGCCATTCCATCGAAATCTTTCCATCTAAAAAATGTTCATCAAATGCATATTTTCGGGGGTAAAGGGTGAATTTTTGTTTAGGTGCATTATAAAGGGTAAAAATTAAGGGTTGAGGGGGCAACCCCCCCCCAAAAAAAGCATTCGATGACAATTTTTTAGATGAACAAAATTCGATGCAAATGCATGTTGATGCAAGGAATTCAATGCAATGACCATAAACCAGTAATTCATCAGGCCTGCCCACTTTGACGAACAAAAACTGGCCCACATTAGCATGTTAGTCCTGCACTTCAGGTTTATAGGCCAGCCCAGCCCAAGCCTGACTACAAGGCCTAGGATGCAAAGGAAAAGGCACGACTGCATGGAGTAGTTCTCTCTAACATGGGAGTGTGTAAGAGCTCTGTGGGACTTGTTAGTAGCTGCCACTGGTGAGCAAACCGCCAATGTGCATCTGGAAGCGGCAGTCACCATGTGCAAACCTGCCGGCATTGACCCATTGGGAACCCAAGCTCCAACGCTTTCACAGACCAGCCTGCGCCCTTGCAGCAGCTAGAGGATCTTGTAGGGATGGGCAGACAGGCTCCTCTGCTTACCTCGTGCCTAAGGAGTCCTAGGGGAGGGAAACGGTCCGGTCCCCTTGCCTTGGCCAGGGATGTCATTTGGGGGTCGCAGCTGAGGTCTCACCTGCCACTCCTGTGGTCTCCCTTGCTACCCCTTTAAAAAAAAGTATTTTTTTGTTTTTTTTTAAATGTAAGCTGTTAGCTCCTGGGCTGTGGTGGCTATTTGTTTCTAGAGTGACTAACATTTTTGTGAAGGCCACTTAAAAGAACAGGGGGTTCCACAAGTGTAACACTTTGAGCAGTGACCTTAAATAAGAAAGAATAGGAATAACAAATAATTTGTCTTTCTGTAATTAAACTCATTAAAGGTTTATTTCAGGCACACTTCAGGGGCTGAGCCGATTCATGGAATAATTAGCGCGGCGCAAGTGGGCAAAAACGTGCGAATCGCAGTGGAATAGCGAAAATCACAGTGCAAGTGCGAAAATCGCACGAAAAGCAGCGCACGTCGATTCATGGAAGTCCGTGCGCGAGAAAACCAGCGGATGTGCGATAAAAAGTGCGCCGCGCACGTTGGCGCACAGGCCATCTAACAGCGTGCGCCAGGTCACAGCGAAAATCGCACAGGCCACAGCGAAATTCGCACATAGCGCGGCACACGCAACAAAAGTAGGCGGAACACGGGCGTAACACTCGGAATGGGGAACAACTTGCAAAAACGTGGGCGTCACGGGGGAAGTATAGGGCACAAGTGCGCGGAACGCCCACACGCTCGCCTACAACACGTATTCATGGAATAGAATAGGGCAAAAAAGCGCACGCTCAAACCAGCGCACAGGCACAAACACGACCGCCACAAGAAAGCAGGCGGTAGCGTCTCTGCGGCTGTAAGAAATGTGCGCCAAAAGGTGCGCCAACAAATAGCACCCATATACTGCCATGATGAATGTCCTATACTGTGGCCCTCCAGGACAAATGACGTGCAAAGGGGTACCCACAAACACGGACACGCTGACAAAAAATACGTGTGCGTGTATACCGGGGTGCGCGGGAAGTCTCACACGCGATTTGGCCGGGTACGTGGATTTCAGGGGTGCGCGGGAAGGTACACACGCGATTCCATCAGGGTAGGTGTATTCCAGGGGTGCGCGGGAAGTCCCACACGCGATTACAGCAGGGTACGTGTATTTCAGGGGTGCGCGGGAAGTTCCACACGCGAATAGCCTGGGCGCGTGTATTTCAGGGGTGCGCGGGAAGTTCCACACGCGAATAGCCTGGGCGCGTGTATTTCAGGGGTGCGCGGGAAGTTCCACACGCAAATAGCCTGGACGCGTGTATTTCAGGGATGCGCAGGAAGTTCCACACGCGAATAGCCTGGGCGCGTGTATTTCAGGGGTGCGCAGGAAGTTCCACACGCGATTACAGCAGGGTACGTGTATTTCAGGGGTGCGCAGGAAGTTCCACACGCGAATAGCCTGGGCGCGTGTATTTCAGGGGTGCGCGGGAAGTTCCACACGCGAATAGCCTGGGCGCGTGTATTTCAGGGGTGCGCGGGAAGTTCCACACGCGATTACAGCAGGGTACGTGTATTTCAGGGGTGCGCGGGAAGTTCCACACGCGAATAGCCTGGGCGCGTGTATTTCAGGGGTGCGCGGGAAGTTCCACACGCGAATAGCCTGGGCGCGTGTATTTCAGGGGTGCGCGGGAAGTCCCACACGCGATTACAGCAGGGTACGTGTATTTCAGGGGTGCGCGGGAATTTCCACAAGCGAATAGCCTGGGCGCGTGTATTTCAGGGGTGCGCGGGAATTATCACACGCGATTTGGCTTGGTACGTGTATCACATGGGTGCGTGGGAAGTTACACACGCGATTAGGCTGGGTGGGTCCTCACAGGTGTTCCCTGTACACCCTCCACGGCCCCTGCAGGGAGCCCACAAAACAGGGGACTACCCTGCACACCTGCTCATGTCTCCCACCACCCCCACCCCCCCAGTCACCAGGGGCACCCTCCACCAGGCCCCCACTCATGTCTCCCACCACCCCCACCCCCCCAATCACCAGGGGCACCCTCCACCAGGCCCCCACCCATGTCTCCCACCACCCCCACCCCCCCAGTCACCAGGGGCACCCTCCACCAGGCCCCCACCCATGTCCCTTATCACCCCCACCCCCAAGCAGTGCAGGGGCACCCTCCACCAGGCCCCCACTCATGTCTCCCACCAACCCCACCCCCCCAGTCACCAGGGGCACCCTCCACCAGGCCCCCACTCATGTCTCCCACCACCCCCACCCCCCCACCATCCAGGGGCACCCTCCACCAGGCCCCCCTCATGTCTCCCACCACCCCCACCCCCCAGCATCCAGGGGCACCCTCCACCAGGCCCCCACTCATGTCCCCTATCACCCCCACCCCCCGCCACCAGGGGCACCCTCCACCAGGCCCCCACTCATGTCTCCCACCAACCCCACCCCCCCAGTCACCAGGGGCACCCTCCACCAGGCCCCCACCCATGTCTTCCACCACCCCCACCCCCCCAGTCACCAGGGGCACCCTCCACCAGGCCCCCACCCATGTCCCCTATCACCCCCACCCCCCAGCAGTGCAGGGGCACCCTCCACAAGGCCCCCACTCATGTCTCCCACCACCCCCACCCCCCAGCATCCAGGGGCACCCTCCACCAGGCCCCCACTCATGTCTCCCACCACCCCCACCCCCCCAGTCACCAGGGGCACCCTCCACCAGGCCCCCACTCATGTCTCCCACCACCCCCACCCCCCCAGTCACCAGGGGCACCCTCCACCAGGCCCCCACCCATGTCCCTTATCACCCCCACCCCCAAGCATCCAGGGGCACCCTCCACCAGGCCCCCACTCATGTCTCCCACCACCCCCACCCCCCCACCATCCAGGGGCACCCTCCACCAGGCCCCCACTCATGTCTCCCACCACCCCCACCCCCCAGCATCCAGGGGCACCCTCCACCAGGCCCCCACTCATGTCCCCTATCACCCCCACCCCCCCGCCACCAGGGGCACCCTCCACCAGGCCCCCACTCATGTCTCCCACCACCCCCACCCCCCAGTCACCAGGGGCACCCTCCACCAGGCCCCCACTCATGTCTCCCACCACCCCTACCCCCCCAGTCACCAGGGGCACCCTCCACCAGGCCCCCACCCATGTCTCCCACCACCCCCACCCCCCCAGTCACCAGGGGCACCCTCCACCAGGCCCCCACCCATGTCCCCTATCACCGCCACCCCCCAGCAGTGCAGGGGCACCCTCCACAAGGCCCCCACTCATGTCTCCCACCACCCCCACCCCCCTGCCACCATGGGCACCCTCCACCAGGCCCCCACTCATGCCTCCCACCACCCCCACCCCCTGCCACCATGGGCACCCTCCACCAGGCCCCCACCCATGTCCCCTATCACCCCCACCCCCAGCAGTGCAGGGGCACCCTCCACCAGGCCCCCACTCATGTCTCCCACCACCCCCACCCCCCACCATCCAGGGGCACCCTCCACCAGGCCCCCACTCATGTCTCCCACCACCCCCACCCCCCAGCATACAGGGGCACCCTCCACCAGGCCCCCACTCATGTCTCCCACCACCCCCACCCCCCAGTCACCAGGGGCAGCCTCCACCAGGCCCCCACTCATGTCTCCCACCACCCCCACCCCCCTGCCACCAGGGGCACCCTCCACCAGGCCCCCACTCATGTCCCCTATCACCCCCACCCCCCAGCATCCAGGGGCACCCTCCACCAGGCCCCCACTCATGTCTCCCACCACCCCCACCCCCCAGCAGTGCAGGGGCACCCTCCACCAGGCCCCCACTCATGTCTCCCACCACCCCCACCCCCCCGCCACCAGGGGCACCCTCCACCAGGCCCCCACTCATGTCAACCACCACCCCCACCCCCCCAGCATCCAGGGGCACGCTCCACCAGGCCCCCACTCATGTCTACCACCACCCCCACCCCCCCAGTCACCAGGGGCACCCTCCACCAGGCCCCCACTCATGTCTCCCACCACCCCCACCCCCCAGCATCCAGGGGCACCCTCCACCAGGCCCCCACTCATGTCTCCCACCACCCCCACCCCCCAGCATCCAGGGGCACCCTCCACCAGGCCCCCACTCATGTCTCCCACCACCCCCACCCCCCCACCATCCAGGGGCACCCTCCACCAGGCCCCCACTCATGTCTCCCACCACCCCACCCCCCAGCATCCAGGGGCACCCTCCACCAGGCCCCCACTCATGTCCCCTATCACCCCCACCCCCCCGCCACCAGGGGCACCCTCCACCAGGCCCCCACTCATGTCTGCCACCACCCCCACCCCCCCAGTCACCAGGGGCACCCTCCACCAGGCCCCCACTCATGTCTCCCACCACCCCCACCCCCCAGTCACCAGGGGCACCCTCCACCAGGCCCCCACCCATGTCTCCCACCATCCCCACCCCCCCAGTCACCAGGTGCACCCTCCACCAGGCCACCACCCATGTCCCCTATCACCCCCACCCCACAGCAGTGCAGGGGCACCCTCCACAAGGCCCCCACTCATGTCTCCCACCACCCCCACCCCCCCAGTCACCAGGGGCACCCTCCACCAGGCCCCCGCTCATGTCTCCCACCACCCCCACCCCCCCACCATCCAGGGGCACCCTCCACCAGGCCCCCACTCATGTCTCCCACCACCCCCGCCCCCCCAGTCACCAGGGGCAGCCTCCACCAGGCCCCCACTCATGTCTCCCACCACCCCCACCCCCCTGCCACCAGGGGCACCCTCCACCAGTCCCCCACACATGTCCCCTATCACCCCACCCCCCAGCATCCAGGGGCACCCTCCACCAGGCCCCCACTCATGTCTCCCACCACCCCCACCCCCCAGCAGTGCAGGGGCACCCTCCACCAGGCCCCCACTCATGTCTCCCACCACCCCCACCCCCCGCCACCAGGGGCACCCTCCACCAGGCCCCCACTCATGTCAACCACCACCCCCACCCCCCAGCATCCAGGGGCACCCTCCACCAGGCCCCCACTCATATCTCCCACCACCCCCACCCCCCCAGTCACCAGGGGCACCCTCCACCAGGCCCCCACTCATGTCTCCCACCACCCCCACCCCCCAGCATCCAGGGGCACCCTCCACCAGGCCCCCACTCATGTCTCCCACCACCCCCACCCCCCCACCATCCAGGGGCACCCTCCACCAGGCCCCCACTCATGTCTCCCACCACCCCCACCCCCCAGCATCCAGGGGCACCCTCCACCAGGCCCCCACTCATGTCCCCTATCACCCCCACCCCCCGCCACCAGGGGCACCCTCCACCAGGCCCCCACTCATGTCTCCCACCACCCCCACCCCCCAGTCACCAGGGGCACCCTCCACCAGGCCCCCACTCATGTCTCCCACCACCCCCACCCCCTCAGTCACCAGGGGCACCCTCCACCAGGCCCCCACTCATGTCACCCACCACCCCCACCCCCCTGCCACCATGGGCACCCTCCACCAGGCCCCCACTCATGCCTCCCACCACCCCCACCCCCCTGCCACCATGGGCACCCTCCACCAGGCCCCCACCCATGTCCCCTATCACCCCCACCCCCCAGCAGTGCAGGGGCACCCTCCACCAGGCCCCCACTCATGTCTCCCACCACCCCCACCCCCCACCATCCAGGGGCACCCTCCACCAGGCCCCCACTCATGTCTCCCACCACCCCCACCCCCCAGCATACAGGGGCACCCTCCACCAGGCCCCCACTCATGTCTCCCACCACCCCCACCCCCCCAGTCACCAGGGGCAGCCTCCACCAGACCCCCACTCATGTCTCCCACCACCCCCACCCCCCTGCCACCAGGGGCACCCTCCACCAGGCCCCCACACATGTCCCCCTGCCCCCAGGTCCTGACGATACTCAATCATGGCAGTAATGGGCAGCATACCCAGCACAAACACCCAGGCAAGGATTGCATCCACCCACATAGTGAATGTAATTACATGATACAACCCCAATGGCAAGTATGTAAATGAACACATGTCCGTCACACACACATACACAATGGGTGCAAGTGAATGTCAAAACCCATATCATGACATGTATGAAACCAATGAGAAAATACCACAAGTGAAAGTAAAAAAAAATTGTATTAAAGATGTGAAATAAGTAAACAAATCAAACACACAACAATGGGGATAACAAAATAAAAGGTCCATGTCCGAGAACAAATGTAAAAAAATAAAAAAAATTAGGAATCCAAAAACAAATGTAGTCCAAAGCAAGATCATGTGGAAGGAAAATAATGAAAAACCATTTCCTCATGGTGAACACAATAATTAATAAAAGAAATGTCCATTCAAAAAGCAAACTATATACACGAAAATTCAAGGGTCCATGAGCCCAACACCATAAATGAAACCTACTACTACCTAATGAAAAAATATATACAAAAAAGTGGACATTGTCCGAGCGGTCCAAATAAATAAAAATGAATAAAGGAAACCTAACACTAACTAAATAACTATATACAAAGGCAGCGGGCAAGTCCTGCGGCTCACTCAGTGATGTTGCTGGCCAGGGCATCATCGAACTCTATGTCGATGTCCTGGAGGCGGGACTCTGTCCTGGCCCCGAGGTCTCGCAGGGATAACCCCATGTCCAGCTAAAACTCCCTGCGAGCTTCCTCGAGGCACTCAGCCCGCCTCAACGCCCGACGCATGGAGAACTCCGCCCTAACCATGGTGAGCCGCTCCTCTTCCGCCCGCTGCCGCTCCGCACCTATCCGCTGGACCAACTGCTCCCACACGGAAGACACCACCATCCCAGGGTTGCCCTGCCCTCCGGCCGATGCCTGCCCCTCTGATCTTGATGGCCCCGAGCCATGATGCCTCCCACGTCGAGCCCGCTGCTGCCTCCGACGCCACTGCCTCTGCCAGCACGACGGCATCCAGGCTGATGGAAACCACCGACGCCGTCGTGCACGTGCCCTGCCCGATGATGCTGTCACATCTTCCATCTGCTGGGGTCCAGTTGCTGTGTTGTCCACCCCTGCTGGACCTCCGACTCCCGACTGTGGCAGGGATGGGATCCCCACCGAGCTGGCTGCATTGGTCAGGGTAGGTCCACAGGGGGCCCTGGTGGCATCTGGGCTGGAAGACGGCAAGGAGAACGACTGGTGAATAGCCTGCACAGAGGAGGAGAGGGCCGCCAGATTGGCCAACACATGCAGGAAACCCCCGAACATGGCCGATCCCAATTGGGCCACGTTGGCACGGTGCACTTCGTGATGACGTGCGTGCTCCTCCCGGGAAGCACGCACGGCATCACGAATCACAGCCGTGCGCATCGCGACCCCAATCAGGACCTTCTCCGCACGGCCAGGGGTCCCCTCGTCCGCAGGTGGAGGGGAGTCAGGTGACATGGACATCCCCTCTACCTGCGGACGGGCCTGGGACGGGGCATCCCTGCTGGTGCATGGTGGTGCACTCACAGGGTCGGGGACAGCGACATGCACAGGCCCCTCCACGGTGACCTGTGCTGCCTCCTGCCCCTGGCCCTGGACTGCACCACTTGCACCAGCAGGGATGCCCCCACCAGGCCCCATGTGCGCCCCAGTGGCGGCCTCCTCCTCCTCTGTGCAAACCACCAACCTGGATGGCTCCTCACCGTCTCCCACCGTAGCAGGCCCCTGTGGGGGCTCACCCACCCCTTCCGCTGCAGCCGTGGGGGCATCCCCGCCGCCTTGCTCCACAGCGCCGTTTCCGCCCTCTTCTTCACTAGCCGCTGCGTAGAGGGAGACAAAGAACACAATCATCAGGGTACTGTACATTGGTCCCCTAGACAGGAAGCAATAGCAGATGAGCACCACTGTCAAAGTACACTTCCATCATGTCCCTCCACAACACATGGGTCAGTCCAGGCAAAACACACACAGTCACAGGCATGGTGCATGCCATGGACATTTCCATGCATGTCCAATGGACACTTGAAACATACAATGATATGTAACTCACATGCATCATGGGTCATGCCTATCACATGCACACACTTCACCTCAGTCACATCCATCTGGCCCCATACACCCCAAACACAGCGGATACAAGGGTAATTTGGCTGCTTCACTGAATCTGTGCATTGTCACACACATGTGTCATGCGTCCATGGCATGCACAAGTCACAGACACGCAGGTCAGGCACACAGACATGGCTAACATATATGTACCTGGCATCAGCACCCATCCCTCACCCCCACCCATGTCCAGGTACAGAGACTGGCATGCTCTCATGTTCATAATCTGCATAGTGCTCCCCATGTGGCATTTAAACACATGCTACAACCATGTGGCTCACACATCAGTGGTCGCACATGCATTACCATGATGTCCCTGCACACATACATTCATACATGGCCTATGGCACACATACAGGCAAGTATCATAGAACCAGCACACCGTAACATGCCCTGTCTCACACAGTAATGCTCGGACACTTACCGCTCAACTCCAGACGGGTCTCCCTCTCAAGGATCTGGGCGTGGAGCGCTGGGCGTACGCGTTCCAGGACCCTCAACTGGATGGAACTCATGCGGCCCCGGCCCCCCTCCACGAGGCGCCGGGCCTTCACAAGGGTCCTGGACCTCAAGTCCTCCCAGCGCTTCTTGATCTTCTGGACGTTGCGGGTTGCCACCCCATCCGCGTTGATGGCAACCACACAGTCGGCCCAGATCCTCTCCCGTCCTTCCTTGCTGGCGCGGGACGATCCAAAGAGGGCATCATACTGCCCCAGGACATGCTCCACCAGGACACCAACTTCGGTGGCAGTGAAGCTGGTGCCCCTCTGACCCTCTGGCCTGGGGTTGCCACTGGTGCCAGATGTGGAAGTGCCCGACATGGCAACCCCAGAGGCAGGTGTGGGTGGGCAACTGGGTCCTGGGGCTGGGCTGTGGAGCGATGTAATCCCAGTCGGGAGTCTTCAGTTCCAGCAGGGGGGGACACAGAAACTGGACCCCTGCAGATGGCTGATGTGCAGGCACCAAATGGCAGGGCACGGTGGCAGCAGGCAGGCAGGCAGGCAGCAGCAGATGGCACGTGGGAGGCTGCTCGGGGCACTGGGGGGCAGTAACTCGGCCTTCTGGGCAGGAGTGTGGTCTTCCGTGTGTTTTCGCGTGGCCAGCTTGATACGGAGTGATTTGGCACGTGAAAATCCTGCACGTCAGCGTGAAATCCGAGGAAAGGCCCTTAGCGCGTAAGCGCGTCAGCACGCATACGCGATTCTATTGGACCAGAGTCCCTCAGAGCGTAAGCGCGTCTGTGACGTGACCCGCACGGGTGTTCCCCACTCAGCACGTGATGACGGAGAACACGTGGAAATACTGCACGTCAGCGTGTAATTGGACAAAAGTGCGCGTACACGTGATTGGCCTATGTACGTGTATTTCATGGGTGCGCGGGCACTTACACACGCAAGTACGTCAGCGCACCTGTATCCCGTGGTGCGTGGGAATTTCCACACGCTATTGGACTGGGAACTGGATTCCAGGGGTGCGCGGGTCACACGCTCGCCTAGAACACGCGCAAAGCATAAATTTGCGCACTTTAACAATAACAAGCTCAGACGCCAGGATGAACATACCGTTCCTAGCAGCAGTGGCAGTGGGCTACCAAAGGAGGAGGAGGAGGATAGTCAGGGCCAGAATATTTACACCCAGAACCAGCCTTTTCGGGATGCCTGATGACCAGGTGTATGGGAGGTACAGGTTTCCACCACACATAATACTGGACCTGGTGAGTGAGTGGGAGGATGACCTCACATCACCCACCCTGTGCTCCCAAGCACTCAGCCCCCTGGAGAAGGTCCTCAATGTACTGCACTTCTTAGCCACTGGATCATTTCAGCGGACAAGTGCCATAGTGGGTGGGGTGTCACAGGCCACCCAGTCACGCTGCCTACACCAGGTCTTGAACATCATCACTGCACGCCCATCAGTCCGCAGGCACATATACCTGCCCAGAACACCTGCAGAAAGGCATGCTGCCGCCCAGGATTTTTACGGTGTGGCACGATTCCCCAAAGTGCTAGGTGCCATCGACTGCACCCATGTGGCACTACGTCCCCCCAGGGCATCTGAGCACATCTATAGGAACCGCAAGCACTGGCATTCCATCAACGTGCAGGTAGCATGTAATGCCAAGGGAATCATCTCCTCGGTATATGCCAACTATCCCGGGTCCACCCATGACAGCTTCATTTACCGAATGTCCACCCTAAGCCGGGACCTAGAAGCTGGGCGGCATGGCGATACATGGCTGCTTGGTGAGTATGTATGCCACTGCACATGCATGCATGTTGGATACTGAGCAAGGTCACAACCCCACCAATGATACCAACCACCACCTCCACAGGGGACAGTGCCTACCCTCTCAGCCCCCACATGATGACGCCAATTCGGAACCCCACCACGCCACCCGAGGTAAGATATAACACAGCCCACATTACGACCCGGGGCATAGTGGAGCGCACATTCGGAGTGCTAAAGTCACGCTTTCGCTCCCTTGACCGTTCTGGCGGCCAGCTGTTATACGCTCCCCCAGTAGTGTGCAGGATCATAGTGGCAGCATGTGTCCTGCACAACGTTGCAACACGCCGGGGCCTGGCCGTGGACATGGTGGTGGCCCCACATCCCCAACCACATGCACAGCTGCTGCGCATGGGAGGGGAAAGGGCACGGGGGGAGGCAGCCCGTACACAGCTAGTGGCTAATTACTTCACATAGAAATCACACCCCTGTGGAGTGCACACTGCCCTGGCACATTCCATCTGACAATCAATGATGACTCAACCTGACACTGATCCTGAATGTCTGGAGAATGAACCGTGAATACCATATCAGCCTGAGATTGTTCACCTGGAAGTGTCACAATGTGTGCATCCCTACCCACACAGACACCACCAATGCAGTTTTGTGGAGTTACACATTGAAGCAGCTAAAAAGAATACCCACTTGCAAAATGCAACAAGAGGACAGTGCCATGTCAGCCAACCCAACCCCAGCACCGCCACACGACACACCGTGCCATGTCATGCAATTTGCAGGTAAACAAAGTTATCCCCACAACATGACACTAGTGTCACTATGTACAGTGTCCCTATTAGAGACCTGCAACACCTGAGATGCTCACAGCGATGCCGGACCAACAACATACTCGAGCACGTACTACCATTAACATGACATCACAAATGTTACATATTAGTAGTCTCACCACCTGGAAATGCCTGCACTCCCACCACTACCAACTGTGCAGTGTTGGCGCCATGTAGAGTTGTAGGTGCACTGCTGCCAACATGGACCCCATCTCCAGACTAGAGGTCCTTGTGTAGACATGAGGAAGGGACCTGCAAATTGGGAGGTAGACACAGAAGATGAGTTACACATCAATGCAACATGCAGTGTACAACACAACAGCAATATGCACTAGGAATGTATACACAGTATTGACTACAGACTGCCCACACAGCTCATGGGAGTCCAACGTCACTGTGTAATTCACTGTCTCTTGGGCACACCCTTTGCAAGCCCATGGAAACGGGAAGCAGGAGGGGTGTGTGTGACTCAAACCCAAGCATCTGAACCAAATACATTACAAGCCTGCATGTGCCCAGCCACAATGCAGAGTATGCCCACAGGAACCACGGAAGCCAACAAATCGTCCCAAAAAAATAGGGAATAAAATAAATAAAAATAAAAATAAGAAACAATCAAAAATGGCCATTGATGGGCCCGGGGGGGGTTGGGGAGGCCACCCAGGAGGTCCGAGGACAGGATGCACACCAGAACCCACCTGCGTGGATCCTGGGAAAATAAAACACCTCCATGGGCTCATGGCCCACACGGCTACCCTATTGTGGGAGTATCACTGCTGTCGCTATTATCACCCTGTGCAGCTGCATCCGGAGGTGGTTGCACTATGGGAGGCAGCCCACGCAAGGCCCTAGTCTGCTCCTCCATGGCTGCAAGCATGCGGGTGTGGTAGGTCTGGTTCTGGAGGATGAGTGTGCGGAGGTCCCCATGCAACAACTCACGGGATGCCCGGACCTCCGCCCTCGTTGCCTGCATCTCAGCTGAGAGCGTACGGGTGAGACGCTCCAGCTGCTGTTCTGTCCTTTGGTGTGTTGAAGCCTCAAGCTCAACAAGAGTCGTCCTGAGGTGAAGGACCTCCTGCCTCAGGGCTTCCCTGTGGCCCTGGGACTCAAAGGAGATGGCCTCCTGCAGAGTCGCCAGTGCCGCCCGCCTGTCCCTGTTGGACCCCAACATGTCCTCCCTGTGTGACTGGCAGATGGAGTCGGTTGCCTGCTCTAGTCGCTCCATCAGCCTTTCTGGGGGGACAATGGAAGTGGCCACCCTATCCATGGCCTGAGCCATCATCTCGGATGATGCAGCCTGTTGGGTTGCCATACCGTAAATGGATTGCTCCCATGCGGTATTGCCAGGTGGCGTACGGCCACCACGTCGGCGGGCACCACACCTGTCTGGGGCAAGGCCAACTGCGCCTTGCTGTACCGGCACTGCCTGAGGCTGCAGGACTGCATTCCCCCTCTGATCTGCTGGCCCAGGAACAGGATCAGATGTCGCGGAGTGTGACCCTGCATCCGTAACCACCAAAGGCGTAGCTGCCAACACTGACATCCCCATGGAGGGTTCTGACCCTGGTGCAGGTGGGTGAGACAGAACAGAATCCCTCCCTGGAACACTCACCTGCGACGGCACGTAGGTCTCATCCGAATCAACACCTGAGTACAGCTCGGGGGAGGTGCAGCCAGAGACACCCCTTGAGAGCACGACCTGCAGCACTTGTGGGTTCTCCCCCACCACCATACCACGTCCCTCACTGGTGGTTGGTCGGCCCTCGGACCCCTCCTGGGTCTGCACCATCTCCACAACCCCAGCAGTATCAGGTGCGTCTTCCCCTGCAAAGACATGAAAACAAAGAAATGGAAACAGGCATTAGCACCATGGCACACAATGAGGGCTGAGAAGCAAGAGAACCAGTACTTGATTGACACATGTCCCACATGACTAAAACCCTCCCATGCATGCACCCTCACTGCGTATGAAGTGCAGGCAAATGGCACACACTGATGACACCAAGATGGAAGATGAACACATTTTCTGCATGCTGCCTGGCAGTGGCATCACACATTGGCCTGTGATTGCCAGGTGAAACACACATTCCATCACACAGATGGCATGTACCATTGCTATTGAGTGAAGATGGAGAGGAGGGCAGCACCTATTCATTCAGTCCAGTTCCCGCATGTAATTGCTTTTCTAATTCTAACAGGTCAGATTTTTCACCTGGAGCTGGCAGTCTGAAATGGTCCAATTGCACAGGGACATGTGTGTACAAATGATATCCAGGTAACAAAGTCACTCCACTTTACCATAGCCATGTCAGACATGTGACTAGTGGACAGCGACATGGCTAGTAAAAGTGGGGGAATGCAAACAATCTGACTGAATGAACAGTGAAAAATAAGCAACAATGTTGTGGCAAGGTGACACTTCAAGGGCAACTGGCGTGCAGTTGGGCTAGATGTCTACTGTTGGCAGAAGGGATACTGCTATGGCCAAATGCAGCTGCGCAGGAAGTATTGCATGAAGCACATGGCTGACCCATACGACTCAGGCGCACACACTCTCACCTGGCACACAAACAGAAGCCCTCACACACACACCATGCACATGGATGACACACACATGCATGTGCACTCACCGGACAATGCCTCGTAATCAGCCAGATCTCCCACGCCTTGGATCTGTTCCTCCGTGACGTAGGTCCCAGCGACTGACTCATGGGGAGTGAGTTCCATGTCTACTACTGGAGACCCACCTCCAGTCACTAGAGTTGCGGCATGACTTGAGGCCAGCTTACTCTTTGCCCTGCGCTTTAGGTCATTCCAGCGCTTATAGCAATCATTGGCTGTGCGCCTCATGATTCCAAGGGCACTTACGATGTCCGCAATGGTCTGCCAGTGTGCCTGGTGTTGTGCAGGTGTGGTCTTGGATCCTGCAACAATGACCATCTCGTTGTCATGTCCGGACACATACTCGACAAGTGCATTCAGTTCGTCATCCGTGACGCTGGGCTTCCTGGACGGGCCGGACTGTGTAGCCGTGTCTGGGGCATCAGCCTGTGCCGGACGAGCACTCTTCCTCTTCCGCTTGGAAGGTGGTGGTGATCCTGAGTGTCCTGCGCCGCTCTGGACACTAGGGGCAGGAGCCCTGGTGGACTCTGTATCAGGAGTGTGGGATTGCACACTCAGCATGGGAGTTGGTGCAGGCATTGGCTCTAGTGTGATGGTGTCAGGGGGAATGTCAGCAGCATGGACTAGGACCGACACTGTCCTGGCTGGGTGTGTGAGGGCTGGGGTGGATGGAGCCGCAGCTGCCCCTGCAGCCTCTCCGCCCTGCCTCCTTGGTGCAGCAGATGACCTTGCTGCCCCAGATCCACGTGGCATGATGGCATCAACGTGCACCAGCGCACGTGTCGTAGCCCTGCTGACCTGGAAGTCAGCCATGGAGTCAGCCAGGTCTGGTGCCACAATGGGCTGGTCCAACAAGGGCTGAGCATGGATGGTGTCAGCCACATCAGCCTCAACGGGAGGCGGGGAGGGGGGATTATGGGTGCCCGTGACTGGTCCTCCACACATGGGCGGACAGGCTCACCCTGCAAGTTACGACCACGTCCCCTACCGGATCCACCACGGCCACCACTTGTGGCTCTTCCACCTTTGCCACCCTTACGGAATCCTCGCCTCCCAGCCATGGCACTGATGTTAATGTGCGTATGGGAGTGGATGTAGACTATTGTCCTGGGCAATTGGGGGTCAAAGGGGTTGGGTACCAGATGGTAACTGTACCCTAGTGCTCTAGCAAGGCTGAATGTAACCCCTGGGGAAAGATGACGGGTCACGCAACGCACAGGAGGCCCAAAAAAGGGAGATGACGTGCACGCAACCCCTCCTAGACCACGTGTGCAGAAAGAAAAACCTGCACTACGCTGTGGCACCCAGTAACACAAGAATGAACGTATGCGTGTCACACGCAGCCTAGAATGACCTCTGAAGGGGTAGGCTACACACGGGGCAAGCACAGATGTTAGATTCGTGCGTGACTCACCGTCTGCCAGGTAAAAGAGCATGAAAAATGAGTGCGTTTGGTTGGCAACACCCCCGCCAAAAGAAGATATGTACGGTGTCTGAGGAGACAGGACACCAGTAGAAGGGAACACTGTTTGAGGGAACAGGCCCAGGTAAACCAGTACAAGAGAAAAAATAGAAAAAGCTGTCAGAGGTAACAGGGAGTACGAACTTGAAATGCCGTGAAGTAAATCGCGTGTGAAACGACAAGAAGTACAGAATTCACCCACTCGCTCTCCACGAAAAGCAGTACAAGGAATTGGTGTTCTACACGTACCTTATATGCAGGCCCACACGTACAGCGTCACTTACGCGGCGTGTACGTGCTAGGCCCATTCCCACCAATTACACGCTTTGTCACTTCTGCGTGTAGGTCCATTTGCACCAATTACACGCTTTGTCACTTCTGCGTGTAGGTCCATTTGCACCAATTACACGCTTTGACACTTCTGCGTGTAGGGCTATTTCCACCAATAACACGCTTTGACACTCGGACGTGTCACGCAACTTTTTCCTACGCGTGCACGTGACTTCATAGACGCGCATATGCGTTTACGCGCTAAGGGCCTTTCATCGATTTACACGCAGACGTGTGGGATTTTCACGTGCAGAATCACTCACTACGTATCAAGCTGTCGAGGCGTTCACACACGAAAGACCACGCTCCTGCCCAGGAGGCCAAATTACTGCCCCCCAGAGCCCTGAGCACGCTCCCACCTGCCATCTGCTGCTGCCTGACTGCCTGCTGCCCACGTGCCCTGCCATTTGCTGTCTGCACATCAGCCAGGGGTGCTGTTGCTGTGACCACCCCTGCTGGAACCAAAGGCTCCCGACTGCTTTTCCGTCGCCCCACAGCCCAGCCCCAGGACCCAGTTGCCAACCCACTCCTGCCTCTGGGGTTGCCATGTCGGGCACTACAACATCTGGCACCAGTGGCAACCCCCGGCCAAGGAGGCAGAGGGGCACCAGCTTCAGTGCCAGGGAAGTTGGTGTCCTGGTGGAGGCTGCCCCTGGATGGTGGGGGGTGGGGGTGGTGGGAAACACGGGTGGGGGCCTGGTGGAGGCTGCCCCTGCACTGCTGGGGAGTGGGGGTGATAGGGGTCATGGGTGGGGGCCTGGTGGAGGCTGCCCCTGGTGACTGGGGGGGTGGGGGTGGTGTGAGACATGAGTGGGGGCCTGGTGGAGGGTGCCCCTGGTGGCGGGGGGTGGGGGTGATAGGGGACATGAGTGGGGGCCTGGTGGAGGGTGCCCCTGCACTGCTGGGGGGTGGGGGTGGTGGGAGACATGGGTGGGGCCTGGTGGAGGCTGCCCCTGGTGACTGGGGGGGTGGGGGTGGTGGGAGACATGAGTGGGGGCCTGGTGGAGGGTGCCCCTGGTGGCGGGGGGGTGGGGGTGATAGGGGACATGAGTGGGGGCCTGGTGGAGGGTGCCCCTGCACTGCTGGGGGGTGGGGGTGGTGGGAGACATGGGTGGGGGCCTAGTGGAGGGTGCCCCTGGTGGCTGGGGGTTGGGGGTGGTGGGAGACATGGGTGGGGGCCTGGTGGAGGCTGCCCCTGCACTGCTGGGGGGTGGGGGTGGTGGGAGACATGGGTGGGGGCCTGGTGGAGGCTGCCCCTGGTGACTGGGGGGGTGGGGGTGGTGGGAGACATGAGTGGGGGCCTGGTGGAGGGTGCCCCTGGTGGTGGGGGGGTGGGGGTGATAGGGGACATGAGTGGGGGCCTGGTGGAGGGTTCCCCTGCACTGCTGGGGGGTGGGGGTGGTGGGAGACATGGGTGGGGGCCTGGTGGAGGCTGCCCCTGCACTGCTGGGGGGTGGGGGTGGTGGGAGACATGGGTGGGGGCCTGGTGGAGGGTGCCCCTGGTGGCGGGGGGGTGGGGGGTGATAGGGGACATGAGTGGGGGCCTGGTGGAGGGTGCCCCTGCACTGCTGGGGGGTGGGGGTGGTGGGAGACATGGGTGGGGGCCTGGTGGAGGCTGCCCCTGGTGACTGGGGGGGTGGGGGTGATAGGGGACATGAGTGGGGGCCTGGTGGAGGGTGCCCCTGGTGGCAGGGGGGTGGGGGTGATAGGGGACATGAGTGGGGGCCTGGTGGAGGGTGCCCCTGCACTGCTGGGGGGTGGGGGTGGTGGGAGACATGAGTGGGGGCCTGGTGGAGGGTGCCCCTGGTGGCTGGGGGTTGGGGGTGGTGGGAGACATGGGTGGGGGCCTGGTGGAGGGTGCCCCTGGTGGCGGGGGGTGGGGGTGGTGGGAGACATGAGTGGGGGCCTGGTGGAGGGTGCCCCTGCACTGCTGGGGGGTGGGGGTGATAGGGGTCATGGGTGGGGGCCTGGTGGAGGGTGCCCCTGGTGACTGGGGGGGTGGGGGTGGTGGGAGACATGGGTGGGGGCCTGGTGGAGGGTGCCCCTGGTGGCTGGGGGTTGGGGGTGGTGGGAGACATGGGGCCTGGTGGAGGCTGCCCCTGCACTGCTGGGGGGTGGGGGTGGTGGGAGACATGGGTGGGGGCCTGGTGGAGGCTGCCCCTGGTGACTGGGGGGGTGGGGGTGGTGGGAGACATGAGTGGGGGCCTGGTGGAGGGTGCCCCTGGTGGCGGGGGGGTGGGGGTGATAGGGGACATGAGTGGGGGCCTGGTGGAGGCTGCCCCTGCACTGCTGGGGGGTGGGGGTGGTGGGAGACATGGGTGGGGGCCTGGTGGAGGCTGCCCCTGGTGACTGGGGGGGTGGGGGTGGTGGGAGACATGAGTGGGGGCCTGGTGGAGGGTGCCCCTGGTGGCGGGGGGGTGGGGGTGATAGGGGACATGAGTGGGGGCCTGGTGGAGGGTGCCCCTGCACTGCTGGGGGGTGGGGGTGGTGGGAGACATGAGTGGGGGCCTGGTGGAGGGTGCCCCTGGTGGCTGGGGGTTGGGGGTGGTGGGAGACATGGGTGGGGGCCTGGTGGAGGGTGCCCCTGGTGGCGGGGGGTGGGGGTGGTGGTAGACATGAGTGGGGGCCTGGTGGAGGGTGCCCCTGCACTGCTGGGGGGTGGGGGTGATAGGGGTCATGGGTGCGGGCCTGGTGGAGGGTGCCCCTGGTGACTGGGGGGGTGGGGGTGGTGGGAGACATGGGTGGGGGCCTGGTGGAGGGTGCCCCTGGATGGTGGGGGGTGGGGGTGGTGGGAGACATGAGTGGGGGCCTGGTGGAGGCTGCCCCTGCACTGCTGGGGGGTGGGGGTGGTGGGAGACATGGGTGGGGGCCTGGTGGAGGCTGCCCCTGCACTGCTGGGGGGTGGGGGTGGTGGGAGACATGAGTGGGGGCCTGGTGGAGGGTGCCCCTGGTGGCTGGGGGTTGGGGGTGGTGGGAGACATGGGTGGGGGCCTGGTGGAGGGTGCCCCTGGTGGCGGGGGGTGGGGGTGGTGGGAGACATGAGTGGGGGCCTGGTGGAGGGTGCCCCTGCACTGCTGGGGGGTGGGGGTGATAGGGGTCATGGGTGGGGGCCTGGTGGAGGGTGCCCCTGGTGACTGGGGGGGTGGGGGTGGTGGGAGACATGGGTGGGGGCCTGGTGGAGGGTGCCCCTGGTGGCTGGGGGTTGGGGGTGGTGGGAGACATGGGGCCTGGTGGAGGCTGCCCCTGCACTGCTGGGGGGTGGGGGTGGTGGGAGACATGGGTGGGGGCCTGGTGGAGGCTGCCCCTGGTGACTGGGGGGGTGGGGGTGGTGGGAGACATGAGTGGGGGCCTGGTGGAGGGTGCCCCTGGTGGCGGGGGGGTGGGGGTGATAGGGGACATGAGTGGGGGCCTGGTGGAGGCTGCGCCTGCACTGCTGGGGGGTGGGGGTGGTGGGAGACATGGGTGGGGGCCTGGTGGAGGCTGCCCCTGGTGACTGGGGGGGTGGGGGTGGTGGGAGACATGAGTGGGGGCCTGGTGGAGGGTGCCCCTGGTGGCGGGGGGGTGGGGGTGATAGGGGACATGAGTGGGGGCCTGGTGGAGGGTGCCCCTGCACTGCTGGGGGGTGGGGGTGGTGGGAGACATGAGTGGGGGCCTGGTGGAGGGTGCCCCTGGTGGCTGGGGGTTGGGGGTGGTGGGAGACATGGGTGGGGGCCTGGTGGAGGGTGCCCCTGGTGGCGGGGGGTGGGGGTGGTGGTAGACATGAGTGGGGGCCTGGTGGAGGGTGCCCCTGCACTGCTGGGGTGTGGGGGTGATAGGGGTCATGGGTGCGGGCCTGGTGGAGGGTGCCCCTGGTGACTGGGGGGGTGGGGGTGGTGGGAGACATGGGTGGGGGCCTGGTGGAGGGTGCCCCTGGATGGTGGGGGGTGGGGGTGGTGGGAGACATGAGTGGGGGCCTGGTGGAGGCTGCCCCTGCACTGCTGGGGGGTGGGGGTGGTGGGAGACATGGGTGGGGGCCTGGTGGAGGCTGCCCCTGCACTGCTGGGGGGTGGGGGTGGTGGGAGACATGGGTGGGGGCCTGGTGGAGGCTGCCCCTGGTGGCGGGGGGGTGGGGGTTATAGGGGACATGAGTGGGGGCCTGGTGGAGGGTGCCCCTGCACTGCTGGGGGGTGGGGGTGGTGGGAGACATGGGTGGGGGCCTGGTGGAAGGTGCCCCTGGTGGCGGGGGGTGGGGGTGATAGGGGACATGAGTGAGGGCCTGGTGGAGGGTGCCCCTGCACTGCTGGGGGGTGGGGGTGGTGGGAGACATGGGTGGGGGCCTGGTGGAGGCTGCCCCTGGTGACTGGGGGGGTGGGGGTGGTGGGAGACATGAATGGGGGCCTGGTGGAGGGTGCCCCTGGTGGCGGGGGGGTGGGGGTGATAGGGGACATGAGTGGGGGCCTGGTGGAGGGTGCCCCTGCACTTCTGGGGGGTGGGGGTGGTGGGAGACATGGGTGGGGGCCTGGTGGAGGCTGCCCCTGCACTGCTGGGGGATGGGGGTGCAGGGGGACATGAGCAGGTGTGCAGGGTAGTCCCCTGTTTTGTGGGCTGCCTGCAGGGGCCGTGGAGGGTGTACAGGGAACACCTGTGAGGACCCACCCAGCCTAATTGCGTGTGATAATTCCCGCACACCCCTGTAATACACGTACCTGGCCAAATCGCATGTGAGAATTCCCGCGCACCCCTGTAATACACGTACCTGGCCAAATCGCGTGTGATAATTCCCACGTACCCCTGTAATACACGTACCCTGGCCAATCGCGTGTAGTACTTCCCACGCACCCCTGTAATACACGTACCAAGCCAAATCGCGTGTGATAATTCCTGCGCACCCCTGTAATACACGTACCTGGCCAAATCGCATGTGAGAATTCCCGCGCACCCCTGTAATACACGTACCCAGCCGATTCGCGTGTAGAACTTCCCGTGTACCCCTGTAATACACGTACCCAGCCAAATCGCGTGTGATAATTCCTGCGTACCCCTGTGATACACGTGCCCTGGCTAATCGCGTGTTAAACTTCACGCGTACCCCTGTAATACACGTACCCTGGCTAATCGCGTGTATAACTTCATGCGTACCCCTGATATGCACGTTACCTGCTTTGCGTTCCTTGTTTGGCAGCCCTGTAGACTGGTCCAGGGTTAGCGCAGCCCTTTGCGATGATTTAGCGATTTTGATGGCTTTTCCTTGCGCGAGGGCGTTCTTGGGGGCGTTACTGGCGCTGCTGCAGGGTCGCTGCGATACTCTGCGCCACGGCTGGTTTGGGTGCCTAAAATCCATGAATACGCTGTGCGCGGAAATCGGTTTTGGCGCACGTGCCTGGCGCAGACAATCGCACGCGGACACTCTGCGCCAGCCGCTTGCAACACTTTTCTGCGAAATTCTATGAATTACCCTGTTAGTCTGTTCTTAAACACCTTAACTCAGCCTTTCACCCTTCAGAGGTTGATAAATAAGTACTAACACAGGCTGGGTGTATATTTGTTCTATATAAAGCAGTTAAGTGGAAGTGGAAGTGCCATATAAGTGCTATATAATAACACATCATTATCATTTGGCCTTGGACATCTGCTTGCATTCACAGTAATCTGGTAATATGAGCCTGTACACACTGATATTAATGATACATATGGTAATCCATTCTTTTATGAAATGTATATCACATTACAGTGATATTGTAACCATACTTTTCGTAGTGTCCTTAGGAACAATGCTATGTGATGCCACTTACTATTTTGTTAAGGCGTAAAAGGTTGTGTTCAACAGCTTCCTGCGAAGTCACTTTGAGGCGTGGTCAAATTACACCCCTTCCTGTGATGTCATCAGAGGTCAAGGGTCGTGTGATGTCACTTCTGCTACCCCTGGCATTTTGGTGAAATGAGTCCCTGGTCTCGGCCTTGGGCAGTGGAATATGGATCCCCTATTTCACTTGTATGCAGCTCTCTTTCTAGTAGGACACAGCATTCTGAATGGTCTTCATGTATTGTCGCATATGCCGGGACTTCCTATTACCTGGGCTTTCATTAAGCTGAGAGGCGAAGGCAACGCTCTATGTGGCCTACCATAAGGCTGCTGTCAGTCTGTTTACAGTTAAATAGTACAATGTATTTCAAGCGTTTTAACCTCTTTGGAGCAGGTGTGGGGGAAGAGGATATAGTAGGGAATCACCATCGGTAATGTGGACTCTGTTACTAAGCAGAGTGTGCAGTCTCATGTACATATTTTGTTATGCGTCTTTTACGTAATACCTCGATTTGACTCTGCATGAATGTTTACTTAAATCGCTGATTCTTTAGTAAATTATATACCCTCACCTGTGAGTTCATACATTGGGCTTACAGGACTTTAATTGTTCTGAAAGCAAAGCCTATAGGATTAAACCACTATTAAGAAATTCGGATTTACTCTTGGCGAAATAGGAAACTGGAGATTTTAGATTTGTGTGGCGTTTAATGAAATGTACAGAACAAGTGCTGCGTTTTTTGTGTTTATTTCTTGTTGCCCCTTCGCTGTTAATGGCCTGATTCACAGAGCGTTTTCCAATGGGATTGCGCCATTATAAATCGCTTCTGTGAATCAGACCCAAAAGTGTTTTTTGTATCATAAGTATATAAAGGAATATTTTTCATTTAGTTGTCAGGGGAATGAGGACTTGTCGCTTTGTATTAACGAGGACTTGTCGCTCTGTATTAACAAGGGTAACGTTATCAGAAATGTTTGGACCTAATTTACAATGTTTTGTACTTCTAACCATTAAATACTTTTCTATACTTTCTTGTCTAATAATACAAAAACCCTGAAAGAGACTCTCTCTCCCAAATGCTAAATGGAGACAAGGCAATTGTTTTTCGGTGGAATGAAGAAAAACAAGGAAGAATGGCACAATGATGAAAGAAGAATGTTTTAAAACTGCTGATTCGTGAAGAAAGCATCATGAGAAGTATAACTCATTTAGTGATAATATCCAATTATAGGGTTAATGTACCTTGCTTGTAATTACATAAATCAAAAGCTAGACTGAATTAGGCATGGTTCTTTTAAAAGTGGGTGCTGTGTTTTCTCCTCCGGATAATGCACTTTTTTCCTTTTTTTATTATTATTTCTTTGCACAATAATTTTAATGTATATCTTTTTTTTACTAAAAAGCGGTGACTCAGAAAAGCCTACATCTGTGATCTTTATGTCAGCCTCTATTTTTGTCGAATTGTGATTTTTTTTTTTGGTATGACATTTCCCCTAATTTTTAAAGGAAGAAGCAAGTACACACATATGAACAGTGATATGAACAGTGTTACAAAAGTTTTCCTGATTGTGGAATCTTCATTACAAGCCGGAACGTACTGTTAAATATAAACACAAACATTTGTAAATTTGGGATCTTCATTAGTTTATTTCTTCACTGTTTCCGTCTTCATTTTGCAAATATTCATACACATTTTCTGTAAGCTCAAATATATACCCACTTTCGTCAAAGGGTTTCCTAGTGTGGGCAACGTCCTTGCGTTGAACCTGCTTGGCCTGCTTTTCTGTGACTGAAATTCCTGCAAGGCCGTCACGTGACATTAAGGGCCCCACCTCTTGCTTTCTTGCTCTTCAAGTTCCAGACAAGCAGTACATCTCAGGGACCATCCAACAGGTGTGACCTGGGCGGGAAAAATGCATGGAATGGTGCCAAGACACTGGGGCGTTCCATGGCATGGGGCACGTCAGGAGAAAAGCCTCTCAGCCTTTTCCTAAAGCAAACCTCTAAGTCCATTGTGTCTAAAAACATTAACATATCAGGAGAGCAAACCCTTGATTCAATGTGACACTCTAGCCTAGGGGCTCTATTTACTGTCTCATTTGCTAATGGGCGCCATTTTGTTTACCACAGATTCTTGGGTAACAATGTGTCATTTCTCGAATTTTCTTTAGGTTTATGCACAGATGGAGAGGATGTCACCCCATAAAACAAACACATACACACACACTTCACAGGTGTCCTGTTTGGGGCCATTTACAGAGCTCTGATAAATAAGGGGAACCCATACCTGCATGTTGACATGTTACACTGGAATAACATGGACAGAAACCCACCTTATGCATGCCTGCAGTCTATAGAAACATACTTGCCAACCCTATGACCCATTGTGAAAATGCACCTGTAGGTGAACTCAGCCATGTGAATGTGGCAGGAGGAGAGCGGCCAGAGTCATTGATAGCATTTATGTTGCAAAATTGAAGGCTTATATTATGCTTGTCTATATATAATGCCAGAGAACAGTATCACAGTAACAACAAAACACAAAACTCTGAAATATTGGCTGCTTTCCTTTGAAACCTCAGGGGAATTGTGCAGTCCAAGTGGAAAATCTATCCGACATACACAACCTATCACAGTCGATCTCTCGCTATACCATCATACTCTAAAGCCCATTTCCCCTCTTTGCTTTTATGCTCATAGGATAGTTAAAAAGTCTCTATAGTATTCTTCGTTAATAGCGCTAAAAGATCTAGTGTGCCCGTGATCACAATATATTCAGCCACCATATCATTTTAATGATGGGCAGTGTTATGGTGCGCAAATACCTTTCTCCCCATCAAGACCCGCTCCAGCGCAAGAGCGGGTCTCCAACAGGAGTACTGGTGAGAACTGGTGGCTCGTGCATGCATGCTGGTTGTTCCTTGCAGTAGGCTTGCTCTGGGGATGCATGTGCAGTGTATGTGGAATGCATTGAGGTCATTATAGAATGTGGTGTGTGTGACTGCTGGGGCATTCTAAAGGTGGCAGTTACATCTTGGAGCTGGAAGGTGTGGATGTGCCAGTGTTTACGGTCCAGGAACCTACTTGTATGCCACTTATCTGATGTGTACCTGAGGACAATAAATTCACCCTAGAAGCCTGCGTCCAGTGTCTTCTTCTCTGAGGAACACACAACATTTTGGTGACAAGCTGGCCTTAAAGTGTCCCCAGGGTACCACATGGCAGGAACTAACGCTGTGGCAGAGGGAGCAGCAAGCGGACAGACACTGCCCTCCTGAAGTCCCATCCACACAAGTGTTCCAGCAGGAGTTTGGAACCAGGCAGGACAACTCCAAGGTCCCAGAAGAGCTTGCATGCTGGGCAGAGCAAGTGCCAGCTAGACTGTGCTGGCAGGAGTCGGTACGACCAGGCAGAACAGTCTCTGGGGCCTGCCGGCCAGGTGGGGCAAGCACCAGCAAGCCAGGTCCCTGGGGGCTAATGGGCCGGGTGGTGCCAGTGCAGATGAGCTGGTGGGAGAGGAAACGATCATCAGCAATTCAAGGAAATCCTCCCACGCCTCGATGAGATTAACTACAAACACATTGTTTTTGGCCAATAACATCGAGGTGTTAGGCGGAAACTAAGGATCTGCGACTGATCTAAAGGCCGGCGCCCAGTTAGCAGCATCTCCTGCACTGATGTGAAGAGTGACACCTGTGCACACAAAATAAAAGAAAGACTGCTCTTTTTCTTTTGTTTGTGTGTTTGCGTGTCTCTCAGCTGTTTTTTTTGTTTTGTTTTAAAGTGGTTGAGTCGGGTGGGTGGGGTCCTGGGGAAGGGGGATTGGCATCGGTGACGTCATTCTCTGGATTTTGCTTTTGGGAATCTAGGCAGGTATTGCAGGTGCGCTTGATGCTGAAATCTGTCAGTCTTGCAGGCCGGGCGGTGTGGGCCCCCTGTATTGTAGAGGGAGCAATGGCGGTGTTAGGTGAGAGGAGCTGGAGAGAGCCAACATTGTCAGAGTGTATGGAGCCAGTTGTAGGCAGAAGTGGGTGAGTCACTGAATGACTCGTTGTTCCCGAATCACTGGCTGACGGCGTGGCAGCTGAAGGCAGTTGCCACAGGCAGACAACATCGGATTTCATGTCCAGACGGACAGCACACGGTGTATGTCACGGGTCGGTGCCTGTGGTAACCATTGGGCAGTTGGGCAGGTGGGGCTCTATATAGAGCCCCACCTTCCCTTTCCACGCCGGCCATCTTGGAAAAGGAATTTCCTTCCTACAGAGGGACACCACGTGCGTCCCGTTGTAGGAAGGAAAATCCGTTTTTTTAGCACCCGGGTTACTGCTTTGGTAACCGGGGTGGGTGCTAATGACCTTCATCCCCCATTCCAGGGGCTCTACTGTCCCGATAAATTGGGCTGCAGGGCCCTTTCCCCCCGAAACGGGGGATGAACACCACAGTGGTATCCTTGCTACTCTGTCTACAGACCGAGCAAACCCAAATCCCATCTAAATAAATGGTTCACTCCGAATTAAAGGATTTATGACAACTCAGGAGGAGATGTGAAACCGCCTGGAGGCTATTCCCTCAGAAGATCAAAAAAATAAACTAATGGAAATCTCTTCTAACTACAAAAAGGAAATCCACTTGGCCAAACGTAACTCCTATAATAAGCATATATCTAACGCCAACTTGAGTATGAGGGAATTGTTCACCAGCCTCAAGGAATTAGAGTCCCCTATCCCTATTTCAGATACATGCTCCAAAGAAAAAACATAGTACTCAGACATACAACAACTCTATCAAACAAAGTAACCACACTTCAAAATAAAATAGCTACAAAAAAAGCCACACTCACTCACCCACCCCAGCCTATCATATCTAACCCAGACCCTTCCTCTAAGGCACATGACTCCACTGCTCGATTCATGTTCACCAAAACTTCCATGCTTGAGGTAGAGAAAGTCATCCTCTTGCTCAAGCCATTCAACTGCCAGGGCGATCTTTGCCCAGCCCAACTTATAAAAGATGCGACCAGAGATCTTTTCCCATTCATATCCAAACTTATCAATGCCTCTTTCGCATTGGGCACTGTGCCCATTAACCTGAAACAATCATGGGTCTTGCCTCTGCTAACAAAGCAAACCCTTGACCCACTCATTCCTACAAACTACCATCTTATCACGACAGTCCCATTCCTGCTAAAAATCTTGGACAAGATTGCCTACAACCAAATTCAAAAATTCCTTGAACAACACAAGCTCCTTGGCATACGTCAATCAGGATTCAGACCCCAACACGGTACTGAGACGCCCTCATCGATTTGAAGTTACAAATAGATGAACTATGAGACAAAGGTCAAACAGCCCTTCTCCTACTGCTTGACCTCTCGGCTGCATTTGATCTTGTTGACCACAAGGTCCTTTGTAGCCACTTAGATTCAGCTGCACACTTTTCCAAAGAGGCCATAACCTGGATTGAGTCTTTCCTCAGCGATAGGACCATGAGGGTGTTCTCCCCCCTCTGCAGTGGCTGATCCGATCCCCATTATGTGCGGGGTCCCCCAGGGCTCTTGTGTCTCCCCTACACTATACAACATATTTACCAAGCCCCTTTTTGATGATCTGGACCTTCTTGGTATCACCTACACTAACTATGCAGATGATACCAGATTCTCCTCCCACTTTCTGGGGACTACAACAAGGATTTGGCCTTGGTAAATAGGGTGTATCTCATCATCCAGGCATGGATGGCATCCCACGGTCTATGCCTGAATGATGATAAAACAGAGTTAATCATCCTGGGTACTCACTCTAATCTAAAAAAACTAGGCCAAGAATACACATCCTTTGAGATCGAAGGTAATAGCATCAAGTTGGCCAAAGAGGCAAGACACTTGGCTTTTACCTTGACTCTACCCTCTCTTTCTCTAAACAGGTGACATCCCTGGCATCTACTACAGTTTACACATGCAAGCTCATTAGATCAGGTAAACACTTTCTCTCAGATGACAACTGCATTATCTTAGCTAGAGCCCTTATTCTATCCAGGCTCGATTACTGTAATGCCTTATACATCGGCGCTAATAAATCTATCACCCACAGAATTCAACTCTTAACAATGCCTTGAGAGCAGCTCTCAGTGTGTCTGAAAGATCTCACATATCCACGATAAGCCACCAAAATAATTGACTCTCCACCCAAAATAAAATCTACTTAAAAGTTGCATCCCTCACTCACAAAGCTTTGAACAATGTAGCACCCAGTTATATCAGTGATAAATTCTTAAAAAGAAGTTCTAACAGACCGTCAAGAATAACCAATGCCAACAGCCTTATCACACCGAGATTCAGGATGGCTAATGTTTGGGGCGGCAGCTTCCCTGTCCGAGCAGAACAACTATGGAACTCCTTGCCACATCCTTTACGAGAGGAGCAGCTGTATCTCAAATTCAGATCTAGCTATATCAATCTGTTGAAGTCTTCGGACATCAACTGTCATATTAGTTGATACATGATTCCAGATCCCATCTTGTTTGTACATAATCCCCAGCCAGTTGCTCTTTATGTATATGTTCCCATTTGTCTGTAGCTATGTGAGTTATTATTGCCCTGTACATATGTCTATATTCCGTTGTGTAATCTGTAACCTTTTAACTTAAAGCCTCGCATATTCTGTACTGTTGCGCCCGGTTACCTTCGGGTTTGGTGCGCATTATAAGTGAATAAAACACAAACAAACAAACAAACAAGCTGTTTTCTTTGGTGGCTGTTCAAGTTATTGTCCTGGTTGGTAGTTTTGGGTCTTCTTTGATTGGTTTAGGTGAGTTTCCATTCTGGGTTGTCTAGTGCTTCTTTGGCTGTTTGTGGAGTTTCTTAATTAGTTTACGTGCTGGCCACATGTGGACAGAGTATAGTTTCTTCTCGACATGTGGTGGTCTTTTCTCCTTTCTGGTTGTTTGTATTAATGATTAACAGAGCAAGAGGTGTTGTAGTTTGGGTTCTGGGTGTATCCTGGATGTATGGGCAGGTGAGTGGAATGGGGTGATGTCACTAGGAATGTTGAGTGAGTGACTGGGGTGAGAGTTCTGAGAAATGTCACTTAGACCTGGAGCTTGGCTGAGCTGGTTGTGCCAGTATGTTGTGTCCTATGTACTTACCTTGCTTGGTATTTGCCTGTTGGAGACACAGACAATACATCTACTTACATTGATGGTGTGTCCAAGTGTATTCATACCCATAGAGGCTACTACATTTTAGCGATGTAGATGCGATGGTGACGTCCTCACCATGGGACATGTGTGCATGTCATTTTGTTTGCCCTGGTGACCACGTAGTTTTTGATGTGGCGCAGGGAGGTACTGCAGCGCTGGGTAGCAGATTGATGACGAAGCGAATAGGCCGGGCTGATGAGTTCATGACAGAGCAGGGTGCGTTGTTCCAAGTGAGAAGTGCAGTTTCCGGATGACACGGGTCGGTGCCTTTGGTGACCACGGCGGACCTTTGGAAAAAAGATAATCACAGGGGTGAAGAAGCTGCTGTAAAGGAAAAGTGGAAGAAAAGAAAAACATCTTGGTGGTGCTGGTGAGAAAGATCGTGGAGGTACTGTGGCATTTTCTGGGAGCTTTGGGGGGATTGTGACGCTCAACTGCTGGGGCTATTTCATCAATTGGTCCAGGAGGGGCAGAACTAATTAGTGAAATTGTTTGTGGGGGCCTGTATTTATTCATCATACACTCTGTTATTGTAATGGCGACAATGGTTTGTTGTAAGGGAATGTCAGTTTATGGCCTGCTGTTTTATTGCTGTTGTGTTCGTGTTGTGGCCTTTGATGTTAATGAAGTCACCTTTTGGTTAGTCATACACTTTAGAATGTGGGGAAGCACAGAAAATATTTCTTTTGGACTGGTGGGTGTGGGGGTGCACAGGAAAATGTGTTGGTTCTTTCATTTGGTTTGCATGGTGGCCACATGTTCATTGAGCAAAGGAGCTTTTCCTTGTCATTGTCCTATGTGCTGTATGGGTGCGTCATTTGTCTGGTGGATCTTGGTGTAGTGTAGGGTTTGGGAATGGCTGGTGGAGTGTGAACAGGTGGAGAGAGAGGTTCTGACTTTAGTTTTGGGCCTTCATTTCAGAGCTACATCGAGGTCCATCCAGGTTATGCTCTGTTTGTTTTGTTTGTGAAACAATGAGGTGTAACAGGCTTGCTCTGGGAATGCAAGTGCAGTGTATCTGGAATGCAGGGAGGTCATGTGGTGTGCGTGACTGCTGGGCATTCTAAAGCTGGCACGTACATCTTGGAGCTGGAAGGTGTGTATGTGGATGTACGTTAAAAGAACATATCTCAAACTATAGAATTACAAAATTACAGAGCCCACTTGCCTGCATTTTGCAATTCGATCTTTTGGGATTTTAATTGTTTGTCCCCCGCACTTCCTTTAATGTATGCAAGGAACACCCCTGCATCCCATAATATCGAACTGTGGGAGCAAGGGACCCCCGCAACCCCCACTGCCCTGTTCTGTATTATGGGCTTCAATATAATCTACTCTGCCGAATGCACACTAAACGTGCATTGAGCATTTTAGGTACATCTTTTCGATCATTTCTGTGGATGTGCCAGTGTTTACTGTCCAGGAACCTACTGGTATGTCACTTACCTGATGTGTACCAGCAGATAATACACTCCCCATAGGCACCTGGGTCCAGTGTCTTCTTAGCTGTGGAACCGACAACATTCCACTATTTTACTAATTACCTGAACGAACGTCTACGTTTGTTTAATGTATAGTAAAAAGTAAATAATGACATTTTCCGCATTCTGCAAAAAAATCATGTTGTGATAAGGGGACAATGTGTGGGGACATCACATGATCGCGGGAGTGTGTTCTCGCGAGATCTCGCGAGACGGGATCTCGCGAGTCCACGCTCCGCGGGAAAACGTTCCCGCTTTAGAGTTGGCGCTCGGCCAGCTGAAGCGGTCACAGAGGAGCACTGCTCCTGATTACAGGAGAAGAAGCAGTGAGCCACAGGACTCATACCACAGCTTCTAGGGCATAACAGCACAGCCACAGGAGGCTACATGGGGGCCCTAGAAGTTTACAGCGTGCCACCGGTGAGCACAACCTTTCCACAGTGAATCAACTGGGAAAGCACAGGACTTGATCGCAATGAACTGTAAGTAAGCGCCCAGCGCCACCAGGTCACGTTAGAGCCTTTCTCCCTTTTATCAGTCAATAAAGACTGTTAGAAACCCTACAGCGTCCTGTCATCTATTTAGGCCACAACACAATGCCCTTTAGACGGACTTATCGTTGTACCAATATACAGTTCTTTATTATTTGAAAACAAAGTTGATTTTTACAGATTTACTTGTAAAATGAGACTCAAAAGAGGCCATATTTGAGTTCCGTGTAATTTGGTGCCGCGGCAAGTGCGTACATGGTAATTTGCACAGGAAAATGCAAAAGGGGGGCAAAAGGTGGCGTACAAGTGTGCAGACCGCCTTTTATTTTCCCCTTTTGCACTACACCGTGCTAACGGAGTAAATGCCGCCCGCCATGTATGCATGGCAGGCTGCGCTTACAATGTATCCCTATGAAGGCTGCATTGTGCAAAAAGCAAGGGACTTTTTAAAGATCCCCAGCATTTGCACGTGCATACAAATGCATGCTGGTCCAAATGCTAGAGTAATTGCATGGTGGAGAGGATGAGAGGCGGCGGAAACATAAGTCACGTTCCACCCCTTCCCTCCACCATAAACATGCAGGAAAATGGGCAGTGGCAGGAATGTACAGAGTAAAAGCCTTGCACAAGGCTTTACTTTGTAGATTCCCACCCTTTTACGCAGGGCTCAAAATTAGCCCCAAATTATTTTTTGCTGACTTGGTAGATAGCCCTGGTGAATCACACATATCCATGACAGATGAATTGAATTTAAGCCTAAGAAACTTTCATACCACCAATACCGAATGCTATGGGTGTTTATTTTCTACAAATCCGCCCTTACAGATGTACTATGATTGTTATATAGAACACCTTCAGTATACAGGGAACATCTCTGATCAGATCTCTATACACAGATCCAGATATTACCATTAGACCCGCAGACCAATGGGGAGAGCTAGTGTTACTGAAAATGAGCATTTACCCAACGGAATGCGAGCTCCCAGTTAGGGCAAGATGTGTGTATATGACATTAGACTGTGAACCTATTGCCTGAAACATATATTTGCGTTTTTGTAAGTACTTATATCCCACATTAATAAAAAGTCTAGATCCCCACACCCCCACTATCCCTGGCCCCCTTTCCCCCTCCCTTCCTCCCTCTCTCCCTATGACCCCCTCCCCACCACCCCATGTCAAAATCAACTTTTATGCAATGGTGTGCGTCTCTTCTGTCTTTGTCTCAGCTTCGAGGGCACTCATATTGTCTGTATGCGCCTCATTTCAACTCCTCTCCGAGGCTCTCCCGCCCACTTCCCCAATCCACATTGTCCAATTCCACTCCAAGCACACTATAGCTCATTCTATTGGCTGCCCCCCAGACCCATTTAACCAGTAGGGCAGACCACTCAATATGGAATCTCTCCATTTTATCGTTCACCACCGCAGTGAATTTTTCCATGACCATGATGTTCTGAACCTTCCCCTCCCACATCACTTTCGTGGGGAGTGACTAGTTTTTCCAACATTGGGCAATGGTCAATCTCTCCACCCTCAACATGGCTTCCCACATCACCAGAAGTCTATGCTCTTCCCAGTCTTTTTGTTGGAGCCCTAGCAGCAGCTGCAGCGGGTCTAGGTCCAGCCCAACCACTGTCACCTCATCCATCCAGCTCAGCACCTCTTTCCAAAACATTTGCACCTTGGGGCACTGCCACCACTAGAGTCCCACGGTTTCCACAACCCCTGGGGCACAGCAGAGATGTTCCTGGGAACATCTTTGACACTCGCACCGGGTCCCTGTGCCATCCCATTAGTAGTTTAAAGTTATGTTCTATTGTGGAGGTGAACAAACATCCCTGGAAGACCACCTTATATATGCGCACCCATTCATCCCCTGAAATGTCTTCACCTACTAACTCCACCCAATATCTCTGGAAGGTTTGCCTCCCCTCTAGGCATGTTTCATTCATTGCTTTATGTAGTTTGGACAATATACCCTTTCTTGTGACGGATTGATCTATGACTTTTTCCAGTGGTGTTAATTCCCTTACCACCCCTGACCCCCACTTTGGATCTGTCAGGATTCCCTTATTATGAAGAAATTCAAATATAAATATTGAGTCCCCTCCCAGAATATCTTGCACCTTTTTCCAAGTCATGGAAGTTCCCATCCTCAAAGAATTGTCCCACTCTCTCCAGCCCCGCGTCAGACCACTTTTGCGAATTCGTGAATCCCTTGCGCCCCAGATCATAATGGCAGTCCCAATATTGAAGACAGAGGAGAGGGCCATGAAGTATATCCCTGTGCATCCCCAGAATCCCGCCAAACCGACCAAAAATCTCCTATTGTGGGGTGGTTACAGTATTACTCTGGCTGGTACCAGAAGTAGTCCCTGACCTTCAAGGGGTGCGCTGTAAGATCCTCCAGGTAGGTCCAATAAGTCCTCAGATCTTCCTTCATGTGTTGCAGCATTCCCCTGATTTGTGCTGCCTTTTAGTACAGGGGGATATCCGGGAAACCAAACCCCCCCTTATCCCTTGGTAGGGTAAGGGTTTTCATCTTTTTATTTATGTATTTATTTATTTGTTTATTTATTTATTTATTTATTTTTATTTATTTTATTTATTTGCATTTATAAAAGCGCTCACACAGCCCAGGGGCATTGAGGTGCTGTTACAGGAATATGTCTTAGTTGCATCACACAGGTGGTTCATCAGTTACATTAGCCCGCAAACATGAAGTATATACAATAGTCAGGTGAGTGGCTTTTACAGTCGTCCTTCATTGGCTAGATAAGAGTGTGTGGTTCTCTAATTACAATGTGTAGGCATGGTTACACTTAAAGGAGTCCGCAGGGTTACATTAGAACTGCGGTCATATATTCAACCTTGGGGTCTTGTTTCCCCATATAAATCTACCAAGCTCCCCTGTAACTTCTAAAAAAAACGTTTCCGGGAGCTGGCTCGGGTTGGATGCGAACATGTATAGCAGCCTGGGAAGGACATTCATTTTTATGGAGCTCATCCTCCCATACCAGGTCAATATTAATGTGAGCCACCGCTTTAGGTCGGCTGTGAGTTGAGCATGGAACGGATTATAGTTAACCGCCACCATCACTCCCAAATTCCTTGTTACCAGTATGCCCAGGAATCGGATGCCTCTCTGGTTAACCTTCATACACATATAGCTTTCAGTTCCTAGAAGGGGGCTCTGTGCCAGCAGCGGCAGGATTGCAGACTTTCCCACGTTAATTTTGAGACCCGAAAGGCAGCCGTACTCATCTATTTGTTCCATGAGCGCTGAGAGAGAGACTTGTACTTTCGTAAGGTAGGCCAATATGTCATTGGCAAACAGTGACATTTTACATTCAATCTCCCCCCACTATACCCTTAATCTGTTCATTAACTCTAATTGCAATCGCCAGTGGCTCCATTGCGAGGGCGTACAGGAGTGGGGAAAGGGAACATACCTGCCTGGTCCGTCTCGAGAGTTTGTACGCCTCTGTTAGCCCCCCCATTTATCCAGACCTTTGCCCATGGCCTACTGTATAATGTGGAGATCCACCGCTGAAAGTAACTTCCCAGCCCCATCCTCGCCAGCACCTTCATCATGAACAGCCACTCGACTCTATCAAAGGCCTTTTCCGAGTCCTATGTCACTAGACATGCTTCCAGCCCTCCCACTTGTGTCCCATGGATCAGGTTGATAGTCTTTTCTCATCTTTGCCTCCCCCTGATAAACCCCACCTGGCCCCCATGCACTAGGAGTGGCATACCTCCTTCCTGTCTTGTTCCTAGGACCTTTGCCAATATCTTCACATCACTATTAAGGAGGGAGATAGGCCTATAGGAGGAGCATCTAGTGGGGTCCTTTGCTTCCTTCAGGATCGCAACGATAGTTGCTGCCATCATCGTGGGGGAAGGGGTTCACCCTCCAGGCACGCGTTGAATACCTTCGCCAAGTGCGGGGCTAACAGGGATTTAAACAATTTGTAGAATTTTATCGTATACACATCCTCCCCCGGGGCGGTCCCTGACTTCATTCCCTCGATGGCCCGCTTGACCTCGTCTACTGTTAAGTGATTCTCTAGGGTTTCCCCTATCTTTTCAGGGAGTTCCGGGACCGGTAGCTTATCCAAGAAATCCTCAATTTGAGCGTCGTCTCCAGCCCATTCTGAAGAGTAGAGGGGCCTATAATACTATACAAACTTGTTCCCTATACCCTCATAGACACCTGTTATCGTCCATCTTAATCGCCCCAATGTTCCTCCTCTTCGTCTCCTCCCTCAATCTCCATGCCAAAATCTTATCCGCATGGTCCCCCTGCTCCTGATATTTCTGTTTCAGGAACAGGAGTTTCTTTTCGGTGTCCTGCGTCAATATAGCTTTCAATTGTGTCCTATACCGCTCTAGCTCTATCGCTTTGGCTGGTGAAAGATATTGCCTGTGTGCACCCCCCGGTTGTATCTCTTCTATTTTCCTGCAGAGCTTAACCTCCTTCTCCTCCCTCTCTCTCTTTTTTTCAGAGCCTATTCTCATAAGGGTACCTTGTATGGTTGCCTTAAAGCCATCCCAAGCCGATTGGATCCCGACCTCTCCTGTATCATTAAACAGGAAATACTCTTATTCCAATAAGCAGTTCCTGTTGCACCTCTTTCTCTTTTAGCAGGAAGTCATTACATTTCCAATTTCCCCTGTGGCCTTTCTGCCCTCCCCGGTCAATCCGGATTGTTACGATCTCATGGTCCGACCACGGGATCGGCACTACTCAGTATGTAAGATCTGATGTTTTAAGGTTCACGTCCACTAGGATCAAATCGATGCAGGAAAATGAGTCGTGGACCGCAGAATAGTAAGTGAATGGCATGTCACCCTCTGGGACTGGGGAGAGGGAGTCACATTGTAGAGGTCGAGTCAAGTGCCTCCATCCAAAGCTCCTGCCCCATTTTGCCTACATGTTGGGAGCCAGAATGTGAGACTTGCGCATTACCAGTAAGGCTACCAATACCAAAGAGAATCCTGGAAGTAAGATTCCCCTTGAGCAAGCCATACATTCATACACAACAATATGATGGCCATTTGAATGAAATCCCGGAGGAAGTGTGAAAACTGAGCAAAAGGGAAGACTGGTGACATCATGAAAAGCAGAGCTGACGCACCCAGAAGAGATGCATAGACGAGAGAACATACATATTCTATAAGCTCTGAAGAGGAGGTGTTAAAGATGAGCAACATTTCTGGCTCGAGATGAAGATGCTCATGCTACAGAAATAATGAAGAAGATATCAAGTCATTTTATAATTGTACAGATGCAGTAACGCAAGTAGACAAAGTATTCTTAAAGGCTAGCTATGTAGAGAATAGGTTGCGGCGATGTGTCAACGTATATACACAGGAAATGTAAGGACTATGGATGATTCCACGACTATGGATGATTCCACAACGCACTTTAGCAGAGCTGGATCCCGTGAGCAGAAAGACTTTTTCAGTGTGTCGGAGTTAGAAATCAGGAAAACTTAACCATGTAGGTAAATCAAAGAAAGGCTTGGTTGGATCATCACCAAGAAGTCAAGGCCACCATGGGCCAGGATGTGCATGCAAGCAATTACAGAACGTGTGAAAAGAATAAACCTTCTGTCTTAAGTGAGGGGGCGAGAACATTGAATATGTCAGAGGTTCATCAAATAATAGTATTTTAAATTCAGTAAGACTCGAAAACATGGACTACAGTCACGTGGTCAGATGAAAATAGACACTATGATGAGTTGTATGGAAACCAAGCAGACAGAGTATGCTATACTCCCTCATATTCTCCAGCACAGAGAACATTTCCAAGGCCGAGTTCAAAGCCTTAATTGACTAATAGACTGCAGAGTGATGATGGATGCCAGGCCCAAGTTGGTGGGAAGCTATGGCTATGACCAGCCCACCAGCACCTGTGTGCCAGCCTGCATGCTGCTTGTGTAGGTGGAATATTACAGAGGGGTGCAAGGGTGCCAACCAATTATAGAGGGACACATAATAGAGAGCCCTATAGTTTGTATAACCAATGGAACGTTGTGTATTTGATGACGTTCATAGAAACCTGCACTACAAGAGGGCTTTACTGCCCCACCTGATGTTAGACACCCAATCACCTTCCCTGACAAGCATGGAACGTATGCCTAGATGTTCCCTGTAAGCCTATCACCATCCCCAGTAGGTTTTTGTAGTTTGCAACGTAGATTGACGTTAATAATGACACGTTTTTAGTATACAACCTGCTTTTTTTATGTGTTGCATTGAGTGTGAAGAACGAGCATACGCATTGATGTTCGTTGTAACTCCCTGGTTTAGATAATTGATATTAAAACACTTGCACCGTGCCAACTTCCTGAGTCACTTTTGATTATTTATGTTTGAGGAATATTCTGCATCTCCATCTGTCTCCAAGTATTGCTGCCTCGTCTTAAAGGGCTGGGTCGGACACCCCAGTTCAGGTGGTAGCAGAGCTGATGGTTAAAAATCCATCCATCTAGTAAGCTTTGGGGTCCCAGAAATATCGGACGTCATCCGCCATTTAACTGGAAGACCGTGAGGATCCCTGTAGATAGCAGCCGTTAGTTTAAAAACCTTGCAAGTACAGGTGTTATGGGTCCCTCGTTTTCAAGCGAAATCCCGTCCTGACATCTACAGGAATCTGATCGGACTGAAGGTTGAAGCGGCTAGTTTGAGGAGGAGAAGATCTCGAGGGTCAGAAATCAAAAACACGAATGGCGAGTAGTCTGAGTGAGGTGGCAAATTGAATGAGCACTGAGTCGGGAAGAGTGATAACAGGGATAGAGTAACAGAGGGTTGGTTGGGGTATTTTATTATTTATTTAAAGATGAGGAGCGTCATAATGTGAGACGATGAGTGTCATAGTTTAAGGTATATAGACGTGGAGCGATCTATATAGTAAGCCCAGAGACCTACGTTAAGGACGTTTAGAATGAGCTTGTCCAAAAGTCCCAAGTGGACGTATATAGGCTACGAACGATCAAGACATTGTTAAAAGAGGACAGCAAATACTCCATCAGAGTCATTTTTAGGGGCAGATATAGTCACAGGGAGCGTGGAATAAAGTACATGCAACACATGGCGGCTCCACGCTGTGCTTACTCATCCGCACTGTACCGTAATATTAGCATGCATCTTTTCAGTGGGTGCCTGCAGTGATCATAATATACATACGACATGACGTGTGGCCATTTGCATTTCAAATTATCTTACATTTGTTGCTAGTAGACTCCATTCATGATTGTGGCTATGTCTATGCCGTAACTAATATGCTGAGTAATTAACTTACCTTTTCAATATGCTCATACAAAGGTGCCAACTCAGAACACTTTGTATATTCTAATGGCAACCATGTTGCGTCCACCGATTAGTGTTTTTCTGCCGCCTTATTCTCGGCATCACACACCTTATCACGACCAAACCAGTACTTAGATTAGGCACCCTACAACCCAATGACACTCTTCACAGATATCACAACACACCTATAACACCTCACTATGGCAACCAGCCTACCACGATCGGATGATACCCCTCCGTCAAAATTCTTACCACCATGCCTCAACACTTACCCGCACAACCTACTGAGGCTCCCTCCGCAAATCCCTATTTTAAAGTACACTGACACCCAAGCTAAAACAGCATCGTCCTCAATCAGAAAGGCTGCACCTCACACTATCTTGCCTGTAAATGACACTGATGACCTTGATTTCATTGCTATCACAGAAACCTGGCTAAGTTCCACATCTGGACCATCACTAGCACTGGCCATTCCAGACAATTACACCATTTTACGTGCAGATAGAGAGGCCAACACTACTAAGGGAGGTGGGACTGCGTTCATTTATAAAACAGCACTTAAACTAAGAATGATCAATAAGCAACACTTACCATCCGCTGAGCTACTCTCAATTAAACTATCCACCTCTGCCACCTCCACCATCCCATGCATTTGATATACCGACCCCCCGGTACTACATCCACCTTTGAAAATGATGTATCACATCTACTGTCCGCCAACAGCAAAAGTAAATCCCAAGTGTTTATTTTAGGAGACTTCAATCTAGGTCTCAATGATTCTAAAGACTCCAAAGACTCTGGCCTTAAGGATACAATTTCGGGGCTAGGGTTCACACATCGTATAAACAACCCCACACACAATAAAGCCAGAATACTAGATTGGTTAGCTGACCTTAATTGTAGCATCAATGTACTGTACATGGGACTGAAACGGTGCTCATTGACTTAAAGACACACATTCAGATTTTAAAACACAAGGGTAAATCTGCCTTACTATTATTACCCGAGCTATCAGCGGCTTTTGATTTGGTGAACCATGACATTTTATGCACACACCTGTCATCTGCTGCATAATTCTCGGACCAGGCAAACACTTGGATTAAATCCTTCCTCAGTAACAGATCTATGAGGGTCTTTGGTCCCTCTGCATCAGCCATACCATCGCCAGTCACCTGTGGAGTCCCACAAGGTTCATGCATGTCCCCCACCCTCTACAACATATTCACCAAACCTCTATTTGATATACTTGATTATCTGGGTGTCACTTACGCTAACTACGCGGATGACACATAGATACTCATCCCTATAACTGGTGACTATGTTGCAGACAGTAAAACCCTTAATGATATCTACAGCACCATACAACTATGGATGGCTAAACATTACAAAACCGAACTACTCCTCTTGGGCTCTCCCAACAAATTGAATAAACTAGGGACCCTCTTCAAATCCTTTAACATTGACGGTAATATCATTAAAGTAGCCAATGATGTGAAAACATTAGGAATTTACATTGACTCAACACTCTCACTCTGAAGACAAACTAATGCCCTAGCCTCATCTACTGCCTATACTTGCAAGCTTATCACAACTTGCCGTCCCTTCCTGACCGCTCCCAACTGCATCTCAGTTGCTAGAACTCTAGTTTTATCCAAGCTTGACTATTGCAATGCACTTTACCTGGGCACATCTCAGCAAAATATCAACAAATTACAAGTTATGCAAAATAGCGAAGTTAGATCGGATTGAAATATTCAGAGGCAACAGCATATCACTGCAACCAGACAGAGCATACACTGGCTTAACATTAAACAAAGAATAGACCTTAAGTCACTTTCACTTACTCACAAGTGCCTTCATAACCAGGCACCCATATTTCTTTGTGATACCTTCTTACGCCACAGTACAACACGACCAACTAGAACTGCGCAATCACATTGCGTTTACATCCTGCGATTCAACCAACAATGCGCGGGGGGAGCCAGATTCCCAGTCCTGGCTGCAAACAAATGGAATGCTCTTCCTGTCTCCACAAGAGAGGAACCATCCTTCTCGATATTCCGTAACAAGATCAAAGCCTGGTTCTCTGAGCAGGCCTAGAACCCTCTAATCGTCTAAAACTATCTACACTACACCAGATTGCTACACTAGTAGCATCACTTGCTGTATATATGCTTTTGAATTTGTTTATTGCCTTTTTTTGTTAAATTGCCTAATACTTTCTGCAACTCTATACCATTTACGTTAACAATATACTTTGCCTGTTGATCCTGGCTTACTCAACCTACTCTATGAACTACACTGCCATTTGCTTGCGTTGGTACTGTAATACCCATGTAACTTGCTAAACTGTCTGTATATTCATTCATGCCTGTGTAACATGTAAGTTTCAGCGCCCAGTTGGCCCAGGGCTCGGCTGCGCTTTACAAATAAAATAAATACAAAAACAAATATGTGGGCCGGCCAGTCTGTCAAGTATTGTCTGTTTGTCTGAATATTGTACATGATATATGTGACAAAGAGATGAATTATTGAGAAACAAGAAAAAAAATAGACTATGGTGGAAATGATGAGATTTTAAATTTGATTATTCATTTATTAATTAACTGATAATGTTCAGTGAATAGGTAGATTGAAGTAAAACGTGATATAGAGGCTTGGAGCTGTGACGATTGGTGCACGCTCATATTGTATTATTTTTCTGGAAAGTATTTGTGTGAAATAATGGTAAGTAGTGACAGTCAATTGTGACTAAGTTATGATGGAGGATATTACTCCGCTCATACACTTGTGCAGCCAGCTGCCAAAACACGCACCCAAGCTTAAACAATATAGTACAGAATGGGTTATGGGGATGGCAGATAAGATGTTCATGCCATGGCCACAAGGGGGATTGCTGTCCAAAGTGGTCCTGCAAGATATGATGACATATTTGCATGCAGCGTATACGGGCAAAAAGTTTGAAAAAAGGTTAGCGAGCTTAGAGCTCTGGAAAATGTACCAGGAGGAAAGGGAAGACCCGCCTCCTGATGACTGGATGCTTAATCAGTGTAAATAATGGGGTGAAGAGCCTTCTGCTCCCCCTACCGTGCCTGAAGTAAATGGCGATAGTATAAAAGATGAAAGGTTATATGCTTTGAGAGAACTGAAGGCAACGACGGGGTAGAGTAACCCAACGTATAAGTCGCCTGCATGTAGCAGCAACGAGAGCCCCGAAAAAAACTCCAGAAAGAAATGTGATTCCTAAAGTCCACGGGACAAGGAAAGAAGTGACCGATCAGAAATGGAACCTAATCCAGTAGTAGCATGGGAGGACATAGAATAATTCTTCCTGACACATGAACCAATGCCAGGTCCGTCTAGAACAAATCTAGAAGATGATTATAATATAAGAAGAATTGGGGAGAAAATTGATAAGGTTTATCATGACATGAGGACCAAAGTGAATAAAAAAATAAGGGAAAAAATGATCGATTTGAAAGTACACAATCGCAATGTAAAGAGGGAAGTTTGTTTAGCCTTGAGCTTAGAGCTTTGCCTTTGGACATGCTGACTCTGAATAGAGATGAGAAAGAGGGAAGTCACACGAGTTGGGGACACGATATGTCAGACGAAGATAGAGAAACCTTCTGTGGGGAGGAGGGAACTAATGTATATGGTTCTGCAGGATGTTCTCCGATAGACAGAGAAGTAAGATGGTCAGATCTAGACCTACCTAAGTCTCGAGCGTCATAACGTATGGAGCGGCTAGATCGACGTAAAGGACGGTTCCGTAGTGTGAGAGGGGACTCGTTACCTTATGTGAGTAGACTAAGGTCATTACTGGTAAGAAGAAGACGGTTCAGAACCATTGTCCCTGCTCTGGACAGACAGACAATAGGGGATGAATGTGAATTTGGGATGTCACAATTCCCATTTTTAGAGAAAATAGGGGTCAGACCACTCTATATTCCTTGGCCCCAGATGGATAAGGATAATTTAAGGTGTAAACTCCTGAGTTTGACGTCGGGTGCCAGAAAATGGATCTATGAATTAGAGAAAATTCCAGGGGTAAATACATTAGCAATAGGGGACATTAAGGGTCATCTAGCAGCTATACTTGGGGAGAGAGCTGATGACATTTGGTCGAGAGAAGGATACACAGGTGTCACTGCTCAGAACACTGCTCACGACAGAGCACCATTTAATAATTATAAAGACTTGGTTGATATTCTCCCGGGGGCCATCCACCCAAGAACAGGTCAATGGGCTGTGTTTGTGCCGGTAGAGAGACTCCCATAACCCCCTTTGTTTTGCATATTAAGTAACTTTTGGGTCTCACTCTAAGTTACCTGGGGAATCCAGACGTGGACCCCTTGCTCATTGTTCACAGAGAGGCACAGCTCCACCTCACTGATGATGCCCAACAAGGCTGAAACACGTGTATGGGGATGCTGTTGGTACTCTTGTTCAGAGGAGAATTGCCTAGCATTTCGGTGCTGGACTGCCCCAGGACAGGAAAAAGACTGATATGCAGGGATATTTCTCCTCTGTGAAAGGGACAGTGAGCTAAAGACTTGGATGAGACTCTCCTGGGGTTCGTCCACCCAGAACAGGTCAATGGGCTGTGTTTGTGCCGGTAGTGAGACTCCCAGAACCCCCTTTGTTTTGCATATTAAGTAACTTTTGTGTCTCACCCTAAGTTACCGGGGGAATCCAGACGTGGACCCCTTGCTCACTGTTCTCAGAGAGGCACAGCTCCACCTCACTGATGATGCCAACAAGGCTGAAACACGTGTATGGGGTTGCTATTGGTACTCTTGTCCAGAGGAGAATTGCCTAGCATTTTGGTGCTGGACTGCCCCTGGGCAGGACAAAGACTGATATGCAGGAATATTTCTCCTCTGTGAAAGGGACAGTGAGTTTAAGACTTGGTTTAGACTCTCCCGGGGGCCATCCAACCAAGAACAGGTCAATGGGCTGTGTTCGTGACTGTAGAGAGACTCCCAGAACCCTGTTTGTTTTGCATATTAAGTAACTTTTGGGTCTCACCCTAACTTACCAGGAGAATCCAGACGTGGACCCCTTGCTCACTGTTCTCAGAGAGGCACAGCTCCACCTCACTGATGATGCCAACAAGGCTGAAACACGTGTATGGGGTTGCTGTTGGTACTCTTGTCCAGAGAATTGCCTAGCATTTCGGTGCTGGACTGCCCCTGGGCAGGACAAAGACTGATATGCAGGAATATTTCTCCTCTATGAAAGAGACAGTGAGTTTAAGACTTGGTTTAGACTCTCCCGGGGGCCATCCACCCAAGAACAGGCCAATGGGCTGTGTTCGAGCCAGTAGAGAGACTCCCAGAACCCCCGTTGTTTTGCAACTATCACAATGATGCTGAAGGGTCTAGGTGCAAGCCACAGGGTATGGAGAACTTTGGTCGTGATTTCCTGTTACACCCTCACTCCCCAGGGAGGACCTGAAGCATCAAAATAACTGTGAAAAAGACTGCAAACATCACTAGTCAAATAGTCTAGGAACAAGACCAGGGCAGAATTCCCTCAGTCAATTGGACAGAAAAGTAGTGACAACTCTCATCCTTGCCCTCAGGACAATCACTTTCATGGGAAAGTATGGCTAGGATCCCAAGTAAGGTCTAAATAGACCTTTGGTAAGATGCCAAGACTACCAAAGAACCCATTCTTCTGGTTCCTTAAATGATGAGACAGAGTAAGAGGTTGGACAGGTGGCCAGTGCCAGCACCAGGGGGTGATCAGAACCAGCTATAAGCCACCAGCATTGGGCAAATTAACATTATGCTTAGTTTTCAGGAGAAGTGTTAAAGGGGCCAACAAATGACCAGGACAGATATTTACTTGATTTACCTTTTTGTTGGAATTCATAAATGGTATTGGTGGAAAACCTTCCAGGATGTCCTATGCCTGAAAAATAAAGAGGAGGGTGGTCTAAACAAAACTGTGTTCGGATCAAGGATTACCATACATTGTGAGGTTTGACACTTCAAAGGACTGAGATCCTAAGTCATCCCTCAACTTAGTTCAGGGCAGTCCGGCACTGTAGAGCAGAGATCAGACAGTCCCTGATGGCTTATAGACCTCCAAAATATTTCTTTCTGGTTTTTGGTGGTCCCCTGGTGGCAGGTGATGTGTTGCATCGGTTCTCCTCGATGAATTGCTACCAGGCATCACCACCTGAGTGCCCATAGGTCATGTGACATGAGTCAGTGACCAGGATCTTCCAGTTAAATGGACCCCATGACACTCTTGCCTTCCCCCCGGCACAGGACTATCATCTTCCCGAGTAACGGTTAAAGTTGGACCGGAGTTTCAGCTACATGGTCCCTGAGCTCTGGGCCTGTTATGGCACCACTGATGTAATTGAACTTTGTTTAGCAAATAATTCCTCCTTAGTTCTCTAATAAAGTAGTCGGGGCTTTCCTCATCACCCTCCTCCAGGTTGTCTCTTCCCAGATCTTGTGCCCTTCTGGCACTACTTTCTTTTCCTTCTCTTTCCTCATCCAGTCTTCTCAGGAATCTCTTTTCTTTGTGCCATATTTCACTGGTTTCCTTGACTCTCCTGACCTTCTTTTATCCAAATATTAATTCTTCTCTGCCTCCAGTCTCTCTGTAGCCTCTGCCCTCCTTCACTCTCTCCTTTATCATTCTTGACCTTATTCCTGCCTCCAAGTATGGACATCCTCTTTGCCTTCTTGTTCAACCTCAAATCCTTTCTCTGCCCGTCTCTCGACTCTCCTCACAATCCATCTCCTAACGTCCACTCCACTGACTGGGACATGGATCTTTATATACCCACACTCTCTGGTCCATCAGCCCATAAGAACCTCATTTGAGACACCAGAATGAGTTTTGCATTCTCGGATTGGGATTGGGTGTCTTTCCTTCCTCTCATTTTCCTCTTAGGAGAAAGGACTGATCATCTGAAGCTGGTTAGGTGTCTGATGGCTCTGCTTGCTGAAGGTTTCAGAGTCAGGCAGCCTTGTCATGTGACCTAGAAGTGCGGGCTGGATTGCCCCTTTTTGGAAAGGGACCAAATCCGATTTGTATATGGTCTTTCCCCTTTCTGTAATGGCCTGGCAGGCTAAAGAGCAATGGTTTGGAGGGTTGCCCAGAGCTGTACCAGATGTTAAGATTCATTCTAAACCTTCCAGCCATCACCTTTGTTTTGCTATAGTCATGCTGAATGGGACGGGGATGCCCAGACGTGGGTCCCAAACCTTCTGGGCCTAGAGAGCCAAGCTATTCCTCACTGATGACGTCCAATGCGGCCAACACATTTCTGGAGATGCTTGTGGTCTCAGTACATAAGGGAAGTGACCAAGCAGTTTGTGCTGGACTGCCCCTTTTTGGGGTGGGACCAAGCCTGATTTGCATATGGCCTTTCACCTTTCTGTAATGGCTTGGCAGGCTAAAGAACGATGGTTTGGAGGGTTGCCCAGAGCTGTGCCAGAGGTTGAGATTCATTCTAAACCTTCCAGCCATCAATTTTTGTTTTGCTATAGTCACCCCAAGTGGAACGGGTATGCCCAGACGGGGGCCCCAGCCTGCTGGGCCTAGAGACTCAAGCTACTCCTCACTGATGACATCCAATGAGGCCGAAACATGCCTGGGTATGCTTGTGGTCTTGTGCAGAAATTCTGTAACCCAGTCCTTAATTTGTAAAGAAGTGCGTGCAAGGGCTCAAATGTTTTCTAGCTCTCCTGTAATACTGCAGGTGGGCAGTTCCCCACCCCTTCTGCCACCACTGATAGCTGCTTCCCACAGTGTCAACATATTTGATGTTATACTACAGTTGGCGCCTGCTTATTGTGGTTGATGGATGTACTGAGCATCACCTCTTCATAATTAAAATGAGTCTGAGACAATAAGTGCTGGAGCTCAAAAATAAGTGTCAGGGTTGAACCCTGGTAAACACCCCCACAAATCTACCACTGATGTGACCTAGCAGTTCAGGCAGGTGGGACCAAGCCTAATTTGCATATGGTATTTTCCCTTTCTTTAATAGCCTGGCAGGTTAAAGAACAATGGTTTGTAGGGTTGCTTAGAGCTGTACCAGAGATTGATATGAATTCTAAACATTCCAGCCATCAACTTTTGTTTTGCTATAGTCACCCTGAGTTGGATGGGTATGCCCAGTCGTGTGTCCCGAGCCTGCTGGGCCTAGAGACGCTAGCTACTCTTCACTGATTATGTCCAATGAGGCCAAAAGATGTATGATGATGCTTGTGGTCATGTGCAGAAGGCATGTGACCTAGCAGTTTGGGTTGGACTGCCCCTTTTTAGGGTGTGGGGGGAGGGGTGCAAGCCTTATTTGCTTATGGTCTTTCCCATTATGTAATGGTTTGGCACGGTAAAGAAGAATGGTTTGGGGGGTTGCCCAAAGCTGTGCCAGGGTTCGATAATCCTAAACCTTCTAGCCATCACCTTTTGTTTTGCTCTAACCTTGTCATGGCAGCTACCTGAACTCCCCATGGTTATCCATGGCCCTGCTCCACTTCTCCCTGCCCTTGCTCTGATTTATTCAGAACTGTATGTGCCACATGCTCTGCTCTATAGGCCACAATCTTGCATCATGTGTGATTTTCTCTTCTGTTCCACTGACCACGTCTTCAAACCGTATAGATTTCCACTCACTTGTACGCTGCACTGGGGGACCATTATCAGGCCATTAAGAACGTATGCCCAAACGACCTACTATGCTAGAGATCGTTTAGAGGTGCTTGGGGAATCCCCGATATACCACATGTGCTGCCAGCATTTGTAGTGAGTGGCTTCCCTGGCCCCACCCCATAGCCTCTTTTCAGTGACTCTGTCACAGGACGCATGGATACTTCATACGGGACAAGTTTTCCACTATCTAATTTATAGGCATTTTAAAATGGAAAGTATCCATGTACTGAAGGACCTGCTGCAACCAGAAGACCTGTTAGTCCGGCTAGAGCGCCTTGAACCCTTCTCTATCAGTATCCATTTCTCATCCGCACAGGTACTGCTTGCAGTTCATCTTGGCAGGTCAAGCATGAGAATTTGCAAGTCTTCCCTTTGGTCTTTCTTCCACTTCTTGGTGTTTTATTCTGTCCTATTTTCAGGATTGCTGCCACTCATGAAACCGTGATGTAGTGTACCCCTGAAATAATATCATGCCCTATATAATTGACACTATGTCCGTACAATGGCATTTATTGATGGGAGGCACTATGGCCATTTTCAGCTAATGTGGTATGAGGAATACGAGGTTCCTGTTTTCATGCTTGATAAGTGGGAGATGCAACGCGGGGCTGATCAAAATCTTGAACAAGGATAGATTTACTTGGGAGCACAATATCATCTAGGCCTTTTTTCCATATCTAAGAACAGAGTTTGGGGCTTTCCGTGTACCCGTGTGGAAGCCTAGCCCATGCATATGTAAACCGAGGCTGGTAAAAGCGAACAAAGATGACCATCAGACAAGGATAGAGTGGAAAGCAGCACATACATCAACAACTCTAACACACACAGCGTAGAAGGAACCCAAGGATGAATTTTTGCAGGATTCAGATCCACTGGGAAGGAGGTTAAACCCAATGAATTCCTAGCTTAGTTCATAAACAAAATATTATATGCCTATACCCGATTTCTTTCCTTCTTATTTCAACTTTATTTATAAAAAATGTCTTGAACAAGACAAACAGTTCAGTCCAGAGTCCAGATCCCTTTCTTACCTACAAGAATTACAGTTATCCCCCGCGAGTTGTCATTTCCCACCTTTTCTGCCCATCCGGTTAACATGTCTGCATAACACAATTGGCATCATGCGCATCCTATCTCAAATATTGCTATTGTGGTCCATGTCCGCCCCTGCTATTGGTCTGCTGGAATCCCCCGTGCTCACCTTCCGACTAAGGTTTTCTCTCAATGGAGCCAGAATGTCTCTCTGCCTGCTCAGTGCCAGTAGCATGAGCCCATATTGGGTCTTCGTTCACTTCACAGTATGACAAATTGCACAGCCAAGATTCAAGTGTAGGTATAGGTCCCCTGCAGCAGTCTCTCACCAGCAGGGGCTTGGCTGGTATGGATTCTATACATAGGAACTTATGCGTGACCGGGTCCTCCATGGGTCCTCCTCATTTAACATATCAAGTCCTTGAATTAGACTGGATGCGCACTAGAGCGTTAAGTCACTTCTTATCATATTTTCAAACACTTTAGATGGAACATTAAACCTTCAAGGGTTTTTAGAACTTCCATTTTAGGATTTAAGTTGAATTTGTATCCCACTAGGGATGTTACTGGTGCAAGAGACGGTATATCTTAAAATGAGAGAAAATGCCGGTATCGTAACTCTAGAGTAGAAAATCTGATTATTTTTGTTTTATGCACTTTGTTAATGGATACTCAAAACAGAGACCTTCAGCAAATTTGTTAGCAGTGAAGACTCCTTACACTGGGATGCTTTTTGGTTACGAATCTTAAACTGCTCTGAGACTTCTTTATCTATGGCCGCCCAACATTGGAACGCTCTCCCACTCAACATCAGAACAGACCAATCCTACTACAGCTTTAGGCGAAACACGCTCACCTGGTTACGATCCAATGATCCCCATGACTGAACCGTGCCCTCTTACACTAACATACCCTAGCCAACCTGACTGTATATATGTACATTCCTTAACTGACCTGCCGAAATGTAATTAACTGTATGTATATATGTAAATATGTCCTTTCACCAGATTCTACGAAATATAATGCTATACTTTATACTCATTTGTGCCTTATCCTGCACCTAAGCTTTTATGTAATCTTCCTGTTCTCTGTTGCGCCCTGTTTCCTCTGGGTTTTGCGCGCCATACTAAATAAACAAACAAACAGTGAGTTTTTAAGAACTATTTTAGATAGCATTTTATTGATATTTTCCCACTAATGATGATTTATTAATTTTATTATGGGATGCATTTCTATGTATAATGGTTGTGGTACTGTGTGAAAAGTTTGTATAAACTATGACACACATAAATAAATACAACATAAAATAAAAAAGAATATACCAAGCATCCACATCAAGGGTAACAATGGGATTGTGCCCACTATCATTTAATTGATAACCCCGATGACTTGATACCAGGAATTATCTACCGGTTGACATTCCCATTCTAGGTGTAAAAACTTTGCACCTCCCGCCCCCCATGGCAGCATCCGCTTCAGTTTGGAGACATGTCTGGGTAGTATGTGGTTAATTTACTTGGAGTGTGGTATGACTGGTGTAAAAACTTATAGTGAGTGAGTCTAAACTGACAGCTCAATGCTACACTTCTGGTTTGTATGTATTTAGTGGATATTTATAAGGTGCTTATAAAACCAGGCAGTGATTCAAAGCACCACAAGGCAAGAGGGAAGGGAATAAGGGAGCAAATAAACATGCCTACCTCCGTTCCTGATCCGTGAAGAGCTCCCTAAGGAGGTCCTCCCATATCCTTTGTTACCCATCTTGTGTGAATACCTCCTGTGTTGTAATCACCTTGTCTATGGTAGAAACCATCTTGGTGTATCTGGGGGGAATCGTGATGTGTTCAGCTATGGGGGACATTGTGGGTTCAGCTAGTGTATTCTGTATTTGTTGTTTCTACACGTTTTTGAGTCTCAGGTATAGTAGAACTCCAATTTTGTTCACCGTTCCCTTTTCTTTCATTTGTTTGGCTTCCCTCTATGTATACATTCTGCAGCCTAAATATACCCAGTCACCCTGAATATTTTCCCCAGTGTCAGTTCAATCCCCTCCACATCACCGATGAAGATGGTTGGGGAGTGTATCCTATCTAATCCGACCAATGTTGCTATCCTGTCACAAGCATTTGAAAATTGTAGGCACTTTCTGTATCTCTTTTCTATTAAGCGCTCTCCTTCCCCACAGTATGCCGGGTGTATCACAGCTTTTTCTATCCTCACATGTGGGTGCTGCTCAGCGTCACACTACGTGGGTCAGGGTTGTCAAGGCCACACATCTCATACGGTCTGGTATGGATTTTCTGTGATATTCAAAGTTGTTTACCGCCCCAAATTAAATTAACCATCATCCTCTTTGATCTTTGACAAATGGACCTCAGGGGTATAATCGGAAACATTGTTAAAAATGTATAGCAATTTTGGGACAATTACCATTTTCACTAGTGATATCCTTGCTGCCTGAGTGAGCAGCCATTTTATCCGCCTCTCCACTTAAGCTTCTAGATGTTTGCTGTAGTTATCTTGGTAGAGGTCAATGATAATCAGGGGTATTAATACCCCCAAGTACTTAATATTTTCTTCTTCCATCTAAGGTGTGTTTGAATGTCTTCCCGCTTAGCATACTGGGTTAACCAATCAATGGAGAGCATGATCAGGGAATGGTCTGATAGGGTTCTGGTGAGTATTCTGCAGTCCCTTGTGTTCTCAAGGGTATTTGGGGTTACCATTATGCAGTCGATGTGTGAGGATCAGTTATGTATGTATGAGTGGTAGCTGTATTCTCGCAGAGTGGAGTTGCTGTGCCGCCATGCAACCACACTGTTATGGTAATGTGAGAGCTCTTTCCACACTGTGGCGTATTTAGGAAGGGTTAGTTGTGTGGAGTTTGCCCTATCCAACTCCAATGATAGGGGGAGTGTGAAATCACCTGCCCAAATGATCTCATACCCTCGAAATTTGTGTAAATGACTTGTCCATTTCTGAAAGTACTCGGATGAGTTTATGTTTCATGCATATATGGTCACCAGGACTACCTTATTTCCACCTATTTCTCCCATTTGCTTTGATTAAACCCTCGTTCCAGCAGTCCCTGGACTGAAACAAAACAAAAACTACATAAAGACCCAACTGTTGCCCCTCCCCAGTCCTGCACCAGAAACCCTAACTTACTGGCCTTGCCCTCCCCAACCACATTTAGAACTTGCAATGGTAATCAGCAGTTACTGCTTGGGGAGGGGGCAGATATGCCTCCACATCTGCTCGCAGTGGTATATTATGGAACCATCTGTCCTTGATATACCTAACATTGTTCGTTGTCCACCAGTCATTATTCACAACCCTGTGAAGCGCTGATGTGCTTGCCATAGTTGTCGGCCGGATGACTTCATTGTCAGGTTTCTTCTTGCCTCAGTGAATAGGGGTGAGAGGCTCTCCTGATGTTAACCAGGTCCCTAGCATATCTTGCCGCTGCCTTTGGGCCTGTAAAAAGTGAGATTTTCCTTTATGTATGACCTTCAGCTTAACCGAGTATAGCATGGCATATCGAGTACCATCTTTGCAGAGCAGGTCTTTCGCCTCTTGAAATGGCTTCTTGGATTCCTGTACTTGCAGGCTGAAGTTGGGAAAGAGGCAAATGATGATCCGTACTTCAGTTCCCCTCTTTCCCTGACTGGCTTGATAAGTACCTCTCTATCTCGGTAGCTAAATAGGTGTGTGATGATCGGGCATTCTGGTGCATCCGGCGGGGTTTTGGGCCCCAGTGAATGATGTGTGCCCTCCACTATGAACATCTGGTGCACCTCGGAGTTACCCAGAATCTACAGAAGCATGGGCTCTACAAAGGCTTCCATCTTGTCTATGGCCCTGGATTCCGGCAAGCCAAGAATCCGTACATTAGTGTGGAACGAGCGGCCTTCCAGGTCATCATTTATAGCCATCATCTTCATAAGCGTTTGTTGGACTTATTCGACCTCAGCCTGCAAACTTGCTGTATGATCTTCATTGTCTCTGGTGTGTTTTTCCGCTCCCCCCATCCGGTCACACAAATTCTCGAGCTGTTTGGCCGAGCTCCCCATTTTGCAGATTATAGTGTCGATGTTTTGCCCTAGAGGGGTCCATACTGTCCTTGTAAGCCACTAGGGTTTGTTTCAGCACCTGGAAGTCCAGTGGTGCAGCTTCCCCACTCCCATGAGGACTCGTTTCTGTCAGAGTGCCTGCTGTTGCATAATGGTCCATCTTCGCTTGCTTCTTGGGGTTACCCATGAGTTGTTGCGTGCACACGTGTGAAAGTGCAGGCAGCGTGTGTATATCAAAATTGCCCCAAGTTGCCCCGTCTCTGCTTTCGGATGAGTTGATGCCTGTTTAGGCCTCTTGAGGATCTCCTGTACGATTTGCAGTCCCTGTGTACACAGGGATGGGGGTGAGCACGAGTCTGCTGTCCAGAGAAATGCCTGTTTATTGTCTCAGTTGCTAAGAGGGGCTCACCCCTGCTGCTGGTGAGGGGGATGTGTGACCTGTATCTCAGACACAGACCAGCCCCTCTGCGGTCTCCGGCCTGAGCCATCCTGTCTGTGCTCCACCATGTATGTTTCACCTTTGTGCCTGGGTGGTGATTGTGGTGTCACGTGCCCCGTTAGTTCCGGGTCACGTGACACGCCGGAAATAAAGGAATCACCGGAACTGGCATTAGAACGCCAGTCTGGGTTTATGCATCCAACCAAGTGGTCGTGTCGTCCTTGCCTGCGACGCCCCTGCCCTGCGCACTACCAGCGGCCTGCAAGGCGCACCCCTGAATGTCGGGCCTGCATGCAACCCAGAAGCCGACATCACACTGGCGATGAGGCTGCAGTGAGAGCCACGCGTGACCACGCCTCCTCTCATCACACGGAGGCCGCTGCCTCTCATCGTACGGAGGCCGTTGCCTCTGCGGAGCCGCGCGATCTAACGCGCACCGGCTGGCCCGTGCTGCCCACAGCTGCGGATCTGGACATTGTCTGCAGCGTGTCGGCCAGCGCAACGCCAGCACTCCGTTCCATCAGAGGAACGAGGCCGCGTAGCATACGTGAACCATCTGCAATGTAAGAAGGCCGCATGTAACACGCGCATCAGCAGTGACGTCCCGTAAGGCCGCGTGTCGGCCAATGCAACACACGCGCTCCGACCGCAACGTCCATCAGCTGCAACGACGTTGGAAAACGTCCTCCAACATTCCAAAGGGACGCGTATTGACACGCGTTCCAGCAGGGCCCTCACAGTCATTTTCCAACACTATAGAACCATCACTGAACTTGACCAAGGGGATGAACAGCCACAAACCTATCACTGCATAATACCAGCCACAGAACAAAGGGAAAAGACATGTGATCCTTTTGTGTCTTCTGGAAGGACTGTAGCTGCCCTGATATTCAGTACCCAAGGCCCCAGAACAACCAACGCCAACACGGGGAGCAGCACGCACCGGTGAGTGTACCCCTGCAACCACCCCCACAGGAAAGTAACATCCTATCAGAAACCCCAGCACCATGTCAAGTTCCGAAACTAGCCCCGTGACGGCCAACACAAGCTCGTCCAACAGAAAGAGCCTCACCATGGACCACCCTGACCCAGCATTAACCACGCTCATGCCGCCGTTTGACCCATTTACCTCAGGGGCAGCTATCAGATGGGAAATCTGGCTGCAACAATTCGAAATGCACCTCGATGCAAGGGACATCACCATAGCAAAGAAAAGGCGCACCTTCCTCTTGCTCAATGTCGGGGCTGCTGCCCTACGCCTATTTAACGCCACGCCGGACTGTGGAGACGACAACAACTACGACGCAGCAAAGGCTGTGCTAACAAACATGTTCAAGCCAGATCTCAACCCCGACTATGAACGTTTTCATTTCTGCATGGCCAGGCAGCGGGAAAAAGAAACAATGGACAAATTTCATGCTCGCCTTCGCGAAATGGCAGTAGGCTGTGAGTTCCCTGATGAAGAGTTTGCCATCCGCCTCCAAATAATCAACGGCATGTCCTCCGAGAAATTAAGAAGAGCCGTACTCTCAGAGAAGAAAATTCGCCTGTCCCACATCCTGGAAATGGCACGCCTGCGTGAACAGACAGAAGACCAGGTAGCAGTGATCGAAGCAGCGATCCAAAGCCACCCACTTGACAATCCCAAGCCAAAGAAGACATTGCAGCTATTTCCAAACACCAGAACACTCGTACGAAGCATGGCCAGAAAACCAACATGCCGCAAGGGAGAGACAAATCCTGCAAGTAGTGCGGCGGCCCATGGCACAAGGGAGAATCCTGCCCAGCATGGGGATCCACGTGCAGAAAATGCAACCGTCTCAATCATTATGCTGCCATCTGCCTAAACCCGCCAAACTGAAACGACAAGGAACCCACCTCGCGACCTGCACAAGAGCACCGGAAGAAATTCGCACCAAGAGAATCGTCATACCAATCAGACCGGAAAGGAAAAGCCTGAGCAGTGGACCGTTCTCAGAGGTCCCCGGACACGAGCGAGAGCGACGACAGCGATGACAGTGCATCCCCCGAGAGGAAAGACAGACGGAGAAAAGGGAACAAGCGGATACACCGGGTACACCTCATATCTGCCGTTGAACCGCATCGGTCACGACAAAGGAAGAGGCCATCGTGCACAGTCATTTCAAATGGTGAGCCACTAAAAGTAGTCATTGACACTGGTGCAACGGGCAACGTAATGCCAGTGATGGCATTCAGCAAGCTTCACCCGAAGCCTACGCTGCACAAGAAGAAGGTCCGGCTATACGCCTATGGATGTAAGAAACCCCTGCCCGTGCAAGGGTCCTTCAAGTCAGACTTCGCCCACAAGAATATCAATTGTCGAGCGTGCATCTATGTCGTAGATGCCGGCTGCGAGACACTGCTAAGCTGCAGGACAGCGGAAAAGCTAAAACTAATCCACTTTGCGTTCAACCTTCAACACAACGAACTCAACGACCTACTGCAACAACACAAGAAACTATTTCAAGGCATCGGATGTCTAAAAGGCCGAACAATCAAGCTTCATATAGACCCTACCATAGAACCGAAAGCTGTACGGCACCTACGGATACCATTCCATCTGAGAGAAGCAGTAGAAAAGGAACTGGCAAAGCTTGAAGAAGTAGGAATAATTGAAAGAACATCAGGACCAACCCTGTGGGTGTCGCCCATGGTGGTAGCCCAAAAACCTAAGCAACCCAACGCAGTAAGAATTTGTATAGACATGAGACTTCCCAATGCAGCGATTGGAAGAGAACGCCACATAACCCCAACGATAGATGAGCTCATCGTAGAGCTCACAGGAGCCACAATATTCAGCAAACTTGACCTCAGATCCGGCTACCACCAGCTCAGATTGACCAGAGACTCAAGATATATCACCACATTCTCCTCTCACCTTGGTCTCATGAGGTATAAACGGCTTAATTTTGGAATTTCTTCAGCCGCAGAAGTATTCCAACACAAAATCCGCAGGGTCACCACTGGCCTAGAAGGCACCACCAACATCACCAACGACATTTTGGTGTACGCGTCAAATGAGAGAGAGCACCACAAACGATTGGCAGCAGTCCTGGGCAGACTAGAAGCAGCAGGTTTGACGATGAACGCAGAAAAATGTGAATTCGCAAAAGAAGAACTATGTTTCTTTGGGTACATCTTCAGTACAAAAGGCGTATCCCCTGACCCTGCCAAGGTCAATGACATAAAGAACACAAAAGCTCCTCAGTCTGCCACGGAGGTGAGGAGTTTTATGGGAATGGCGACATACTGCGCACGGTTTATTCCAGACCTCGCCAACATCGCAAGCCCACTCCGAGAACTGACCAAGAAAGACCAGAAGTGGGAATGGACATCGTCCCACCAACAGGCATTTCAACAAATTAAGGACACTTTGTCAGCATCCACAACCATGGCGTTCTTCAACGTGGAAAGACACACCGAGCTCCTTGTGGATGCCAGCCCGGTTTGCCTGGGTGCGGTACTAACCCAGACGGACAGTGAAGGGAATGTGTTCCCCATTGCATTCGCCAGTCGAGCACTCACCAAACCAGAACAGAACTATGCCCATGTAGAGAAGGAAGCCCTCGCCATCCTGTGGGGTTGCCGCCATTTCAAAGTATACCTGCTAGGAAAGAAAGCAAAAGTCTTGTCGGATCACAAGCCCCTGATCCCGATATTCCGAGGATCCGCTCCTCACCCACCAGCACGCATTGAGAAGTGGATGCTGCAGCTGCATCCCTATAACATAGAGGTGGACTATCGCCCAGGGACAGATAACCCAGCGGACTACTTGTCCCGTCACCCGAGGCCTGCCACCGAAGGAGAACAACGCCATTCAAGAGAAACTGACGAACACGTATGCCATGTGGTCGCTTGCGCCCGACCACGGGCCATGACTCTACAGGAAGTGGCATGTGAGACAGAAGTAAACACCATCTTGCAACACACCACCGCTGCCATCCAGTCAGGAAACTGGAAGACCTACCTCACGTCCATGGCTCAACGCACCACATCTGCTCAGGCCAAGCTCCGAGCGCTATTCGGAATACGACACAAACTCACCGTAGCCCCTGAAGGAGTGCTCCTCAAAGGCCACCGCATCGTGCTACCTGCGTCACTTGAAGAGAGAGCCCTCCGGCTAACACACAGCGGACACCAGATTCGGAATACGACACCTATTCGGAATACGACACAAACTCACCGTAGCCCCTGAAGGAGTGCTCCTCAAAGGCCACCGCATCGTGCTACCTGCGTCACTTGAAGAGAGAGCCCTCCGGCTAACACACAGCGGACACCAGGGCGTCATCAAGACAACGGCATACCTCAAGTCCAGAATGTGGATGCCCAACATTCAACAAAGAGTAGTGGAGCTAGTGGAATCCTGTGCTGCTTGCCAAGCTTCCAGGAGGCCCGAGAACCCAGAGCCGATCAGCAGCGCCCCGAGAAGCAGCAAGCGGTGGGACGCAGTCAGCATGGATCACTGCACAATTGCCGGCGAAGGATACCTACTCGTGGTGATCGACGAGTTCAGCAGATATCCTGAAGTAGAACACGTAGCGTCCACTAACGCGGAGACCACAATCCTCACGCTAGAGAAGATCTTCGCGACACATGGAATCCCGAGAAAAGTGAAGAGCGACAATGGTCCCTCGTTCACCAGCCAAGAATTGCGGGAGTTCTTCAAAGACATAAACGTCAAACACCAACGAATCACCCCAAGATGGCCCCAAGTGAATGGCGACGCAGAAAGATTCATGGGGTCACTTAATAAAGTCATTCGCATCGCCAAAGAAAAAGGACATCCATGGCTGAAAGCCGTATACCGATTCCTAAGGACACATAGGCAAACCCTGCACTCCTCCACCGGCATCAGCACGGCAGCCCTGATGCTCGGGGTACCTATACAAGCAGAGCTTCCCATACACCCTCAGTGGGTAGCTCCCGAACCAGACATCCCAGCAATAGATGCCGTGCAACGGAGGCGGAACGAGCAAGAGAGCATTGCCAGGCGAGCCCGTCACAGAGAGCTAACACCGGGTGATACTGTGATCATCAAAAACCGAGCAACGCCCAAGAAAATGTCCCTCAACTTTGAGCTCCAACCATGGACGGTCAGCGCAACAAACCACAGCATGGTCACCGCCACCCGAGGGAGCGAGACCGTGACAAGAAACGTGTCACACTTCAGGAAGGTACCAGCTGAACTATGGGAAGAGCACCAAATGTCCCCAAGAAGCGAGGCGATAACACCTCACACACCCCGGGGCCAAATATCGCCCATGACCCGTGCCACTGAAGCACCACACCCGCAAGAAGACCAGACCGAGCCTGTGACCCCAAGAGCGGACGCACCCGAGAGAAGCGGCACACGATACCTTTTGAGGGAAAGGCCCAGACCGTCATCCCGTCTCCAAGGATACATAGTAGACGGAGTCTACCTCCAGAAAACCCTGCCAAGATGAACTCAAAGACATCTGACTATGTAATGCCCAGTTAATTGTTGATGTTTAATAGTTGTATAAACGCCTCCAAGTTGGGGAGGAATGTGGTGTCACGTGCCCCGTTAGTTCCGGGTCACCTGACACACCGGAAATAAAGGAATCACCGGAACTGGCGTTAGAACGCCAGTCCGGGTTTATGCATCCAACCAAGTGGTCGTGTCGTCCTTGCCTGCGACGCCCCTGCCCTGCGCACTACCAGCGGCCTGCAAGGCGCACCCCTGAATATCGGGCCTGCATGCAACCCAGCAAGCCGACATCACAGTGATGTCTCATTGCGTCCAGGCCTAATTCCTGATCCTCGCCTCCCTCCTGTGACGTGCCCAAGGGCTGTACGTCATTCGGGCTTCCAAGTTCTCACCACACCCTGTTCGGCTGATCTGCTTGGCTGACCTGCCGATCACCCGGTGCAATCTCCTCCAGGGCGAGTGACCGGGTCATGAGCCACCCCCCAGGGCCTACCAGTAAGACTTGTCTGGACTTGTGTCCCTGCTCTGCCCGGCCAGCGACTCTTCCTCACACCCTGGCCAGGCGTCGGCACTTTGCCATCGTGCAGTGCCGCGGTCTATGACTGCGGACCATCAGGGCTCATCAGAGATCAGCTCCAAGGGCTCAGGAGTCATGCAGTGCAACTTCAGGGCCGATTTGCTAGCGACAGTAGGATAATCATGCAGGATATTTTAGTTCAGTTTGGGAGCCTAATGAAGATGCAGACATCCTGCTGCACGTGCAACAGCCCCCCCAACACCTGATATCAAAACTGCAGGAATGTATGTATTGCATGGACTGGTTGCTGGGAAAATTATACCTTGTTTCCGTAGTCAGTCTTTGTCTTCTTCAGGTTATAAAGGATACTGTGGTTCCCTTGGGAGAGGTTTGGAAGGGTCCACATATATACAAACAGGTTCAGCATTTTGAATAAGCCCTACTCCATTAGTATTTTGTGACCAAAACATTCAGGCACTTCAGATATCAACTCAACAAGGTCCTGATTAAACATACCTTCTCTGGGGTGGAGTTTTAACTCTTCTTGCAATATGACCAATACAATATCTGGGGGATATCTAGCAACACATCATATGGTGTACAGTGCACAGTAAAATGTAATTGACGCAATGAATCCCACCCTAATAAAGGAACAGGAGAAGAGAGACTCAATAGGAATTGGGTGCTGGTCAGATATCCGACCAAGGGTCACAGAGAGGGCTGAGGTAATAGGATGTAATGCAAGGTTATTAGAAATGACAACAGCTTTCATAATAGTAATAGTGAGAGGCACATTTGGAAAATCATTGGGTCGAAGTGCTGAGAGATATGCTCCAGTATCCAATAAGCCAGGTACATTCTTGCCTTCAAACACACATTGAATAAATGACCTTGAGGATGTTGCCTTCACCCCGGGTGTCCCATATTTCATTTCGTGCCACTACTGCTTGCGGTTGAAATACTTGTGCATGTGTATTTGGGAAAGGCGGTGCTGGAGAGGGGTGGGGGGGGCAGGGGGTTAGTTATTAGGTGGTGGAGGGGGTTGGGAGGGTCAGGGGGTTAGTTATCTATTCGTGCAATCACATTTCTAATCCCTTTCCTGTTTACAATAATGGCCGGCTGTATTGTTTACAATGGATATGCGTGATCCGACCGTGGATAGTTTTCCCACGACTGAAAAGTTTGTATGGGAAATGTACGCAACCACAAAAGGTTCGTACATTTTCTATGCGAAATACATGTCCCCCGCAACCCCCGCTCACTATACTGTAAAGTGTAGTGAGCGGGGTGTTGCGGGGGACACCCCCGCAGCTCCCGTTTTTTTTTTTTAAACCTACCTTAAATGCATACCACCAAAGGTTCGAACTTTTGGTGTTCGAACCTTTGGTGCTATGCATTTTCGGACTTTTGATGCTTGCGGACGTTTTTACTCGGTGAAAACGTACAATACCTTTACAATAGGCATATTTTGAAAACTCGGTGCATTTTGAAATCCATCTGTACCACCACATCCTCTACCCGGGCCCCTGCCCCACCCAGATCCCTGGGTTGTGTTTGCCCTTACCCCTATTCCTCTTTCTTGTAAACTCTGCATTTGAAGCGTCATAAGTTTAACTTCATGTATTTCACATTTCAATTCCTGACAAAACGTGCAATGATTCCCGACCGTCAATACTCCCACTGCAGGCTTCATTTTCCACCCAACACATATCACCTTAATTTGTTGTTGTAACTTACATGAAAACCCTTGAACAAATGCCACAGCCAGGGCCGCTTGGACAGTTTCCGCAAGTATGTTAAAATCTGAATGCTGAGCGATTTCAATCTTCAACTGATTGAAATAATCAGCTGTAGAATAAATCTTGTTCTGTGGGACAATAGTTATTTTAGGCCAATCATTCTTCTTTGACACACCACGGATATTGTAATTCTAATTGTTATTTATATAGCGCCCTTTTGCCATTACTATAGTTTCAATGCGCTTGCGGTGGGAACGCCCTTGGGGATTGCAGTCCAGAGTACGGGGAATTCTGTAAGAGATTTTACAATGAGTGTGTGCATATGACCAAGATTAGGGATTGGTTGGACTGGCTAGACAACTGTAAGCAATCCAAGAGGTCGGGCATGTAGTTGGGTGCTGAGGGAGGTCACGATTGTGTGCGGGTGCTAGAGACTCGTTATGTGTCCAGTGAACAGGAATTATGTCGTAGGCTGTCGCAGTATTCCAATGGCACAGGTGTTGAGGCAAGTCTGGGGAGGGAAAGCTTAAAAACATTAAGTGTCCAGCTAGACCAAATTTTGTCATAGGCTGTAGCTGCATCCTAAAGTGCATGGCTGGTTAGTCGTGCCTGCGACAGATGTCCACCGGAATGGTGCGTTTATAGGGACCTGGATCTCCGATGTAGCTCACCTCTGATTCTCCTGTGTCATTAGATCATCTGTGTGGGCCAAAAAGCCTGCTAGCATCCCTAGACTCTTCTATGGATTATTGGCAGGCTGCCCTCAAGACTTCTAAGTGCAAGCAGACTGCCATGGGATCTATGGGGTTCACAGTCAAAGTTTCGAAAACAAAAGGCTCAAATGACTTTTTCTTGACAGTCAAAGGACCGTAAAAAAGGTTTTCATTTTTTATTTTTTTTATGGGGGGGGGGTCCCCTCAGCCCCTCGTTTTCTTTTTATAAAAAACTTTCTTTACATTCTAAACTTAAAAAAGATATAAATAAATACATTTAAAAAATGTCGAACCTTTTTTTCGATCCTTTTACTTTCGAACAAAAGGTCATTCGACCCTTTGTTTTCGCACATTTGACCGGACACCGATCTATGGTGTAGTATTCTGAAAGCGTCAGACACGCTACCTTGAAAGCTTTACTGAAACTATCTTCTCAGTTCTAGAGGCGCTAATTATCAGTCCTCTGCTAACTGCAGGATCGGGATACCAATGCTGATTTACGATCTATAGGTGCAATGAGGGTTACCAGTGTAGATCTGGAGAGTAAAGGTGGGCTAAACATTACATGCTGTGTTACCAGAATCTTCTAAGTGCCAAGCCAGTGCTAATCTTAGATATTCAAGTGCAGTGCTTGTTGTAATTTACACTGTTTGCTCCGGGTGCAACATACGTGCTAGCTTACACTCGCAGTCATTTTAAATGCAATGTCCTTCCCACGCCCAAAACCATCCAAGCGTGGCAATCTTTTTCCTCTGCAAGTTCCATCCATGTGCAATACAATTTTCATTTCCCAACAATCCATTCAGGTGCGACACATATTTCCTGTCCCTCACAAAACCTTCCGAGTTTAGTGCACTTCCTACCCTGAGCAATCCATCTTGGTGTAACACCTTTCCTATACCTCGCAGAACATCTAGGTGTAGTACATTTCCTAGCCCCAATGGTCCCTTTCAGTCTAACACGATTCCTATCCCTCACAGCCCATCTAAGTGTAATACATATCCTACACCCAGTAATCCAAGTGAGGCCTTTCATACCTATGGCAGATCTGAATTAGCAGCATCGGCCACAACCTTGCATGACCGTAGTTAGCGTAGGAGTGCATATTGTTGATAGTGGTTTGTGCGTGCCGATAACAGGCATGTCATGACCCTCAGGAGTTTGCCCCATCGTTATAGGGGGATGGCTGGTCCGTGTCGTGCTACATCTTTCCGAGCTGACAAGTTTGGGTAGAGGGCGTGGATGTGGCTGGAAGAGTGATGATGTCGGGCTGGAGTTGGTGGACGGATTCCCTTCCACTACTCGCCTCAGGATGTCACGTTTTTAGATCCTCTCTGAAAGAAAGGTAGTGTTCATTGCAGCGGATGTGTAGAGGAAGGCAGTTCCATATGGAGGGGGCTTGGATAGAGAAAGCAGATCCTCTGAATTTGGTAGAGCTGCAGGGGGCGGGTGATTATGAGAAGGAATGCTGAGCCTGATTGGTGAGATCTGGTTGGATGTTAGCGAGTGATCTTGTCCTGGAGGAACTCTGGCCCAGTGAAGTGTAGGGCGCGGTGACTGATGCACATTGCTTTAAAGGTGGTGCATCAGCTGATAGGGAGTCAGGGTAGTGTTCTGAGAGTGGGGGTAATATTTTCTCTTGGTGAGAGGGCGAGCAGGAGTCTGGCCGCAGAGTGGATTTGTTGGTGTTTTCTGAGATGATGTGCTGGCATGCCTAGATAGATGGAGCTGCCATAATCTAAGCGGTAGAGAATAATGCCAAGTATTGCAGAAAGTCTATGAGGGTAGTATAGGTAAGGGAAGATTTGCTTTAGGATGCATATGTAGAAGTTGCATGTTCAGGACACAGAGTTGATGTGTTGGGACACAGATAGCTCAGAGCCCATTGTGCATCTCAGATTTTTTTACAGAAGCGGAAACTGTCAGTGAGGCTCCCCAGGCGTGTGGCCATGGTATTCGTTGGCGCATGAGGCGGTGTTGCTGCATGTAAGTTTCTCCGTTTTGCCAGGGTTGAGGAGAAGGTGTTTGGCTGTCATCCAGTGATCGATTGCAGAGAGGCAGGAGAGGTAGGGTCGAGAGGAGGTAAGTGTTTTGGGGATTTTAAAAATGATCTGGGTGCCATCTGTATAGTTATAGTATGAGAGGTTCTGATAGGTTCTGATAGCAGATGTGTTCCGGCAGTGGGCTGAGGAAGAGAAGGGAAGGATCCCTGAGGGACCCCAAATGGGACAGGGTGAGGGGTGGAAGTGAAAGGCGGGAGGAGCATGATTTGCGATCAAATCGAAAGGAATGATGAGATCCATTTCCATGCAGAGTCTCTGATGCCTAATGTGTGAAGGCTGTCCATGAGAATAGTGTGGTCAGTGGTGTCAAAAGCGGCAGATAGATCGAGCAGGATGAGGGCCACTCATCCTTTAGAGTCAGCTGTTCTTTTTAGGTTGTCCCAGATGGGCACGAGAGCCGATTTGGTTCCACGCAGGGGTCTGAAGCCAGATTGGGCTGAGTTGAGGGGCATGTTGGCTTCGGCGAAAGGGCATAGTTGCTTGTAGGCCACACAGTCAAGGTGTTTAGCAATAAGCAGGTGCTGGAGATAGGTCTGTAGTTAGATGGAAGGAGGGGGTTAAGGGAGGTTTTTTGAGAAGAGGTTTGACATATGAGGTTTTGAAGGCTTCCGGGAAAATACCAGAGGAGAAAGCGTTGTTAATAATTGGCCAAGCAGCGTTCCCAGCACATGTTGTAGTAAGGATTTTTTTGAGAAGTGAGGTGGTACGGGGATCTCCAGGGGAACCTTAGGGCCGGCTTAGTGCTAGGAGTATGAGGATCTCTGTGTGGGAGATAGGTGTGAACGAGGGGAGGACTGGCCTAGTGGGCCAAGAAGGGATAGAAGAGAAGGAGGGGGGCTCACAGCTAGTTTGGAGAGGATGAGGCGCTGTCTTCCCATAGCGGTTTTGTAAAAGTGGTTGTATCATTTGTCGCTGAAAGCTTGTGAGTGTGATGAGTCAGGGGTCGAGCTGCTAGGGGTCTGGATTTCAGATATGATTTAGTATAGTTCCCTGCTCAGGTTTTTGGAGTTGGAAATCCAGTTACCATAGAAGGTTTGTTGGGCTTTTTTTTATTTTGGTTAAGTAACCATATTTAGCCGTGCGGAAGCTATTTTGTTTTGAGGAGTTGGGTTAGCCCTCCATGCTCGCTCTAGTCGATGCTTGATGGATTTGAGGGATTTGAGGGAGGGTGTGTGGGTGCAGCCTGATCTCTGAGACACACGTCTAAATGGTGTGAGGGGGATCAGGGCATTAGTGAGCCAGGATTCGAAAAGAAAATATCGATAGACGGTTATCTACCCTGCGACAGGAGGACTGCAAGGGTGTTTAGAAAGGAATTGGCCCGATGTGCCAAATGTTCTCTTGCCTATGGTAATGCAGCACCTATAGCTGGATTCAGTGCGGGCCAACCACTTTCTTGTAGCAGAGGCTGTGCCACCTCTGCTAGCATTATCACATGCATCAATTGATTCATGTCTGCGCATGATGGAGTATGGCATTGTACAACAGTGCAGTTCTACAACATCTTAATGTCTGGGAAGTCTATTGAGAAATGCCTAAGATCCCTGGTGTACAAGGGACGTGTACTGTTAAAAGTACCTGATCCATCTGCATCAACTAACTCCTAACAGCTTTCTTGCAAGCAGTGGGCAGGAGAGCAGTACACTGCACCTGCACAGGTGGGTGTGACTAACAGCTCTATTGGGGGTGCTCACGTAATCGCTAGGGGTACATGCTGGAGGGGGCTCCGACTGCTGTGTTGTGGGTGCAGATGCTGTCTGGAGCTGAAATTGCTGAGGAGGGACTTGGGGGGTGCGCTCTAATGTTGCAGGTCTTGCCCTGCAGGCTAGTTAGAAATAGTATACTGCTAAAGAAATCACAAGTACACCCTTGCGTTAACGGTAGGTAAACGAATCTGATAACTGTGTTGTGGAGGAGGTTAAGCTCCTTTTGTGTTATGTTGGACATTTTAAAATGTTTTCGTTTTTATCTTTTAGCTCCCTTACCTGATACTACCCTAGTCATTTAGACGCCGTCAAGAAATGCGCCCCCCCAACCCCCTCAGGGGCAACGCTCTCGACTTAGAAACAAGACGAGGCGGACCAACACAGGTTCGATCCCCGGAACCACGCTTAGAAACCCCTGGGTATTAAGCGAGTTATCAATTACAATTACATTGCTCCAGAGTACTTTGCCTTTCTTTGACTCGAGCACTTGTTATCTTAATAGCTTATTTAAATCAAAGGTTCCTTCTGCAGGAAAATTCATGTTTGTCGTCCTACGTTTTGAAATTCCATTTCTCTAGATTAGGGCTGTACCGAATAGCATATTTACTATTCGGCCGAATACCGAATAGTTTGTCAACTATTCGGCCGACGCCGAATATGAAGCCGAATAGTTGCTTTATTTAGTAAATCATGTTCCAAACTTCAAAAAACACACTTATTAAAAAAACAATTAAAGCACCATTTTAAATGAATTCAATACTTTTATTTCTCTTCATTGTAATTAATGTAGCATCTTTATCTAAAGTATAAAAGCCAGAAAAAAGCAAATTTAACCAAAATGAAGGGACCAAATGTACAGAAGATTGTTGCATATTCAGTGCCAGTTAAAGTAGGAGGCTTCACAAATGCAAAAGAACTGCCTTTGTGAATCAGATGCATTGCATTCTCTATCCAGTTGAAATGTCGATGCAGTCTAGTTTCGAAACTCACAAAGAAATGTATAAAATGGTTCATGTCGGCTCATGCAGGACACAAGTCAAGAGGAAATCTTAAATGTGTGAACTGCATCGCACAACTATTCACCCCACCCAACCAAATGCTGCTCACTTTTCACTTATCCTAGCCACTCCTTCTCGCCAATACACAAACATATGCAACTTATCATTCCTGATAAAATATCAGATAATGTTAAACTCAGGGCTCAAGTTTGTAAAAAAAGAAAAGGGGGGACTATGACGTATGCAATGGGAAGTGACATGACAAGCACTGAACGTTTCTATGCACATTTCTTTCAGTTTGTCTTTTCCAACTGAAATAAGTGCACATTGCATATAAACATTTGCCATAAGAAAAGATTTTCCTGTATTGTCGCAGGCTAAGTATAAAAGATGAGCACCTTTTATGTCTAAGAATCTGTAACAAAACATGTCCTAAAGAGCAGATTACAATATAAGATATTTTTCAGCTGTGTGATAGCAATTTGTCTGGTCTAATTCTATTCAGTTTTGCAAACTGAAGTCTATGGGCCTCATTACACGGAATGCGGTAATGGTTAACGGCCACCGTTAATGGTAACGGTGACCGTTAACCATTACCGCCTTACTACGAGGTCCCTTAGCGGGTTGGTGCTTTAACGCCTGCTTTTTGCAGGCGTTAAAAACGAACCCGCTAAGGGACCTCGGAGCTAATTACGGCACCGCAAAATTGCGGTGCTGTAATTAGCGCCTTCCCCGTTCCCATAGAGCCCTATGGGGCAGAAATGGGAATGGGGAAGGGCAATGGCGGAAGGGGGATTTACCGCCCCACCAACCTTGGAATGGGGCGGTAAATCCCCTTACCGCCAAGGCGGTGCCGGTATTTTACCGGCATGAGCCATGGCGCTAATAGCGCCATGGCTCACCGCCTTCCGTGTAATGAGGCCCTATATTTACCTTTCTGAGTTCATGTTGTATTGTATTCAAATGAGAATGTTAAAGAGTTCAGCAAGAGCCGAATAGTAAGAAACTATTCGGGCGGAGCCGAATAGCTTTTTTTCAGCCGGAATTCGGCCGAATACTTACTCGAAGCCGAAGTTCGGTACACCCCTACTCTAGATATCTGCACGTGTCAGGGCGATAATGCGCAGACCTAAAATTGGAATAAGCCGGCATGTCTGTAACTGGGGAATAACACTCTCACGTTAAGGAAAACTCTGCTCACGTATTTTACCCGTGGTAGGAGAAGAGGGTAAACGGCTTCCTTTAAATAGTATTCACTATACGGTAATTCGTCCCAACTAGCCTATTTCCCCAGTTTATTTTTCCCTACACAGGGAGTTATTGTAAAACAGATTCATGATGTATCCTATACTGTTCAATTTCATTATCTATATGTGCGATCACACCTCCAGCAAAACTAACACCCTCCAGAAAAATGTTCATCGACATTGTAAATTGCCTTCAATGGTATCATGCTCCAGTTACATCCAGATCTAGAGTAATGACTCCCACTATGCAGTCTAAGGGCCTCATCACGAGTTGGGCGGTAGCTATTGACCCTACCGCCAAAGCCCCCGGCGCTATTAGCGCCGGATCACGGGTTTGGTGGAATGGTTAGCGCCCATTCCCCATTGGGACCATTCGGGAATTACTCATTCCCCATTGTGCCCAATGGGGAAAATTAGTGCTATTACCGCAGGCGGATTTCCCGCCGGCGGTAATAGTGCCGAAAATCAGCAAATTTGCTGCAGATTTCCTCCCAGCTCAGAGCTGGGGTGAAATCCGCCAATGCCGCGAACTGGCGGACCCTTAAATTCAGCGGTAATAGCGCGACCGCCGCATTTAAGGGTTACCGCCAGACTCTTGATGTGTCCCTAAATCTGGCATCCTGCATGCTGTGCCAAACAGCCCAATGCCTGTCTCACGTCCTATGGAAAACAGACACTGGGGGAGTGCTCCATTGAAGTCAAAGGAGAGGACATCCCTTTTTGCATGCTGGAGAGCTTGCTGGGAGGATGGCATTGTCGAACTCTATAGAAGTTTAGGTTTCTTTGTAGAGGTATAACTAGTATAAAGGGGCCACCAAATTAGGGCGATTTAAAAGGTATTCCTCCCCAATTTTCATACATGCTGTCCATTCTGCCATCCTCCACTGCCATCCATCAAATATTATCCCATACCAGCACTCGACACCCTCTCAAAAATTGTATTTTTTTCTCCAGGGAACATCACATTTTTCAATGCATTCTATGTCAATCACGTATGGCTTGTGTTTAGCCAGCTTTCAAAAGAAACCGACACATACAACCCAACTCACGCTTTCGTGCAGAGGGTCACCCACCCTGGAATCATTTTCCACTACATTACAAACCCCATTCTCTCCATAGACTTTAGTGATCACAACATACCAGCAAACATTCATCACCCTTAAAAAAATGCCTATCTCTATTGACTCCAATGGGATCACCCTCAAAAATATCTTAACATTAGGACACTCAGCAGGTTAAGAGGTCAACAGGGTAATTCATAGAATTTCGCAGAAAAGTGTCGCAAGCGGCTGGCGCAGAGTGTCCGCGTGCGATTGTCTGCGCCAGGCACGTGTGCTAAAACCGATTTCCGCGCACAGCGTATTCATGGATTTCAGGCTCCCAAACCAGCCGTGGCGCAGAGTATCGCAGCGACCCTGCAGCAGCGCCAGTAACGCCCCCAAGAACGCCCTCGCGCAAGGAAAAGCCATCAAAATCGCTAAATCATCGCAAAGGGCTGCGCTAACCCTGGACCAGTCTACAGGGCTGCCAAACAAGGAACGCAAAGCGGGTAACGTGCATATCAGGGGTACGCGTGAAGTCATACACGCGATTAGCCAGGGTACGTGTATTACAGGGGTACCCGGGAAGTTCTACACGCGGTTGGCCAGGGTACGTGTATTACAGGGGTGTGCGGGAAGTTCTACATGCGATTCGGCTGGGTACGTGTATTACAGGGGTGCGCGGGAATTCTCACATGCGATTTGGCCAGGTACGTGTATTACAGGGGTGCGCGGGAATTATCACATGCGATTTGGCCTGGTACGTGTATTACAGGGGTGCGTGGGAAGTTCTACACGCGATTGGCCAGGGTACATGAATTACAGGGGTGCGCGGGAATTATCACACGCGATTTGGCTTGGTACGTGTATTACAGGGGTGCATGGGAAGTTCTACACGCGATTGGCCAGGGTACGTGTATTACAGGGGTGCGCGGGAATTCTCACATGCGATTTGGCCAGGTACGTGTATTACAGGGGTGTGCGGGAAGTTCTACACGCGATTCGGCTGGGTACGTGTATTACAGGGGTGCGCGGGAATTCTCACATGCGATTTGGCCAGGTACGTGTATTACAGGGGTGCGCGGGAATTATCACACGCGATTTGGCCTGGTACGTGTATTACAGGGGTGCGTGGGAAGTTTACACGCGATTGGCCAGGGTACGTGAATTACAGGGGTGCGCGGGAATTATCACACGCGATTTGGCTTGGTACGTGTATTACAGGGGTGCGTGGGAAGTTCTACACGCGATTGGCCAGGGTACGTGTATTACAGGGGTGTGCGGGAAGTTCTACACGCGATTCGGCTGGGTACGTGTATTACAGGGGTGCGCGGGAATTCTCACATGCGATTTGGCCAGGTACGTGTATTACAGGGGTGTGCGGGAATTATCACACGCAATTAGGCTGGGTGGGTCCTCACAGGTGTTCCCTGTACACCCTCCACGGCCCCTGCAGGCAGCCCACAAAACAGGGGACTACCCTGCACACCTGCTCATGTCCCCCTGCACCCCCACCCCCCAGCAGTGCAGGGGCAGCCTCCACCAGGCCCCCACCCATGTCCCCTATCACCCACACCCCCCAGCAGTGCAGGTGCACCCTCCACCAGGCCCCCACTCATGTCTCCCACCACCCCCACCCCCCAGCCACCAGGGGCACCCTCCACCAGGCCTCCACCCATGTCTCCCACCACCCCCACCCCCCACCCACCAGGGGCACCCTCCACCAGGCCCCCACCCATGTCTCCCACCACCACCACCCCCCAGCCACCAGGGGCACCCTCCACCAGGCCCCCACCCATGTCTCCCAACACCCCCACCCCCCAGCAGTGCAGGGGCAGCCTCCACCAGGCCCCCACCCATGTCCCCTATCACCCCCACCCCCCAGCAGTGCAGGGGCACCCTCCACCAGGCCCCCACTCATGTCCCCTATCACCCCCACCCCCCAGCAGTGCAGGGGCACCCTCCACCAGGCCCCCACTCATGTCCCCTATCACCCCCACCCCCCCGCCACCAGGGGCACCCTCCACCAGGCCCCCACCCATGTCCCCTATCACCCCCACCCCCCAGCCACCAGGGGCACCCTCCACCAGGCCCCCACTCATGTCTCCCACCACCCCCACCCCCCAGCCACCAGGGGCACCCTCCACCAGGCCCCCACTCATGTCTCCCACCACCCCCACCCCCCAGCAGTGCAGGGGCAGCCTCCACCAGGCCCCCATCCATGTCCCCTATCACCCCCACCCCCCAGCCACCAGGGGCACCCGCCACCAGGCCCCCACTCATCTCTCACACCACCCCCACCCCCCAGCATCCAGGGGCACCCTCCACCAGGCCCCCACCCATGTCTCCCACCACCCCCACCCCCCAGCCACCAGGGGCACCCTCCACCAGGCCCCCACTCATGTCTCCCACCACCCCCACCCCCCAGCCACCAGGGGCACCCTCCACCAGGCCCCCACCCATGTCTCCCACCACCCCCACCCCCCCGCCACCAGGGGCACCCTCCACCAGGCCCCCACCCATGTCCCCTATCACCCTCACCCCCCCGCCACCAGGGGCACCCTCCACCAGGCCCCCACCCATGTCTCCCAACACCCCCACCCCCCAGCATCCAGGGGCACCCTCCACCAGGCCCCCACCCATGTCTCCCACCACCCCCACCCCCCCGCCACCAGGGGCACCCTCCACCAGGCCCCCACTCATGTCCCCTATCACCCCCACCCCCCAGCAGTGCAGGGGCACCCTCCACCAGGCCCCCACTCATGTCCCCTATCACCCCCACCCCCCCGCCACCAGGGGCACCCTCCACCAGGCCCCCACCCATGTCCCCTATCACCCCCACCCCCCAGCCACCAGGGGCACCCTCCACCAGGCCCCCACTCATGTCTCCCACCACACCCCCACCCCCCAGCCACCAGGGGCAGCCTCCACCAGGCCCCCACCCATGTCCCCTATCACCCCCACCCCCCAGCAGTGCAGGGGCACCCTCCACCAGGCCCCCACTCATGTCCCCTATCACCCCCACCCCCCGCCACCAGGGGCACCCTCCACCAGGCCCCCACCCATGTCTCCCACCACCCCCACCCCCCAGCAGTGCAGGGGCAGCAGGCAGTCAGGCAGCAGCAGGTGGGAGCGTGCTCGGGGCTCTGGGGGGCAGTAGTTCGGCCTTCCGGGCAGGAGCGTGGTATTCCGTGTGCGTAGGCGTGGCCAGCTTGGTACGGAGTGATTTGGCACGTGAAAATCCTGCACGTCAGCGTGAAAACCGAGGAAAGGCCCTCAGCGCGTAAGCGCGTCTGTGACGTGACCCGCACGGGTGTTTCCCACACAGCACGTGATGACAGAGCACACGTGGAAAGACTGCACGTCAGAGTGTAATCGCGTGTGATTGGTGGAAATGGCCCTACACGCAGAAGTGACAAAGCGTGTGATTGGTGGAAATGGCCCTACACGCAGAAGTGACAAAGCGTGTAATTGGTGGAAATGTCCCTACACGCAGAAGTGACAAAGCGTGTAATTAGTGGAAATGGCCCTAGCGCGTACACGCCGCGTAAGTGACGCTGGACGTGTGGCCCTGTATAAAAGGTATGTGTAGAACACGTTTTCCTTGTACGTGCTTTTCGTGGAGAGCGAGTGGGTGAATTCTGTACTTCTTGTCGTTTCACACGCGATTTACTTCACGGCGTTTCAAGTTCGTATTCCCTGTTACCTCTGACAGCTTTTTCTCTTTTTTCGCTTTTACTGGTTTACCTGGGCCTGTTCCCTCAAACAGTGTTCCCTTCTACTGTTGTCCTGTCTCCTCAGACAGCGTACAAATCTTCTTTTGGCGGGGGTGTTGCCAACCAAACATGCTCCTTTTACACGCTCGTTTACCAGGCAGACGGTGAGTCACGCACGTATCTAACATCTGTGCTTGCCCCGTGTGTAGCCTACCCCTTCAGAGGTCATTCTAGGCTGCGTGTGACACGCATACGTTCATTCTTGTGTTACTGGGTGCCACAGCGTAGTGCAGGTTTTTCTTTCTGCACACGTGGTCTAGGAGGGGTTGCGTGCACGTCATCTCCCTTTTTTGGGGCTCCTGTGCGTAGCGTGACCCGTCATCTTTCCCCAGGGGTTACAATCAGCCTTGCAAGAGCACTAGGGTACAATTACCATCTGGTACCCAACCCCTTTGACCCCCAATTGCCCAGGACAATAGTTTCCAGCCACTCCCATACGCACATTTACATCAGTGCCATGGCTGGGAGGCGAGGATTCCGTAAGGGTGGCAAAGGTGGAAGAGCCACAAGTGGTGGCCGTGGTGGATCCGGTAGGGGACGTGGTTGTTACTTGCAGGGTGAGCCTGTCCCCCCATGTGTGGAGGACCAGTCAAGGGCACCCATAATCCCCCCCCCCCTCCCGTTGAGGCTGATGTGGCTGACACCATCCATGCTCAGCCCTTGTTGGACCAGCCCATTGTGGCACCAGATCTGGCTGACTCCATGGCTGACTTCCAGGTCAGCAGGCCTATGACACGTGCGCTGGTGCACGTTGATGTCACCATGCCACGTGCATCTGGGCCAGCAAGGTCATCTGCTGCACCAAGGAGGCAGGGCGGAGAGGCTGCAGGGGCAGCTGCGGCTCCATCCACCCCAGCCCTCACACACCCAGCCAGGACAGTGTCGGTCCTAGTCCATGCTGCTGACATTCCCCCTGACACCATCACACTAGAGCCAATGCCTGCACCAACTCCCATGCTGAGTGTGCAATCCCACACTCCTGATACAGAGTCCACCAGGGCTCCTGCCCCTAGTGTCCAGAGCGGCGCAGGACACTCAGGATCACCACCACCTTCCAAGCGGAAGAGGAAGAGTGCTCGTCCGGCACAGGCTGATGCCCCAGACACGGCTACACAGTCCGGCCCATCCAGGAAGCCCAGCTTCACGTATGACGAACTGAATGCACTTGTCGAGTATGTGTCCGGACATGACAACGAGATGGTCATTGTTGCAGGATCCAAGACCACACCTGCACAACGCCAGGCACACTGGCAGACCGTTGCGGACATCGTAAGTGCCCTTGGAATCGTGAGGCGCACAGCCAATGATTGCTATAAGCGCTGGAATGACCTAAAGCGCAGGGCAAAGAGTAAGCTGGCCTCAAGTCATGCCGCAACTCTAGTGACTGGAGGTGGGTCTCCAGTAGTAGACATGGAACTCACTCCACATGAGTCAGTCGCTGGGACCTACGTCACGGAGGAACAGATCCAAGGCGTGGGAGATCTGGCTGATTACGAGGCATTGTCCGGTGAGTGCACATGCATGTGTGTGTCATCCATGTGCATGGTGTGTGTGTGAGGGCTTCTGTTTGTGTGCCAGGTGAGAGTGTGTGCGCCTGAGTCGTATGGGTCAGCCATGTGCTTCATGCAATACTTCCTGCGCAGCTGCATTTGGCCATAGCAGTATCCCTTCTGCCAACAGTAGACATCTAGCCCAACTGCACGCCAGTTGCCCTTGAAGTGTCACCTTGCCACAACATAGTTGCTTATTTTTCACTGTTCATTCAGTCAGTTTGTTTGCATTCCACCACTTTTACTAGGCATGTCGCTGTCCACTAGTCACATGTCTGACATGGCTATGGTAAAGTGGAGTGACTTTGTTACCTGGATATCATTTGTACACACATGTCCCTGTGCAATTGGACCATTTCAGACTGGCAGCTCCAGGTGAAAAATCTGACCTGTTAGAATTAGAAAAGCGATTACATGCGGGAACTGGACTGAATGAATAGGTGCTGCCCCCCTCTCCATCTTCACTCAATAGCAATGGTACATGCCATCTGTGTGATGGCATGTGTGTTTCACCTGGCAATCACAGGCCAATGTGTGATGCCACTGCCAGGCAGCATGCAGAAAATGTGTTCATCATCCATCTTGGTGTCATCAGTGTGTGCCATTTGCCTGCACTTCATACGCAGTGAGGGTGCATGCATGGGAGGGTTTTAGTCATGTGGGACATGTGTCAATCAAGTACTGGTTCTCTTGCTTCTCAGCCCTCATTGTGTGCCATGGTGCTAATGCCTGTTTCCATTTCTTTGTTTTCATGTCTTTGCAGGGGAAGACGCACCTGATACTGCTGGGGTTGTGGAGATGGTGCAGACCCAGGAGGGGTCCGAGGGCCGACCAACCACCAGTGAGGGACGTGGTGTGGTGGTGGGGGAGAACCCACAAGTGCTGCAGGTCGTGCTCTCAAGGGGTGTCTCTGGCTGCACCTCCCCCGAGCTGTACTCAGGTGTTGATTCGGATGAGACCTACGTGCCGTCGCAGGTGAGTGTTCCAGGGAGGGATTCTGTTCTGTCTCACCCACCTGCACCAGGGTCAGAACCCTCCTCTATTCGCGTGTGGAACTTCCCGCGCACCCCTCAAATACACGCGCCCAGGCTATTCGCGTGTGGAACTTCCCGCGCACCCCTCAAATACACGCGGCCAGGCTATTCGCGTGTGGAACTTCCCGCGCACCCTTCAAATACAGGCGCCCAGGCTATTCGCGTGTGGAACTTCCCGCGCACCCCTGAAATACACGCGCCCAGGCTATTCGCGTGTGGAACTTCTCACGCACCCCTGGAATACACGTAGCCCGCTCCCCCAGGCCCGATCGCGTGAGGAACTTCACGCGAACCCCTGTAATACACGTAGCCCGCTCCCCCAGGCCCGATCGCGTGTGAAACTTCACGCGAACCCCTGAAATACACGTAGCACGCTCCCCCAGGCCCGATCGCGTGAGGAACTTCACGCGAACCCCTGTAATACACGTAGCCCGCTCCCCCAGGCCCGATCGCGTGTGAAACTTCACACGAACCCCTGAAATATACGTAGCACGCTCCCCCAGCCCTGATCGCGTGAGAAACTTCACGCGAACCCCTGAAATACACGTAGCCCGCTCCCCCAGGCCCGATCGCGTGAATAACTTCACGCGAACCCCTGTGATGCACGTACCCTGCTGAAATCGCGTGTGAGACTTCCCGCGCACCCCGGTATACACGCACACGTATTTTTTGTCAGCGGGTGTCCGTGTTTGTGGGTACCCCTTTGCACGTCATTTTTCCTGGAGGGCCACAGTATGGGACATTCATCATGGCAGTATATAGGTGCTATTTGTTGGCGCACCTTTTGGCGCACATTTCTTACAGCCGCAGAGACGCTACCGCCTGCTTTCTTGTGGCGGTCGTGTTTGTGCCTGTGCGCTGGTTTGAGCGTGCGCTTTTTTCCCCTATTCTATTCCATGAATACGTGTTGTAGGCGAGCGTGTGGGCGTTCCGCGCACTTGTGCCCTGTACTTCCCCCGTGACGCCCACGTTTTGGCAAGTTGTTCCCCATTCCGAGTGTTACGCCCGTGTTCCGCCTACTTTTGTTGCGTGCGCCGCGCTATGTGCGAATTTCGCTGTGGCCTGTGCGATTTTCGCTGTGACCTGGCGCCCGCTGTTAGATGGCCTGTGCGCCAACGTGCGCCGCGCACTTTTTTATCGCACATCCGCTGGTTTTCTCGCGCATGGCCTTCCATGAATCGACGTGCGCTGCTTTTCGTGCGATTTTCGCACTTGCACTGCGATTTTCGCTATTCCACTGCGATTCGCACGTTTTTGCCCACTTGCGCCACGCTAATTATTCCATGAATCGGCCTGCAAGTTTTTTCGGGTTCCAGCCTGTAGAACAACATGTAGTAAATTGCAATATCCCACATAAAGCTAATTTGTACAGCACATAGCAGAACATATTATCAAAAAGAATCTAATCTCATGACAGGTCAAATATATGCATATCATCATGAATATTAATAATGAGCGATTGGTCTACAGCAACATGTAACCGACGACCGCACCATGAAAGTTCACATGGTGCCTCCGCAACATACATAGAGAATCAATTCGGTTCAATCTAGGTTTCTTTTAATGTTGAGCCTAGAAAACAACATAAGTCATATCTCATAGACACACATTTTAGCAATGCTAATAAAAATAGCAACAACAAAAAAATAGGTCATGGAAACTGAAAAAAACTTGCTGCAATAACCTATATCCTGCGGTGGACTGTGTAGGCGAAGATCACTATGGAAGGAACAAGAATACATCATAAAATGCAGAAATAAAGATAATGTGCAAGTGTAAACAAAATAGAGAGAGGGCAGGGACATCACGGTCAGCGCCACCTTCTCCACTCCGCTTGATTGAGAAAATGACCACCTATGGTTTCATCGTTATTTTCCTCACCCTGAATGGAAGCCTGCAAGCTCCAGCATGCAGGCATAAAGACACAATGCAAAATGACATGCATGAGATGGCCATTGTATCCCCGTAATTTCAAATCACCCAACAATCACACTTAAATAGCTTATTAAAATCTTATAGCATTTTAAGAAGAAGCGCCACAGCAATGGTCACGGCCAGTTACCTTTTCCCTTGTCTAATCACTTCATGTTGTGCATAATCTGCTGCTGAGACATGCTAAAATGACGAGGCCTTATTGGAGGCGCCTGTGCAGCCCCGACAGTTTGTCTTTGTAGGGAGAGACTGAAGAGGGGGGTCCCATGGGCCTTTGCTCCTTTTGCAACGGTTAAATCCACCTTTGTTATATACCGTTTTTTTTTTTAAAAAAAGGTTTGTACCTTTTCTACTTTATAGCAACATTATAGGAAACTCTCTTCTCTTGTGTTATTTGACAGGTATTCATAATTAATCTTCGAGAGGCAAAGGTTTTTTGGAAGTGGGAACAATCCTCCTGTCCTGCCCCCCAGGCACTGGTCACATCCCACAGTAAATCATTTCCATTTCCGGCACAGCTTAAACATACAGCACCGAGGACTTACTTCATACTTTCTAAGACCCACAATACAGATGATCCATTCTGTTTGCATACAAACCATGTTTGCAGCTACTCAAAGCGAATGAGTTTATCAAGTCAATACTTATCAATGTAATTCATTAATTGTTCTGGCTGCGCAGGCCCTGGATCCAGACAGACACCAATAATGCATTCTGTTTAGGTCAGAGCACTACTGGCAAGTACTGATGAGCAGAAGATGTGAAACGGGCTCATATATACCATCCTACCCATGATATGTTCAGGAAAGCATTGTTGGACCAACTCAGTGAAGTGCAGAGGCAACTTGATTCTCTAGGTGAAGGAAGCAAATCACTCACATCTGGGCATATACACTTTCACTTAGGGAGACAAACTGAAACCAACATGGATTGGCAAAACCAAGTTTTATAAAAAACAAGAACCTTTTGATCGACGATAAGTTCTTTAAGTAAGTTGATAGAGCAACTGCAGTGCAACCTCTCTCTTAAAGCTTTAGGTCCTAACTGCCCACACCTTACAGTTTCAATTTCTTGCTTGCATTCCTAAACTCAACAGGTAAACTAATATGTAAGAACTATCACAACATGATGTTCTGTTAAATGGCATATTTATAAACGACATCTTTTAGGATAACTATATAGCACATCTCCTTCCCTATCCACTTTTAAACATGAAATATTAACAGTATGTACAATAGGAGTTATGTCACAAAAAGTAATTCTGACTGACATTTAAAGCTATGTTATATATGACATAAAATAATTTTTACTCGTTTACTCAACTACTGTGTGACCCTGAAAGCAGTCATATTTTCAATTTAGCCACTCTCTCTTTGTTCCAGACCTCACCTTCTGTCACCCTCACAGCACTTCCATAATCTGCCTTAGCTATCTTGCCATCAGAGAATCAGGACTCACATTTTCTTCCTTTCCTTGGTAACTTTATCCCTATTCTATCACCTTGATACAAATGTTCACTTTTACAACCAAACTTGCGATCATATCTCAATTTAGACATTTCTCCACTCTCATTGATCCGATCCCGGATACACTCCACGTGTCACATTATCATTCTAGACAAATTTAGCAGGCATCAACATTGTATTTGATTTGTGACCTCTAAACACTTCTAAAGGAGATTCACCAGTTATACCAGGTGGAGTTACTCTTTACTGAAACACTCTCCACTTTAATGACCTTTGTCAGTTCCCATTCATCTTGACTGAAATTCTCATACCATCCATCACTGTCCTATTAAACCTCTTGAAACATCCATTACCCATTACCCTAGGGATGATACAAGGAGGTCCTCTTATGCACAATCCCCACATCCCTCAACCATGTTTGAAACTCTCTTGAAATAAAATGAGCACCATTGCCATTTACAATTTTCAAAGGGAACCTTTCGCTCCAAAACACTTTTTCTGAAAATGTAATTATGCTCCTAGATGTGACATCTCTCAGTACTCCCACCTCTGGCCATTTGGATAACATATCCGTCACCACTATGACATAACTATCTAAAGCACCCACAAAGTTCAACTGACCCAATATGTCAATGGCAATAGTCCCCCACAGAGCTCCAGGCATCTGTGGAATAACCATCTGAGGCACCCTAGTCTCTGAAACATTGTCACTGTGTCTACATTCATCACATTCTTTTATTTGAGTCTCAATGAATTCATCCATCTCCGGCCACCAAAAATCTGTTCTTATAATAGACTTTGTCCTGCACTATCACTTCCCTCATCCCATCTGGCACCAATGATCTTTGGGCCTCATCACGAGTTGGGTGGTAGCCCTTAAATGTGGCAGTAATGCTATTACCGCTGCATTTAAAAGCTGGCCTTATCATGAGTTGGGGGGAAAGTTTCGAGTTTTGCCTCCAGCTTTTTGCTGGAGGTGAAAATCCATCTTTCTTCCCATTTTGGCAATTTTTACGCTATTACTGCCAGCGCTAATAGCGCCATGAAACCCCTTTTGGGTCCAATGGACCCAATGGGGAATGGGAAATAACCATTAGCTGGCTACTCGTGATCCGACATGAATAGCTCCGGACCGAGTAGCGGTAATGCTACTTGTGCTGATGGTATCCAAGTGGTATTACTGCTGGTATTTCACCAGACTCGTGATGAGGCTGTTTGTCCCCTACACACATACTCCCCTTGAACACTCATCCTTCACTCTTTTATATTTCTTGATATCACAATCACCTTCAATTCCCTCCTCACCCTTCTCCTCCCATTTGTTTCTGACCTTCCTCTTAATTTCTTGATAAATCTCATCCTTCAAACATGCAATGAGCCATTCCTCCTTTTGAGACATTCTTCCACAGTAAGTAGTTCTCTGATATTGCCTTCTGAGCTTATCGCTTCACTATCATCATCATCGACAATTGGATTCCTGGATAACCCATCCGCAACTACATTTTATTTACCAGATACATGCTCAATCACGTAATTCAACCCTTGTAATTTAGTAACCTACTTAACAATGCTTCTTGACACACCATCCAAATCCCTCTTGCTGAATATCGCTCTAAGAGGCTTATGATCGATCCAGAGAACAAATGGTCTACCGTGCAAATACACTTTGAATTTCATGAGCCTTCCTCTTGATTCAAAACAGTTCCCAAGCCAAATTCACATGCATCTGTTTAAATAATGGTTTTCAATTCATCCTTGTAACCCTTCAAAATGGGTGCTTTCACAATATCATCTTTAACACATCTAAATTCAGTTTCACGATTCTCTGACAAATCAAATGTCCCCATTTTTCTGGTCAGTTTCCACAAATTACTTGTTTTACTTGATAAGCGTTTGATGAATTTAGCACCGTATCCTGTCAGTCATAGGAACAACAATACTTCCATCATGTTATTGGGAGTAACCATCTCGGCTATGGCGTAGACTGCACTAAATTTTGGTCTTACTCCCTCACCAGTTAAATTGTAACCCAAATAGTCCACCTCTGACTTCCTAAATTTGCACTTTTCCAACATCAAAATGAGTCCTGACAATACCAATTTCTCCAACACCTTCTCCAGTCAGTCATCATGCTCAACTTCATCACATATCCAAATTAAAATATCATCTTGATCATATTATTCATAATATGTATTAAAATATAGTCAAAAGATTATCTGATCCACAGCAGCAAAAGGATGGAGTGGGTTTGAACAACCATTCTGAAATGAAATAAAACAAAATATTGTCTACGTACCGTTTTGCCACGGGAGAACTAAAAAGAGGGCTGACCATTCAAGAGTTTGTGACAGTTTTGAGAGGCTGTGCGATCAAATGTCAATTTGGACATTGCCAGGAAGAACATATTGGGGATCATCTTATGATCAAATGTGCTAATGATCGAGTGCGGGAGGAATTGTGGAAGATTACGGATTCCAACTTGGATTTGTGGAACAGTGAGACAAATCTATCTTTGGCCTAGCCCCTAGTGGGCGACCATGATGTCTCTCTAGACAAACTCCTAGGGGGGTATGGATCACTATGCCCCATCCCCCTGCTCTTGTATCTCAGTGCCTTTGTGCACTGTGTTACTCCTAGATTACTCCTTTCTTACGCCAATGGACACATTAACATAAGACACAAAGAAAACACATGAATCAATTCAACAATAGAAACACTTTTATTCATACATAGCAATGCATGATGCAAACACTACTATAATGCAAATCTCGAATTTGCACCTTGTATGCTTTTGGTGCAAATCTACCATGCAATGCAATAACTGTAGGCCTTACAGGCTTCTAATGTAAGTAGTCTAATAGGAACACCATTCCTCTCCATTCTACACCATACTTCACACTCTCTAAGACAAACCCTGTCTGATTACCCCATCTATAGCTCTGTGTGAGTGTCTGTTCTAATTCCACATGCACATGCCTTATTCAGCAATACTCCCCTCTCCAGCTCACTCTGCCAGTCTGGTCACTCAAACTGCCTCAATGCCTCTGCCAAGCTCTCGAACTCTGCTCTCATCAGAATGCTTCCCCAAGCTTCTGAACTCCCAAAGCCATTGGATTCTGCTGCACCAAAAACATTTCTCCCTCACTGGCAATTTCCTTTCATTCGCCTCTCGATCTCATGCCAACCAAACGTCTCTCTCCAAGTCAACTCCATCTACCTCTAAAAACTACAATCTCCTCACCTCTGGCTATACTATTCAATGACGTACACATATCCATGGTTACACTCGTTCTCTCAAGCTAAAATGCCTCTCTTTCTGTCTGTCAGCATTTCTAAATCCGAGCAGTGCCTAAATGTCTGTGATGCATGCACTTTTACTTTTCAATCACTGCGTGTTCTGGTCAATGTGACATTTGTCATCATATCTATACCATATCTATGCCATGGCATTCTTCTGTCTGCCTTACCAAACACCATCTCCTCATATTTCTCCATTCAAATCCCTCTATCCTTCTGCATGTCTCTGCCTACACAGGCTCTCCTTCTCTCCATGGTACTGCCCCCACCTTTTCTCTGTCTGAGAAGCACAGCTGAGGCCCCGATAAGGCACAATGCCTTCTCCCTCTCGGACAAAGGTCACGTTATCTGTCTGCCAAGCAACTGTTTACGCATACTTGTACACTGTAACTCATAACAACTCCTCCGCCCTATACTCAAAGCTCAATGCATTTTCTAAGTGCACACTCAATGCGTGCCTCTCTACAACGCATACATAATACATAACATATCTCTACATGTGTCTCTAAATGGCACTTCAAATATAACAGGCCTCATTCTATTGCAAATTACAAATGGCTACATATATGTGGCAGAATAATTTGGATAGTCTAATGATGTCACTACTTCATGTAACTACTAATCAGTACTAATCAGAATGTATGATGGATAACTAAACAGGATGCAATGATGGATAACCGATCCCTAAACGGGTCATGATTCTCTAACAATGGGTAATGATTCCATAATGATAACAAACCAGGCTTCTGCATACTATCAAATTTCACAGATTGGGGTAAAGAGATTGCCAAACAAGTGGAAAATACAGTTTTATGCATTACATTAAGCAAGGAGGAAGATGAAAGTGCAGGGGAAACCAATGTGGTGCATGAAGGGAGGAGCATGTTGTACCAAGATAATGGGGTCAAGAAAGATGCTGATTTGAGAACTAAAGACAAAGGGAAAGTGAGAGGTTTGGTTGTAAAGAAGGAGGGATATAATGATCATCAGGTTACTCATCAAACCACAAAATGCTATAGATGTGGCAGCACACAGCATCTTGCCATATACAAGGAGTACGCTGCGGTGTATGTTGAATGCAGGTTGTGTTATAGGAGAGGTAATCTGGCCAAATGCTGCAGATTGACATCACATCGTCCTAGTAATGTGAATGAGAATGCGTGTGAAGAAGATACAGAATCTGGGATGTATGATGGTTTAGAAATCATACAAGTTATTAATGCAGTCATGGAGGTCAAGATAAAGAAACCTAGACATCTGATTAAAGTAAATGGGGCAGGAATTATGATGTTAATTGACAGTGGAGCTGATTATACACCAATTGGTACAGAGACCTGGGAATTCAAACTGGGACATTGCACGCTGCGAGAGGCTAAAGTTAAAGTGAATGCTTATGGTGAAAATCCAATTGACTTTATAGGAGAAATTCTGACTGAGTTAGCATTTCAAGAGAAGAGTACAAGTAGGATATTTGTAAGAAATGTTGGACGTGACTTGTTGTCTTGGAGTTGTGATGGGGCACTAGGGACTAAGCTATATTCTAATGCAACAGAACAAGAATACACTGACAGTGGAAAATAGGTTGCTGTGGTGCAAAGTTAAGACGAACGAGAGCTACACAGCTGGATGGCAAGTGAACATAAGGTCCTTTAGATAGCGGATCATGCAGTGGATGGGAAGCAGAGGAACTCTTACACAAAATAACGGAACCAATTTAGGAAGATGGCACGTTTGTCTGTTTTAATATCAATTTTCTAAAACTGGGAGCTACAACGGACATCAACGGGCATCACACAGCATTCTCTCAAAGCATTTCATACAAAAATCAAACTTTTATAGCAGAAATTCATCATAAGTGACATCATACTACGTGGAAAATAAGAAAGACCTATGAGGGGTTGTGATAGGATCAAGGGGAACATCTAAGTATACTTTCTATAAGGGGTTGGGTTGTGATTGGACTTCTACTGTCAAGTGGACAACTCATGTCCACCCCTAGTGCAAGTCATCTTCAACCTTTATTAGATACACAGCACATCATTGGCTCTCAAACTATATATATTTACAAAATTATAAACTAACTCATACTATATTTGTGATAAGGCCCTCTACAATTGGTTGGCATGTTCATGCCACTCTGGAACATTCGGCTCACTAGCAGCATGTAAGCTCATACCCCAGGTGTCAGGAGGTGGACTGGACTGTACCTCCCCACCCAATTAGCCCAACATCTCTCATCACCCCTGCCATCTGCCATGAAGATTGTCTTTGAACTTTGCCTTGCAATGTATTCTTGTCTTTGAGAATATAAGGGAGTGTGGGCACATGCTTATCCTAGTTCTGGAACTGTATGCCCAACTCTATTTTCATCTTTGGTTCACATTACAGGAGACCACAATTCGGCCCATTTTGCAGCATTTAAATGTTGTAAATGAATAACACTTGGCATTCATGATGTTCTTTCTTTGCACCTTAATAACGGATGATTCAGCGTCTCACGGTCACTGCCTTCAAGAATAGATAACCAATCTTGGCTGCGTCATCCTTGACACTAGGCCAGACAGCCCTTCCCGACTCTTCCACGATCCCAGCTAATTCTTTGCTGCGACACAGCTTTCTATCCTTCTCTCCATGGGTTTGAACTTACTAAAGTTGTCACACTGATGTCCAACTTCTATATAATAGCGGCTTCGCCTGCATCCTATTCACTACGTATAGCCAGCTTCTAAGATTACTTGATCTACTTGCGTTTCTGCATCTGTACAGTTTATTGAATGATTTGCATTTTCTGCAGGGCTCTTCACATGTGCAACCTTTATTTTGTATATGAAAGTTTACTTTTCCTCACTTCGTCATCAGTTTCTATAAGGTCCATACACTGTTTTCTTCTACCAGTCTTCTCCGTGGATCATGATCGTGTCTAATGATGTCACCAATTCCTTCTCTTGTTCGTTTCATATTTCTTCAGGAACTTCCTCGATGAGATTGTCATCTCTCCGGGAATACATCTCATAGGCTATTCTTAGTGGATACCCTCCTTCGAAGATTCACAGTGAAATGGTCATATTCGAGGGTGTTAAACATGGCACAATTTCAGGCTGCCAGCATATAGGTAGTAGGGGTCGGGACATCCTGCAGAGGCACTTAGCTGCTCCTCTACACTCCCCCCTCTGGTCGAGTCATCGACCACACATCCACCATTCTCCACATCTTGGTATCTCCTTTTGAAGAAGTGTTTCTTTGGGGTCCACATCTTCATCACTCCTTTCAGGGAACCTGGTGATTTAACATGTTCATCCACACTCTAGGTCATGAAGTTGCACTGTCCATTCGGATTATAATAGACTCATAGTCTAACATACTTTTTGTGATTCTTTGGGTACAGGAACTTTGTTCCTTTGGGTGCTACGATGCTGGCTTCTATATACTTCTTGATATCATTATCAGTCAATTCTTTGGGTCCAAACTCTGATTCGACATCGATCATGATCTTCATTCCTACTGCCTTCTTTGCTGTCTTCTTGCATTGTTTGATTATTATCCTGATCACAAAGAACCCAAACATCACCACCCCTAAAAGAGCTCCAAGAAACTTGAGAAGATGGACACAAACCAACTGTCATCTGCAATGTCCTCCGTCTCATCTTTCATCTTGTTATTCAGGTTTGTCAGCTGCGGTATGGCCTCTGCCAAGGTCCCGTTCTCCTCATCGTGAGACGGTGTGAACGTGCAACATGATGGCCCAATTGTGGCGCAAACTCCTGCTTCCATTGCAGTGATCATGTCAAGGACATATCTGTTCTGCAGGGTCATCAGTCGTATGGCCCTCAATTCTTCTGTGATCGCATTGATTCCCTTTATAGTGGTGTTGATCTTCTGCAAAAGTTCCCATCTCGTAATCTGCAACCATTTGGCATTGGCCATCGTCTGGATCCCAGGCATGAAGATAGTCTAGAATATTGCAGCAGTCTGGCTAAAGAACTTGTGGTCATACAGAATAGAGTCAAATGCGTCTATTGACTTAGCTGAGAAGTAATTCTCTCTTCTGGCTCGATTGAGAAATTCAAGCAATCTTCTCCTTCTCAAATGGGCATCTACTTTCGGAAATTCTCCAATGTTTAGGTCACTCTGAGGAATCACTAACACTGGAACATGGATGTGCACCAAGAAACTCGTCCCACTCCAATCCTTGGGGAGCTTAATGTAGGCCCTTGGTCCACAAGCCCAGTATCGACCCATCAGGACGGCTGTCCCTGCTCCTGTTCTAGTAACGTCAACTGTAGTCTTGCAGCCTATGTTATCTCCCACATGCTTCTTTCCATGTCTCCAGAAGCACAATGTTGCATTCGCCAATGGGATCACAACCATAGGACCTGATTCATCTTCTACCCACGTCAACAGCTTGGCATGTTTGGCCCACGACTTCAAACATCCATTGTTCACTCTTTGTACCTGTTGTACATGTTTGGGGTTAAATAGATGAACTGCAAAGGACATCAGTCCCTCTTCTCATCCCTTCTTGGATTTCACTCGTCCATAGATTAAGACATGTGTTTGTTCCCAACATCCAGGCGATCCAGCTATTTCTACTTTATCAGGGCAGTCCATTCTCTTCAACTCTGCAATGACTACCTCTTCCTGTCCTGCCGCTGAATAGGTGAGCATCTTGCTTTTACATGCAGGTTCCTTTTCCGTCTGTGCAGTCTTGATATAATCATCATAGAATGGAAACAACAATTTTGATCTCCATCGTAATATGGCCCAACTCCCCTGAAATTGTCCTCTGTTCATACAGGCTGCAAGATGAATGAGACACCTGGCATCGTGTTCTGCAACTTCTCTAGAAATAAAGATTTGTACTGCCTTCAAGGCATTGTCACGACTCCTGCCCCTGGCCTTGGCAGACAAGCCATCTGGGCTGCACCACAATCTTCCATAATGGCCTCAAGGGCCCCATCATGTCCCCCAAGACTCTCTTGGAGTCAGTCCTGGTGCCTTTGGCGCCAGGCTCATATGGGAAGTCAGAGAACTGGAACTTACAATAGCATTTACACAACATGGATGCCCCCGCATGGCTCAGTTCCAGAACTGAGCCATGTGGTCTAGCATTTAGGGTGTGGTCAGGCCTGAGGGCACCTAGGATACCTACAGGCTATATAAGCCACGCCCAAATTGGGGAACACGCTTCGTGTTACTCTGCTGGTCGCAGCGTGACGCTCACCACTGTCTGTTGGAATCCTCATCTGCATTCCTGGCCCTATTACCTGCAAGACAAAAAGAACACTGTTAGTATTCGTTTACCTATGAGTGAGCCCTCCTTCTGTCCTCCGCTCCAGAATCCCGAACATCCAGCATCTCGGCGACCGCTCGCTCAATCTTGAAAGCCGCAACCTGGGAAGAAAGGGAACGGAGAAGCAGCATTAGTAAGCGTTTATTCTTCAACATTGGAAAACAACCAAAAAGGTGCACACTTACCTGCAATTGACTTACCCCGCTGCATTTCAGTATTTCATGAACGATGTCTTGAGAGAGCTGATTGACGTCTCTGCCCTGGTCTATATAGACGATATCCTAGTATACTCGGCTTCAAAACAGGACCACGTCAAGCATGTTTGTTTCGTCCTTACGAAGCTCCGTCAACATCACCTCTATGTCAAACTCGGGAAATGTTCATTTCACGTCACCGAGGTAGAGTTCCTTGGCTTCATCCTCACCCCAAAAGGAATCCGAATGGATGTGCACAAGGTTGACGCCATTCTAAACTGCCCAGCCCCAAGTTCTTTCAAAGGGATCCAGAGCATGTTGGGCTTTGCAAACATTTCCTGCCGGTTTATTCCAGGATTTTCTCAAATAGTGCATCCAATCACATCATTATTGAGGAAGTGCAACAAGAAGTTCCAGTGGACGGAAGAGGCAGAAAAGGCCTTCCAAGAACTCAAGTTGAGGTTCACTTCTGCCCCGATCTTACGACACCCTAAACTAATATGTAAGAACTATCACAACATGATGTTCTGTTAAATGGCATATTTATAAACGACATCTTTTAGGATAACTATATAGCACATCTCCTTCCCTATCCACTTTTAAACATGAAATATTAACAGTATGTACAATAGGAGTTATGTCACAAAAAGTAATTCTGACTGACATTTAAACCTATGTTATATATGACATAAAATAATTTTTACTCGTTTACTCAACTACTGTGTGACCCTGAAAGCAGTCATATTTTCAATTTAGCCACTCTCTCTTTGTTCCAGACCTCACCTTCTGTCACCCTCACAGCACTTCCATAATCTGCCTTAGCTATCTTGCCATCAGAGAATCAGGACTCACATTTTCTTCCTTTCCTTGGTAACTTTATCCCTATTCTATCACCTTGATACAAATGTTCACTTTTACAACCAAACTTGCGATCATATCTCAATTTAGACATTTCTCCACTCTCATTGATCCGATCCCGGATACACTCCACGTGTCACATTATCATTCTAGACAAATTTAGCCGGCATCAACATTGTATTTGATTTGTGACCTCTAAACACTTCTAAAGGAGATTCACCAGTTATACCAGGTGGAGTTACTCTTTACTGAAACACTCTCCACTTTAATGACCTTTGTCAGTTCCCATTCATCTTGACTGAAATTCTCATACCATCCATCACTGTCCTATTAAACCTCTTGAAACATCCATTACCCATTACCCTGGGGATGATACAAAGAGGTCCTCTTATGCACAATCCCCACATCCCTCAACCATGTTTGAAACTCTCTTGAAATAAAATGAGCACCATTGCCATTTACAATTTTCAAAGGGAACCTTTCGCTCCAAAACACTTTTTCTGAAAATGTAATTATGCTCCTTGATGTGACATCTCTCAGTACTCCCACCTCTGGCCATTTGGATAACATATCCGTCACCACTATGACATAACTATCTAAAGCACCCACAAAGTTCAACTGACCCAATATATCAATGTCAATAGTCCCCCACAGAGCTCCAGGTATCTGTGGAATAACCATCTGAGGCACCCTAGTCTCTGAAACATTGTCACTGTGTCTACATTCATCACATTCTTTTATTTGAGTCTCAATGAATTCATCCATCTCCGGCCACCAAAAATCTGTTCTTATAATAGACTTTGTCCTGCACTATCACTTCCCTCATCCCATCTGGCACCAATGATCTTTGGGCCTCATCACGAGTTGGGTGGTAGCCCTTAAATGTGGCAGTAATGCTATTACCGCTGCATTTAAAAGCTGGCCTTATCATGAGTTGGGGGGAAAGTTTCGAGTTTTGCCTCCAGCTTTTTGCTGGAGGTGAAAATCCATCTTTCTTCCCATTTTGGCAATTTTTGCGCTATTACTGCCAGCGCTAATAGCACCATGAAACCCCTTTTGGGTCCAATGGACCCAATGGGGAATGGGAAATAACCATTAGCTGGCTACTCGTGATCCGACATGAATAGCTCCGGACCGAGTAGCGGTAATGCTACTTGTGCTGATGGTATCCAAGTGGTATTACTGCTGGTATTTCACCAGACTCGTGATGAGGCTGTTTGTCCCCTACACACATACTCCCCTTGAACACTCATCCTTCACTCTTTTATATTTCTTGATATCACAATCACCTTCAACTCCCTCATCACCCTTCTCCACCCATTTGTTTCTGACCTTCCTCTTAATTTCTTGATAAATCTCATCCTTCAAACATGCAATGAGCCATTCCTCCTTTTGAGACATTCTTCCACAGTAAGTAGTTCTCTGATATTGCCTTCTGAGCTTATCGCTTCACTATCATCATCATCGACAATTGGATTCCTGGATAAACCATCCGCAACTACATTTTATTTACCAGATACATGCTGAATCACGTAATTCAACCCTTGTAATTTAGTAACCTACTTAACAATGCTTCTCGACACACCATCCAAATCCCTCTTGCTGAATATCGCTCTAAGAGGCTTATGATCGATCCAGAGAACAAATGGTCTACCGTGCAAATACACTTTGAATTTCATGAGCCTTCCTCTTGATTCAAAACAGTTCCCAAGCCAAATTCACATGCATCCGTTTAAATAATGGTTTTCAATTCATCCTTGTAACCCTTCAAAATGGGTGCTTTCACAATATCATCTTTAACACATCTAAATTCAGTTTCACGATTCTCTGACAAATCAAATGTCCCCATTTTTCTGGTCAGTTTCCACAAATTACTTGTTTTACTTGATAAGCGTTTGATGAATTTAGCACCGTATCCTGTCAGTCATAGGAACAACAATACTTCCATCTTGTTATTGGGAGTAACCATCTCAGCTATGGCGTAGACTGCACTAAATTTTGGTCTTACTCCCTCACCAGTTAAATTGTAACCCAAATAGTCCACCTCTGACTTCCTAAATTTGCACTTTTCCAACATCAAAATGAGTCCTGACAATACCAATTTCTCCAACACCTTCTCCAGTCAGTCATCATGCTCAACTTCATCACATATCCAAATTAAAATATCATCTTGATCATACTATTCAAAATATGTATTAAAATATAGTCAAAGGGTTATCTGATCCACAGCAGCAAAAGGATGGAGTGGGTTTGAACAACCATTCTGAAGTGAAATAAAACTATTGGCTACGTACCGTTTTGCCACGGGAGAACTAAAAAGAGGGCTGACCATTCAAGAGTTTGTGACAGTTTTGAGAGGCTGTGCGATCAAATGTCAATTTGGACATTGCCAGGAAGAACATCTTGGGGATCATCTTATGATCAAATGTGCTAATGATCGAGTGCGGGAGGAATTGTGGAAGATTACGGATTCCAACTTGGATTTGTGGAACAGTGAGACAAATCTATCTTTGGCCTAGCCCCTAGTGGGCGACCATGATGTCTCTCTAGACAAACTCCTAGGGGGGTATGGATCACTATGCCCCATCCCCCTGCTCTTGTATCTCAGTGCCTTTGTGCACTGTGTTACTCCTAGATTACTCCTTTCTTACGCCAATGGACACATTAACATAAGACACAAAGAAAACACATGAATCAATTAAACAATAGAAACACTTTTATTCATACATAGCAATGCATGATGCAAACACTACTATAATGCAAATCTCGAATTTGCACCTTGTATGCTTTTGGTGCAAATCTACCATGCAATGCAATAACTGTAGGCCTTACAGGCTTCTAATGTAAGTAGTCTAATAGGAACACCATTCCTCTCCATTCTACACCATACTTCACACTCTCTAAGACAAACCCTGTCTGATTACCCCATCTATAGCTCTGTGTGAGTGTCTGTTCTAATTCCACATGCACATGCCTTATTCAGCAATACTCCCCTCTCCAGCTCACTCTGCCAGTCTGGTCACTCAAACTGCCTCAATGCCTCTGCCAAGCTCTCGAACTCTGCTCTCATCAGAATGCTTCCCCAAGCTTCTGAACTCCCAAAGCCATTGGATTCTGCTGCACCAAAAACATTTCTCCCTCACTGGCAACTTCCTTTCATTCGCCTCTCGATCTCATGCCAACCAAACGTCTCTCTCCAAGTCAACTCCATCTACCTCTAAAAACTACAATCTCCTCACCTCTGGTTATACTATTCAATGACGTACAGATATCCATGGTTACACTCGTTCTCTCAAGCTAAAATGCCTCTCTTTCTGTCTGTCAGCATTTCTAAATCCGAGCAGTGCCTAAATGTCTGTGATGCATGCACTTTTACTTTTCAATCACTGCGTGTTCTGGTCAATGTGACATTTGTCATCATATCTATACCATATCTATGCCATGGCATTCTTCTGTCTGCCTTAACAAACACCATCTCCTCATATTTCTCCATTCAAATCCCTCTATCCTTCTGCATGTCTCTGCCTACACAGGCTCTCCCTCTCTCCATGGCGCTGCCCCCACCTTTTCTCTGTCTGAGAAGCACAGCTGAGGCCCCGATAAGGCACAATGCCTTCTCCCTCTCGGACAAAGGTCACGTTATCTGTCTGCCAAGCAACTGTTTACGCATACTTGTACACTGTAACTCATAACAACTCCTCCGCCCTATACTCCAGGGAGGATAGCTCAGGGGGTAACGTGCTTGCCTTGGAAGCAAGATGACACGGAGTAACACAGGTTCGATTCCCGGGTCCGCGCTTAGAAACCTCTGGGTATTAAGCGCGTTATAAATAACCTATCATATATATCATATATCATTTACTCAAAGCTCAATGTATATTCTAAGTGCACACTCAATGCGTGCCTCTCTACAATGCATACATAATACATAACATATCTCTACATGTGTCTCTAAATGGCACTTCAAATATAACAGGCCTCATTCTATTGCAAATTACAAATGGCTACATATATGTGGCAGAATAATTTGGATAGTCTAATGATGTCACTACTTCATGTAACTACTAATCAGTACTAATCAGAATGTATGATGGATAACTAAACAGGATGCAATGATGGATAACCGATCCCTAAACGGGTAATGATTCTCTAACAATGGGTAATGATTCCATAATGATAACAAACCAGGCTTCTGCATACTATCAAATTTCACAGATTGGGGTAAAGAGATTGCCAAACAAGTGGAAAATACCGTTTTATGCATTACATTAAGCAAGGAGGAAGATGAAAGTGCAGGGGAAACCAATGTGGTGCATGAAGGGAGGAGCATGTTGTACCAAGATAATGGGGTCAAGAAAGATGCTGATTTGAGAACTAAAGACAAAGGGAAAGTGAGAGGTTTGGTTTTAAAGAAGGAGGGATATAATGATCATCAGGTTACTCATCAAACCACAAAATGCTATAGATGTGGCAGCACACAGCATCTTGCCATATACAAGGAGTGCGCTGCGGTGTATGTTGAATGCAGGTTGTGTTATAGGAGAGGTAATCTGGCCAAATGCTGCAGATTGACATCACATCGTCCTAGTAATGTGAATGAGAATGCGTGTGAAGAAGATACAGAATCTGGGATGTATGATGGTTTAGAAATCATACAAGTTATTAATGCAGTCATGGAGGTCAAGATAAAGAAACCTAGACATCTGATTAAAGTAAATGGGGCAGGAATTATGATGTTAATTGACAGTGGAGCTGATTATACACCAATTGGTATAGAGACCTGGGAATTCAAACTGGGACATTGCACGCTGCGAGAGGCTAAAGTTAAAGTGAATGCTTATGGTGAAAATCCAATTGACATTATAGGAGAAATTCTGACTGAGTTAGCATTTCAAGAGAAGAGTACAAGTAGGATATTTGTAAGAAATGTTGGACGTGACTTGTTGTCTTGGAGTTGTGATGGGGCACTAGGGACTAAGCTATATCATAATGCAACAGAACAAGAATACACTGACAGTGGAAAATAGGTTGCTGTGGTGCAAAGTTAAGACGAACGAGAGCTACACAGCTGGATGGCAAGTGAACATAAGGTCCTTTAGATAGCGGATCATGCAGTGGATGGGAAGCAGAGGAACTCTTACACAAAATAACGGAACCAATTTAGGAAGATGGCACGTTTGTCTGTTTTAATATCAATTTTCTAAAACTGGGAGCTACAACGGACATCAACGGGCATCACACAGCATTCTCTCAAAGCATTTCATACAAAAATCAAACTTTTATAGCAGAAATTCATCATAAGTGACATCATACTACGTGGAAAATAAGAAAGACCTATGAGGGGTTGTGATAGGATCAAGGGGAACATCTAAGTACACTTTCTATAAGGGGTTGGGTTGTGATTGGACATCTACTGTCAAGTGGACAACTCATGTCCACCCCTAGTGCAAGTCATCTTCAACCTTTATTAGATACACAGCACATCATTGGCTCTCAAACTATATATATTTACAAAATTATAAACTAACTCATACTATATTTGTGATAAGGCCCTCTACAATTGGTTGGCATGTTCATGCCACTCTGGAACATTCGGCTCACTAGCAGCATGTAAGCTCATACCCCAGGTGTCAGGAGGTGGACTGGACTGTACCTCCCCACCCAATTAGCCCAACATCTCTCATCACCCCTGCCGTCTGCCATGAAAATTGTCTTTGAACTTTGCCTTGCAATGTATTCTTGTCTTTGAGAATATAAGGGAGTGTGGGCACATGCTTATCCTAGTTCTGGAACTGTATGCCCAACTCTATTTTCATCTTTGGTTCACATTACAGGAGACCACAATTCGGCCCATTTTGCAGCATTTAAATGTTTTAAATGAATAACACTTGGCATTCATGATGTTCTTTCTTTGCACCTTAATAACGGATGATTCAGCGTCTCACGGTCACTGCCTTCAAGAATAGATAACCAATCTTGGCTGCGTCATCCTTGACACTAGGCCAGACAGCCCTTCCCGACTCTTCCACGATCCCAGCTAATTCTTTGCTGCGACACAGCTTTCTATCCTTCTCTCCATGGGTTTGAACTTACTAAAGTTGTCACACTGATGTCCAACTTCTATATAAAAGCGGCTTCGCCTGCATCCTATTCACTACGTATAGCCAGCTTCTAAGATTACTTGATCTACTTGCGTTTCTGCATCTGTACAGTTTATTAAATGATTTGCATTTTCTGCAGGGCTCTTCACATGTGCAACCTTTATTTTGTATATGAAAGTTTACTTTTCCTCACTTCGTCATCAGTTTCTATAAGGTCCATACACTGTCTTCTTCTACCAGTCTTCTCCGTGGATCATGATCGTGTCTTATGATGTCACCAATTCCTTCTCTTGTTCGTTTCATATTTCTTCAGGAACTTCCTCGATGAGATTGTCATCTCTCCGGGAATACATCTCATAGGCTATTCTTAGTGGATACCCTCCTTCGAAGATTCACAGTGAAATGGTCATATTCGAGGGTGTTAAACATGGCACAATTTCAGGCTGCCAGCATATAGGTAGTAGGGGTCGGGACATCCTGCAGAGGCACTTAGCTGCTCCTCTACACTTCCCCCTCTGGTCGAGTCATCGACCACACATCCACCATTCTCCACATCTTGGTATCTCCTTTTGAAGAAGTGTTTCTTTGGGGTCCACATCTTCATCACTCCTTTCAGGGAACCTGGTGATTTAACATGTTCATCCACACTCTAGGTCATGAAGTTGCACTGTCCATTCGGATTATAATAGACTCATCGTCTAACATACTTTTGGTGATTCTTTGGGTACAGGAACTTTGTTCCTTTGGGTGCTACGATGCTGGCTGCTATATACTTCTTGATATCATTATCAGTCAATTCTTTGGGTCCAAACTCTGATTCGACATCGATCATGATCTTCATTCCTACTGCCTTCTTTGCTGTCTTCTTGCATTGTTTGATTATTATCCTGATCACAAAGAACCCAAACATCACCACCCCTAAAAGAGCTCCAAGAAACTTGAGAAGATGGACACAAACCAACTGTCATCTGCAATGTCCTCCGTCTCATCTTTCATCTTGTTATTCAGGTTTGTCAGCTGCGGTATGGCCTCTGCCAAGGTCCCGTTCTCCTCATCGTGAGACGGTGTGAACGTGCAACATGATGGCCCAATTGTGGCGCAAACTCCTGCTTCCATTGCAGTGATCATGTCAAGGACATATCTGTTCTGCAGGGTCATCAGTCGTATGGCCCTCAATTCTTCTGTGATCGCATTGATTCCCTTTATAGTGGTGTTGATCTTCTGCAAAAGTTCCCATCTCGTAATCTGCAACCATTTGGCATTGGCCATCGTCTGGATCCCAGGCATGAAGATAGTCTAGAATATTGCAGCAGTCTGGCTAAAGAACTTGTGGTCATACAGAATAGAGTCAAATGCGTCTATTGATTTAGCTGAGAAGTAATTCTCTCTTCTGGCTCGATTGAGAAATTCAAGCAATCTTCTCCTTCTCAAATGGGCATCTACTTTCGGAAATTCTCCAATGTTTAGGTCACTCTGAGGAATCACTAACACTGGAACATGGATGTGCACTAAGAAACTCGTCCCACTCCAATCCTTGGGGAGCTTAATGTAGGCCCTGGGTCCACAAGCCCAGTATCGACCCATCAGGACGGCTGTCCCTGCTCCTGTTCTAGTAACGTCAACTGTAGTCTTGCAGTCTATGTTATCTCCCACATGCTTCTTTCCATGTCTCCAGAAGCACAATGTTGCATTCGCCAATGGGATCACAACCATAGGACCTGATACATCTTCTACCCACGTCAACAGCTTGGCATGTTTGGCCCACGACTTCAAACATCCATTGTTCACTCTTTGTACCTGTTGTACATGTTTGGGGTTAAATAGATGAACTGCAAAGGACATCAGTCCCTCTTCCCATCCCTTCTTGGATTTCACTCGTCCATAGACTAAGACATGTGTTTGTTCCCAACATCCAGGCGATCCAGCTATTTCTACTTTATCAGGGCAGTCCATTCTCTTCAACTCTGCAATGACTACCTCTTCCTGTCCTGCCGCTGAATAGGTGAGCATCTTGCTTTTACATGCAGGTTCCTTTTCCGTCTGTGCAGTCTTGATATAATCATCATAGAATGGAAACAACAATTTTGATCTCCATCGTAATATGGCCCAACTCCCCTGAAATTGTCCTCTGTTCATACAGGCTGCAAGATGAATGAGACACCTGGCATCGTGTTCTGCAACTTCTCTAGAAATAAAGATTTGTACTGCCTTCAAGGCATTGTCACGACTCCTGCCCCTGGCCTTGGCAGACAAGCCATCTCGGCTGCACCACAATCTTCCATCATGGCCTCAAGGGCCCCATCATGTCTCCCAAGACTCTCTTGGAGTCAGTCCTGGCGCCTTTGGCGCCAGGCTCATATGGGAAGTCAGAGAACTGGAACTTACAATAGCATTTACACAACATGGATGCCCCCGCATGGCTCAGTTCCAGAACTGAGCCATGTGGTCTAGCATTTAGGGTGTGGTCAGGCCTGAGGGCACCTAGGATACCTGCAGGCTATATAAGCCACGCCCAAATTGGGGAACACGCTTCGTGTTACTCTGCTGGTCGCAGCGTGACGCTCACCACTGTCTGTTGGAATCCTCATCTGCATTCCTGGCCCTATTACCTGCAAGACAAAAAGAACACCGTTAGTATTCGTTTACCTATGAGTAAGCCCTGCTTCTGTCCTCCGCTCCAGAATCCCGAACATCCAGCATCTCGGCGACCGCTCGCTCAATCTTGAAAGCCGCAACCTGGGAAGAAAGAGAACGGAGAAGCAGCATTAGTAAGCGTTTATTCTTCAACATTGGAAAACAACCAAAAAGGTGCACACTTACCTGCAATTGACTTACCCCGCTGAATTTCAGTATTTCATGAACAATGTCTTGAGAGAGCTGATTGACGTCTCTGCCCTGGTCTATATAGACGATATCCTAGTATACTCGGCTTCAAAACAGGACCACGTCAAGCATGTTTGTTCCGTCCTTACGAAGCTCCGTCAACATCACCTCTATGTCAAACTCGGGAAATGTTCATTTCACGTCACCGAGGTAGAGTTCCTCGGCTTCATCCTCACCCCAAAAGGAATCCGAATGGATGTGCACAAGGTTGACGCCATTCTAAACTGCCCAGCCCCAAGTTCTTTCAAAGGGATCCAGAGCATGTTGGGCTTTGCAAACATTTACTGCCGGTTTTTTCCAGGATTTTCTCAAATAGTGCATCCAATCACATCATTATTGAGGAAGTGCAACAAGAAGTTCCAGTGGACGGAAGAGGCAGAAAAGGCCTTCCAAGAACTCAAGGTGAGGTTCACTTCTGCCCTGATCTTACGACACCCTCGCCCAGATCCTCCGTATGTGGTGGAAACAGACGCCTCCAGCATGGCGATGGGTGCTGTGCTCTCACAAAGGGACCCACAAACCGGCCAGCTACATCCTGTAGCTTTCTGGTCATGTAAATTTTCACCGCCTGAACTCAATTACACTATCACGGACAAAGAGCTCCTAGCCATCAAATCAGCCTTCAAGGCCTGGCGACACTATCTTCTAGGTGCCAGGCACGCTATCACTGTGATAACTGACCATCAAAATCTACAATATCTGAAAACAGCGAAGGCTCAATCCTCACGACAGCTACGCTGGGTCCTTTTCTTTGCGGAGTATGATTATGCAATCACGTTTCGACCCAGGGTAAAAAACGGAAAAGCCAATGCCCGTTCCTGCATGGGTACTGATGAACTGGTATACACGACCCCCGATCCTGTGGCCATCATCCCGAGTGACAAGCTCCTGGGCATTACAACCACGATGACTCAGGACGAACTACTGCAAGGGATCCGACACGTGATGACTTTCGAGTTGTTACAAGAATGGAATTCGCGGGGAGAACACTATGCGATCAAGGACCAACTACCATACTTCAGGAACCGTCTATTCTTTCCCCATAAAGAGCTTAAGGAACATGTCATCTCAGGGTATCATGACTCCCTCATTGAGGGTCACCCTGGAATTGCTAAGGCTCTAGCCAAGGTAAAGGGAAGCTACTGGTGGCCCATGTGGCGTAAGGACGTTATTCAATTCATCATCTCTTGCGGCGTATGTGCACAAAATAAGTCGTCTAAGCAGAAACCAGCTGGACTCCTTAGACCACTGGAAATTCCACTGGCGCCCTGGCATACATTATCTCTTGACTTCATCACCGACCTACCGTCCAGTCAAGGATACAATACCATTCTAGTGGTCATAGACTCGTTTTCTAAAATGGCCCACTTCCTGCCGTTTAAAGGTCTCCCAAATGCATCCAGCTTAGCAAAGGTATTCCTCGAACACATTGTACGACTTCATGGGTTCCCGTCAGTGCTGATCTCTGATCGAGGTACTCAATTCGTATCCAACATCTGGAGAAAATGCTGTTGCCGAGTATGCTTATAATAATTCCCTGCACAGCTGTATGGGACAGACCTAATTTTACACAATATACGGCAGACTTCCATACACCTCCGAACTGGACGTGCCCACGACTCTGAAAATGCCGGCCATTAAAACCTTGCGCACCATAATTTCTCAGGCTCACAAGAGCCGTCGAACATTTACGTCAAGCCAAAGACCGCCAAAAGGAATATGCAGACCAGCGTCGTGAAAGGGCTCCCAACTACCAGGTGGAAGACGAAGTTTGGTTAACATCAAAACATGTGCCTATAAAAAGAACCCCGACATTTCGCCCATGATATTTAGGACCTTTCACCATCAAATCTATTGTAAACCCAGCAGCAGTTAAACTGGCCTTGCCAGCCAACATGCATATTCATCCTGTTTTCCATGTGTCTCTCTTGAAACCAGTCCAACCTGGAACCCGGGTAACCATACCACCCGAACCAGTAATGGTCAATGGAAAACCAGAATTTGAGGTCAAGAACATCCTGGACTCAATGTACGTAAGAGCGAAACTATACTATCTAGTGGACTGGAAGGGGTATGGCCCGCAGGATAGGACATGGGAACCGTGTGACTATATCCATGCACCACGTTTGATACAGCGTTTCCATCGTGATTATCCCACCAAGCCAGGACCAAACGGGAGAACCACCCTGAGTGGGGCTTTGGGGGGAGTGCTGTCATGACCCCTGCCCCTGGCCTTGGCAGACAAGCCATCTGGGCTGCTCTGCACACAATCTTCCATCATGGCCTCAAGGGCCCCATCATGTCCCCCAAGACTCTCTTGGAGTCAGTCCTGGCGCCTTTGGCGCCAGGCTCATATGGGAAGTCAGAGAACTGGAACTTACAATAGCATTTACACAACATGGATGCCCCTGCATGCCTCAGTTCCAGAACTGAGCCATGCGGTCTAGCATTTAGGGTGTGGTCAGGCCTGAGGGCACCGGGGATACCTGCAGGCTATATAAGCCACGCCCAAGCTGAGGAACACGCTTCTCATTACTCTGCTGGTCGCAGCGTGATGCTCACCACGGTCTGTTGGAATCCTCATCTGCATTCCTGGCCCTATTACCTGCAAGAACAAGAACACTGTTATTATTCGCTTACCTATGATTGAGCCCTGCTTCTGTCCTCCACTCCAGAATCGCGAACATCCAGCATCTCGGCGACCGCTCGCTCAATCTTGAAAGCCGCAACCTGGGAAGAAAGAGAACGGAGAAGCAGCATTAGTAAGCGTTTATTCTTCAACATTGGAAAACAACCAAAAAGGTGCACACTTACCTGAAATTGACTTACCCCGCTGAATTTCAGTATTTCATGAACGATGTCTTGAGAGAGCTGATTGACGTCTGTGCCCTGGTCTATATAGACGATATCCTAGTATACTCGCCTTCAAAACAGGACCACGTCAAGCATGTTTGTTCCGTCCTTACGAAGCTCCGCCAACATCACCTCTATGCCAAACTCAGTAAATGTTCATTTCACATCACCGAGGTAGAGTTCCTCGGCTTCATCCTCACCCCAAAAGGATTCCGAATGGATGTGCACAAGGTTGACGCCATTCTAAACTGTCCAGCCCCAAGTTCATTCAAAGGGATCCAGAGCATGTTGGGCTTTGCAAACATTTACCACCGGTTTATTCCAGGATTTTCTCAAATAGTGCATCCAATCACATCATTATTGAGGAAGTGCAACAAGAAGTTCCAGTGGACGGAAGAGGCAGAAAAGGCCTTCCAAGAACTCAAGTTGAGGTTCACTTCTGCCCCGATCTTACGACACCCTCGCCCAGATCCTCCGTATGTGGTGGAAACAGACGCCTGCAGCACGGGGATGGGTGCTGTGCTCTCACAAAAGGACCCACAAACCGGCCAGCTACATCCTGTAGCTTTCTGGTCACGTAAATTTTAACCACCTGAACTCAATTACGCTATCACGGACAAGGAGCTCCTAGCCATCAAATCAGCCTTTAAGGCCTGGCGACACTATCTTCTAGGTGCCAGGCACACTATCACTGTGATAACTGACCATCAAAATATACAATATCTGAAAACAGCAAAGGCTCAATCCTCACGACAGCTACGTTGGGCCCTTTTCTTTGCGTAGTATGATTATGTGATCACGTTTCGACCCGGGGTAAAAAACAGAAAAGCCGATGCCCTTTCCCGCACGGGTACTGATGAACTGGTATACACGACCCCCGATCCTGTGGCCATCATCCCGAGTGACAAGCTCCTGGGCATTACAACCACGATGACTCAGGACGAACTACTGCAAGGGATCCGACACGTGATGACTTACGAGTTGTTACAAGAATGGAATTCGTGGGGAGAACACTATGCGATCAAGGACCAACTTCCATACTTCAGGAACCGTCTATTCTTGCCCAAGAAAGAGCTTAAGGAACAGGTCATCTCAGGGTATCATGACTCCCTAATTGAGGGTCACCCTGGAATTGCTAAGACTCTAGCCAAGGTAAAGCGAAGCTACTGGTGGCCCACGTGGTGTAAGGACGTTATTCAATTCATCATCCCTTGCGGCGTATGTGCACAAAATAAGTCGTCTAAGCAGAAACCAGCTGGACTCCTTAGACCACTATAAATTCCACTGGCGCCCTAGCATACCTTATCTCTTGGCTTCATCACCGACCTACCGTCCAGTCAAGGATACAATACCATTCTAGTGGTCGTAGACTTGTTTTCTAAAATGGCCCACTTCCTGCCATTTAATGGTCTCCCAAATGCATCCAGCCTGGCAAAGGTATTCCTCGAACACATTGTACGACTTCATGGGTTCCCGTCAGTGCTGATCTCTGATCGAGGTACTCAATTCGTATCCAACTTCTGGAGAAAATGCTGTTGCCGAGTATACTTATAATAATTCCCTGCACAGCTGTACGGGACAGACCCCATTTTACACAATATACGGAGGACATCCATGCACCTCCGAACTGGACGTGCCCACGACTCTGGAAATGCCGGCCATTAAAACCCTGCACACCATAATTTCACAGGCCTTCACAAGAGCCGTCGAACATTTACATCAAGCCAAAGACCGCCAAAAGAAATACGCAGACCAGCGTCGTGAAAGGGCTCCCAACTACCAGGTGGGAGACAAAGTTTGGTTAACGTCAAAACATGTGCCTATAAAAGGAACCCCGACATTTTCGCCCATGATATTTAGGACCTTTCACCATCAAATCTATTGTAAACCCAGCAGCAGTTAAACTGGCCTTGCCAGCCAACATGCATATTCATCCTGTGTTCAATGTGTCTCTCTTGAAACCAGTCCAACCTGGAACCCGGGTAACCATACCACCCGAACCAGTAATGGTCAAAGGAAAACCAGAATTTGAGGTCAAGAACATCCTGGACACAATGTACGTCAGAGCAAAACTATACTATCTAGTGGACTGGAAGGGGTATGGCCCGCACGATAGGACATGGGAACCCTGTGACTATATCCATGCACCACGTTTGATACAGAGTTTCCATCGTGATTATCCCACCAAGCCAGGACCAAACGGGAGAACCACCGTGAGAGGGGCTTTGGGGGGGGAGTGCTGTCATGACCCCTGGCCCTGGCCTTGGCAGACAAGACATCTGGGCTGCACCACAATCTTCCATCATGGCCTCAAAGGCCCCATCATGTCCCCCAAGATTCTTTTGGAGTCATTCCTGGCTCCTTTGTGCCAGGCTCAAATGGGAAGTCAGAGATAGCATTTACACAACATGGATGCCCCTGCATGGCGCAGTTCCAGAACTGAGCCATGCGGTCTAGCATTTAGGGTGTGGTCAGGCTTGGGGACACCTGGGATACCTGCAGGCTATATAAGCCAGGCCCACTCGGCTGGTCGCAGTGTGACGCTCACCACTGTCTGTTGGAATCCTCATCTGCATTCCTGGCCCGATTACCCGCAAGAACAAGAACACTGTTAGTATTCTGCTTCTGTCCTCCGATCCAGAATCCCGAACATCCAGCATCTCGGCGACTGCTTGCTCAATCTTGAAAGCCGCAACCTGGGAAGAAAGAGAACGGAGAAGCAGCATTAGTAAGCGTTTATTCTTCAACATTGAAAAACAACCAAAAAGGCGCACACTTACCTGAAATTGACTTGCTCTTGGTCCACGTCCATTCCGGGCCATTGAACGACCTGCTAGAAGAAAGAAAAGGTGGATTATCACGCAGAAATTCTAGAAAGCGGGTCGTGCTGCACTTTACTCACCGCTCTCTATCATCTCGGCAACATAAAGTCCAGAACATCGCAGCGGCCTGTAAGAAAGGGAAAACAAACAGGTTAGCACAAGAAAGGCACATAGCGATGCACTTCGCGCTTTCGCTTACCATCTCGTGCACAGCCCCAGGCAGCATGGCATCACCAGAACTCCTTCCGCACCTAAGAAAGAAGGAAGGACATTAATTGGGGCAATTGCAAAATAAAGGACAAACTACCAAAACAGCGAACTTACCTGGCGAACGGAGTCGCAGCAGGCCTGGACTCTGAGGGGCCCGCACCAGTGAAGCAACTAGGTTGCGACGCACCCATCCACAACGCGCCCCTGCACAGAACAGCAGGATGGAGAGCGCACCATACCAAAAATCAAGGTGAGGAGAGCACTAAGAGGTTGGGGTCCACAAGGGAGGTGGGCTCCGGGCTATGAGAGACAATAAAGCTAAACCCAAAATCCTGTGTTTTCAGACCTAGTCCTCAGCAGAACAAGAGAACAAGGGAGTGAGTCCAAGGTCGGAAGAAGTCCAACCAGACTGGTTGGTGTCCCTGTGGATATCAGGTGAGTGTTAGAGGCATAGGATATGAGAGCACAGACATAGCAACTTTCCTTAGATGTTCTCTCTCCCAACTTTCTCATGTGCTGATACCACATGTTATTACCCAATTGTGCTGAATTGTCTAGATAGGTATTTATCCCCTCACTATCTTCCTCTGCATTTCTCATAGAGAGAGTGAAATTCCCTGTCACTCTCTGGCCAGCCTCCCTTTGCCCTCTCCAAGCTCCCACCTGTGAGGCTAGAAACCTCAGGGTCATCTTCGACTCCACACTTTCCTTCTCTCCACACATCGCTGATGTCTCTAAGAAGTCACTCTACCAGCTGCACCTCTTCAGAGGTATTCTTCCTTTTCTCTCCTTCCCCCAGAAGCTCACTATCTTCAGAGCACTGGTTCTCTCTAGGCTGGACTACTACAACAGCCTCTTTCTAAATCTGCCTGCCTCTACTCTCCACACTCTGCAACTCATCCAAAACAGGACTTCCAGATTTGTCCTTGCCCTCAAGCCCAGGGATCGTTTCTCTGCAGGACTGAAATCTCCGCACTGGCTCCCAGTGGTGTAGAGGATTCATTTCAAAACTCTCTGCATTGTCCACAACACCTTTTAGGGCCTGGGGCCTCAATACCTTCAACTGTCTCTTCCTAAATATCTTCCTTCACGAGCTCTTCGCTCATCCGCCTCCAACTCCCTCAGGGTCAGTCGCTTCTCCAAGCAAGGAATTGGTGGTATATCTCTTTCTTCTGATGCGGCCTCCCTCTGGAACAGCCTCCCTGCCTCTCTGAAACTTGAGGAGAACCATCTCCAGTTCTGGAAGCACACCAATACCTTCCTCTTTGCTTCTGCCTTCTCTCCTTTTCTCCCCTGCTGATTTCCTGGCTGAAACTGCACTGATTACCTGGCTACCCTCTTATCTCAAGCCCCGGTTCCCTCCCCGCCAGTTGCACACCTGCACTGCCCCCTGTCAACCCTTGCACTCAGGGACTGTTCTATATCACTACTGCCCCCTACCAGCACTTGACACCTTATTTCTGCACTTACCCTTGCACTTGCCACCAGCTGGCCACACTTTATTTATTGTCCTTATTTATTTTACTGTTATCCTATGTACTGCACTGCCCCCTCCCTCTTTCCCCCTGCACTTTTCCCTTCTCCCATCTCTGCACTTGCACGATTTCAATGTCACCTGACCTAGTAAGTCTGTCTTCCATCTGTTCCCCCTCCCTTGCCTCATCGTACCTTGAAACACTTGTCTATAGGCGCGTTATAAATGCCATATCATTTCATATCATATCAATTGCGAAACGCGATGGCTGCTAATGACTGTTCGCAAGGAAAGTATCCTCTCATAACTGGGTCGAAAATCCCACTGTAATATGCTAAAGTTTTGTACCCCAATGTAGTCCTTTGTGTAAGCACTGGTGTCCTAACTGTCCCATTCATGTGTGAGAATAAGTAAAACTCCTCAGTATAATTGGGGATTCCCTAAACAGGGGCTGTACAAATTGCTTTCTTCAACTCTGCAAACCCTTCCTCCATTTCCTCAGTCCATTCTTTTTTTATTTTGTTCACTTGTGCTTTCTTTAAAGCCAGCAAGAGAGATCTTGTATACGTACTGTAGCCAAACACACAGGCTCTAACATAATTACATAGCCCCAAAAACTGTTGGATCTGTTTTACTGTCTTTGCTTTTGCAGTTTTCACAATTGCCTCAGCCCTATCAGGTGTCACCTATTTTCCCTCATGTGACATCAACTTTCCTATGTATAACACCTCTTTTTTGACAATACTGCAATTTCTCCTTGTCTACCTTGTATCCTTTGGATGCTAAAATAGTCTTCAACTGAATCGAATCTTGCCTGCACTCATCTTCTGTGGTTCTACAGATTAAAATCTCATCTATGTATTGTATCACCGCACTCTTAAGATCAATATTGCCTAAGTCCATCTGTAGGACTCTGTTAAAGATTGATGGAAACTTACAATACCCCTGGGGTAAACAAGTATGTTTTAGTCGAGTTTGACGGAATGTAAAGCAAGTCAAGTCTTGTGAGTCTTTGTTCAATGGGATTGAGAAAAACACATTTTTCAAATTGATCACCGTGAAATAATGAGATTCCACTGGGATACTGCATAGTATCTTCGTCGGATTAGGAACTAGGGGAAACTCTGCCTCTACAATCTAGTTAATCGGTCTCATATCTTGTATATATCTCTACGACCCTCCCTTTGATTTTATGATAGGATACACTGCGGTATTGCACGATGATTCTGATGGCACCAGAATACCTTGTTTCAATAGTGCTGAAATGGTCTTGAAAATACCCTCATCAGCCTCTCGAGACGTGGGGTACTGTCTTGCTCAAGGTAAAATTGCCCCTGGCTTCAGTTTTATTTTGACTTCCCCTATTCCCTTTAACAGTCCCACATCATAAGGACCTGTAGTCCATAGGACGCTGGGCACCTTTTCCAACTCTTCCTCATAAAATGCTGGGTGCTACCGCATTATTGCCATTCGCTGTGGGATTTCTCTTTTCTCTGTTCTAATCCAGTATGTGATGCTCATAAAGAACACTACTTAATCGTCTGTTGGGTCATCTCTAAACATGTCATCATCAGTAATGTCGCCAACCCTTCTTCGAGAGCTATCACTGTCCTCCATGGTCTACCCTCATCATCCGTTCCTTCGAGCATTGCCATTTCACTTTGTACTATGGCTGCTTCTAATTCTATAGGGATAGTCTGTCCCCCCTCTTCATCCATAGGTATCTGCGGTCTAAACAAGACCTCATCAGGTATTCTCACAGTTTTTCCCACTAAGCCAGGTATCCATGTATATAAAATGCTCACCCCATAAAGGAAAACCTCTGGCTCTACTGGAGCGCCTCGTAGAGCCACTTGCCCTGTGAACGCCAGTATACATTCGCTCACATTTAAGTAGCGTATTCCTGGAGTGGAACGCACTTTCCCTTTGTCAGTAAATTAAATTGTAATGATAGGTTTTGTCATCAAATCTCTTCCCAAAATGTTAACTGGTGTCTGTCGTGAAGACAATAAAGGAACAGATATGTAACACTCTCCTGTAGAGACTGCTAATGCATCAGTAAAAGGAACTCGACTCGTAGCTCCAGAGAACCCTTGAGCATTCATGGCAATTCCCAATATTTTTCTTCTCATATACATGAACCAGAGCCCCAGTGTCTACTAGAAAAGAATAGGATTTTCCTCCTATTGTCACCTCGACCCTTGGTTCCTCTTGGGGGTCTGGTGTCACAGATAGTACTGAACACATCAAGTCGTCCTGTGAGCTGTCCATTTGTGGGTATAGGCATATCCCTGCACCTGTGAAAGAATTTCCTCCTCCCACAGTGGCACCTCGTATCCTAGGTGTCATTAATTGTCCCGTGTTTGCATACTGCTGTGTCTGCATGGGGGCTTGTTGCGACTGCCCTTGTGGCAGATTAATTTTCACTTGCTGTGGTTGCTGTACCTGCTGCACTCGCTGCACTTGTGTCTGATACACTGTCTGATCTTGGGCAAACACTTCCCTAGTTTGTGTACTAGATGGTGGAGAATAAGCTGTCCCCCCTTTTGACAATTGGCCATTTTGTACATTCACTTGGCTCCCACATACGTGTGCAATGTGCCCTGTCATCCCACAAGTCCAACATACAGGGGGAGGCCACCTGCCTAGTCCTCCTTGGTTAAATCCTCCCTGTGTGTTTTAATTATCATTCTGTGCGTTCTGAAACCCTCCTTGATTATTTTGGAATCCACCTCTTCCTCCTCTGTAGCCCATACTTCTGCCTCTTGGTACGAACCCATAACCACCTTGGTCTAACGGGCCCCGATTATTTGCCTGTGATGCACCCACAGCTGCCTGCATTCCCGTCCCTTCTCCGCTTGTCAATACCGCCCCTTCTATGGCAAATTGTGACAGTTTCTTCTGAATTAACTTGGCTTCCTCAATTTTCCTATTCTCATCTTTCTTCATATTTTTCTCTTGCAACAACCGACAGTGATACACATTGTCAACCGTATTTGCGTCCATTCCCACTTGTTTCTTTATTTGCCTCTGTACAGGCTCAGGCAACCCCTGACATAAAATGTGGTAAAATAATGCCACTGTTTTTCCCACAGCTCGCACATTTCAAGTTGCCAACGCTCTTGAATGTCCTGAATGTAAGCAATATGGTCTTCATCTTCCTTCATCATATGTGTCATGATTGCACCCATATCTGATGTATCGGGATACTGTACCCTGAGAGCCCTCCATACATCTGCTCTACAGTTATTAAATGGTGCTCCGTCGTGCGCTGTATTTTGTGCTGTTACACTTGAATAGCCTGCCCTCCTCCATATGTCAGCAGCTCTGACACCAAGTATAGCTGCCAAGAGACCCTTAATGTCCCCTATGTCCAATGTGTTCCCTCCTGACATTTTCTCCAATTCGTATATCCATTTCCCAGCGCCGGAGGTCAAACATGGGAGCTTTCACCTTAAATTATCTTATCCCTCTGCAGCCATAGAATATACTGTGGTCTTGCTCCCCCTTTTTCCAATAAGTGAAACTGTGTAAACCTCAACCCGCAGTTGGCTCCCATTGTCTGCCTATCCATGGCAGGGACAACGTCCCTGACCGTCTCCTCGCTGGTATGGATCTTAACCTGCTCACATATGGCAGTGATTTTCCCTTCTCACTATACGATCATCCTCTGGGACGCTCTGGATATGCTATGGGATCTAGCGTTCTATCCTTGAGTTGCTCCAGGTCCGACCATCTTACTTCCTTGTCTGTCTGCAGGCTTCCCTCAGAGCACACGCTCTCCCTCCCTCTTCTACAAGGAAGGATTCTCTTACCTCGTCTGACATGTCTAGCCCCCAACTAGTGTGACTTTCATCCTCTCCATCCTTATCTAAGTTCATTCTGCTTAAGGACAACAATTTGTGTTCTAGACTAAATGGATTTTCTCCTTCGTTTTGTGATTGAAATACTAGAGATTGACCCCCTTCCCTCTACTCTCAGATTTGCTGGCGTCTTTTAATTCTTGATAGGCACTATCGATCCTGTCTCCAACGCTTCTTATATCAATGTTTTCTTCCTCCAACACTACTCTAGATGCCCCTGATGTTTCTCCCTCTAATGGGAGGAACTCTTCTATTCTATCCCACCGTATTGCTGGGCTTGGCTCTATTGGTACCTTACGAACAAGGCTAATATAAAAGTCCTGCTGTCTCCTTTTTTGTTCTAATTCATCGTCTAATTCCCTGCGTTTTCTTGCCTCTCTTCTAATTCTCTCCTCCTCTTGTCTTCGTTCTTCTCTCCTCACTCTGGCCCTCCTTGCTTCCTCCTCCCTTTGTAGCTGTATTGTTTTGTCCCTTAATTTCTGCACTTTCTCTTCCTCTCTCTTCCTTTCTGCTTTGTCCCTGACTTCTATTGCTCTCTGCCCATTCCTCTTTTTTCTCTTGCTCCTCATGATGCATCTGTCAGGAATGGCACTCTGTCAAGAGTGGCACAGGGTACCCAGGTAGATTTTGGGTGGCTGTGCCGAAGTAAGGTAGCAGATAAGCACACACAGCAGGGAGTTAAACAAGAAAGAAGAGTAGGAAACTGTAGCTGTGAGCCAGAAGGGGCAAAAGATACAAAGGTACAAACAAACTGGATTCCCTCTTGGGGTGTATGCTGAAAAGGGAAAGAGTGTTCCACGAACCTTAGGAAACTCCAGCCTTCTGCACAGATTGCTATAACAGAGGCCCACGCTGTATGCTCATGGCTGGGAACAACAGCAGTGGGTGTCTGTAACACTGAAAACGCGACAAGGGAAGGGGCAGAGGTTGCCTGCCGGAAACCAACAGGCAAGCTCTGTACAAAGGGATTACATAAGACACATGAGAGGACAAGAACAGATATATCCAGCGAAGGAAGTCAATGAGCAATCTAGCAGAAGGAAATGAAGGACAGGCAGTTAGACTGAAGTAGATAACCTAAGGTGGAGTACAGAGGACTCAAGGAAGAGAACAAGGGAGCAGCAGTCAGGAAAACAGAAGGGCTGCAAAGTAGGAAGCAGGTCTGCAGTCAAGAGTGGGACAAGATGCAGGCAAACTGTAGTGGACTACGGAGGACTGTAGTAGGCTGCAAAGCAGGGAGTCCAGAAGAACAGGACAGAGAGAGATTAGTAGGAGGCGACAGACAGAGAGCCCAAAAGAATAGGGCCGCGAGGTAGGGAGCCCAGAGGAGCAGGGCTGTAGGCAGCTAAGTGTAAAACAGGCTGTACTGCAGAGGAGTGTAGCAAGCCACAAGGCAGGGAGTCCAGAGGACACGGGCTGTAGGCAGCGGAGGGAGCAGGCTGCAAGGAAGGAGCCCAGAGGACAGGGGCTGTAGGCAGCGAAGAGGTGCAGGCTGCAAGGTAGGGAGCCCAGAGGACAATGGCTAGGAGACAGCAGAGAGTTGCAGGCTGTAGGGCAGGGAGCCCAGAGGACAAGGACTGTAGGCAGCCGGAGTGAGGCAGGCTGCAGGGCAGGAAGCCCAGAGGACAAGGGCTTGGAGACAGCAGAGGGTTGCAGGCTGTAGGGCAGGGAGCCCAGAGGACTAGGACTGTAGGCAGCTGGAGTGAGGCAGGCTACAGGGCAGGAAGCCCAGAGGACAAGGACTGTAGGCAGCCGGAGTGAGGCAGGCTGCAAGGCAAGGAGCCCAGAAGAGCAAGACAGCAAGGAGTGAGCCCAGAGGAGCAGGGCCGCTGGCTGTAGAGGGCTGCAGAGGACTGTAGTAGGCTGCAAGGCAGGAAGCCCAGAGGACAAGGGCTGTAGGTAGAAGGCAGCGGAGTGTGATCGGCTGCAAGGCAGGGAGCCCGGAAAGGGCACTGGATCAAAACAGGATAATGCAGCAACAGGGACAGCATACAAAGTAGCGGGTCAAGGCAAACAGGAGCGGGGAGATCTCAATATGCAAGACACTGTGCTCCTGCAGGCAGCTGCTTATATACAGCCCTGCCCTGTTCTGATGCAGGCTAATTGACAGCACCTGGGGCAGCACACCTGATGACAATCTGCCTCCTCCCTCTCTGGTCCTGAGCAGGTGGAAGCAGCACTGGCCGCTAGGGCTTCTGGGGATTGTGGTCCCAATAACGATGAATGAGAATAGCCAGGAATTGAGGACTGTAGCCAGGTGCATTATGGTAAATGTAGTTAATTGAATAAAATAAGAAAGAACCAAAGTTGAGCAAATGGAAATAAAAGACAAAGGCATGAAAAGGAGTTGTTCAAGGAGTATTAGGAGGATAAATGAGTACCAAGTAGTCCATGATGGTTGCCAATGCGTGTGCCAGCGGCGCGGGCATGACAGCATCTGTTCTCGATGCTCTCTACTCTTTCTTTTATGCTTGTCTTCCTTCAATCTTTTTTCTCGTTCCCTGTCTTTTCTATCCTGCTCATCCTTGTCTTCTCTTTGCCTTATTTCCTTGAGGCTTTTCCCATCTAGCTTGAGTAATATCTGTCCTCCCATCCTTTTGTTCTGCAGAAGCGTTGCCTCGTCAGCTTTATCCTTCTCCCCTTTCCATCTCTTAGTCTCCCTTTCTATTTCAGTCGATAAGTTTGACCGCTCACTCTTCTGTTCTTTGTCTTGTATGATCTTAAAGATCTCTTTTCTCTTATTCGCCTCTGGACTATCGTCACTGCTATAAGCGGGTGGTTCGTACATCGGGTTACTATATCCTGTCGCCTTTATCAGTTCCTTTAAAGGATACAACCCTACTTCTTCTGCACTTGTGCCTTTCACTTCAGGCGAGGTAACGGGAGCTGAAGGCTCGACACCTTTCTCCTCTCACTGGCTAAGCATCCACTCCTCAGGTGGCAGATCTTCCCTGGCTTCCTGGTATATTTTCCAGAACTCCTGGATCGCTAATCTTTTCTCTAATTTCTTCCCTGTGTATGCAGCGTTCAAGTACGTGGTCATGTGTTGCAATACTGCTTTCGACAGTGGTCCCCCTTGTGGCCATGGCATGAACATCTTATCTGCTGTGCCTTTCACCCATTCCGCAATATACTGTTTGAGCTTGGGCATGTGCTTTGGCAGTGTCTTGCATAAGTGCATTAAAGAAGTGTCTCCCATTGTGACAAGTCTCAATTGACTGTCAATACTTGCCAGACTTTGCAAAATTCTCTCACCACTTTTCAATACTTTTAAAAGAACATACATGTGCACCCCAATAATTGCCACACAAACCACTACTTTTTTCAATGATCTCTGTCTATCTCTGGATTGGTACCCTTTGCCGGTACCAACCACTTCCCTAGATAGTCCCTATAGCTCCTTAACCTCGTTTCAATATTTCACAACTTGTATCTCTTTTCTACACCTTGAATCAACACAAATATACAAACAAACTAGTCGACTTTGCACATTTAATAAAAACACCCCGTTATCACTCTTTTTTCTCTCTGCCTCTATTCAATTACCCTGTCACAGGGTTTAAATCGTCTCCTTATGTGAACATGTTCACACGCAGCCTATTGACCCGCACTGAAGTGTGAGACAATTTCTTCTGCAGCTCCTTTGAGTCAGGTGTCTAGGCGCTACTATATCTTTATACAATATGTCCTGTTACTTAAAATGATCACAACCCCGTCCCCTTAATTTGCCATTCCCTTAATCTACTCACCATTCGTCCGTCAATTGACTCAAGGCCTTCGATATTGTCTCCTCCTCCAACCAACCACTTTCACCTTCCGTCCGCAGAACGCCCGTGAAAACCATGTAGGGATTTCATCAAAGAGGGACCCTCCCCACCATCTTCCAGCTAGACGGTGGAGGATGCCTGATCGTCCGAAAATCTGGAGACAAACTAGTTTGGATCTTTTGAAACCATCCGACACGGCAACTACGTGAACATAAGGAAACTCTGGGTAGCGTATCATGAGGTGGATGGAAAGCAGAGGAACTCTTACACCAAATAACTGAACCACCTCAGGAAGATGGCAGGTTTGTCTGTTTTAATATCAATTGTCTAAAACAGGGAGTTACAACGGACATCAATGGACGTCGCACAGAATTCTCTCAAAGCATTTCATAAAAAATTGTACTTAAGGGGTTGGGTTGTGATTGGACATCTACTGTCAAGTGGACAACTCATGCCCACACCTAGTGCAAGTCATATTCAGCCTTTGTTAGATACACAGCACATCATTGGCTCTCAAACTATAAGGCCCTTCATTATACGGCCCTCTACAATTGATTGGCACGCTCGTGCCAGTCTGGAATATTCGGCTCACTAGCAGCATGTAAGCTCATACCCAGGAGGTGGACTGGACTGTACCTCCCCACTCAATTTGCCCAACATCTCTCATCGCCCATGCCGTCTGCCACGAAGATTGTCTTTGAACTTGGCCTTGTAATTTATTCTTGTCTCTGAGAATATAAGGGAGTGCAGGCACATGCTTATCATAGTTCTGAAACTGTATGCCCAACTCTATTTTCATCTTTGGTTCACGTGACAGGAGACCACAACTGGGCCCATTTTGCAGGATTTAATTGTCTTAAATGAATAAAACTTGGCACTCATGGTGTTCTTTCTTTGCACCTTAATAAGGCATGATTCAGCATCTCACAGTCAGTGCCGTCAAGAATAGATAACCAATCTTGGCTGCGTCATACTTGACACGAGGCCCGACAGCCCTTCTTGACTTGTCTACAATCCCAGCTAATTCTTTGCTGCAACACAGCTTTCTATCCTTTTCTCCATGGGTTTGAACTTACTAAAGTTGTGACACTGATATCCAGCTTCTATAAAATGGCGGCTTCGCCTGCGTTCTATTCACTACGTATAGCCACCTTCTAAGATTCCTTGATCTACTTGCATTTCTGCATCTGTACAGTTTATTGCACGATTTGCATTTTCTGCAGTGCTCTTCACACATGCAACCTTTATTTCATATATGAAAGTTTACTTGATTCCTCTCTTTGTCATCGGTTTCTATAAGGTCCATAAACTCTCTTCTTCAGCCAGTCTTCTCTGTGCGTCATGCTCATGTCTTATGACGTCACCAATTCCTTCTCTTGGTCTTTTCATATTTCTTCAGGAACTTCCGCCATGAGATTGTCATCTTTTCAGGAATACATCTGATAGGGTTTTCTTAGTGGATACCTTCTTTCGAAGATTCGCTGTGGAATAGTCACAACTGCAGGTGTCAAACATGGCACAATTTCAGGCTACCAGCAAACAGGTAGTAGGGGGCGGACTCCCTGCAGAGGGATTCAGCTGCTCCTCTACACAAGTGTATTTGAAGAGACAGTAGGGTGTCTTTAAAGTTTATCCACAAATCAAATTTAAACGAGGGGCAACACCCACTGTAGCAAAAGTGAGAACAGTTCAGTTGTCTCTCAGGAAGGAAGCTGAGTCGGAATTAAAAAGGATGTTGAGTGAGGGTGGGATTAAATGTATGGATGCTTCTAAATGGGTTAGTCCCATTGTTGTGGTGAGAAAAAGTAAGTGGGCAGTAAGGATTTGTGTTCATTTGAGAGAGGTCCACAGGAATGTGGTGGCAGAGAAGTGTATGCTTCGAAAGATTGATGTGCTTATCAATGACTTGTCTGGTGCAAAACTATATTCTCTTTTTGATCTTAGATCAGTGTATTATCAAATCAGGTTGCACCCAGAGTTATCTGATCTTACAACTTTCATTAGACACATGGATATGGTTAAATGTGTTAGGGTGGCATTTGGCTTAAAATCTGCAATACGTGTATTTCAGAATATCATGCACAGCATTATGGCCCATCCTTGTTGCCAGAATGATAAAATACAACAACCTTTTGATTGAAGATAAGTTATTTAATTAAGTTGAAAGAGTAACTGCAGTGTGACCTCTCTCTTACAGTTCCAGGTCCTAATGGCCCACACCTTACATTTCCAATTCTTTGCATGTTAATCAGCACATCTATAAATAACATATTTTAAGATAACTATATATCACCAACAGCTTGAGCTTTTGAGTAGGCATGGGATAGGCATTTGCCAGGCACTGCCATAAGTGGCCATAAGATGGGAACAGGTGGAAAAAGGTGCCGGTACCTGGGCATGTGATGTAATTCCGTGGCAAATATTTAATATCCCCCTTAGGGTAATGTTACTTTTGTAAATCATCTGTTTTCATATACATTTTGTTTCTGTTTGTTTTGTTTTTGTCGCTGGTAAATGTCCTAATTTGTAACACCCTGTTAATCTGGCTCACTACTTGCGCTCATCTTTATGCTTTTGTTTAGACACCCATCTGGGAAAGCTTCTGCAATTTGTAAATGTTTTACTGTAAGTAATTTTTGATTGAAATTGACATCCCTGTTCTTCAAATAAATACAAATAATACATGTATCCAAGTCAAAAGAGCTGGCTTTATGATTGCTTGTTTTAGACAGGACACCAGTGCAAGGAACAGATGCAAGGAACGGGATATCATATCATGCCTCCTTTATTGTATATATTGGCCTAAGCCCAGTCGCTCTGCGAAGAAAACCGCGTTGCAATGTTCCGATCTTAGATCGACTCAGCCGCCATTTTAGGTCCGTCTGCCATTTTGATTTCTGTTCTAAAGTAATTCTGTGTTCTAAAATGGTGGACAGTATTTCCCGCTTGTAACTAAGCCGTCCTGCACTTTGTACGTTAGTTAATGTGTAAACTGTACGTTGGCCGAATGTTTGGGTTGAGTAAAGAGACCTTGTCCCATGCCTGACTTGTAGACAGAGGATTACCTGCGCCAACAAGTCCGATCCGCGGACATACATCAACCACAATGCAGTGCCAATACTGAATGTGGACACTGGCTGAACTACATTGTATAGGACATGTGTTAAAGTTTATTGTTATTCCCGTGAATACACTGTTGCCATTGTGACTTGTTTGTATGTGAATTTAGGATGATCCATATGCATATAGTTGGACAAACTAGAAGTGAACTCGGCACGAACCCTAGACCTAGTATCATTAACCTGTAGAGGGGCTGGACATTATAATTGGAAATGTATAAAATGTGCAACTGTTTAGACGTCCAGTACCACTCACTTCTCACACCGAAAGGGCTGGTATTCGCTGTGATGTACTGAGGGCCAGATAGCTATCTGATACTTTGTTTCTTTGTAAACTGTACAGTCTTAGAATAAAGATCTGAGAATCTTTATAAGCCTGTGTTTGATGTATTTCCTTTTGGGGTACTCAGCCTCGATATTTCCGCTTGCTTTTACAACACATATTACTTATAAATCAACTGGCTGAAGACAGACATTGTTAAGAGATGTTTATTAAAACAGGAGCTCATTTAAAAATGCTGATTAAATATAATATTGGCACGCCCTATATACCAGAACATTTGGTGTTAGTTTGGGATTTAGCTATTTTAAAGAGGTCCCTAGAGGGTATGTTTCGGTAAGGAGGGATAGGTATTTGTGGGAATGCCATAGGGATTAACATGGTGAAGGGTAGTCAATTGGTGGGTACTTTGCAAGCACACCCATAGGATGTGTGTCCCTCCTGACATGCCATCTCCGACCTATATGTGTTCCAATGCAAGAGTTCTGGCTTATTCCTAATACCCAAAACTTAAAAAAGGATGGATGCAAGTCTGTGAATCAGCCATAACTACTTGCATTGCTTTGTTTAGCCTTCCATAACATTGTTTCTAAATTAGCCTTGGCACTGACACTAATGAGAGCAGCTCTGCCCAAACTGCTAGACCACAAGGTCTAATAATGCCCGTGGTGGCTTGTTTTCCAGTGCAGAGGTGGTATGGCCTAGCAAATGAGATTGAACTGCACCGTTTGGTGGCAGAACTGAGTCGCTAATGGCTTGTCCCCTTCTGTAATGACAGAGACATACTAAAGAATTATAGTATGGAAGGCTGCCCAGTGCAATGATAGTGGTAATGTTTAATTCAATGCCTTGCATCTATAACATTTTGATTTTAATACACTCTCCGCTGCAGAATTATTAGTTTGGGCTCTCTGGTGGCAAAGCTATCTATGGCAAAGCTATCTATAAACTGAAAATATTTTATTAGAGTACAGCTAGGGAGAAATGGCATATGAGGAGGGACACAAAGCTTGAGGCGCGGTCTGGTTATTTCCCCACCCATTGCCTACCAATGACCATGCTAATCCCTATGGCCATTCCCAGCCAGTTCCTGCCTCTCCCTGCCCAAAACACCTCCTCATGGGAACTCTTTGAGCTCGCTTTAATCAAGTCTTACCATCAAACTTTGCACTCGAAGTGCCTGCCAGTGTTTTTTCAAAGCAGTTTCTGAGAGTTAATGATTTGATTGGAGCTGCATACAGCAACTGGTGTAATACAAATGACTAAGCTGGGTCTGCCTTAGCCACTCAATGGCCCTATTCCGAGTTTAGAGGTAGCCATGGTGCTATTAGCGCCATGGCTGCCTCCAAAATCAGTCTGACTCCGGTCTGGTGAAGGGAGTAATTACCGGTCCAGTCCGAGGTCGGCGGGACCGGTAATTCCCCATTAACCAGAGCCATTCCCCATTCCCATTTGGGCCCCCGTAGGGCTCAATGGGAAGGGGGAAGGCGGCAATAACGGTACCGCAAATTGCGGTACCGTTATTGACCCCGGTATCCCTTTGCGGATCCCGTCCATAACACCTGGTAAAACCAGGCGTTAAGGGAGGACCCGCAAACGGACCTCGGAATAGGGCGCAAAAGGATTACCGGCACCGGTGTCATTACCGGTGCCCGGTATCCCTTTGCGCCTGGGTCGTAATGACCCCCAATATATAATCGCGATCCGTGTTTTTCACTGAAGCCCTGTTAAAAGAAAGAAATGGCAAAGTCAAGAGTTTTGGCTTGTGTATAAGTATTAGGCATTTGCCAGGCATTTGCCAGGCACTGCTTTTGAATGACTGGGTACTCACAGCATTTTGCACCTGATGCCATCAATGGCCAGTCAATACCAGTACGGCAGTGCCCGGCAAAAGTGGCTTTCCCGTGCCTACACAAAAGACCAAACCTTTGGTATTGCCAATGCCTATTCTTTCTTACTACCAATCTTATGTTTTCATTTATAGTTAAATAGTTAATGAATCAGAATATATATTCTGAATGTAATCTCGAAGGTCCCTCAGTCGGCTTTTGCACCTGCTGCAGGATCTGTGCGGACGCAACCTCACCTGTCATTTATTGTTCGTTAGAGGTTATTTTGTTGCAGTTACTACCCTTGGATCTTGGGATATGAAGTGCGAAGGGAAGTGTTGAAGAAGATAGAGATAGTGGTGTATTGTCTGATTTCTTTTTGACAGGCAGCACTGGGTACATTTGGCCGAGTTAGAGTTCCAGTCTTACAGCAGCAGGTTACGATGTGAGGTAGGCCTTTATATGATACGCAGAGTGATTTATGGGACCAGAAATAACAGCACCTGGAGTGAGTTTTTTATTGGGCTGGAAATATCCCCTATTGAGGGTTGCAAGAGTCACCGTTTAAAGTCATATTTAACATTTGGTATGATGATTCGGAGGAGATCACCCCTGCCATTAGGGTGGACAGGAAGCAGAGAGACTGGTTGATCAGAGAAAAGGACCTTTTAGGTCAAAGAGATAAGAGGTAGCTGTAACGCAAGAAAGACGGAAAAGAGGGGAAGGTAGGTAAGGTTGCGGCCCAGTAGAGCTGAGAGACAAAGGAACATGTACACTATAAGGAGAGTGTGTAGCTAGGGGGAGACTGTGCAGGTAACGAAAAAGGGTTTTAATGTTCTTAGAGAGTTGACGGTGGTGTAGGAATTGAATGTATTAGGTCATTGTTTATGGCATTTTTAGTGTGTACAGCGAGAGGTAGAGAGTGTGGAATATGTCGATTGAGATTACCACCAAGAAATGCCACCCCTGAAACTAAGAACATGTGGGCATCGGTTTGCTGTCCATTTACTCCCAATTCAGAGACTGCGGCAGTGGTCCCAAATGGAACGGCCGCAGGCCGTATCTGGACCCTAAAACCCCCCTCTCTGGTCCTCCACACACAGTGTATGCTGCAGAGGAATGTGACCTGACAGAGAAGATCAAGCACAAGTCTCATCAACCACAAAGGTTTCAGTACTGGTAGGATAGCTCAGCGGGTTGAGTGCTCCCTGCTGTGATTTGAGTGTGATCTGCAGGTCACAGGTTCGAATCCTGGCAAGGCCAACCCAGCCTTTCATCCTTCTGAGGTTGATAAATGAGTACCAATTTCAGTTGGGTTATATTGTATGTAAATATGTGCTCTGTAAAGCGCGTTGCATTAAGGCGCTATATAAATAATACATGAAATGAAAGTACTTTTACCATTTGGGGCGGGGGGTCATTCGGCATACTAAAACAAGGCCGGACTGGGCCATAGAATTCTCTCAGGCACCCATAGAAAGTGGTGCACAGTCACAAGTGGCAATTCTTTGCTTGAGTGGTACCCAAGATGCCGTCTGTTGATACATGTGCTGCAAATGTTGCATTTTAGATGGCATTTGGTCACTATCAGTGCTCAAATCTACCAGCTGCACAGTGAAGTGACCCTTCTGCTGCAACCCCAGAGAGTACACACGGGTCTGCCCTGTTTGTGTGAGCTCCCGTAATCACGCTTGAATCAATTAGTTCAGCAAATGTTCCTTTAAAGTGGAGACAGGTCGGATCTTATGCACAAAACAAAACATGTTTCCAAAAAGTAGAAGTCTAGCTTGGCTTTCAAAATTGCACAACATTAGAGTGACAGATATTTGCAAAAGGATCCGACCCTAACAATAGGGGCTGTCACTGCATTCAGGTCCTGTCGGGCCCACACACATGCAAAGAATGGCAGCAATGCGGCCGATGGGCGTGCACAGTGTCACCTGCACAACAGGTCCCGTGGCTAGAGGCAGCGGCAGGCACAGCGTTTAGGTGTGAGTGGCCTTTGAAAGTTGCACCTCATGGGAGACTGATGATAGCCCACGTGGTACACGTATTCATGACCAAAGCTCTATTTTTATAACAATAAGCGTACCAAGACCGCTCCTTCTCTTGCCTCTGAGAGCGGATCTCCCTGGGGCATGACTGCACCCTTGTGTACTGGGGCTCATTAGACTGAGGCCTACGGAGACTGGAAGGGAATGGAAGGTGCCAGGCGGGAACACTACATTGGTACTGCGGGAGCGCCGCACCAGCCATTGTACTGGCTTGGAACACGGGTGTTATTAGCAGGCATTGTAGGCTGCCTGAGACTTCTCCGCCTCTCCCAACGTTCCCGTCCTCTTAACCCCAACTGACCGCCACACCCTCTTCCCCGACGTCTTCCCTGAAGTCACTAACTCAAGTTCCACCCTCCCATCTTCAGTGCAGGTGCTGCAAGTACATGGAGCAGGAGCTGGGCAAGTTCCCTTCTCCATTCTCTTAGCAGCCATATTCGTCGTAGTGTTTATCTTTCATTGTGCAAGCCATTTGTTTTGCCCAAAATAGATCTCTTAGTAGCCCAGGCGAATGTTCATAGCTGCTAAATTCTTCAATAAGGTCAAGTTCTGAGGGACGCACAAGCTGGGAATGGCCCTTAGGCCCTTAGGCAATCATAACTCGGGCTGCTCAGCCGTTCCCAGTTGGGATGGCCCTCAGAATCTTGCATTATCGCCTCAGTGTGGGCGCCTGGTGTTGTGAGAAGTCATGGATATTCCTGCTGAGGTAGCTTTGTCATTGTCATCGTGCCTGGTTCTGTCAGACTCTGCTCTATTCTGCACACTGATGTGTACCGGGAGAGCCTTCCACTTGTTCTGGCATGACCTTTGCACTTCCAGCTGCAGGTGTTGATTGATGTGTGCGGTTATGTCACAAAGGGCTCTTAAGGTCTGGCGTTAGGTGGCCATGAGAAAATGAAGTACAGCTGCTTAGGCCTCCTTATGGGGAGGGGGCTTCAGACCCCCGACCCCATTCTCTTTGTATGATTGTGGAAAGACTCTTTGAGAATTATTAAGGTATGTGTTGAGTCTACTTATCTATGTGTTATTTAGGTAGGCATGCATTGAACAATGATTAACAATGTAACATAGTTCTGAGTGTGGATCCAGACCAATCACAATGTTCTTTTCATGTGTTCATTTCAGTGTTCCATTTAAGGTATGTGTATTCTTAGAGTGTTATTATTTGTGGAGTTCTCTATCGAGTTCTGAAATCTTCAGTTGGGTCCTGCCTTTACAGGTGGTGCCTGCTGTCGCTTGAACTAGACTTAAATAAAAAAATCTTGATCTACTACATTGCCCCAAGTTCACTTTTTAACATTGGCGACGAGGATTCATTTCACAGACCCCTGACGCCGGCCCCAGCTGCTGGCTCTCTGTGTTTTTGCCGAGTTGCTGGTGCTGTGTCTTCTCCGCCGCACCAGCGACAGCAGGCGAGGCAGATCAAAGGCGGAGAAGAAAGGAAGGAGGAGGCAGGCCAGTCAGGCAAGTCGGCTTTTATTTGGAGAAAAAAGGAGCCGCGATGGAGCCGCGCACAGCTGCCAGAGCGCAGGCCCCGCTCTTCACCGCCTGCGTTCGCTACAAGGCGGTGAAGGAACATTGGAGGAGGAGGAAACCCAATCAGGCAAGTCGGCATTATCGGGGGAGAAAGGAGAGCCGCGGGGGAGCCGCGTGAGCCGCGGAGGAGCTGCACGAGTACTGCTGCAGCAGAGCAGGCCCCCGCGAGCCGCGAGGGAGCCGCGCACAGCTGTCAGAGCGCTAGCTCTGCCCCTCACCGCCTGCGTGCCAGCGCACACGGCTCTCAGCTGGCTCTGGCGCGCGCAGACACGCGCTGCAGCACACGCTGTGGAGGGCGTGTCAACTCGAGCCCTGGTCTCCATTGTGACACCAGTTGCCCAGCAACGACTCGGCTCTATCTTCAGGAGCCCCGGTCTCCATTGTGACGTCAGCTGACTGCCAGCAGAACTCCCACGGCTGGGAGAGAGAAAAAAAAAAAGGAACACCTAATTAGCAACAAAGAAGACACTTTGTTCCAGCAATTTATATTTATATAAAAGGAAAAGTGGAACTTAGGAGCCTTTACATCAAAGGCAATTGTTCCTACAGTGAACAAATTTGACAATTGTGTTTTTGCATCACATAGTTGAAGATCTGCCGCCTCACATCCACCACAGCCACTTCCTACACACACATAGCTGGCCATTCTTTCTTCATCATGGCAGCATCAATTCCCCCACCTATTTCGTTCCTCAATGAACCCAGCCACCCCCCCCTCTGGTGGGACAAGTGGAAGGACACATTTGAGAATTACTTGGTGGCAATGGGCGGAGACAGATTTTCTTCAGCTCGCAAAAAAGCTCTGTTGGTTCACAATTTGGGCATAGGAGGATGCAGGATCTTCGATGGGCTGACTGGAGACCATATGTTGGAGGCGGGTGATGCTGATGAATATGCATTGGCCCTCAAAAAACTACAGGACCATTTTGAGCCCAGAAAAAATGTCAGCTTTGAAAGACATACATTCTTCCAGCGAGTACAAGAACAGTCAGAGTCAGTTGAATCATATGTCGCTTGCTTGAGGTCATTAAGTTACTCATGTGAATTTGAGCATCTGACTGATTCTCTAATCAGGGATCAGTTACTCAGGTGCACCAATAATGCCAGAATCCAAGAGAAGCTACTGGCCAAAGATATGAAACTGGATGAGGCACTCGAATTAGCCAGGAGCATCGAACAGACATCATTATATGTTAAGGAGCTAAAGGGTGGCAAACAAAGTCCGACCACCATGTCAGTCTGTGCAATAGACCAGAAGAAAAGGTCAAACATTCCCAGTGGAAAGAAAGGTAATTGGACTGCGAAAAATGCATGTACCAGATGTGGTAACCCCAGACATGGTGCAAACTTTCCGTCGTGCCCTGCCAAATTTGCCGAATGCTTTAAGTGCAAGAATAGAGGACACTTTGCAAATGTATGTAAAGCTACTTCCATAAATTTCCTCGAACCCAGAGTAGAGAACAGGGCCAGCATTGAAGAATCCGTCAGGAGAAATTACAACATTCAAGAAGTATCAGCCACCCAGGAACCAAGTGCCAAGTTTGTTTTCGGAATTTCGGCTACCTCAAGCGAGGCTAAGAGTCCGGCAGACACCTTCCTGATTGATGGGTGCAGTTTAGTCATGAAAGTTGACACTTGTTCTCCTTGGACCATAATCTCAAGGGATACCTTGGTGAACATATTGAAGAAGGGTGAAGGGGCAATTAAACCCACTGATGTTAAAGCCTGTGGATATGGAGAATCTACGATAGAAATCTTGGGGGAATTTTCTGCATCTGTCAGTTACAAAGGAAAAGAATGCCAGGCCAACATTCTGGTAGCAAACAAGGGAGCCTCTTTATTGGGATGGGAAGAACAAAAGAACTTGGGTGTAAGAATACAGGCAAATGCCCCCCAGCCAATATCTATTGCTGAAGTGGAAGATGACGTCTGGACTAAAGAGTTTCCTGAAGTGTTTTCCGAGAAATTAGGGAAACTTAGAAATTTCGAACACCATATCAAACTAAAAAATGATGCGCAACCGGTGATACACAAGGTTAGGCAAGTGCCATTGAAGATGAGAAGTAAGCTTTGTGTAGAATTAAATGACTTGGTGGACAAAGGAGTAATCAAGCCAATAACAGCAACCGAATGGTTATCGCCGGTTGTACTAGTAGCCAAAGCAAATGGAAATCTGAGACTATGTGTAGACTTACGCAGCCTCAATCGGAACATTGTTGTAGAGAGACATCCTCTTCCTAACATATCGGAGACTCTTTCCACCCTGGGGGAACCGAAGATATTTTCCATCATTGACTTGTCAGCAGCATATCATCAAGTTCCGTTGTCCAAGGGTTGCCAGCATCTTACAGCATTCATCACTCCCGAGGGGGTGTTCAAATACAATCGCATGCCTTTTGGATTAGCTTCCGCTGCTTCTGTTTTTCAAAGCGTGATGGAGGAAGTGCTTAGAGGGCTAAGGAAAGTAACTGTGTTTCAGGATAACATACTAGTGTTCGCCGAAAATGAAGAGGAACATAATGAGATTTTGAGGGCTGTCCTAGTCAGACTTAAAGAATCTGGTTTGACTGTGCATAGAAAAAAATGCAAGATTGCTGTTAGAGAAGTAGACTATTTAGGTCATAGAATTTCTGGCGATGGGATTGCTCCGAAAAAGTCTCTTATTGATAGCATCAGCAGTGCTCCCCAGCCACGAGACAAAGATCAGTTACGTTCTTTCATGGGGCTGGCGGAGTACTACCACAAATTTGTAAATGGTTTTGCCACCATCTCCACTCCGTTAAGAGAGTTGTTGAAAAAGAATGTGAAGTTTGTGTGGTCGGGCGAATGCCATGAAGCTTTTAGGAAAATAAAAGAGTGCATAGTGCAAGCACCCTCTTTGGGAGGGTTTGTGTCGGGTAGGAACACTGTTTTATCGGTTGATGCAAGCAATATGGGTCTAGGTGCAGCTTTGTCTCAGGTGGACTCTGGTAAGACCGAACATATAATTGCGTTTGCCTCAAGGCCATTGAAGGGAGCGGAAGAAAACTACTCTGTGATTGAGAGGGAGGCATTGGCGGTCTCTTGGGCTGTAGCACATTTCAAATTCTATCTATGGGGTCAAACTTTTACGGTAAAAACTGACCACAAACCTTTAGTCCAACTACTAGGTAGTGTAGAGTGGGCCAAAGGATCACCCAGAATTTCTAGATGGATGATTGAACTTCTAGCCTATGATTTCAAGATAGTGTACATAGCTGGTAGAGACAATGTAGTAGCAGACTGTTTGTCTAGGTTACCGGTGGAGGGCAAGGATTCAGAAGAAGCATCCTTAGAGCAGGGCTTGAGTATTTCTGAGGTTGAATACAATGCCATAGGTAGAGATGAATGGGAGATTGCTGATAGTGAGGATCTTATATTGAATCAAGTCAAGGTGTGGACCAGGACAGGGTGGCCTCACAAAAACATTGTAGAAAAACAATTTGACTGCTTTTACTGCATAAAGGATGAGCTGAATTTATCAGAAGACGGTCTAAAACTCAGGAAGGGTACCAAAGTGATCCCACCCAGCAATGTTAGATCCAAGCTGGTGAGTATAGCTCACCAAGGCCATTTAGGGATGGGAGGAACCAAAAGATACATCAGGGAGTTCTATTGGTGGCCGGCAGTTGACAGTGAAGTAGAGAGGTGTGTGAAGAACTGCAGAGAGTGCGAGAGGAGTGATAAAAGTAAGGTGGTTAGGGAAGCACCCATTAGACCTGTTAGTGTTCCGGGTGAACCCTGGAAAAAGGTGGCTGTGGACCTGATGGGCCCACTACAGAATTTGGGGGAGAATCTCAAATACTTAATAGTGTTAGTAGATTACCACTCAAAGTGGATAGAGTGGAAGGCAATTGGTGAGGCAACCACGGCCCAAATGATATCATTTTTTGAAGAAACATTTTACAGGGAAGGCTTCCCCACGGAATTAATTTCAGATAATGGTGTTCAATTTTGTTCTGACAAGATGGTGGAGTTTTTCAAAACGTTTGGTATAAGGCATTACAGAACAGCACTCTATCAACCCAGGGCTAATGGGCTGGTAGAGAGGGCAAACAGATTTGTAAAGGGAGGCTTGCAGTTAGCTATGGCGGCAGGTTTGGAGTGGCAGAAAGTGTTGAGGGAAATGGTTTGGAACTACTGCACGACGCCCCACACTGTTACCAAAGTCTCACCTTTTATGTCTCTCAAAGGCAGGCAGCCGGGTACTAAACTCTGTCCAGGGTGGCTTGACTTGGCCAAGAGTGTGAATATTAATAGGAATAAAATTGTGACACTTATTAAAGAGGCCCAAAATGCATACAAGGAAAGGTTTGACACAGAAAAGAAATCCAAGAGTTTGGTATGGAGAGAAGGTGAACTTGTGTATGTAAAAAACCCCAGGTTGTCCCCTAAATGCATCGAGAGCAAATTTATTGGGCCTAAGAAAATAGCGGTAGTAAGAGCGAATGTGGTCATAATGGAAGGTGGGGAATGCTGGTCCATGTCCAAATTGGTGAAATGTAATAACAATGGTCAAGCAGTAGAGGATGGAGAAAATGGTGATGGAAATGACAATGGCAATGACAATGAGTTGGTGTATGCATCTGGAGGAGTTAGTAAGAGTGTTCAACAAGACACAGACGTTAGTACCAATACAGAAAGAAGGAGAGGTAAACCTCTTTGGTTGCGAGATTATGTACTAGAGTAACTCGGTGTTATTGAAAGGGGGAAGGTGTGTTGAGTCTACTTATCTATGTGTTATTTAGGTAGGCATGCATTGAACAATGATTAACAATGTAACATAGTTCTGAGTGTGGATCCAGACCAATCACAATGTTCTGTGCATGTGTTCATTTCAGTGTTCCATTTAAGGTATGTGTATTCTTAGAGTGTTATTATTTGTGGAGTTCTCTATGGAGTTCTGAAATCTTCAGTTGGGTCCTGCCTTTCCAGGTGGTGCCTGCTGTCGCTTGAACTAGACTTAAATAAACAAGTCTTGATCTACTACATTGCCCCGAGTTCACTTTTTAACAGTATGCCCATGTATCAGCTCCATATGTATTAACCATGTCCTCCGATTGCTGGAGTTGCGACAACAGGATGAGCTCTTTTCAGGCTCATGGCAAACTGTGTTCCCCATGTGCCTTCAGCCTAGAATAATACTGATGGCATCATTCCCCATGCTATGTGCAATGGGCCAAAACTCGGTCTCTGCAGAAATGATCGAATACAAAAATACCTAATGAGAAATTACCACATTTTTTGGGTCGAATTCGTTAGGGAATTTTATTTAAAAAATATGGCCGGTGGGGTAAAGGGATAGGTTAGTATTGAGGGATGTGGGGGAATGGGTGCCGCGGTCTCGCCCACATCATAAAAAAATGAATATTAAAAAACATTCTGTCATTTCTCAGTAGGTCATTTCTTTCGATCATTTCACGGTTATCCGGCCAACCCAGAAGACATTTATGGAAATAAGGGTTGCTATTTAGGATAGTGCAGAAAACAGGCAGTTGGTTGGGGCTGGCGAAAGATGGTCTTCGAGCCATATCCTGTTCCACCTGCACCCCAGTTCTTTTTGTTTCTTGGTTCTACTGCTTGTGAGGTTTAACAGTGAACAGGTTAAGGTTTAAATCCATCCTGAGGTTCTGTGCATGCCCAAGGTGTTTTCTTCCCCTTAGCCCTTTTGCAGTGAGGATGTTCCTTTCACGTTCTTGCCGGTTATATAACACCAAGGCTTTGTTCTGGTCGATTATTGGTTAGGCAGAATGCAATTAACACCCCATAGGCTTACAGCATTTCCTCTACTCCTCCTTCCTACACATGCCACTGTTTTACAGAACTATGGGAGAGATCCATTTTGTTTCCATCACACATTTTAGTAATAGACATGGTTGCAGCCCGGATGATGCTTCAACTCGCAGGGTAGACATACCCTCAAGTAAGGAAAGGAAACCAGCTGCATGGTGACAGTGTGATAGGCTAAGGTGCACTAGCGCAAATGATATAGGGAAAAGTCTCATCCACATCCAGATTTCTGTGGGCAATCTATAATGGGTCATCAATCCAGTTCAGGGCAGAAAGCACCTGGTGATCACAGCTTGCTATGCACCTGCACATACACCTGCAGCAGAGCATACATCTATCAATCATTTATTGATGTAATTGAGCACTCTTGCTCAACTCCCACATTGTGGTTACGGACAGGTTCGAGATTCTGGGCAACCTCTGACATAGGGCCTCACCTTGAGGAGTGCTCTGGGTCCTTTGACAAAGTCACATGTGAGAGGCTGGCAGGATGGCCCTGAGAGCTGGGGCATGCCACCCTGCTCTGCGATGCAGGCTCTCATTGATGTACACAGGAGCCTGGGTACCCAGCTCCCTACCTCATGGGCAGGCCTTTCTCCAAGTTCATGAGAACACTCGCTGTCATCCAGAAAAGTAGTAGGCTATTGTTGGGGAGCGCACACTGACTCCATTGCACCTGTACCCCCTAGGAGTCTGCCAAACTTATGATTATGAAGGAGGATGTGGATGCAGGCAGCATGTTTCGGATGCCACCCGTAGAAATTGCTCTGGGCCCAGACAAATTCATGCATAGTTGCCTGCCACTATCAGGATGAAATTGGGAAACATGCAAGACTATAGCTGGGAAAACTTTGACACACAGCAAACCTGTACAGGATGGCAACAGCCTTAGGAATACCTACTGAATCCTGCTTGAACCTTCTGCCAACCTGCCCTCTTGACTTCTTTGGGACAATTTTCCCTTAAACCTATCTAACCACACCTGCCTTGAGAAAGACCCTCTGGGGTTGAAACACGTGTTGGCTGACCACCGTTTCTAGACCATGTGTCTACACTATGGACAATAAAATCACACCAATAACCAGGCCTTTTCTGCAAATTTTCCATAAGAGGTATTGGGTTTACCTCTTCCACCTTGTTACCTTGCAGAGAACAATTGAAAACAGCTTAAACATACACAGTGCTCAGCACAGGAGTGTTCAATATCTAGAACCCACTCTCTACCCCTGTAGCCTATTTTTAGGGGCTCAGAACCCATCTGGACTGTGACAACTGACTGCTCCTCTGACCCGGGACGACCAGTATTCTCACCGCAGCCTTGTGATTGAGCCTTTTCACAAGTGTCACATGGCATCCTGTCATTTTCTGGCAGATGACAATTATCATTTCATAATCAAAAGGAGGCTGAGACAATAAGTGCCGGGGCTGAGCCCTGGCAAGCACTGCCACAAATTAAGCACTCGTGAGGACAGTGTGAGTGTGGTGGAACAGTGGAGGTAGAGAAGAACGAGTGATTGAAAAGGGGAGGAGATGAAGAGTAAGAGAATGAGAGAGGGTGGCAGAGCATCAAGGAGGCGAATATGGGAAAATGGAGACCAGAGGAGAGAATGTGGACAGTAGGAAGAGAAAGACTGGAGGAGAGGAGCTGGAGAGGAGGATGGGAGAGAGTGGAAGAAAGGAGCTGAATGGAAGAAAGAGGGTGAATGAAGGAGAGGAGATGAAGTAGAGAATGAGTAGAGGAGGAGAAAGGGAATTAATGAAATAGAGTAGGACGACGGGAACAAGGGAGATAGTGAAGAATAAGAAGAAAGAGATGGGATAGAACAAAGAGGGGGGACAAAGGAGAGCGAGTGTATCTATGTTTTACACCTCACTTTTTCCATCACATAATGGCCTTTTGCACAATGGAGGATTTAGAAACGGTCTCCTCTGTGCAATTACCGTGGGGGTCGAACGCAATCCCCAATGCCGGTTGGGCGCAGGGGAGCAGATATTCAGAAGCTGCATTTGGTTTTCAATGTTACTTTGAGACCGATTTTGAGAACATCCGAACATTGAAACAAGTCTCTCCCAATATACGATGCCTTCACTGTCTCTCCATCACATTTTGCTTCATGGCGCTATAACTGTGAATTGGACTCAAAGCTTGACTCAATAAATTAGCTCTCCAGGCTAGTTATTCCTCCCTAAACACTTGTTGATACCTTTGTACTAGCATAATGGGAAAAATATGAATTTGGATGATCCAATGTAACTATTTCTGTCAAAAGAAGTAATGTGTGTTCTCAATGTGCACCTGTACTGCAAAGACTGTTGTTACCCATATGTATACGCTCTGCTATGGGAAATATTTTAAATAACCAAATGACGTCTACACTCACCTGACAACTGAAGGTTTTTGGTGACTAATCGCTTGGACCCTGTGGGTGCAGACATGTGCATAGCACCCATCCATTCTAATAAAGGCACAAAGTCTGCAGGGCCTATGTCTAAATCTGTGTTGAAATCTACATTAAGTGGATTGTCAACAGCCACCTTTGAAGGGGTATTGAACCATGCGGCTAGCTGTGTGCCTTACGGCCTGCCTGGATGGCTCTAGATGTCCGTATCTACTGTAATCTCAACCCCACAAATGCAGAAGTCCGACTCTTCTCCAGAAACGGCGGGCATTCTCTCGCCTGACATGAACCTTTCCAGCTTCACTGCCAGCTCTCTGCTTCACTGAGTTAAGCCGTACCGACCAGATGAAAACTAGCATGCTTCTGTACAAGCCCTGGTCTTCTGAGATCTGAAACACGGGCAAAGACCTCGTCTGCGGCACCCTTAATGCCATATAAGATGTGCACTAGACCTCTTCTCAAGGGGCAATACAAATGTGAGTGCAGGAAATACACCCTGTTTGGCATGCCCAGGCTTAGCTGCCAAATATGTATTATGTTCAGGAACATAAAAATGCCATAGTGAAAAATGCACTCTGTTTGATCCATGACCAAGTATTACACATTGACCCCATCTACCACAATTGGACACCTTTCCCACAGGCACTTTGTAACTTTCCAATTGTTTGATCCCACTCCTCCTGCACCCATCCTCTTCCCTCTTTGACCTCTTCCTTTGCCCCAAAAAACAGTCTGTTACCACTGGTGGGAGCACTACACACCACTACATGGCCAATACTTGGTGCTGTAAGATCAGTAAGATGGTGATGGGTGCTGTATAAATCTTAGTAACATAACATACATCAACTACTTTGCAAATGGCCCAACAGTGAGCCTGGCCATATCTGGCAGTCAACTCAGAAGCCAAAATGTCATCTGATTCAAACTTCAAAAGTGCATGAAATAATAAACAAAGAACAAGACTATCTTCTGAGTTTGGGGAACAACACTGCCTCCAAGCCCGCACAGACCCCCATCGCTCTCACAATTCATAAAGAAGTTGTCATGTAGCTAACTGTTGATTCACCAAAGAACCCAAAGGCAGATTGGAGGGGAACAGGTTGTTTTCTCCAGACAAACAAACAAGGGGATTATTTCCAATTCAATCAAGTCGATAATTCTCTGTCGAACAGTTCAAAGGTGCCTTGGGACACTTCCTCAGCACTCATAGTTCCTCTCTTTGAACCCATCTTGGACTTCCCTTTTCTTGTGCATATTGTATGGTTGGGATGCGTTTCCAACACCTCAAAGGCAAGGGTGTAACTTCCTGCTCTATGTGAACAACCAGGGTGAGAGGTACGTTTTTGAGAGTATTCCATGAAGAAACGTAGGGCAGCAAAATATAATAGAAACACACATAAATAGCCCATGTAACATACGGCAGCAGGAAAATATTGTGCAGTAGTGCATTAGGTTTGATACACATTTATAAGCAGAGAAAGGTGCAAAGCAGACCATAAGTAGTGGCAATGTTTCCTTATAGTAATGCCACAGGTAGTGGCTACACAACACAATATAATTATGTTTTGCTGCTTATTAATTGCATAAAATCTAGAGTAGGCCCCATTGCAAAAGCAGTTCTCTGGACCATTTAGAATTAGTAGGCCACAGAAAAACGTGGATTTTTCCTCACAGAAAAATACACCTAATGCATGTCCTTTTCAGACGGTGCACGAATAAGGCCAGTGCCCTTGAAAAACAGGGCTTCGAGCTGCACAGAGATTGGTCTGGAAGGATGGCACAGCTGGTTATCAGGCCTCCAGCGCGGAACAATAATGCAAATAAATGTTCTAGCTTAGAGCAAAAGTTGAAATAAAGGAAGGACGCAGGTCAGTGCAAACACATTAATGCTGAATTAATGGTCACTTAAAACGAAGCCACAGGCAGGTAGTTAGGAATAGGGTTCACAAATAAATAGTGAAACTAGGAAATATGCCTGCAAAATGTAATAGGTGTATGAGCAAGAAAGGGAATTAAATAATGGGCTAAGGCTTAAGGCGAGGTGGGGAGATAAACACTCCTGCCCCCCAACCCCTAATTAATGGTGTCCAGAGAACCTAAGCAAATTGAAAGCACAACCACATCAAAGAACCTAATCCCTGAGCAAGTAGTGTTGAATAGTGTTCATCGTGAGGTCATTGAGTCCCTTGGGAAGAAGGAAGCTGGTGCAGCATCTGTCCAATGAGAAGTTGAAAATTAAACTGTTGGTTGTGCAGTTGTAAGGGTGAGATCCATCAGGGGACTGTTGTGTAACAGAGGAAGTGGGGATTCGCAACAACAATGTCCCCTTGTTAGCAGAGACTCTTGGGCCCATCAAAAACTCCTCAGTGCAAAAATGGAGGAATCAGCCATGGGGCAAAGTCTTTTATTATCCAATACAGACAGGGATCCTACAAGAAAACAAATCTCCAGCAGTCTCAGCTCCTGAACCTGTGCCACATGTTTTTATTCGTGAGTGATGTCACAAAAATCAGGTCCACCCCAAAAACCTACTGGCTGTTCTCGTTGGTCGGCTTAGACTAACTAACTATGGGACGGACCTATAGGGTAATATACAACAGTAATTGTTGTTTATAGCAATTTCACTCCCTACATATTTTTGTATTTGTATTCGTTTTTGTTCTTCCCGAAATCCCACTTGCTATTCCATACATTGTTCCCTTAACAAATGAGCTATTCATAATTGTTGGTTATTTATTGTGCCTTCTTAATGAATGAGATATTTGTGATTGTTTATTGTGCCCGTTGTACCGAAGAGAAAGTCCTTCCTTTGAGGAGTTAGTACAAATCACGTCCAAATGAAAAGGCTGTCAAATCCCTATTGCACTCCCAGGCTGCAAAAGGGCCACTGTTTCGACCTCGCACATTGAGGAAGCAAATGCTATGATGGAAGAAATAGCCTCTCTGCTGTACGACATCGAACCAGTGGTTCTTTCTCCTCCTATAGTAAGAACCTCACTGCGCGGGATTTGGGTGGGACCCGAGAAACAAAGAAGTGGGAGAAAGACTGATACCGTTGTATTATCCAACTTTGCGATCTCCGATGAGGGTGATTCTGGAAACATAGGCCTATTGAGGGAGGCATCTGAATGTATTACCCCATTGATATCTGTATTCAATCCCAAAGCACCAATGCCTTTGGAAACTATGCAGAAACTTGCTAATGAAAGTATGGCTATGTTGAAAACCCCTTTGCCTGTGCTGGCAGCAGTGGGGAAGATACTGTCGGGGTATGAGGTACCTAATCCCCCAAACCAGCTGGAAGGTAAAATATATATTATCCCTGTGGAGATGAATATCTACCTTAGGAACATTGAGGATACCCCAGCCCGCATGATTCCATCTCCATGTATTGAGGGCCCTGCTCTTCTGCCTCCTCCCCCTGACAGTATTCCAACTATCTGGACCTCAAACAGGTTTGATTTGCTTGCAAACATGGATGAACCTTTGTAAGGTCTTGTTGGTAGCGCTGGGAGGTTGCCGACTGGGCCAGCAGTGTTACCCAAGCCCTGCTCTGTTTCTGATAATGCGCAGGTTTTGAACTGTCCTCTCTGCCCCAGCTGGTCATCTATGCAGTCCATAGACAGGAAGACTCAGGCTGACCTATTTGCTTTATCCTGAGTGTTTCTGGACCTAAACAGTGTCGTAAAGCCGCTGGTGGAGAGTCAGATCTTGATGGAGGAAAGTAGTAAGGTCTCCACAAAGGCAAACTGTGTGAATTCCCATGCACCAACTCCAAACTCCCCCCAAGTAGACTTACAAGTAACTAGCAGACCATTCGAAAACGGCCTGGCCAATATAGCACAGATGATTAAAGCCCATGGACTTAGACATCCTCCTAGCAGGTAGTATTGTACTTCACATGTCAATCTAAATACATTTCCCAACTCAAGATCCCCCATTGCTCAAGTTCATGGCCACTCACGCTTCCCTTTTTTCATGCATAATGACCTGAGGGTCTCCTTAGTGTACTTAGAATCTAGGGATAGTCTGATTAACAAAATAAACCATTGGATTCGAACCAAGCGGGGGTGCTGCTCAATTATCAGGGAAAACATCCACAGCTGTGAGCGAAAGAGGGGTGTCTGTGGGAGAGATTACATTGAAGTTCAACTTATATCTGAGGCCCTGGTGTTGTGATTGACTTTCCTCCTTGGTCCCTGCATCCTGGTTGCATGAGGTGTAAATGCAAGGTATGATGTCATGAATGAAATGCTAGGAAAATGATTGGAATGTTGTGTGTGAATGTTATTCCACCCAGGGCAGTTGGAAGATGTAGCCTGGGTGGTAGGAGCCAGTGGGCTCCCCTCTGCACTTCCCTATCTTCTTAATGTACCTGATGTGACCTGATGATTTATGTTAGCTGATTAAAGTAACCTGAGGAATACTTGCGGCCTGCCACTACTTCCTTTATGAGTAACCATGATAATATCATAACACCTGGTTGAGGCACTCATAATTTTGGAGCCGAGGATTCTTCGGCCTGAGCAAATAGAAATAACAATATCCTTCACATGCTCTGCGCAGGGTCCACATGCTGTCCCAACCAATATAACTAGGGGTTTATCCAAAGTAGCTGGGATAGGAAAAATTAGCATTCTGGAAAAAGCCACTCCTATTGTGGGTCTAGCCCCTTCACCCCTTTGCAAGGGAGCACCCTCTGAGGACATATCCCCCACTGTCTGGTCCCCATAACTGGGTGGTAATGCTCCCAGGACCCACTGTGTGTATACCGGTAGGTTTGTGGGGGGCGAACCTGTGGGAAGTTTAAGGGAAGTCCCAGAGATTATAATGCTGTGCACTTCCTGTGATTCAAATCTTTCAGTTCTGGGCGATATTGACTGACGGGGTGCACACACCATCCCGATGTTATCTACCTCCCACCCGGCTGTTCCCTCGGCCTGTGGGGTGACTGTTTGGTCCTCGGCAGGCGGAGGGCAGTGATCACATTGGGCTATGTCTGCATATTCTCGTGGAATGTTGCAGGGTTAAACCGGCACATGGAGGACGACAAATGGTTATCATTCATCCAGGTCCATAACATCATTGGGCTCCAGGAGACATGGACAATGGCTGCACCCAGAATTCAGGGATATATAACATTCCAGTGGACCGCATCCAAAAGTAGGGGGGAAGACCTTGTGGGGGCTCCTCTTTTGGATACATAGTGAAAAGTATAGTAACATAAGGGTTATTGAGAGTGCTCCCATGGATCTGGTTGAGCTACATTTAACAGGACTTGTTTGGTCCAGTATCATGTAAATACATCTCTACAACTGCCTAGCAGCTAGTGGGGGTCTGGGTCTGTTTTCTTATTTACATGCTTCTACAGAGAGCTGGAGATCGACACACGGACAAACATCCACATTTCTTGTAATTGGCAACTATAATCTTCAATACGAGCCATTGGATGTTATGATAGGTCTTACAGAAGAGGAAGATTCATTATAGGGGATTGCAGAACTAGAGGTTCCCTGCCCCAAGAGGAAGTATAACAACTCCGAAACAGTGGCATTGATACTCCTGGCATGCAATCTAAGGTCTTGTAACGGACGCTTTGCAAAGGACCTGGCAGCACACAAAACATTCCAAGCGGGAAACCGCTCAAGCTTGACAGACTATATTTTAGTAAACCTTGAGACCTGGCAATATATTGTTGATTTTGGATCCCCAGGAGAGTGATCACAGCCCACTCTTATTCCAGATGTTACCAACTTTTTTGGGAGCACCTGGAGATGTGGTGATGTTATCAACAGTTGGGGTGGTTATTACTGGGCAAGCTAGGCATGCGTGGAAATGGGCACACGTGGACCTAGTGGTGACCCTTCTGTTAATATACAATTCTACCGAAGCTGACCACTTTCTTTGGGGATACAGAGCCAGGTTTAATGAAAATAATTTATACCCACACTGAACTAATGAGTAGGGTGGGACTGTTTTTCTCCTGCCCCGCAAAGACGGTGGGGAAGTTGGCCCTTCGTAAAAATCCTTGGCATGATGGTGACTGCCATAGGGCAAAGGCAATTGTCATAACCCAAGCAAGTAAAGTAACAACAGAGGAGATTTTACCAAGGTGTTTTGGGAATTAGTTAGCAAAGGTCAACCAGCAGAGTAGAACATAGTCCAGGGGGCTATCCCTGAGTATGCCTGGACTAGTCACTTTGAAAGTCTGTATAAGGAAAACAGGGACAGGGATGCAGTTGATCCCAAAAGAAGGGTAAAGCCCCCGGCCCTGAAATGACCGTGGCCGATTCTTTTGCCAACAAACACCTTGTGTGGGTACCTTTACCTGACCAAACTCTTCAATGCAGTCTTGTATCTAGGACGCGTACCAATGTCCTGGACCGAGGCAATCATCATCCCAGTTTTCAAGAAGGGGGGCAGACATCTCCTGGCCAATTATAGGCCAATCTCCCTTCTCGATGCTAGTTGGGAACATTTTCGCAAAGAGATTATTGGTCCACTTGGAAACTTGGGTTACTGAGGCTGGTGCCCTGAATCATCTCCAGGAGGGTAACCAAAGGGGCATCAGCACTGTGGACCAGTCCCTGCGGCTTTGCTTACTTTGCAATAAGTATGTTGTCCTGAGGAAAATGGCTATCGATTCGGTTTTCATAGACCTCAGGATGGCCTTTGACACAGCTCCTAGGGCCAGATTATGGAAAATGTTGTCAAATCTAGGCATTCCGGCAGCACTACTCAGAGCTATCATGATGCTATACTGAGAGAATGGGGCCAGGGTGCGCTGTGGTATGGGTGGGGCATTGTCCAGAAAACTGAATATTGAGTTAGGAGTCCACCAGGGGTGTGTTTTGGCCCCATTTTATTTTGTCTGTTCATAAATGGAGTCATCCGTGAACTTTTAGCCTCACTAACTGATGCCCCAGCATTGGCGCACAATAGGATCCCAATCCTGATGTTCGCTGACAACGCCATCCTCCTGTCATTGACCCAGGGGGGTTTGCACCATCAGATGGACATCTTTTCGGGTTTTCCTAGCAAAAATGGCCTGATAATAAACACTGGCAAGACCAAGGCCATGGTTTTTAGTGGATGCCGAGGAAAGAAACGCCCCAGATTGGACCTAGTCCTTGATGGGTCACAAATTGAACAGGTTAAAACCTACGACTACCTGGGTATAAGAGTGCATGAAGATTGTTCTTGGGGTGAACAAACCAAAAAGGCGGGGTTGACGCTATCCAGATACAGTGGCTCAATAGCTAGCTTTGCTAAATCCTTTCGGGGTGGTGCAGTGCGTGTGTTATTAGAGGCACACAAGGCCCAAGCGAAGCAAGTGGCTGTCTATGGCGCAGAACTATGGGAGTGGAGCAACAGAACACATCTGCCAGTGGGTGAGAATGTCTTTCATAAAAATGTACTGGAGCTTCCAAATAGTGCCCCAACTTTTCAAATTCTTTTGGACCTAGACCTACAGCCGATCAAACAGCTAGCTAGAGCCACATTGCTCCTATATTGGATTAGGCTGTGGAAAAATGAGAATCTTGTGCAACCTCGGTGAGCTCTAGAAGATGTAATTGTCCAGGAGGGTGCTTTGGCCCTTCCTTGGCTGCTGCATGTCAAGACCGAATTCTTGGCTTGTGTCTCTTGTATCTCTGGGCCCAACCTTTGACTATTGATGCAAACTCAAAAGCCAAAGTCCAACGTGCACTTAAGCTGGAAAGGTTGGTAGACATAGCCAGTAAATTGAAATATCATCCCATTTCAGTACCTATTGGGCTCTTAAGCAGGTCCAGGGCTACAAAGACTATCTGGACATTTTGAGCCCAAAGTAATGCACTCTTAGTTCCTTAAGCTTCGTGTTGGCATCCTGCCTGCATCTGGCATCTGTAAAGTCAAGATGGAATACCAACACCGGCCCCTATTGTCCCTTTAGACCGGGGGTCAGAGTAGACTGAGTTCATTTTTTGCTTCTCTGCCCCATTTAGAGGGACCTTAGAAGAATGCCCTTTAAATATATATTTTTGCAGAATCAGGTCTCACCTGTCATAGAGGCCATTAGACTCTGTTTGGGAGCTAAGGTACCACTGGCCACATTTACCATAGGTTGGTTTTCGATACCTGCTTGGTATAGGAGAACAAAACTAACTGATCTTCTTTCATAAACTGTAATTATATTTCTTCATCTGTCTCTCTGCCCATGCCAGTTTATGTACAAAAGAATGACTGCCGGTCTGAGGGCCTGAAGAAATGTATTGATATTCAGGTTTGACGCATGCCAAAACCAAAACCTTTATACACTGCCTGCACATGATCACTTTTCTCTACTGATTTGGCACTGATCATAAATGGTTTTTACATTATTATTGCCATGCTGCATTTTATTAATTGGTCAAAATGTGTAGTTCTTGCTGTTATTAACTGAGATTGTGATTGTATCTGTCTTTGTACATGTTGGCTTTTATGGTAAATTCCTTTGATTTAAATAAAGCGGAAATTTAATGAAATATGGGTTAGTGGTTCTACTGGCTTTCAATAGCAGGTGGCTCCGCCAGAGACTTCCTCCAATTTGTTACAAACTACACTGTTGCAGGGTCGCAGGAAGACCATCATTGGCCCGTGCAACATTTTACACCACCTCACAAATCGAGCTTCTGTAATGGCTAGGGAAGGTCCTCCCAGGCCTGGGACTCTTTCTGGTCACAGAGCTTGGTGCGCCTTTTCAAGGTTATCAGAAGGGGCATGGAGGGCTGTGTGTTCCCTATTGTTGCTACTGGCCTGATCATCTAGCCTGGGAGAGTGCCTGCAGGTTGCAGTTTTGGTGGCCAACGCTTGAATCATTCTATTACGTCTCTATGGGAACACATTCACTTACCACCATGAGTAAATGGGCATTGTCCTGTCCTGCTTGGTCACGTGTGAGCGGACCGCAAAGTGAAGCCCTTCTGTCTGCAATTTTGAGGGTTTTATTCTGAATTCTTGCATGTGGCTTGCTGCCTCAGGGAACCAGGAATGTTCCTCCCACCCTTGTCCTTGGCTGTGAACATTAGTTCTGTGCCTCGTGCTATACAGGGATCATCTCTTCCCTTCAATGTACTTGAGGCCTGGCTTTTCCCTATGAGTTTTCATGGCTTATTATAGTTAGTTGCAATAAAGCATGTGCAAGCTTGCTCCACGTATATTCTACAACTTGCATTTTGCTTTGAAGAAAGCAAGTAGGAAAGAAAGGAGAAAGAAAGAAAGAAAGAAAGAAAGAAAGAAAGAAAGAAAGAAAGAAAGAAAGAAAGAAAGAAAGAAAACGTTCCTAGAATTTTGTAAATGTATCCGTCCTCTACCTACCAGAGTTATAAGCATGTTTTTCATATCAGTCTGGTGCATGTCTGTGTAATTTCATGCATGGATGCATATGTGCTACATCGCAAACGCTGCAATGGTGTGATGTCACTAGTAATGTCATTGATACCTGGCTTTATTGTCTGTCCATCAGATCCATTGATGAGACCTCAGTCTCCACGAAACCATCTACTGGATACAGTTTGAATGGCTGTCTGAGAGAATATCTCTTGTCATATCTTTGATACATTGGTGTAGTTGGTGACTGGCCAAACAGCGAGTTACACCTTTCATTCTTCATCCTGCGAGTCCACATTCACATAGGGGTCAAGAGGGCCATTCCAGGGACCCTCTCTTTAATCCCTCCCTCTAGTTGACTGGTCCACCACACCTCCAGACTTGTTCACCTTCAGCTTTTGGAGCCAGATCTTTTTCACTCTTACTAGGTGTCCACAGAATCTCGCATGATCATCCAAACTCCATGTCACATAACTGCAGTCTCCTCCAGGGTTACATTTTCCCCAATAATCTTTGGAGTCATAGGGCTACTCAAACAATAATCCAACCGGAAACAGAGAACAGTCTGTTATCTGGGCACTCAGTGTATTACAAGATTTTATTATCTTGTTGTCTTCTGAGTCTAATTCTACCAGTTCTTTCATCCCTACAGTCTTTTCTTTTCAGTCGTCCATCAGCATTGTGTGATGCATATTCTGATAACACAGAAGGTCAGTAATATCAGCACTAGTGCTGCTGCTAACACCTTTAGTCTGTCAGCCATCCATGTTGCTACCCATGCAAAGATATATGACAGCCAACCTTCACCTTTTCCTGCAGCATTCGTCTCTGCCTCCATTTTGGCATGCATCTCTGATAATCTGTTAATCACCTCAGCAAGTGTGTCTTTGCCAGCGTCATTTGCTGAAATGAATGTTCAGCAAGAAGGTCCCGATCTTGGCGCAAACTCCTCCTTCAATCGTGTTAGTAGATCTAGGACATATCTATTCTGTAATGCCATTAACCTCACTGCTCTGAGCTCTTCTTTGATTACGTTGAATCCCTTGATGGTCAAATTTGTTGTCTGCTTCAGCTCCCACCTCGTGATCTGGAGCCATTATGCATTTGTGCTGA